>NC_045767.1:84744467-85369467 GCF_008692025.1 Phocoena sinus
GTGCACATGGAGATAGTCCATCTGGAGGAAAACCTGAGAGTGGATCCAAACCTGTGCCAAAGTAAATGTTGCATCTAAATGGTCCTCATCACATGATTGCCACTGCTGAGACAGACCCAGCTACACACTGAGCTAGATTGACAGAAAATGCAAATTATCTTCATTTATTTGTTGAGTAGAAATGGAGTGTTCATATGTAGCTTGCTTATGACGACATTTCCTAATTCATTTTCCCTGTAGAGTATGTATACTGATGTATATTTAAAATTGAAAGCAATAATATTTCCCAGTTTTAATGTATGATTTTTCATTTTTGGAGGGATTAAAAGCTCACAAAATCACAGAATTAATTTTAGGTAGCAAATGTCGATTTCTGCTTCTTCCCTTTGTCCCTCACATATATTTTCTCTCTCTAGATACTTAGAATATTTTGTAATTTGTGAACTTAAACTTCCATTGCAAAAGTGTAGGTTACAAAACCATTTTGTTACTACAAATTATAAGATTTTAAACTCTTATGCATGTCATCATATCTTGCTATCCACTGAATCTGTATGTGTGATATTGCCAAATAGAAGAAGAACTATAGAAGTGGGTTAATTCAGTTTGGCTCATTCTTCAGGGAAATGACATAGTGTATCTTAGACAAAACAAAGGGGGCAGATTTGACACTTGGCTTATTTTACCTATATCAAAAAACATTATTTTTATATAATTGTCTTTTGTTAATTTTTTTCTTTTGTTCAACAGGGAAAAGGTATTAATAAAGATTAAAATACATGATTTTTATCCAGTTTGGCAATCAACATCAATAGCATTCACTTCTTTGAAAGTTAGTATACATTTTTATTGATTTATTTATAAATATACAAATTTATTTGCTTATTTATTTATTTGATAAATGCAGCTCCATTGACCCTGGCTGAGTAAAAGCATGCTTTACCTGAGACTTAATTGATCAGAATAAAGGATTTACATGAGTTCTAGATAATGGTGCTAGCCACTGTGCACTTTTTAATGTAATCTTGTATTGTGCTTTTCTTTTTTCTGATGTTATGCCTATGTTTATAGATATAAATAATAAATACATCTCTATAATTTTCTTGAAATACTGGTAGCTCAACATTTCAATTTCATTTGAGTTATTATTTTATTGTGCAGGTGCTCTGTTGCATCTGTGGTGGCAGAGGGTCCTGTCTTGGTGGGCTAGGTGCTCAGAGGGAGCACACAGGACACCACATATCCAAAATTCTGTCATACAGGATGAAGTGTAAATGTTTTGTTCTAATACTTAATGAGTACTTATTATCATAGCCGTAGCTTTCAGCCTATATGTGCTCTGTATTATTTAAGTCTAACTTAAAAGTAAGTGGTACTATATTAGTATCCTGTTGCCATTGTAACAAATTACCGCAACTTTATTCTCTTACAGTCTGGAAGTCAGAAATCCAGGCAAAATCAGTTTCACTGGGTTAAAATCAGATTGTTGGCAGGGCTATTTGCTAGTGGAGGCTGTGAGAGGTTAGCCCACTTTTTCACATTTGGTTTCTATGGCTGCCGTTAGTCTTTGGCTTGTGGCCCCTTCCTTCTTCAACGTGTGTTAATGCAATCTCTGCATCGGCCATAAATTACCATCTCATCTTCTGTAGCCAAAATTCCCTCTGTCTCCCTTTTATGTGGACAACCATATTTATATTTAGGGCTTACAGGGAGAATAATCTCCCCATCCCAAGATCCTTACTTATTTTATCTTATTATCAATTTAATCATATCTGCAAAGTCCCTTTTGCCATATAGGGTAACATTTATAGCTTCTGAGGATTAAAATTTAGATATTTTGGGAGCACATTTTTCAGCCTAACATAGGTATTATTATTTTCCCCCTTCTGAAGATTTAAAAAATGAGGCACACATAATTAACTTGGTTAAGGTCTCATAAGTTAAAGGGTATCGAATCAGCCAAACCTATATTCTTAACCGTAAAACTCATAATAGAGTAGTAGGAAGATCCTTTACATATTACTGGAAATTTCAAACAGAAGATGTATGAAGAACTGTCAAGGATATTGTAGATGTAATTTCTTTATAACCATAAGATACTCTATATATTATGGTTCACAGACTTCTGGCTTTCAAGAGAAATATTTGTGACTAATAAGACATAAGTATTCTTGACAGAGAAAAATCTATTTTTGATAATATTATCATAATTTTATAAAGGATGTTATTTCAATACTTATTAGGAATATAGAATGTGTGCCAGATACTTCTAAAATGGTTTACCCCTTGGTTTTTGGCTTCCATAATGATGTCATTAGAAACAAACATTTAATAGCCCCCCCCCATGCTCAGTAGTTTTTGCTCAATGGAAAAATTAAAACAATGTCAAAACACAAAATAAGTGTATCATACTGCTGAGTTAGTAACAACCAGTCCAGAGAAAACAGACAAGCCAGTTTTGTATGTAGACCCAAACTCACTTTTAAGATTCACTACTCTTCTTGAGAAAGAAACATTATATGCATTCGGAACCAGACACTTTAAACAAATTGTATTCTTATTTGCAGTAATAACTGATTAAACCCATTGTTTCAAATTGGGTTCCCTAGAGGCAAACCCTGGAATGTAAATTTGTTGCACATGGCTTATTGAGGGTATATTCTCAAGAGAAAGGGAACAAGATAAAGATGTGTCTCAGAGACTGTAGCTGTGGCCCAATCCGTCAGGGAGATCTGGAGCATTTATTGCACCACAGAGTTGGTCCCTTGAGGCAATGAGGTCTTGCTTGCTTTAGCCCTGCGAGTCAGTCATTGCTGGCAGAATGTGTCTGAGGTTATGCAACTTACCTGACAACCTGACTCCCAGTCAACATTCAGGCAAGAGCCAGTCTTCAGAGAAGGAGTCAGCTGTAAGCTCTTAGGATCTAATGCCAACAGCAACTATTTGCTGTTGGCATTAGATATCTTTTTATTACAAAATATTTTTTATTACAAAATTTGTGTCTTTGGAAAATCATTTAATTATTATATGTCCTATCTCTCCCCTCACCCCAAACACTGTGAATTTCTCTGGTTTCCATAATGACTTATGGTTATGTCTACATAATTAAATCAGCCTGGCTGAAAAGGGTAAAGTTAATTAATCAATTAATTAATTAAAACAATTTAGTCTATCAAATTGTTTGGCTTCATATTATTGACAAATATCCTCTATTAAATTGTCTCTCTACAAATGGTTAGTGGGTAACTGAAATACTAGTACCATGTATTTAAATATCATCCTACTTTGCTTCATAAGATTGGACTACAAGATATTGGACATGGGAAACATTAATCATTTTGTGGTTTCAAAATACCAATCATTATATATTGAATATGTAATAACAGTTTTTATTTCCAATATTATTCATATAAAATTATGACCTGTCAAAAAACTGTGGTCAGTGGCTGACCCACTTCATAGAGAACAGTTTTTTATGTTTACTCCTACATCAGACCATGAAATTCGAAATAACTTTTACCAAGTAAGTTTGTTGACTAAATGGTAATTTTCCTACTAAATTCATTTCTCAGTGATCCATGACCTCAAAGAAAACAGAGGTGGCTCATCAACTACTTGTTATGCATCTGAGGAAAAACCATGGCTACAAGTTCACCATACTTGTAATTAGCAGTGTGAAAAAGATTTCAAATGATCCCTTATAAATAGAAAGCGGTGACATTCTCACACTCTAGGCCACCAAGGGCACAAGCATTATTTGATATATTGTTAAGAAAGAGGCCCTGATTTAAATGTACAATATAATATTTGGTTGATAAGCTGCCATAAGCTTATCCAGTATAGGAAATGAAGAAATGAAAAGAAAAAGGTTCTTTTTGAGGTCACAAAAATACTGCATTACTAATTTCCCTAGCTTCATTAGTGAAGTAGACATGACCAATTAAAGATCCCAGAGAAATGTTACAGACATTGCTGTCTAAACTTACATATAATGTTTTGCAAATATATAATGACAAAGACAAACATACATTTCTCATGCTTTTTTTCTTGTCCTGATCTGAGTTCCATTTTCCCTTTTAATGTTTCCTTCTTCATTGTAAATGCATAGGCTCATTTGCTAGCCCAATATTCTTCTGTTCTCAAAAAATTCATTACTTCTTTTCTGAGACCAGATTTGATAACAAAAATAAGTAGGAGGGAGAAGCAGAAATTTTGAACACGATCATCCTCAAATTCACCACTGGGTCAGAAAAGTATAAAATGCTTCAAATTAATTTCACTCTCAAATCAATCCTTCCCAACACTATGCAAAGAAAATGTGAATTTTTTTCTTCCTGGTTTTCTAAGACTCTGGTTGTTTGTATGAATGAAGCAAATATAAATGTACATAAATTATATAAAGAAGCTGCATATAGAAGTTTACATAAATCAATTAAGAAAATTACATGTTGCAATGATTTATATAACCTTAAAATGATTAAAGAGAGCTTTGGATTCTCATCTAAATAACAATATCCATTAACAGTCTTCTGTCTTACTAAATCCTTCTGACACTCCCAATCTTTTAGCAGTCCAAGACCATAACTCCTGGGAGTAAACATATTTTACTCAATTTTCAATACTGTGGAGCCAATTAGTATATTAAGTACTGATTACATTTATCTACTCTCTTTTTTCTAAGTCAAAGAGCAACTCTGATCTCTAGATAAGTCACCTAATCTTGCCCTAGCTCAATATCTTTATCTATAAAATGGAGAAAAGATCTAAATCTCAGAGTGTTTAAGAGGAAAGTCAGATACAATACGTAGAGATAAACAGTGGATAAAAATTGTCCCTAGTTAAAACTTACTTTGGATATTGTTCAAAAGCTAAATTAAAGCAAGAATTAAAGTGACCTCATATTCATATTCTATACCTTCTGCCACTGATACTACCCTCCCTAATTTGTGGCAGCTTTTAAAAATGTGCATATTTTATTAAAGACTCTATATTGTGTTATATAACTGTTTCATATTATAGTGGAAGAAAGTTTTAGATACCTCTTTATCTTTCTCAACCATTCTCCAGGGAAGAGAAATGACTAAGAGAATTGTTTATGTTCAGAGGTCATTGATTAGACCATGATTGCTAATGGGTAGGGCGGACCTTCTTTAAAAGGTTCATTTGTCTATATGTGGTTTTCTCTCTTCTAATTCCACATTTTTAGCCTTTGGAGAAATAAACAAACTCAAATACTTGACAATGGTAATTTTTCCAGCTCTTTATATGTGTGATGACTATTGATAGATATTTTTTATACCATGGAGCCATACAAAGCATGATAAAAAGACTTGGATTGAAAGATAAGCAGAGGGATATTGTTCTATCAGTCACCTAAACCAGGTGCTCCTGTGAATCTTTACGCATTTTATGCATTTGGGTTTATCAGGCTCTAGCTTAGTGATGAGTTAATTGCCTCATATTAATCATATATAGCTCCCTTAAGAGCTCTCTAAGTGGGAGAGGGATACCAAAGAGAGGTAAAGGTGATAAATAAAAAGAAGAATTTGGATAAAGTACCATCGACACACAATTCCAGACCTACTCTTACTCCTAACATATGTATATGGCTTAAATGTCCAGATCTTGCATCAGTTATAAGGTTTTTTTTGTTTTGTTTTCTTTTGTTTTTTGCAGTACGCGGGCCTCTCACTGTTGTGGCCTCTCCCGTTGTGGAGCACAGGCTCAATTTCAATTTTCTTAAATTTACCACAGCTTGATTTGTGACCCAAGATATGATCTATCCTGGAGAATGTTCCATGAGAACTTGAGAAGAAGTGTATTCTGTGGTTTTGGGATGGAATGTCCTATAAATATCAATTAAGTCCACATTGTTTAATGTATTATTTAAAGCTTGTGTTTCCTTATTAATTTTCCTTTTTGGATGGTCAGCCTGTTGGTGAAAGTGGGGTGTGAAAGTCCCCTACTATGACTGTGTTACTGTCAGTTTCCCTTTTTATAGCTGTTAACATTTGCCTTATGTATTGTGGTGCTTCTATGTTGGGTGCATAAATATTTACAATTGTTATATCTTCTTCTTGGATTGGTCCCTTGATCATTATGTTGTGTCCTTCTTTGTCTCTTGTAATAGTCTTTATTTGAAAGTCTATTTTGTCTGATATGAGAATTGCTACTCCAGCTTTCTTTTGATTTCCATTTGCATGGAATATCTTTTTTCATCCCCTCACTTTCAGTCTGTATGTGTCCCTAGGTCTGAACTGGGTCTCTCATAGACAGCATATTTACAAGTGTTGTTTTTGTATCCATTCAGCCAGTCTATGCCTTTTGGTTGAAGCCTTTAATCCATTTACATTTAAGGTAGTTATCGATATGTATGTTCCTATTACCATTTTCTTAATTGTTTTGGGTTTGTTATTGTAGGTCTTTTCCTTCTCTTGTGTTTCTTGCCTAGATAAGTTCCTTTAGCATCTATTGTAAAGTGGGTTTAGTGGTGCTGAATTCTCTTAGCTTTTGCTTGTCTGTTAAGATTCCCATTTCTCCCTCAAATCTGAATGAGATCCTTGCTGGGTAAGAGATCCTTGCTGGGTAATGTTGGTTGTAAGCTTTTCCTTTCATCACTTTAAATATGTCCTGCGACTCCCTTCTGGCTTACAGTGTTTCTGCTGAAAGATCAGCTGTTAACCTTATGAGGATTCCTTTGTACATTATTTGTTGCTTTTCCCTTGCTGCTTTTAATATTTTTTCTTTGTGTTTAATTTTTGATAGTTTGATTAATATGTGTCTTGGTGTGTTTCTCCTTGGATTTATCCTGTATGGGACTCTCTGTGCTTCCTGGACTTGATTGACTATTTCCTTTCCCATATTAGGGAAGTTTTCAACTACAATCTCTTCAAATATTTTCTCAGTTCCTTTCTTTCTCTCTTCTTCTTCTGGGACCCCTATAATTCGAATGTTGGTGCATTTAATGTTGTCCCAGAGGTCTCTGAGACTCTCCCCAATTCTTTTCATTCTTTTTTCTTTATTCTGCTCTGTGGTCGTTATTTCCACTATTTTATCTTCCAAGTCACTTATCCATTCTTCTGCCTCAGTTATTCTGCTATTGATTCCTTCTAGAGAATTTTTAATTTCATTTTTTGTGTTGTTCATCATTTTTTGTTTGCTCTTTAGTTCTTCTAGGTCCTTGTTAAACATTTCTTTATTTTCTCCATTCTGTTTCCAAGATTTTGCATCATCTTTACTATCATTACTCTGAATTCTTTTTCAGGTAGACTGCCTATTTCCTCTTCAATTTTTGGTCTGGTGGGTTTTTAACCTTGCTCCTTCATCTGCTGTGTGTTCCTCTGTCTTCTCATTTTGCTTAACTTACTGTGTTTGGGGTCTCCTTTTCACACACTCTGCAGGTTCGTATTTCCCGTTGTTTTTGGTTTCTGCTCCCAGTGGCTAAGGTTGGTTCAGTGGGCTGTGTAGGCTTTCTGGTGGAGGGGACTGGTACCTGTGTTCTGGTGGATGAGGCTGGATCTTGTCTTTTTGTTGGGCAGGACCATATCCGGTGGTGTGCTTTGGGGTGTCTTGACCTTATTATGATTTTAGGCAGCCTCTCTGCTAATGGGTAGGGTTGTGTTCCTGTCTTGCTAGTTGATTGGCATAGGGTGTCCAGCACTGTAGCTTGCTGGTCGTTGAGTGGAGCTGGGTCTTAGCGTTGAGATGGAGATCTTTGGGAGAGCTTTCACCGTTTGATATTACATCGAGCCGTGAGGTTTCTGGTGGATGAGTGTGCTGAATTCAGCTCTCCCACCTCAGAGGCTCAGGCCTGACACCTGGCCAGAGCACCAAGACCCAGTCAGCCACAAGGCTCAGAAGAAAATGGAGAAAAAAAAAGGAAATAAAGAAAGAAAGAGAGAAAATACATGAAATAAGATAAAATAAAGTTATTAAAATAAAAAATAAATAAATATTATTAAAAATTAAAAAGTAATAAAAAAAAGAAAGAAAGAACAAAAGAAAGAAGAGAGCAACCAAACCGAAAAACAAATCCACCAATGATAACAACTGCTAAAAACTATACTAAAAAAAAAAAAAGGACAGACAGATACCTAGGACAAATGGTAAATGCAAAGCTATACTGACATAATCACACAAAGAAGCATACACATACACACTGACAAAAAGAGGAAAAGGAAAAAAACAGAAATATATATATATATATATAATAAGGAAGAGAGCAACCAAATCAATAAACAAATTTACCAATGATAATAAACTCTAAATACTAAACTAAGATAAGCATAAAACCAGAAACAAATTAGATACAGAAAGCAAATCCCAAGTCTACAGTTTCTCCCAAAGTTCACCACCTCATTTTTGGGATGCTTTGTTATCTATTCAGATATTCCACAGATGCAGGGTACATCAAGTTGATTGTGGAGATTTAATCCGCTGCTCCTGAGGCTGCTGGGAGAAATTTTCCTTTCTCTTTGTTCGCACAGCTCCTGGGGTTGAGCTTTTGGATTTGGTCCCACCTCTGAGTGTAGGTCTCCTGAGGGCGTCTGTTCCCTGCCACAATGGGACAGGGTTAAAATAGCAGCTGATTAGGGGGCTCTGGCTCACTCAGGCTTGGGGGAGAGAGGGGTACAGAATGTGGGGCAAGGCTGTGGCAGCAGAAACCAACATGTTGCACCAGCCTGAGGCGCACCGTGTGTTCTCCCGGGGAAGTTGTCCCTGGATCACGGGACCCTGGTAGTGGCAGCCTGAACAGGCTCCCGGGAGCGGAGGTGTGGTTAGTGACCTGTGCTTGTATGCAACCTTAGCATTTCATGCCCGTCTCTGGGTTCTGTGCTGATAGCTGAGGCTCGTGCCCATTTCTGGAGCTCCTTTAGGCAGTGCTCTGAATCCCCTCTCCTCATGCACCCTAAAACAATAGTCTCTTGCCTCTTAGGCAGGTCCAGGCTTTTTCCCGGACCCCCTCCCGCTAGCTGTGGCACACTAACCCCCTTCAGGCTGTGTTCATGCAGCCAACACCAGTCCTCTCCCTGGGATCTGACCTCCGAAGCCCGAGCCTCAGCTTCCAGCCCCCACCCACCCTGGCAGGTGAGCAAACAAGGCTCACGGGCTGTTGAGTGCTGGTCGGCACAGATCCACTGTGCTGGAATCTCTCCATTTTGCCCTCTGCACTCCCATTGCTGTGCTCTCCTCCATGGCTCTGAAACGTCCCCCCCCGCCGCCACCCCCCATCTCCACCAGTGAAGGGGCTTCCTATTGTCTGGAAACTTTTCCTCCTTCACAGCTCCCTCCCACTGGTGCAGGTCCCGTCCCTATCCTTTTGTCTCTGTTTTCTCTTTTTTCTTTTGCCCTACCCAGGTACGTGGGGAGTTTCTTGCCTTTGGGGAAGTCTGAGGTCTTCTGCCCGCCTTCAGTAGGTGTTCTGTAGTTGTTCCACATGTAGATGTATTTCTGATGTATTTTGGGAGAAGAAGGTGATCTCCACGTCTTACTCCTCCACCATCTTGAAGGTTCCTCCTATCCTTATTTTTAAGTTAAAGATATAAGTATATATCCATGAGTAAATCTGATAGTGAGCTTATATAAACAGTGAGAACAATGAGTACGTTCCAAACCATGGAAGATATACAGAGGAGGTGGTGAGAGGTACACACTTCAAAAAGAAAGGGAATCCCAAGGGGATCCTGACAAAATCATGTACATGAAAGGTGTAAAAGTGAATGTCAAGTATTCTTCAATTATAGAGTCAAATGAGGTAAAACTTTAGTAACTAACAAAGCAAACCTGCACTACACTAAGAAGTCCTTCCAACTAATGCTGATGCTGCAGGAAAAATGCAAAGGTCGTAGCTGAGTTTCTGTTGTAATTAGTTCTCATACGGTGGTAAACTGATGTTGATACATTATAAGCTGGAGTGGTGGCAATGACTGTAGAAATAATGCATGTCTTGCAAGTCACAAACTTCTGGAAATTAACCAAGTGACTAGTGTCAGCCAGGAGAGCATGCTGACCAAGAAAACCTGTGACCTTTTCCCATAATGCACCATATTTTTAAAGACCTTTGTCTTTAGAAACTTCAAGGCATGCCGTTCAGTGTTCACTGGAGCTTGTGATTATATTAACTTGTCACCTTTACTTTGCCAGACCCTGACTTGCATAACTGTTAAACAGTATCTTGTTAAAATAGGAGGAGTTGATATTCCTGAAAACAATAGGAAGCAATGGAGGGAAATCTGGTAGAGCGTAAAAACATGATCCAACGTGTATATTAATAAAGATCATTTTTCAGAGTGTGGCATGATGGATTCCAGGTGGACACAAAAAGGTTAAACATATGGAATCTCTTAAAAGCTAATAAGGGTAATCTAAGTAAGAAATTAAGTCCTGAGAAAGAAGGGATGGACTTTTAATAGGTTGATTTAGTAGATTTAATGAGTGACTGAAATGCCAACATTTTGAAAAGAGGAATCTAGGATGATTACCAATTTACCCTCTAAATATCTGGGATGATGGTGGTGACATTTATGAAGATTGGTAATATGATAAGCATAAAGAGAAACACTTCTTAATTTGTTCTTTTCCCCCTCTGCAACCTCCACTGGGTGTTTGTTTCCATTCATATACACAGAGATTAATTAAGTGAGTGGGAAAACTGGGAGGAGCTTTACAGAGGAAGACGCTAAGTGATAAGGATTCAGAGTTTAGAGGAGAATAAAATGACTTTTGCCCAGAACATTGCCACTTGGAATAGTTTTGAGCCTCCTGGAGAAAGAGTATAGGTAAAGAACCCAGGAGAATCTATAAGCCTTAAGCACAAGAAGAGATATTTTACAGACTCTGGTAGCCCAGTGAGACACAGGGTTGGGAGAAGAAGCCCCATCTCACCACACCTCACCAGTACCATTTATGTCAGGAGGACTGAAATATTTGGTAGCACTGGAGAAAGCACTGTAATAATTATACTGCCAATTTCATGGTGGGCAGGGGCAACTGTGACTCTCCAGATAGCTTTGTAGGCATCACCCAAGAAGAGTGATCACACATATTCATGGCAGCTGCAAGACATAGAATAATTTGTAGACATTTATGAAAAGTTTCTTGGTCTACATACTTAGGGTATAGGACTGATATTGAATTTATAAAAATTTGGAAAAAACTAAAGGAACATGAGTTCAGATTCTACATATGATATTAAGGTAAGAGCAGATTACTTAAGTGGAGATCTTTAGTATGCATGAGGATATATGGATCTGAATATTTTGATACTGGTTTGGGCTAACTGCATAGTATCAGATATTTTGGAGAATATTGATAGTTTGAACTACATGTGTGGGTCACTCAACAGGTAGAGTATGTAGGGGAAAACAAAAACGAAAACAGATCCAAGATGGAACGCTGAGTAACATTGATATCATCACAATTTCTAAAAGTGATATTTTTAATCTAATTTTTTATATATAATTTTAATACAATTGATATTTTCTTAAATTATTTGAAGCTTTTTTTTCCTTTACAAACATCAATTAAGTTTTTAGCTACAGTGTATTTGGCCTTATAACAATGTGTGAGATGAATCTGTAGCAACTCTCCCAAATATAAGTTAGGGTGTATTTCTGGGACCCAGGAAATCTGCAATTTAGTGCCTTCTTGGAGATCTACATCTAGAAAGGTTCCCCTTTAAAATAGAAATGAGAATGAAAATCATATATTGTGATCTGTCTCTCTCTCTCCTCATTTATTTCTCCTCCCTTAGTTCCCACCACTCCCACTCCCCACACATGTGCAAAAATGCTCATCACACTTAGTCTTTCTCTTTGGGAAATCTGGAGAATTCCAGGGGCCTAGACTGGCTTTATAGGTATGATTTCCAAATTACAGGGAAGGCCTTCCCAGACCAGTTGATAGATCCCTAAAGTTAATTTAGCATAAAACAATTTTTAAAAATTTTTTAAGCAGAGATAGGCTCAATAGAAATATCTCTGGAGGTGTGCACATAGGACTTAAGCATGTGATTTTATGCAAAGATTGATACCAGAATGCAGATTTGGCTTGAGGGAGTTTGCCAAAGGATAGTCAAAGAAGCTGTTTTGACATACTTCAAAATAATACAATTATTTCCAGGTACATTAGTACTCATTTTCACTTCCAAAGGTTATTAGAACATCTGCTGAGAAAGGGGAGGCAGGGTGGTAGTTAAATTACCATTGTTTATAGAGGCCACTGAAGATTTAGAACGATCCTGAAATTAGGCAGAACTTTAGTCTGCAGGTTGAAGCAGTTTATTTAAACTTACTTAACTCCTAAGAAATATTTGATGAATTAGCTTGGCACTCGTAAGGAGTATTTTGAAGATAATCTTCAACTTAAATAATACTTTGCAAATGCAGAAAATCTGCATTTGAGTTTCTTTTTGTGGGAGGCCAAACATATCGAGTATATGTGAAGTTTTTATCCAGTTTCACATTCCAAAATATAAGCCTTGAAAATGACCAAAACCTCCTCAGATCTATTTTCTCTCTGCTGTGCTGTGGTTAAAAACTCAGTCCCTGGAGTCAGATGGACCACAGCTGAATCCTAGCTTCATCACTTGTTAGTGGATTTTGCTTGGGAAAGCCACTTAACCTTTCTAAGCCTGTTTTTTTAACCTGTAAATATAGAAAGAAAACTGGTATCTCAAATTACTGTAGTGAAGTTTGAAACAGAATTGTCAAACTCTTGGCATATATGAAGCATTCAATAAATGTTAACTCTCGTTGTCAACAATACTTCCTATTCTGCTTTTGTTTTCTATTTTCACAATTTGCTATAAGGATACTTTCACAAGTATCATGGCTGTGAATCTGAGTACAGGGAAAAAAGAAAAATATATAAACAAAAGGTAGAGGCCAACTGAGGAAAATACCAACAGGAAAAAATATGGCAACAGATTAAAATATATAACTTGCCCAAAAAGTCAGTTTAATTGAAAATTAGGCATATTTGAAATTATCCATATTATAACTTTTCCACTAAAAGATGGAAATAGTCAGTGATGGCAAGAAACTAGCTCTTAGAAACCTGTCACATCAAACTGACATAATTATGCTTTAAAATACCTCATTATTCATGTGTTAACCTGAAAATCTTATATTAATGTACTTCTTTTTCCTTACACATGCCCTATTTCTACTATATGAAAAAGAAATAATGCAATATTCGGTTTATATTTTGACATCTTTAGTCTAATTTCAGGCCTTATGGTGGAGCACTTTAAAATTAAAATAGAATTAGATAAAATTAAAATAGAAATAAAATAGCCTTAAGCACAAAGATAGTTTGAATTTTGTTAATGTTCTGTGGTTCTTTGACACAGTTTGGAATAATCTGTCTAAGAAATAGTCACTATGTGGCCTCTTTCATCAAAGTTGCATGCTGTATGAAAATGGTTATCAAGGTAGTCTAAAATAAATTCTTTGATAGAAATTATCATATTTTAAAGGAATCAAGCATGGGGGAAACTTTATACTCTCCTTTACCTGCAATTTAATATCTGGAATCATCTATATCCATCACCATCATTATGTTTTCCCTTCCTGGCTGGTTGCCATTCAAGTATGCCTCATAGAAAATTCTCATGCAGTTATACTTTCTGTGGGAAGGCACTGTAAAACTGTTCTCTTCTGCAGCTAAATTCTCTTTTCAAAAGTTTGAATTATTTCCTCTTTCCTTTCTTTAGTTGTGCTTCTTGAACACTTTCTCTGTAAGAGCAGTCAAACCTATCATAAAGCACTTTGTTTATGCCTATCAAAATATACAATCTAGAAGGATTCATAACCTTGGCAAGTCTGCTCCTTTTTCATTTCACATTGTGTCTTCAACTCAGGTTTTATTTTTTTCCCTAAAGATATACCATAACTTATCTTTTCTATTTTGTTTTCTTTTTCATTATTTAGAACTTGGTTACCATGGCTCTGTTGTTGGACCAGTGACATAAGGATGGAATTTTGCTTGTTCTAGAAGGTAAGTACACACAACATTCATCTACTGTTTAAAAACTCCAAGATGATGAAAACTCAGTAACTTCTGCGTTTTTTTACATAGTTTCTGTCCAGGATTTCATGTTTGACTTGACATTACTTTACTTTCATTTTCTGGTATATTTGCTCTGTGATAATTGTCATATTCCATTAACCTTTTTTTGATTCTGCCAGTCTGAGAATGTTTTGTTTGTACCACTGGAAATGATGACATAATTATTTGATGGTGTAATGAATCTTTTATGTCTATCTTGTCTGTCATATGCTTTCCATCATCATTTACTTTCCTTACACACTAGTCATCCTAATATAAGCAATGATAACACTACAACGTTTTTTCCTTGGCCCTGAGTCTTTCAGTATCATTATCACTACTCTAACTTTCCCTGTAAGAATAACCAAAACAAAGAAAAAATTTTAAGACATGCTATTAAATCAATTTAGTAAAAGCAAGGTTATAGTTCTAATAATTTTCTCAATATATTACAGATTTCTCATCTTGCCACTTCTATGTAGAGCACAGGAATCATATTTTATGAAAGAAGCAACATTGACTTTGTAGTAACTCTGAACAAGTCATTCAGTTTTTTTCTGTCTCTGATTTCATGTCTGTCCATATGGGATAATATAAGGCTGCATAAGAAACTCATTGACATTAATTCAAATTCAGTTCTGTAAAAAATTTGGGAGAGTTCAGAGACAAATTGAGCTAATGTGTTTCTTTAATTTGAGGGGAAGTTTCCAGAAACTGCCCAAAATAAACACTTCACTGAAACCTCTAATTAGATCAATTGTACAGATTTATATTATATTCTCTAAGTAAGATTTGTTCCTTCTTGGGTTTGATATGAGATAAATTACCTCATTCATCAATTGAAAAGACTTTAAATCCTAAATTTTAACGATGATTATTGTGTTAAAGTACAGAAAAAATTAAGGAAGTCTATAAAAATGGTTTTCCACTTCCTTGGCTTTAACTATGTAACAACCTCAGTAATAACTTACTGCATATTTATTTTATTATAATTATAAACATTGATTTTAATGTTTAAACTATGAAGGAAACTAGAAAGCATTTGCAATCTCACCAAATGTCACTGAATATTTATGACAGGAAATTAGAAGTCACATTAATTTCTCTCTCTATGCTGTTTCTATCCACAGTAATGAATAATGCTCTTGAACCGAATTAGTTTGTTAACTCTTACAATAATGACTAAAAATAACTGGCTCAATTGGAGCTTTCCATTAAACTGAGTACTTGTTTATTTGTTTAATTTTTATTAATTCACTCACCAGTTACTTATTGGACTCTGACCACAAGCCACACATGGAAATAGAAAATGGAAATAGAAAAATATATGTGTGTTATTCCTACGCTCAGATTGCTCATATTCTGTTGGGTCAACATAAATATATGCAAAACTCATACCGTGATGAGTGTTCTAATACCAGTGTGATAGGAACATAATAATGTATTCCAAAGAAGGTGTGTTATCATAGAGAAGTTGATATTTGTTCTGGACTTTATTAAATAAGTAGAGTTTTACCAGGCAGAAAAGAGTAGTATCACAGGACAGAGTAACAACACAGAGATCTAAAGGATGTGGTAGATTTGAGTGCCATAAGCACTGGAACCCACAACATGCATGGTGGTGTTTAACAGAGGACAAGGCTGGAAAAGAACCTTGAGATAATATTGTTCAAGGAATTGAATAGACTGCTTAAAAAATTTAGATTTTGTTTTGCTGAAAATGAGAAGACAATAGGATATTGTCCAGATTCTCAGAAGAGCATATAATACACTCAGGATTTGACTCCTGACACCCTCTTCAACCTAATGGCCTAGATTTACCAATAAGTAATTTATATTTTAGGCATTTTTAACTGACTATAGTTCTCCAGTATATCTGTGGCTTTATACTTCCTATGACTGGGACATATTTTCCTTTCTTTCTCTGTCCCTCCTTCACTTGGCTAATTCCTACTCTGTCTTCAAATCTCAGATTACACATCACACCCTCCAGGAAATGTTCACTAATTCTAATATATTGTTAGGTTTTCCAGTTATGTGCTTTAACAATAACCATATCTCTAGCAAATTCATAATGTATTATATTTATGTTTTTTTCCTCTTCTATCATACAATGAGCTAGTTGAGGACTAGAACAATGACTGGTATAAAAACTCCTCATACAATGGAGAAACCTGAACTATTACCTTAACCAAGTGATCAGGAGTAACATGACAAGTAATATGGTGTATAGATGTCATGCACGCCATGATAGGATAAACTGAGAACTGCACCCTGGTACCCTTGCAAAAATGCATTACCTAATCTAATCACGAAAAACCATAAACAAACCCAAACTGAGAGGCATTCTGTAAAATAACTGATCTTCAAAATGTCAAGGTCATGAAAAACAAGGAATGACTAAGGAGTTTTCACAGATTAGAGGAAACTAAGGAGACATAACAACTACATGCAATGTGGGATCATGGCTTGGATCCTGGAACAAGAAAAACTATGTATAGTAGTGGGAAAACTCATAAAATCTGAATAAAGTCAATAGCTTAGTTAATATTGTACCAGTGTTAATTTCTCAGTTATGTGCTATGATAATGTAAGATGATTACAGTATAGAAAGCTGGTTGAAGTGTATACAAGAACTTTGTACTAGTTTTGCAACTTTTTTGCAAGTCTAAAATTACATCAAAATAAAAGGTAAAAGGAGTTCCTTAAATATTTGTTAAGTATATAAGTTACTGAGGCATGGTGTTTTGAACCATAAATCACTATTTCCTCTTCTATATTTCCAAATAGTATTTATTGAATACCTAGCCTACAACTTGTACTATGTTAGGAACTCAGAGATCTTTTAATGAAAGATGAATAATAACCACTAAAACTGTACTCTAATGACTATTACTAAAAAAATTGTAATTAAATGTAGTTTAATATAGTGCTAATTATATATATATGTATATAATCCATTTGCACACATTTTAATTTCCCAGTGAGTTTTTTTGTGTCAGTGTGCTACATATGTAGTATTACTTTAGTAATCTTTGTTAATATCTAATGAGTAAATGTTGCATAATGTCAGGTAGCAACAAAGGAGCCATAATACCATGAAAAGATTCAGTTTCGCATAGAATGAGCTATATTGGGTAGCTTTTGAAGATCAAAGAATAAATTTCCTCATAAATATCAATCATGAAAGTTCTCAACAAACAATTCAATATAATCAAACCATTGCGTGGGAAGCAAACCAAAGACACAGTTACAGTCTTCAAAGACATTATTTTTTAAAGCAATAGTCCAAAATATGCTGTAACGGCACAGAGTTTTTGAAAATTATCCTCAAGGGGGAGTAAAAAGAATGTCTTGTGATATGAAGTAAATCAAAACTTCAGATTAAAAATGCACTTGTAAAATGTCTGTAAATATTGTAAAGTTCAGATTTATTACTGATCCTCTCTTATTCTAGACTAGTTGGATATTTTTGGGTTTTGTGACTATAACGTGTGTAACTCAGCTTATGGAAGCTAGAGGTCACTCTCTGTGTTGTTTCATTTTCACAGACTGGCTGACAAGTAAAACACTGTACACAGATTGAAATATTCCATTAGATGTGACAGAAAATAAAAGGTTAACATAAGCATTTTAGAAGTGAAAAAACAGTTGAAATGACTAAGATCTTCTTCTGATATATCATAAATTATAAAGGCCGATATATATTTCAGGTCATTTCTACTCCTCTTAAAATTTTAAACTTTATTTTTAAAACTATACCACTCACAATATGGTATTTGCCTACAATCTAAAATTTACTCAATTAAGGTACATCTTATTTATGGGGGACAGAAATTTGGAGACAGTGCTTTCCATGGACACTCCCTATCTCAGTCTATAACTCCTTATAAAAGGACCCAATGTCTCCAGAAGCAACCTCTCAAAGCCATCCCAGGAATCTTCAGCAGCTGTCTTCAGGTCCTATCTGGCCTGCCAAAACTGTCAAATGACAAAATTAAAACAATTTAGTAACTAGTGTGATCTCCTTTATTCAAGGGAAAACAATCCATGGATGGGGGGAGTACAGTGCCTCACAAGCAGTGGTACACTCTTCCTGAGGGATTTTGGGCAAGAGTGAGTTTTATGGAATGTTAGGAGAGGCATCTGGAAACAGGGCATGATTGGCCAGGAGGTTGGGGTTTTCCTGACAGGGCTAGTGGGGTTCTATTTTCTAGGGTAAGGTAAGATAGCTAAAGCTGAGTTGGAGGCCTGTGATTGGTGTATGTTAGGCATCCTTGTCAGGTGTTTCTCATAAGTGGAGGCTGATTTAGGTTTGATTTGTGACATGGGATGGGCCACTGGGGCAGCCTCCATTTTGTGGGTCTGGATATATGAATTAACTTTATCACTCCTTACTTTGTCTGTTTTCCTCTTAGTTCTTTTAGTTTGTTGTTTTGCTTACTTTCATGAAGGAGGATTCTTCATATGTGTGTCACCTTTTGTTTTCCATGAATTCTTAAACTTGAGAGATTAAAAGTCCCATGGGTGTGGTTGGGTGTGTAGCATGATGGGATGGCCAGCTGAGGACACTCAAATGTATTTTTCGTAATTCTTTCTCCAAGAGGATAAAATTTCTCCAGATAAGAATCCTTTAATGTCCAATCTTCTTATTAGGTTCTTTATTTTCTTCTATAGAACAACATTTTTTAAAAAGACATAATAAATTTTTGGTCAGGTGTTATGCAAATCTCAGAGTCAGAGAGGCCCCAGATGACTGAAGGGCTTTATAAAAATTATTTTTAATGTAAAATTCTTTTGAATATGTCTTTAAAAATGAAAAATCCTTCAATAAAGCTTCAGAATTAGGGCCTTTAGAGATTTGAAAAGCCAAATACCCCTTCCAAAAGGGTAAAACTCCCACACAATGAGGATACTAATAAGTTCATCAAGTAAGCAAGAGTAAAATTGGGAAAATATTCTCATGTCATAAATTAATAACAAACTTGAAAAAATCTTACTATTTTTTCCTAGCTTATATATAAATATAAGGGAAGAAAAATAGTGTGAAACCAAAGTAAAAATGTTAACTAAACCTTAAAATGGGTTATGTTAGTCTGTCTGTAATTGTTTTTGAATGCTTCCTGTAAGGTAGGAGGTTAGTAATCCCCGATAGGGACTTGTTTGTTTTGCACTACCAAGCAAAGCCTTAAATTGATTTATTGTGTTAGATCAGTTGATTGTCTGTTTTCCGTATAGTTTCCTGGGTCTGGCTCAGTACAGCATTAAACAATACTACAACTGTTTTCTACTACCTCTCTTTCTTTTTGTGTACTCTCTTATTGGATGGAAAACCAAGATATTGTAGCCATCACCTGTGTTATTCAAGTAAGTAAGGTCCAGACCAGTAGAGAATTATACCTATTGCATATTTTTATTAATGTTTTAATGCCCCTTTAGTACTGAACTCAGCTGTTATTTCCTTGGTGTATCACATAAGGTAAAGAGGCAGTAAGTGCTCCATCTGTTTCTTCATTAGGTCAGCTCTTTGTTTCTCTGTGAACTGCTGTGTAAAATTGGGAAAAATAAGAGCTTGTGCGAGCTTCCCTGGTGGCGCAGTGGTTGGGAGTCCGCCTGCCGATGCGGGGGACGCGGGCTTGTGCCCCGGTCTGGGAGGATCCCATATGACGCGGAGCGGCTGTGCCCGTGAGCCATGGCCACTGAGCTTGCGCGTCCGGAGCTCGTGCTCCGCAACCGGAGAGGCCACGGCACTGAGAGGCCCGCGTAAAAAAAAAAAAAAAAAAGAGCTTGTGCAAGAAGACAGTTGCCTTTACTTAGCATAAAATGTTTATGGTACTTTGGATTAGTTGTGGATTTCTTTGAATTTCAGTGACTTGAAAGAGCTTGGAATTCTAATCCAATTGCTTTCAGATTCAATGGAACTGTAAATAAACAATTTAGAGATATGTAAAAAAATTTTCCTAATTAATTAATACATTTCATGATTTCATGTATTATCCAGAATTCCGAATTGATTATACATGTTCCAGAAATTAAATTTTGAGTATTTGGGTTGACAACTTTATGTAAAAGTTGGGGACTGGATTATGTAAATGAACAAAATCAATTGTTACACGGTAATAAGTTGGAAAACACCGTGCAAAGTTTTCATAAAGCAAAGCAGAAATCAAAAAAAAAAAAAAAACCTCCTTCTCATATAACTGTTTGAACACCACAATTTTTGTTACCCTACAAGAGTCCCTATTTATTTATTTAAATTTGAGTTTATTGTTGTAAGAACACAATATTAGATCTACCCTCTTAAAAAATATTTAAATATGCAATACGTTGTTGTTGAATATAGGTACAATGTTGTACAGCGGATCTTTAGAGACTATTCATCTTGCTTAACTAAAACTTTATGCCTGTTTTTTAGAAGCTTGACATTTCCCTCTCCTGTCAGATTTGATTGTATGAATTTGACTATTTTAGATACCTCATATAAGTAGAATCATGCAGTATGTATTTTTTTGTGACTGGCTTATTTCACTTAGCATAGTATCCTCAAGGTTCATCCACATTGTCACATTCGGCAGAATGTCCTCTTTTTATAAGATTGAATAATACTCCATTGTATGTATATGCGGCATTTTCTTTAAGCATTTATCTGTTGATGGTCATTTAGGTTGCTTCCATGTCTTGGTTATTGTGAACAGCTCTGCAATGAACATTGGAGCTAATATCTCTTTGAGATCTTGGTTTCAATTATTTTAGATGAATATCCAGAAGTGAGAAATTGAGATCATACAGTAGTTCTACTAGATGACAGAGTAAGTTTTAAAAAATTAGTGCAAAATAATAGCTTTAATTAGTATGTTACCACCTTATAAAACACGATAATCATCTAATATGGGTAATTTATATAAATCCCATTCTGTGGTATATATGACCTTCCTAAAATAGTGAAAAACTGGAGAAAATATTGGCACTATAAAGATGTTTTAGTTTTGTTTCCTCTAATTTTATTTGGCTGTTGGTTTATTTTAAGTGTATAAGGGGTCATCATAAGTATACATTTTATATTCTAGACTAATTAAAATAGAACTTTGAAATCTTGCTGTACTAAAGTGGGTTTGAATAAGAAACTAAATAGCATAATTAAATACACAGATAAAATAATTTAGATAAAGCTAAAATTCCATTGTTACCTGGCTTTTACTTCCCCAAATAATTTCTCAGAGTGATGTTTAATATACAATTGTCCACAATGTAAAAAAACAAAAATTCCTGCATACTCTTAAATTCACACATATGCAAATCCTCTTTCAACAATATTGAAAAGTGTTATTGACAAAGGACAACATTTCCTAACCACAAAATAAGAAAGACACCTATATTTAAGGGAAAGAAAAACTCTCAGATATTGAAGAAAACAGGACATCTGCAGGGGTTTATTCCATTCAACAGTACAATTTCTCAAAGGCCCCAATTCTCTGGGAACATAATAACACATTCTTTGCAGTAAGAAGCTCCTTCCTCTCTGTGTTTCCTGCCTGTTCCACATTCCTTATTCTCTGTAGCATCTGATAGGGGCACACAGTTGGAAATACACCAAATCAAAATTGCATAATTTAAAACTTTTCTAATTATCTAATATGAAAGCAAGGAAGTGTGTGTCATTTTCTGGGGTAAGATTTGGTTTTCAATAATAAGTGACTGTGATAAACATGAAATGCTTGAAGAAGCAGAACCTGGTAATTCTCAAAGTACAGAAAAACAAAACAAAACAAAACATGGACCTGATTAGACAAAGATCTGACGGAAGTTGTCCTTAACAATCCTTTTCCTTTCTCTTCAAGGTACATTTCAGGAAATAAGTGCTTTAATATCTACTTGTGATGAAGGACACTAAAATTTGAGAACATTGTAACTGTGTTTATTTTACTAGTATGCTGATGTTTTTCATATCCAGTTTTTATTTTCCATCTTCTAATAAGCTGGAAAAAAAAAAAGAAAACTGAGTGAGAGTTCTTTAGGAGCTATAAATACAAAAAAAAAAAAAGAAGAGAAAATTTAAAAGTCTAATTTACAAATGTACTGCATTTTCTAAATAAAGCTTCTTTTATTTAAGGCAAACATCTTGGCAAATAGCAAGAGAAAATACATTTATACACTTAGTATATTTTGCTTCCTTAAATTAAATGACTTAAGATTGTTAAAGAGTGCTAAAATATTGTGTATTTCCATTAGCACAAAAATGATTTTAGGAGTAAAAAGGTAACAGACCACAAACACACACTCACACACACACACACACACACTCACTCTGACCATGACTTCAAAGTTCGGAAATGTTTACATCTCTATATCTTCCAGTGATTTGTTCTGTCTTCCTAGCTGAATGAGATAGAAATTCGTGCAGAATACTCAATGCAAATACTGCTTTCTCTCTCTCTCTCTCTCTCTCTCTTTCTTTCTTTCTGTTTCTCCTGTGGTGCTATATGCCATGGAAGTTAACCTTCCATATCTGACATCTTACGTATAAAAAGCACACCAACTTTTACAAAGTGTAAGAGGAAAATATTGTCAAATATTGTCCAAGTCCTTAACTAGGTCATGGAACCTAGTCAGTGAGCTGCTGTAGGTTTTGACAGCTGTTCCTGGCTGTAGCTCTGCTGTGTGCATAGGGGCTGCACCTCTCTCCAGATGCCAAGTAGCAGAGCAGCAGGGTGCTGATGGCATTTAGAGCTGTGACAGTCAGCCAGCTTGGTACTTTTCCCCAATTGGAAGGCTACTGTCTTCAAAAGTTCACTTTGAATACTACTTTCTCTTATGTTTAGAAGAAAACCACAGCCAAATGCCTCGCCTGCCCATCTGTGCCATATTAGACATCTGGACAAACTTGGCCCTTGTATGCACATCAACGTGATGGCTCACAGATTTGTTTTGTCAGTGTTCACAGACCACTGGTCAAGATATGGTTCTCAAAGAAAAGTGTCCTTACCTGTATTTCTATGAAGCCCTTTGTTTTAGATATGACTTATAAATTGGATACATTACAAGAGCAGGTTTATATCATGGAACTTTTGGAAAGTTTATTCATCCTAAAAATTCCCTGGTTACTCAATTTGCCAACATTTAAGTGCCTTCCCTTAGCTGTTACATTAATTGTTGTAAGCAGTATCTCATTGCACTATTTACAAATTACACAGCATAATTGCAGGTGGAAATTCTTGAGGATGAGACTTTTGCCCCTTAGCCATTTTATGAAATCTTACTAAGAAGCATTTAACAAAGAAAACATAAATAAATGTTTTATATAAACATTTTCACTTCAGTGCTATCTTGTCCTCTTGTCTTTTCAATCCACAACCCCTTTCCTCACCCCTTCTCCTGCACCAGCCACCATTGCCATTGTAAGTAATTTACTACAACTTCTGGACTAAGGGTCAAAAATGACCTCCCACTTCCCAGTACTCTTCTGATTCAGAAGCACTTGGCATGGTTGGCCACGCCGTCTTTTTGCAGCCATTTTTCCTATTTGTGCCTATGACACTTGAAACAGCTTGTTCTTACATTTTCCAGTCGTAGTCTATTTTCCTAGCTCCTTTCTTCCCCTCACACTTGAGACTGGCATTTTCAAAATTCTGGCTCCATCTTCCTTGCTATGTTATTCTGTTCTTGACTCTCTCTTGCCCTTATCATAGGATTTCACATATTGGAGGCATAATTTGTCTCCAATCTTTATACCTCCTAAACTCAGGTAATGATAAACTCCGTAATCCATGTAGTACATGTACCATGGCTTGCTCAGTGTTTAGAAAACATTTTTGTACAATATTTTAGCATGTATTGTGTATTCAGTTGAGTTTTAGTTCTCTTTTTTCCCTTTTGTGTTAGTTTACTATTGCTGCTGACACAAATTACTGTAAATATAGCCATTTAAAATGATTAAGTATTATTTAAAATTATTAAATAATTCCTTTAATTATTTAAAATAACATTATTTTACAATTTTATGGTTCAGAAGTTTAAAACGGGTCTCACTGGACTAAAATCAAAGTTTAAGCCTGGGTGTATATAAATTCTTTTCTGGAAGCTCCATGGGATAATTGATCACAGTTTTCAGATTCTAGAAGCCACACACATTCCTTGGCTTGTGGTCCTCTTCCTTTAGCTCCAAGGTGAGCAACAGCAGGTCAAGTCCTTCTGACATCATATCACTCTGACCTTCCCTTCTGACTCCCTCTTTCATTTTTAAGGACCCTGATGCAACATTGGGCCCACCAAGGTAATCCAGGATAATTTCCTTAAATTCAGTGGATTAGCAACCTTAATTCTCTCTGCAACATTTTTTCCCCTTGCCATCTAACCTAACATATTCACAGGTTCTGGGGATTAGGACATAGACATTTTTGTGGGGGGTATTATCCTGACTACCACACTTTACCATCTCTCTGCCTAAACTATTACTTTAGCATAAAATTTTCTTGATCTAATCTGTAAAAATTTAGTGTAAAAATATTTGGAATTTCATCTCTGAATCTTGGGACTGGGGAGAGCTTTGAGGGTAAAGATTTCACTTTTTGAGACACTTCTGAATCTTTGTGCTATGCTGAGTATGTGGCATTGCTGTTGGTGGTGAGTATAAAATGAAGAAAGTGCTGTATGGAGGGAACATGGACACTGCTGGTGATGATTAGTAAATGAACTAGATAATGCATTGAGGGAACAAAGCTGTGGGGTGGGGGGAAATAAAAGTTTCTGACTTCAGTGGGAACTTCCATAATAAGTATAGACTCTTTCGTCATAGTTGTCATGCTCAACATAATCGTCTACTCAGAGCTTTATGAAATTAGAAGGTATAATGGCACTGAATTCATTAGATATATATATTAAGTATGTGTGAGGATTATGTTAAAAAATGTTTTAAAAACTGTTCATTTAGAGCTTACTTTGTTTAAAGCTTGCTAATGATTTCAAAGGATGCCAAGATGATAGCACACAGCCACTGCTCTGACCTCCAGAGGGAGGAGAGAGAGACAGAGACAGAGAGTCCCAATGGAGCAAATGAGGAGAGCTGTTGCTCTACAAAGGTAATACTGTTCTTAGAAGAGTGAAATATATGACAGTGCTTTCTGCCGTTAATCTTCCCATGTGTCGCACAGGAAGAGAAACAGAAGAACTCCTACAAGAATAGTTTAGACTCTATCATCTGGTTCATCTTGCCCTTGTTTCTTTTCTTTCTTGTCTGGTTCTATTAGCCAGGATCTTCCTTAAGTATTGGGATTCAGGTCCTGCCTTGTTTTTTTGAGTTTTGAAATAAGACTTCAACCCTTAAGTTCTAGTCTTCATAGTTATTCACCCCATCATTCATAGCTTGTCCACAGAGATATTACCCTCTAGAGTGTTGTCTACAGTTTGGCCTCTCAGTTCAGATATTTAACCACTAAGATTTCTGTGTATTTTTTGTTACTGACTCTCCTGATTGTCTGCCTTAGCCTAATGAGATTGTTTTCATTTCTGAATATCAGCCATTTCTGCTGGTAAAGCCATGGTTCTGACAGGAACTATTCTTAATACAGTATGTTTGTTTACTTTGGGCACAGAATGTGACTTTTCATATTAACAGGTCTCCCTTGTACCAGGTATTCGCATAACACATCTAACATTACTGCAGAAGGTAGAATATTTGTTAATGGAAACAAAGAATTCTAGCTCCACACTTCCTGACTTTTCTCCCTGTAGCATCCTCTCCCAAGTTTAGTTATTGTATTAGCCAGGGTTCTCCAGAAAAATAGAACCTATAGGAGACTGATTGATGGATTGGTTGATTGATATTACAAATTGATTCACAAGATTATGGAGGATGAGAAGTCCTAGAATCTGCCATTGGCCAATTGGAGAATCAGCTATTCGGTCCATTTCGGAACACCTGAGAACCATTAAGGCTGATAGTGTAAGGCTAAGTCCAAAGGCCCAAGAATTGGGGAGCACAAGGTATGAGTCTTGGTCTGAGTCTGACAACCCAAGAACCAGGAGCAAAGATGTCTGAGGGCAGAAGATGGATATACCACATTTTTGTTCTATTCAGACCCTCAATGGATTGGATAATGCCCACCCCTATTGATGAGGGCAATTTTTTTTACTCAGTCTACTAATTCAAATGTTACTATCTTCTGGAGACATTCTCATAGACACACCCAGAAATATTTTACCATCTGGCTGGGCAACCCTTAGCCCAGTCAAATTGACACATGACATTAACCATTAGTGTTATACATGTTAGATTTATTCTTGACTTTTTCAGCCCTAAGGTTAACAAAATCTGTGCAAGAAACTTTGTGATAGAGATTGAAGCCCATAGCTAGACACCTACAGACCCCATTTCCACTTGAGCTACTGTTATATTTATTTTCTTTCCTTTATACCAAAGCTCCTGAAACAAATTTTCATTTTCTACTGTATCCAATGTTTCCCTTCCCATTCTGTATTGAACACACTTCCACTGGAGCTTCAAACCCATCATTCCTCAGAAATTTAACCATAATTCTTTTTGTAGTCACCTTCCTAGGTCTAATGGCCGATTTTCAGATCTCACTTTATTTCACCTATTAGCAGCATTTGATATAGTCGGTCACTACTTCGTCTTTCACAAATTTTTCTTCATTTGACTTTTTTTATGTTTTTAAATTTTTATTGAAGCATAGTTGCTTTACAATTTTGTGTTAGTTTATACTGTACAGCAAAGTGTATCAGCTATATGTATATATATATATATATATATATATATATATATATATATATATATCCCCTCCTTTTTGGATTTCTTTCTCATTTAGGTCACCACAGAGCACTGAGTAGAGTTCCCTGAGCTATACAGTAGGTTCTCCTTAGTTATCTACTTTATATATAGTAGTGTGCATATGTCAATCCCAATCTCCCAATTCATCCCATCCCCCTTTCCCCCCTTGGTGTCCATACATTTGTTCTTTACCTCTGTGTCTCTATTCCTACTTTGCAAAGAGTTTCATTTGTACCATTTTTCTAGATTCCACATATATACATTAATATACGATATTTGTTTTTCTCTTTCTGACTTACTTCACTCTGTATGACAGTGTCTAGATCCATCCGTGTCTCTGCAAATGACACGATTTCGTTCCTTCTTATGGCTGAGTTATATTCCATTATATGTATGTATCACAACTTCTTTATCCATTCTTCTGTTGATGGACATTTAGGTTGCTTCCATGTCCTGGCTATTATAAATAGTGCTGCAATGAACACTGGGGTGCACGTATCTTTTGGAATTATGGTTTTCTCCGGGTATATGCCTAGGAGTGGGATTGCTGGGTCATATGGTAGTTCTATTTTTAGATTTTTAAGGAACCTCCATACTGGTCTCCAAAGTGGCTATATCAGTTTAAATTCCCACCAACAGTGTAGGAGGGTTCCCTTCTCTCTACACCCTCTCCAGCATTTATTGTTTGTAGATTTTTTTGTGTGAGGTGATACGTCACTGTAGTTTTGATTTACAATTTTCTAATAGTGATGTTCACCATCTTTTCATGTGACTCTTGGACACCTGCATGTCTTCTTTGGAGAAATATCTATTTAGGTCTTCTGCTCATTTTTTGATTGGGTTGTTTGTTTTCTTGATATTGAGCTACATGAGCTGTTTGTATATTTTGGAGATTAATCTCTTGTCAGTTGCTTCGTTTGCAAATATTTTCTCCCATTCTGGTGTTGTCTTTTTGTCTTGTTTATGGTTTCCTTGGCTGTGCAAAAGCTTTTAAGTTTAATTAGGTCCCATTTGTTTTTATTTTCATTACTATAGGAGGTGGGTCAAAAAAATCTTGCTGAGATTCATGTCAAAGAGTGTTCTGCCTATGTTTTCCTCTAAGAGTTTTATAGTATCTGGCTTTACATTTCGGTCTTTAATCTATTTTGAGTTTATTTTTGTGTATGGTGTTAGGGAGTGTTCTAATTTCATTCTTTTACATGTAGCTGTTTAGTTTTCTCAGCACCACTTATTGAAGAGACTGTCTTTTCTCCATGTATATTCTTGCCTCCTTTGTCATAGATTACGTGACCATGGGTTTATCTCAAGGATTCTTCAATACATGCAAATCAACCAATGTGATACACCATGTTAGCAAACTGAAGAATAAAAACCATATGATCATCTCAATAGATGAAGGAAACACTTTTGACAAAATTCAACACCTATTTATGATAAAAACTCTCCAGAAAGTGAGCATAGAGGGAACCTACCTCAACATACGTTATAAAGGCCATATATGACAAACCCACAGCAAAGATCATTCTCAATGATGAAAAACTGAAAGCATTTCTTCTAAAACCAGGAACAGGACAAGGATGTTCACTCTCGCCACTATTATTCAACATAGTTTTGGAAGTCCAAACCATGGCAATCAGAGAAGAAAAAGTAATAAAAGGAATCCAAATTGGAAAAGAAAATTAAAACTGTCACTGTTTGCAGATGACATGATACTATACATAGAAAATCCTAAAGTTGCTAACAGAAAACTACTAGAACTAATCAGTGAATTTGGTAAAGTTGCAGGATACAAAATTAATACACAGAAATCTCTTGCATTCCTATACACTACAATGAAAAATCAGAAAGAGAAATTAAGGAAACAATCCCATTTACCATTGCAACAAAAAGAATAATATACTGAGGAATAAACCTACCTAAGGAGGCAAAAGACCTGTACTCAGAAAACTATAAAATACTGATGAAAGAAATCAAAGATGACACAAACAGATGGAGATATGCCATGTTCTTGGATTCATTTGACTTTTAAAACACAGTACAGTATTGACGCCATAATACCTCAATGACTCCTCTTTCTATTTTGTCTTTTGATGATTCTTCCTCTTTTTCCCAACCTTGAAGCACTGAAATTTTTATCCTTATTTGCTCTATCATATACTATCTATAGGCCATCAACTCCAATATTGACATCTCTATGGTAGACCTTTCTCCTAAACTCAGAGAGAGTCCCATATAAATGTGTAATAGACATTTCACATTTAATACACACAGACAGACTTGAGCTTTTGATCTCTGCCCCTCAATCCTTCTCCTGCTTTAGTCTTTCACATTTCAGTTAATGGCAAATTTTTCTTCAAAACTGCCCAAACCAAAAGAATGTGGAGCCACTCTTGATTCTTTTCTTTGTCTCTTATATCACATAAAGCACTTCACTAAATTCTGTTGTATATACCCTATCACCTCTATTGCTAGTATCCCAATCTAAGTTACAATCTTCTCTTATCTGGATTACTGAATATTGTATCCTCTTAAATGATCTTACCACTTCTGCCCTTGTCCTTCAGTCTGTTTTTAACAAAGCATCTAAAAGTGAAGTCATATTTTTCCTGCTAAAAAGTAAGTCATATTTTTATTATTTATTTCTTTTAAAAGCCTTCTGTGAATTTTTCACACATTAAAAATAAAAACCAATATCTTCATAATGGTTTAAAAGACCTTAAGAGATCTGAGTCCTGTTCACCCTCTCATCTTATACCCTGTATTCTCCCCTCGCTCACCCTGTTCTAGCTACGCTGACTTCTGCTTCCCTTTAAGACCACTTAACTTCTCCCTCCACAGGACCTTTCATTTGCTCTCCCTGAAATTCCCTGATGCCTTCCACAAATACCAACAGGGCTCTGTCTATCATGTTTGTTCTTTATGAGACTCTATATCCAAGAAAAAAAAGGATGAAGTTTAGACTTAACTTGCTTTAATTTTTAAAAATATGCCATATAACAATGTATTTTCTCTAACATACTTTAAATCTGTGGCTTTAGCAAGCTGCACTATTTATCATCTCTCATTTCTTTTTGCATTTAGTGTGATAATTAAAAGAGGCAGATTTGCATAGTGGTAAAGAACATGTATGCTGAGGTGAGACTTCCTGAGTTTGACTCCTTGATCTCTGCTACTTAGCAGTGTGATACGTTGAACAGGATACTTTTACTCTGTTTTTCAATTTATTTATTTGAAAAATGAGGAAAATAAAATACCAAGCTCATAGGGTTACTGAAATAAGTGAGTTAAAACATAAACAACTTAGATCAATGTCTAACAGTTAGGTAGGCATTAAGTGTGGGTCTGTGTCCACCAGCAATTTTGACTGATAGGAGGAGTCACATTCATGTATCAAACTTTGATTATAATGCAGATTGAGTTGTTTTATATCTAAGTGGCTCCAGGCTGATTTCTTAAATTCTGTGAGTCTCATTTTCCACATTCAAAAGTGAAGGTAGTGTTGCCCTCTCTGCTTATCTACCAAAGTGGTTATGAGCAACAAGTTTGTGAGAAGACTTTGAATTCCTACAACTACACCTTGCCGTTAAACAGTCAACAATTCTACTTTCATGAATATGTATTTTCTTACTTATGTAAGAATAAAAATGACTGCTTGAATCCAGATATACTATTTTCAGTAACATTAATCACTTTTATCAAACGTAATATTAAATGTGTGAAACTTTATTGAGGGCTTCCCTGGTGGCGCAGTGGTTGAGAGTCTGCCTGCCGATGTAGGGGACGCGGGTTCGTGCCCCGGTCCGGGAAGATCCCACATGCCGCGGAGCGGCTGGACCCGTGAGCCATGGCCGCTGAGCCTGCTCATCCGGAGCCTGTGCTCAGCAATGGGAGAGGCCACAATAGTGAGAGGCCCGCGTACCGCAAACAACAACAACAACAACAACAACAAAAACTTTATTGAATACTAGATGTAAGGACATGGTAGCCCCTGACCTCAAGGAATCTAAAATCTAACTGGGTTGTAAGATATAGTTATAGTAATAAAATAAAAATTCAGGGTAAAAATAATAAATACCAGTTGGAATGTAGCTTTGAGTATTTATAGGAAAAAACACATTTTATTCTTTGATGGTAAACACAATGCCTGACAAAATTTATTATTTAACTTTTAAATTAATGAATGAACTAAAAATATAACTCAGTGGATTTTAAAATTATAAATACTGAAGGCAGTCCAAGAAGGGAGAGATCATTTCCTTTTGACTTTCAGGAAAGCCTTATGTTAGACATTCAATTTGATCTACATCGTAAAGTATAGCATTTATATTAATTGAAAACGAATTATCAGTAAGGGGGAAAGTGTGAACCAAAGAAGGCATATAAGAAAGAATAAAGTTTATTAAGAAGTTAAGTAGATGGAATGGAAAGGCAGTGATTTTTTTTAAAAGAGAGAGAACAATGGTGTCAGAAGACTATGTTCTTATCCTTGTTCAGCAAATTGGATCAACTTGAGCAAGTGGTTTGACGTCTGTGCTCAGTATATGAAGTTGGCAAGTAGTGGTTGATGATCCCTAGTTTATACAGCTAACTTGAAAAGTGAGTAAATACTATGTAAAAAAGATTGTGAACTGTGAAACTCAAAAAACAATTTTAATATTAGCAAAAACTAAATTCCTACTAAAAGTAAATATATAGAATTATGACATAAAAATAAAAAGATAAATTTAGACCACATTTAATCAGTTTAGATTATGAATATTCAGGAAGTTACTTTTTTGTTAAAGTATAGTTGCTTTACAATGTTGTGCCAATGGAAGTTAGTTTTTAATGAAAATATGACTAAACTAATTTTGTTGTTGTTTAAGAATAATTAATCTAAGTGGATATACTGGAAGGATTGAGTGAAGTAAAATATTTGAATAAAAAGACCAGTTAAATAGTCCTTGCAATAATACTTGTGTTAGATGATGAATAGCTGTTGTGTTATTAGGTACAATGAATTTATGAAATATGGAAAGAATAAAAGTATATAATACTTCAATACTGTTTTGTATATAAGAACTGAGGAAACTTAATATTATACAATGATAATTTGGTACAGGAGTAACTGAGAAAGTAAGCAAGATGCGGGTGAAAGTATTTTTTGATCTGGGTAGGAGTCTGAGATAACTTAGTTGTTTTGGAAAATTTAAGTTGAGATGACAGAAAACTTCAAAGTAAATAATAATCAGCTCCTAAAGCACGAGACGGTCAGGTTAAGAGAAAGATGTCCCAATAAAGTATTGAGGGTGTTAGTTAAGATGTAATTTTAAGATAAAGTTCATCTAAAAGGAGCTGTATTCATCTCTCTGTGTTTTCCTTATCATGAACCTTGTTACACCTTCTCCTTATGAAATTACTCTTTTCTCTCTAATGGCAGCATTCAGATTCATTTTCTCTGTTTCCCAGGATGCCCTTTACACTTTGTCACAGATCCTATGAGCAAAACTGATAAGTATTAATTATAGGACTTCAGAGATTTTTAGAGTAGTTCTGTTTTATCACTACCAAGAGAAATAGCCACAAAGGATCAAAGACATCCAGGGTACAATTGAGTGAATCAAATCAATTCAATACATCATAGAGTAAAGTCAACAGCCCAAGGCTTTTTGATAATTAACACCAGAAGCTGTGAAATTACAAGTCACATTATGATCAAACAAAGCGTATTGTATAATCAATCAAATATGTCAATATGATTATCAAAATAAACATCATATCATAAGCAAGTACACGATTTATCCAAATTAAATTTGACAATCTCAGATGATTATTTGTCTTTTTCTTTCTTTCTTTTAATTTACTCCCACATTTTTCTTTCAAGTTGAAAGTATACCTTTCAAATGTGGAAAAACTTTTTTTTTAAAAAAACTAAAATAAACAATGACAGCAAAAATGTCAAACCTTCGTTAAATTCCGAATGTTTATAAAATTGAAAACCCCAGGTCCTTCTGGATTTGTGTTTATTGCTGCTGTTTTCTTCACAGAGCCACCTGCAGGGTCAGCTTCCAAAATGTTCCCAGTTGAAATCTTGACATTATTATGAGGGCTTAAACTGCAATTTTTACAGAGAATCGCTGCTGTAAATTCTTAGAGTGCATTAATAGAACAGACAAGAAATTGAGTCTTTAGGCTAAAGAGAAAAAAATCAGATGCCTTTTTCCCCCTTATAATTGAAAGTTTAATAATGATAATTACAAGATTATAGTGATTTAAATACTCATTTGAGCTGGAACTTATAAGAATAACACATAGCAAAAATAGTTTTATAATGGTGTTTTAAAATTATGCAAAACAAGGGTCATAAAACTTCTTAATTTTATTTAATATAATAAACTATTTAGTTCATTCCATAATAATGATAGTTTACATTCACTACATAAGATTTTGAAAAGAATTTGAACATTTTACTATTTGTCATAGGTTCGTTCCCCAGAAATCAAGTCAGACAAAGATTAGTGTACAAAAGATTTATTGGGGAGTGCTCTTAAGATCAACAGCCAAGGAAGAAGAAAAAAGAAAGAAGCAGGACGAGGCAAGGGTTGAAGTTGAGCTGCAATATGCAACTTCAAAGAAGGTTTCAAATAATCCAGAGGGTCTGAAGCTGGTGTGGTCCTTCAGAGCTTTTCCTAATTGAACTAAGAGGTGGGACCTTTTTATCCTGAGCCAAATAGTCATTGAACATGGGCTTTTCTGAAAAGGGGGAATGATTTTTAGCAATGTGGCTCTCCTCTGCCAAGGCAATGTGAAGGGGGACTGTCTGCTGGCACCATTCACAGCAGCTGGGAATATGCCTTCATCAAGAATTGGGAATCGGGGTGGGGGGCAAATCCTAGCATTCACTGAAGCCCAGCTCTTGACCCCTGGGATACACATTTTTACAAAGGTTCTGGGAGCAGCTCCTCCAGGAGGATTCTGGGTGGCCTCTTTCCCTTGAGGAAACTGATAAGAGAAAGTTAATGGGATGAACTGCTACTGCCACTGGTCTTGGGACCACTGATATTCATTGTTTCCTCCTTTTCTTTACATTCAAGGCTCCCCTCACTCTCAGCACTTCTTTTGATTTTAGAGGTTTGCCTGGTGGCAGGAAACAAGTCTTCATCAGTGAGAGGTCTGAGCCTCTGGTCATTACGCTCTTTTTAGGCTGTTGCTGCTGCATTTTTAACATTTAGTGTCAAACTTGTTTAAGAGAGCAACCAAAATAGAACCCATTATGTAATGGCAGTGCTATCTGCTTCTGATGATTAGAGTCAATTACCCCAGCTTAGTGGGCGACTTCTTTTCTTGTCTGCTGGCTCCTTGACATGAGGAATCTGAAGCCTATAGTTAGTGAAACTTTCCCTGTGTCCTCTTTTGGGAACCAGTGCCTCTAGAGCCACACAGCACAGATTTTCAGGGTTAATTCCTGATTTTGGCCCTGGATTCTTAGATCCAGTTATTTTACCTGTTAGAAATACTTTTTTTCCCTGCTTATCATACACACTGAGTCTCAGAGATTGGTGCTGCAGGTTCACAAGGTCCTGCCTGTGAGTGGGCCATGCATCTGTGCCTTCAACAGGCTTCTCCATCATTCTATCAGGACAGCAACTTCTGAGTCATACAATATGTATGTACAATCTGCCCAGTGGATCCCATGATCTTATACCCATTCCTGTTCACCCTTTGCTTTGTTAGTCACTTGGTCTAACACGATGTTATGTGGGCTCCTGTGCAAGTGGGTCAAAAACTCAATAACTCCTTGGATTATGGTGTTGGTTGCGTTTTGTGAGCAGAAACAGCAAAACTATACCTAGAATATATGTATATCCCTGTCAAAACCTTGCTACTACTGTTGAGAAGCAAGGGATCCAACTTGCCATCAAGTAGCTGTTTGTGTTCTCAAGGGATGTTGCTATATCAGGGACTTGGCATTGGTCTCTATTTCTGGCAGGTTGGATGTTGGCAACAGCAGTAGCCATATTAGCCTTGATAAGTGGAGCCCATGCTGTTTGGCCTATGCATAATCTCCATCCATGCCATCACATCTACTCTTTTAAGGCTCAGATGATCAGGGTTCACTTCTGTTGCCACTCCTGGATTCTTGGATACAGGTATTTTACTTTTAGTGATGGTATAACGCCCCGTGACAGAAGCTGGGTGAAATCAAATGTCTGAGTAATTCTGACTACCTGCTTGTTTAATCTATTTCCCATGGCAGATGCTCTTTGGTGGTGGTGCAATACAAAGATGTTCACAAACAGTTCCCACTTCCATATGTGTATCTACATGCTGCTGATGTACCAGTCATTTTCACACAGGCCCCATGACCAGGTAGTCAAACCATTTTTTCACTTTTCATGAGTCCATTTATATTCTAATTTTGTCCACTTCTCTTTCCTCACAAAATGGATGACCAAATAACTGTCCAGAACTCTACAGTTTAGGGAGAATTGTATCCTGCCACCGTCTTTGAAGGTCAGGCATGACTGGGGCTGTGGTGCAGCCAACCATTCATTTATAGTTTGCATTCACACACTGAACTGATCCATTTGTAAACTAAGCTTGGGCTTCTCCTTTTTCTGTTATCTAGCCATAGGTGCTTACTGAGGGAGAAGTGCTGGTGCAAAAGTAGTAAATAATATGAGAATCTGAGCTACCTGCTCATGAAACTTGCTGTGCCCTCTAGCCCTGCCCATGCTCAATCCTTTCATTTTAAGACAGATGACTGTAGAGCCTCTTGACTTTATGATCTGTTGGATCTAAAATCAGCATTAGGTGGTCAGTTACAGCCTCAAGTCTCACGGGCATGTGTTACCTCACAGCCGGTCTCTGCACATCCATAAGAGCCCAATAGTACATCAAGTGCTGTTTTTTCCAAAGGAATAAAATTCTTCAATGAAAGGGGCATAGTCTTCTTCCAGAGCCCTAGGGTTTGTCCTTGTGATTCACCCATCAGGACTGGCCTTAAACTCCACATGGTGTTTTTCCCGTCATTGGTACTCATAATACCACAAGAGTTACTTACATAACAGCCCAGACCTGCTGCTAAGCACTTTCTTGTTATGGGCCCCATCAAAACTGGAAGCCTTTTGTGTCACCCAGTTTGTGGTTCAGGCAGTATTTCCAGGCATGAAATATGGTACTCTCAGAGTCTGAAGAGATGTATTCTGTGGTGAGCTTCCTTTGTGTGTGTGTGTAGTTAGGGTACTTTGTCAGGGATATCCCAAAGTGTTCCAGATCACTGAACCCCTAAGAATGTTTCAGATATATCAGGCCCCCGAATACTCCTGCAGTCTATCACCCACCCTCTGGACCACATGTGTCTTATTAAGACCTCTAATGAACTACACACTAATTTCTCATATTGTCCAATTAGCATGAGGCCATTGATAGAGTGGATCAGTGTGATGTTCTGTAGGATGTCTAGACTGTGCAAGTCTCATTGGACTCTATTATTACAGAGGACGGGAAAGATAACAATCGTGATACACCCAAGTGAGAACAAACAGTCTCTGATCCTTTTTTTCTGGTAGGAAAACACACATATATACACACACATACACACAATGGCCTCATCCCATGTATCAAAGAGTGAATCTACCCTGGCAAAGAGCCATTATCTGTTACAACAGATACAATTGGATGAGGTTGTTGAAGGTCAATGTCATCTTCCAAAATCCATCTTGTTTTTATAGGTGCCAGACTGCTGAATCAAATAGTGAGAACCACCACTTCTGCGTTCTTTAGGGTTTTCTTTTCATTTTTTTCTTTCTTTCTTTCTTTGTTTCTTTTGGCTGTGTTGGGTCTTTGTTGCTGCATGCGGGCTTTCTCTAGTTGCGGCAAGTGGGGGCTACTCTTCATTGCAGTATGCGGGCTTCTCATTGTGGTGGCTTCTCTTGTTGCGGAGCATGATGGGCTCTAGGCATGCGGGCTTCAGTAGTTGTGGTGCGTGAGCTCAGTAGTTGTGGCACATGGGCTTAGTTGCTCCGCGGCATGTGGGATCTTCCTGGACCAGGGATCGAACCCATGTCCCCTGCACTGGCAGGCGGATTCTTAACCACTGCGTCACCAGGGAAGTCCCCATTCTTTAGGTTTTCAAAGGTGGCAGTAAATTCTACCATTCCCCTTGGAATGCAATATTGTGATTTACTATCTTGGCCTGGGTAGAGGCTATTTCAGAGGCTTCCAGGAGTCTTTTCTGAGTACAGTTGACTTTCCTTCATAAGCCAGGAAACCAATGTAAAGGTTATACTGACTCCCAAATGATCTGTTCCAATTTTGTACTTGAGGAACAAGAAAGAACAGAGAGTCCATTGTCCCACTGTGAACTAGACCTGGGTCAGGACTCTGTTTAATTATCTTATCCCTATGAACCTCCACTCTAAGAGGGGACCCAGTCCTCAGATATCAATGTTAATTGAAATCTTGTGTCCAAAATCCCTAAAATATGAGGGTATTCCCTTTCCTAGTGTATGGTTACCCAAGTAAATGGCTATGGGACCATTTCAGGAAGGACTAGTGAATACATTATCACCTTCCATTAGATGTTGCACCATCCATTAGAAGACCTAGATTCTCCTTCGGTTAATGTGTTTGAAGTCCATTGGCATAGGTCCAGAAACTGGATCACATTTTCAAAAAATATTTAATTAATTAATTATATTACTTTTTATGTTAAAGTGTAGTTGCTATATAATATTTTATAAGTTTAAGGTGTGCAACATAGTGGTTCACAATTTTTAGAGGTTATACTCCATTTATAGTTATTATTGGCTATATTCCCTGTGTTGTACAATATATAGTTGTAGCTTATTTATTTTATACATAATAGTTTGTACCTCTTAATCCCCTACTCCATCCTATCCCCACTAGTAACTACTAGTTTTTTCTCTTTATCTCTGAGTCTGTTTCTTTTGGTTATATTCACTAGTTTGTTTAATTTGTTAGATTCCACATATAAGTGATATCATACAATATTTGTCTTTCTCTGTCTGAATTATTTCACTAAGCATAATACCCTCTGTGTGCACTCCAGTGTTCATAGCAGCATTATTTACAATAACCAAGATATGGAAGCAACCTAAGTGTCTATTGACAAATGAATGGATAAAGAAGATGTGGTATATGTATACAATGGAATACTGCTCAGCCATAAAAAAGAATGAAATTTTGCCATTCACAATAACAGGGATCATACTTTTTAAAATTGGTGGACTGCTCTTAGCCTCTTGATCAGCCATTCTTTTTTTCTTTTAAATGTACAGATACAGCAGTAGCCTTGTTGGCTTCCCATCCATTTTGCCCCTAGATATACCATATTTTATTTATACCATATTTTATTAGCCATCTCTATAACTCTCTGTGGGTCAGTACCCCCCACCTAGACTGCCAGCCACCATGTCTTTGCCACTCGTTTATGGTAATTGTACCCTGGCATCTGATAACTAGACAGTATCACCAAGTCTTATGCAGTCTAGCTCTATAATGACAGCTCCTACTGTCAGCTATGTCCAAATGGAAAGAGTCACCATTTAATTTAGTAATGATGATGGTACATTACTAAATGTCCTGGCAAGTGTTGTATCATGTAAGCTCTGGTGGGTTTTCCAGACTTATTTAGTATATCTACTCTGGTTCTCTGATCCTTTTAATGCCTTTTTCTACTATCTGCTTTGGTGATTTGGGCACTACTATCTCAATTAGAATGAACCATATCTTTTGCATGCTTCTAGTGGCCATCTTAGCAGTATGTTTGCACCAACTTTCAGATCCTTACCAGAGTTTTATATATATATATATATATATATATATATATATATATATATATCCCAATTTGATAGACTTTCTCTTATCCAACCTATGTTCTATCATCACCCTTGCTCCTCAAAATACAGCCCCATGTATGTTTTCTCAGCTTCGGCTAGTATAGGCAAACTATATGCTGTCCTTTGGACTATAGTTACCTTCTTTTCTTTTCAAACTCAGCACATCCACAGTCACGTTATACTGCTACTTAATTCTAGGTATTGTCTTTGTGGCCAAAAGTGAATTTTCAGAGGACTTGATGTTGTATTAGAGAGGAGAGCCCTCTGGGTCATCTTCAACAATTTGGGGAAGGCAAGAGTGCTAAAGAGGGAAGGTTGAGCCATTTCTGTATACTCAAAGGATTCAAGGGGACTTGAGGATTCAAAATTTTGGGGTGCATCATCCCAGATGTCCCTATTCAATTTGGCAGGGCCACATTCTTTTCCACCTGGGCCCTTATCTTAGTATAATGGATCTGCCAAATTCTTTGGGGCTTTGATACCTTTATGCTTAAGTCCTGGACCTTGTCTACAGTTGTACATGACGTTCTGCATTATGAAATGAAGACCTCTTTCTATACTACTAAGGAAGCCTTCTGAACTTCTTACTTAGCATTTAATTACCAATTCATGACCCCCAACCTTTAGTTATTCTACTCCAAAATATCAATTGAGCTTAGCAACAGCAGTCCAATTCCACTATCTTTATATTTACTCTTTCCTCCATATTCTCCAAACTCTTGATGCATCATGCCAGATAGTGTATACCTTTTTACTGGTAGCTCATCTCAATTTGCCACTAATAAAAGATCTAACAGTTGAGCTGAAGATTTGTGCTAGTTGTCAGTTGTAGTCCACTTATAAACAGCACTGGAGTTTTTATTGCCTTGTTGACCTAAAACAAATAGACTGTCATATATTTCTCCAGCAAAGATGGGTCTATTTGGTATCAACAGAGAATTGCAGTTTGGGGTGTGCAACCATGGTGAGCCACATGCAAGTCCAAGTCCCCCAAGGAAAAGGAAAGGGAAGAGGAAGTTGGGAGGGCTGTAATAAGTAAAGAGGCCCTGGCTTTTCATTGCCCGGAAAGAAGAGGAGTCTTTCTTCTTGTTGGGCTCTGCTATCCTCACAGGGTGTGAGAGCTCTCCCTTCTGGTCTCCAACTCTATTTAATTGAGGTTTCTGTTTATTAATATTTTACAGCCATCTGGGTGGCAGATGATCCAGCTTCAAAATTCCATCTAAGTTTGTACTCACTTGGGTCGCTTCCAGAATCACCTGTTGTAGATTAGAATCCACTATAAGCAAACTCTGATATAGAAATTAGCAAAGAGGAATCACAAGCTATGTAAAAGAAAGAAAGGAATATAATTGAAAAGGGGGAGAAGCTGAGCTGTGATACTGTCTCAACAAAGACTTCAGCTGATCCTGCAGGGAGCTCTGACTCTAGGATTATCCTTCAGATTTGTCCTCAGTTGCAGTGAGGTCTTTATATCCTTAGTTGACCATTCATTCGATGCAGGCCTCCTTGGAAAGGAGATGACATTAGGTGACGTGGCTTTTGTCAGCCAAGATAGTTGTGAAGAGAGTTAACAACCGATGCTATCTGCCAGCAACATTTCCAGCAGTGAGGGTAATAAGGTCTCTGAGTCCTGAGGGAGACTTGCACACCACATCCAAATGCAAATCTGTAGTTCAAACTCTCAATGCCACTATGCTCTTTAATTAGGATTAATCACATGTTAGTATGATCAGAGTTTGAGTTACTGTCTTTCTTTCTTTTCTCTTTTTAAAAGTCTGTTTATTCCTCAACCCATTAAATGTGGTTTCTGCCCCAAATATTTGCCCTGACCTACTTTTGTATAGGGTAATTGAAATGGTTAAATAAAGTTGTGTAGTGAAAATAACACTGAAATTTTGAAAAATATGTATAGAGATATATTATTGCTATTTACCTCTAACCATATTTGTTCATATTCTTTGTTCTACTTAATTTTCTCTTATAACACATCAGATGTCTTAATCTAATAAAATGCATGTCCTTGTCTATACAATTTTAGTTAGTTTGAAAGGGCCTTTGATGACTTAGAATTAATTTTCTTTTCTTCCAAGTGGACTCTAGGAAATATAAATACAATCAACATTATTTTCTTTTCATTCTTATAATTCCTGAAATGAAAATGAGGTCACTGATTTTACTTTCATGAGCATGAACCACTTTTTTCTTTGATTGGAAACCTGAATCTCCACTTTGGCCCTACTGGAATTACCATAAGTAGTGTTCTTAGCATAACTGACACCTGGAGCAGATTATTTTTTTAACACCTTACTTCTCTATATGGCAAAATTATTTTCAGTAATAACCATGACATAAAATGAATAATAATGGACAGGAAAGAAATACTGACAGGGAAAATGTATTGGAATTGAACTTTATATTTATAAGTATTGAACTTTATATGTATGATTATATAAAATAAAAATAGCATGCCATAAAAATTTTGAAAAACTTTTCAATAATATTAGTGTATTTTTTGAAACAGAGAAAAATAAATATATACTTACATGTTGGTCAGTCATGTGTATATGTATATATCGATATATGCATAAACATTTAACCATATGGATATATGCAAAGTATATATGTAGATATATATTCAAGTTACATATATGTGAGTAAAGGAAATGGAGTTTTTTGTATAGTTCTTAAAATTTTTCTTTTATCTAGATTTGAGGCTATCTCAAAATAAAAATGTACTTTCCAAAAATAAACAAACTCTCTCAGAAAAAGATATATTTTTTTCATAAACCTCTAAGAAGTAAGTCCTTTTAAGAGAAAATTGTTGATATAGACCAAGAATTCCTAAAGCAAAATAATATAAAGTAGCCAATATTAGTTTCTTAAAAAATCACACTCAACAAGCAATTCCTGAATCTTCATCCTAAGTCAAATCTGAAATGACTTAGAAAAAGCTTTTTGGGTAAAAAAATAATGGTTTTCTAGAAAATTTTAAAATATCACTTAAAATATTTTGACTTGGAGAAACAATAATATCTAATTCCTAAAGAACTTCCCCATGTCATATCTACTCTTAGTATTGAATAAAAATATTCTGAAATTCTCTTCAAAGATCTTGAGATGAGGATACTTAATTCTATAGCATTGCAAGAGTGTACTTTTAACAATCATATTAAGATGTCTAAACTTTGGCACCTACAATTCTCTATCACACTGACTTTCACAAAAGACAAATAATGTGAGTAGAAAAAATTGCTTATCTCAATAACTCCATATTTAGTACACCACCAAGAAATATTTTTGATTAGTTGGTTAGGTAAAATCATTTGGTAAGCTTTCCCCTTTAGTTCTAGCCAACTTGCTGAAAATGACCAAATTAACAACAATATAACATCCTTTCATGAAATATCAATCGATCCTCTGAGGTCACTCTTTTATAATGATATAAGATTTAACTAAAAGAGAAGCTTACTTTTTAATAATTATAACAATAAGAAGAGATTGTCATTTACTAAAGATCTATTATATTTGTAGCAGGTACTTTATATTATTAAATAGAGTATTTATAGTAACCTTGAAGAATGCAGAGGAAAGTAATTTAATATTTTGTGAGTAACTATTGTGTCAGTATTCCAGACACTTTAATTATGTTACTTCATTTAACACTTATGTGACTATGTTTGAGAGATACGGAATTGAATCTGAAGGTCACATCACTAGTAAATATCAGTGTGAGGAATTGAATTGATATATAATTTTAAAATTTAAGCTCATTTAATCATAATATGTTGAGTATAACAATATAATACGCATTAATTAATTAAATGAAACAGATCAATTTTGTTAGAAAGTGAGGATCACTTTGTCCAAATATGTCCTAAGTACCTTCTGATTGCAACATAATTTTGAGGTTGTGGAAATTTTAAAAAATATTTAACTTCTGGCTCCTATTCTATTGTTACTTACAAGACTATTAGGGAGATAAGACAGAAACATGAATATCTTTAATATTAGATATTTTAAGTGCTTAAGAGTGCTTAAGCTCAATTCTCTAGGATTTAAGTGCCAGGGATAGTTTCCTCATTGTTATGGAGAAAGATGAGTTGTCTCTGGGCTCATATAGCTAATCCAGTTTTGTTTCTTTCTCATTATTACTTAAGTTAGAACAAATTTCAAAGTTCTAGATACACTGGCAGAGTTTCTCACAGTCTAATAATCCAAAAACATATCAGAGCCCTCTGTTAAGACTTCTCTCCTTTAAAGGAACACTTGTAGTGAAATACTGAGACACTATTTTCCCACTGATTAACAAAGTAACTAGTTAAAAGTACATGACCATCACAATTTGAGTCTCTAGCTATTGCAGTCATCCACCATTCTTGGAGTTTTTCATTTCTTTTCAGGTGTTCAGCTCTTTCATTAATGTGAGACATATTTAACCTATAGTATCAAATTGTTACTAATTATTATTTATAATGATGTGTTGACATCAAGCAATAGATTCTGAGATTCTTGAGATTTACATACTGGACATTTGGCGGGGAGTGCGTCAAGAATACCTTTGAGTGAAGCAGGATTGGGCAGAAGAAGATGAACTCTAATGCGGTTGCAACAAAGATCTCAGCCAAGCCCACAGAGATCTCTGAAGCTGGGGATGGCTTTCAGGGACTAAGCTGAGAGTTATGATTCTCTTAATGGCTAGAAATATGAGTGTCTTAATCCTGAAGAGGAAATTGAAGTACTTCACTTCAGAAAACCACTACAATTGTGAATGGGTTTTTATCTAATATATGAATTTCCAACAAACATTTGAAATTTAATTTTCGTTAACATTCAATAAATTGTATTTTTTCAATATTGTGATTTTTAAATATTTTAATGTTTCTGAAATTAGGGTATATCTTATAATCAATGTGTACCTTTAGTTTGAAACCAGTGTTACACTTTCCAAGAAATTCCACTACAAAGTGGATAATATAGAGTATGTGTCAGAGGAGCTTCAAGATGGTGGAAGAGTAAGACATGGAGATCACCTTCCACCCCATAGATACATCAGAAATACATCTACACGTGGAACTGCTCCTACAGAATACCTACTGAACGCTGGCAGAAGACCTCAGACCTCCCAAAAGGCAACAAACTCCCCACGTACCTGGGTAGGGCAAAAGAAAAAAGAAAAAACAGAGACAAAAGAATAGGGATGGGATCTGCACCAGTGGGAGGGAGCTGTGAAGGAGGAAAGGTTTCCACACACAAGAAGCCCCTTCACGGGTGGAGACTGCGGGTGGGCGGAGCGGGGAGCTTCGGCCCGCGGAGGAAGAGCGCAGCAACAGGTGCGGAGGGCAAAGTGGAGAGATTCACGCATGGAGGATCGGTGCCGACCAGCACTCACCAGCCTGAGAGGCTTGTCTGCTCACCCGCCGGGACAGGTAGGGGCTGGAAGCTGAGGCTCGGGCTTCAGAGGTCGGATCCCAGGGAGAGTCCTGGGGTTGGCGGCATGAACACAGCCTGAAGGGAGCTAGTGTGCTATGGCTAGCCGGGAGTCCAGGAAAAAGTCTGGAGCTGCCAAAGAGACTACAGACTTTTTTTTCCCTCTTTGTTTCCTGGTGCGCGAGGAGAGGGATTCAGAGCACCACTTAAAGGAGCTCCAGAGACGGGCACAAGCTGCGGCTATCAGCGTGGACCCCAGAGACGGGCATGAGATGCTAAGGCTGCTGCTGCCACCACCAAGAAGCCTGTGTGTGAGCACAGGTCACTATCCATACCGCCCTTCCCGGGAGCCTGTGCAGCCCGCCACTGCCAGAGTCCCATGATCCAGGGACAACTTCCCCGGGAGAATGCACAGAGCGCCTCAGGCTGGGCAACATGATGCTGGCCTCTGCCGCCGCAGGCTCGCCCCCACTTCCGTACCCCTCCCTCACCCAGGCCTGAGTGAGCCAGAGCCCCTGAATCAGCTGCTACTTTAGCCCCCTCCTGTCTGAGCGAACAACAGACACCCTCAGGCACCTACACGCAGAGGTGGGTCCAAATCAAAGCTGAACCCGGGAGCTGTGCAAACAAAGAAGAGAAATGGAATTTCTCCCAGCAGCCTCAGGAGCAGTGGATTAAATCTCCACAATCAACTTGATGTACCCTACATCTGTGGAATACCTGACTAGACAATGAATCATCCCAAATTGAGGAGGTGCTCTTTGGGAGCAACGAAATGTTAATAGGAACATACCTATCGATAATTACCTTAAATGTAAATGGATTAAATGCTCCAAACAAAAGACATAGACTGGCTGAACTGATACAAAAACAAGACCCATATATATGCTGTCTACAAGAGACCCACCTCAGACCTAGGGTTACATACAGACTGAAAGTGAGGGGATGGAAAAAGATATTCCATGCAAACAGAAGTCAAAAGAAAGCTGGAGTAGCAATTCTCATATCAGACAACATAGACTTTAAAATAAGGACTATTAAAAGAGACAAAGAAGGACACTACATAATGATCAAGGGATCAATCCAAGAAGATATAACAACTGTAAATATTTATGCACCCAACATAGGAGCACTTCAATACATAAGGCAAATACTAACAGCCATAAAAGGAGACATTGACAGTAACACAATCATAGTAGGGGACTTTAACACCCCACTCTCACCAATGGACAGACCATCCAAAATGAAAATAAATAAGGAAACACAAGCTTTAAATGATACATTAAACAAGATGGACTTAATTGATATTTATCGGACATTCCATCCAAAAACAACAGAATACACATTCTTCTCAAGGGCTTATGGAACATTCTCCAGTTAGGTCATATCTTGGGTCACAAATCAAGCCTTGGTAAATTTAAGAAAATTGAAATCATGTTAAGTATCTTATCTGACCACAACACTTTGAGACTAGATATCAATTACAGGAAAAAATATGTAAAAAATACAAACACATGGAGGCTAAACAATACACTACTTAATAACTAAGAGATCACTGAAGAAATCAAAGAGGAAATCAAAAAATACCTAGAAACAAATGACAATGAAAATATGACAACCCAAAACCTGTGGGATGCAGCAAAAGCAGTTCTAAGAGGGAAGTTTATAGCAGTACAATCCTACCTTAAGAAACAAGAAACATCTCAAATAAACAAGCTAACCTTACACCTAAAGCAAGTAGAGAAGAAGAACAAAAAACCCTCAAAATTAGCAGAAGGAAAGAAATCATAAAGATCAGATCAGAAATAAATGAAAAAGAAATGAAGGAAACAATAGCAAAGATGAATAAAACTAAAAGCTGGTTCTTTGAGATGATAAACAACATCGATAAACCATTTCTGTGGAATCATCAAGAAAAAATGGAAGAAGACTCAAATCAATAGAATTAGAAATCAAAAAGGAGAAGTAACAACTGACACTGCAGAAATACAAAGGATCATGAGAAATTACTACAAGCAACTATGTACCAATAAAATGGACAACCTGGAAGAAATGGACACATTCTTAGAAATGCACAACCTGCCAAGACTGAATCAGGAAGAAATAGAAAACATGAACAGACCAACCACAAGCACTGAAATTGAAACTGTGATTTAAACTCTTCCAACAAACAAAAGCCCAGGACCAGATGGCTTCACAGGCGAATTCTATCAAACATTTAGAGAAGAGCTAACACCTATCCTTCTCAAACTCTTCCAAAATATAGCAGAGGGAGGAACACTCCCAAACTCATTCTATGAGGCCACCATCACCCTGATAGCACAACCAGACAAAGATGTCACAAAGAAAGAAAACTACAAGCCAATATCACTGATGAACATAGATGTAAAAATCCTGAACAAAATAATAGCAAACAGAATCCAACAGCACATTAAAAGGATCATACAACATGATCAAGTGGTGTTTATCCCTGGAATGCAAGGATTCTTCAAAATACACAAATCAATCAGATGTGATACACCATATTAACAAATTGAATGAGAAAAACCATATGATCATCTCAATAGATGCAGAAAAAGCTTTCGACAAAATTCAACACCCATTTATGATAAAAACCCTCCAGAAAGTAGGCATAGAGGGAACTTTTCTCAACATAATGAAGTCCACATATGACAAACCCACAGCCAACATCATCCTCAATGGTGAAAAACTGAAACCATTTCCACTAAGATCAGGAAAAAGACAAGGTTGCCCACTCTCACAACTATTATTCAACATAGTTTTGGAAGTTTTAGCCACAGCAATCAGAGAAGAAAAAGAAATAAAAGGAATCCAAATCGGAAAAGAAGACATAAAGCTGTCACTGTTTCCAGATGACATATTATACATAGATAATCCTAAAGATGCTACCAGAGGGGGACCTTGAAGATGGCGGAAGAGTAAGACGCGGAGATCGCCTTCCTCCCCACGGATACACCAGAAATACATCCACACGTGGAACAACTCCTACAGAACTCCTACTGAAGGCTGGCAGAAGACCTCAGACCTCCCTAAAGGCAAGAAACTCCCCACGTAACTGGGTAGGGCAAAAGAAAAAACAGAGACAAAAGAATAAGGACGGCACCTGCACCAGTGGGAGGGAGCTGTGAAGGAGGAAAAGTTTCCACACACTAGGAAGCCCCTCCGCGGGCGGAGACTGCGGGAGGCAGAGGGGGGAGTTTCGGGACCGCGGAGTAGTGCACAGCGACGGGTGCGGAGGGCAAAGCGGGGAGATTCCTGCACAGAAGATCGGTGCCGACCAGCACTCACCAACCCGAGAGGCTTGTCTGCTCACCCGCCGGGGCGGGCGGGGCTGCGAGCTGAGGCTCGGGTTTTGGTTTTGGACGGAGCTCAGGGAGAGGACTGGGGTTGGCGGCTTGAACATAGCCTGAAGGGGTTAGTGCACCACGACTAGCCGGGAGGGAGTTCGGGGAAAAGCCTGCACCGGCCGAAGAGGCAAGAGACTTTTTCTTCCCTCTTTGTCTCCTGGTGCGCGAGGAGAGGGGTTTAAGAGCGCTGCTTAAAGGAACTCCAGAGACGGGCGCGAGCCGCGGCTAAAAGCGCGAACCCCAGAGACGGGCGCGAGCCGCGGCTAAAACCACGGACCCCAGAGACGGGCGGGAGACGCTAAGGCTGCTGCTGCCGCCACCAAGGGGCCTGTGTGCGAGCACAGGTCACTCTCCACACCCCTCTTCCGCGGAGCCTGTGCAGCCCGCCACTGCCAGGTTCCCGGGATCCAGGGACAACTTCCCCGGGACAACGCACGGCGGGCCTCAGGCTGGTGCAACGTCACGCCGGCCTCTGCCGCAACGTCACGCTGCCTCTGCCGCCGCAGGCCGGCCCGCACGCAGTGCCCCTCCTTCCCCCATCCCCCAACCCCCGGCCTGAGTGAGCCGGAGGCCCCGAATCAGCGGCTCCTTTAACCCCGTCCTGTCTGAGCGAAAAAACAGACGCCCTCCAGCGACCTACACGCAGAGGCAGGGCCAAATCCAAAGCTGAGCTCCTGTGAGCTGTGAGAACAAAGAAGAGAAAGGGAAATCTCTCCCAGCAGCCACAGAAGCAGCGGATTAAAGCTCCACAATCAACTTGATATACCCTGCATCTGTGGAATACCTGAATAGACAAGGAATGATCCCAAATTGAAGAGGTGGAATTTAGGAGCGAGATCTATGATTTTTTTCCCTTTTCCTCTTTTTGTGAATGTGTACGTGTATGCTTCTGTGTGAGATCTTGTCTGTATACTCTTGCTTCCACCATTTGTCCTAGGGCTCTATCCGTCCATGACTTTTTTTTAAAAATTCTTTTTCTTAATAATTAAGTTTAATTGTAATAACTTTATTATACTTTACCTTCGTTCTTTCTTTCTTTCCTTCCTTCCTTCCCTCCTTTAGACAACGAATCACCCCAAATTGAGGAGGTGGTCTCAGGGAGCAGGATTTATGATTTTTCCCCCTTTACCTCTTTTTGTGAAGGAGTATGTGTATGCTTCTGTGTAAGATTTTCTCTGTATAGCTTTGCTTCCAACATTTGTCCTAAGGTTCTATCCGTCCCTTTTTTTTTTCTAAATATTTTTTAATTCAATAACTATATTATACTTTATTTTATTTTTACTGTATCATCTTTCTTTCTGTCTTTTTTCCTTCTTTCCCTCCTTCCTTCCTTCCTCCCTCCCTCCCTCCCTCCCTCCTTTCTTTCCTTCTTTGCTTCTTTCTTCCTTCCTTCCTTTCCTCCTTTCCTTCTTTCTTTACTCATACTTCTACTAATTCTCCCTACTTTTTCTCCCTTTTATTCTGAGCTGTGTAGATGAAAGGCTCTTGGTGCTCCAGCCAGGAGTCAGGGCTCTGCCTCTGAGGTAGGAGAGCCAACTTCAGGACACTGGTCAACAAGAGACCTCCCAGCTCCACATAATATTAAACGGTGGAAATATCCCAGAGACCTCCATCTTAACACCAGCACCCAGCTTCACTCAACGACCAGCAAGCCACAGTGCTGGACAACCTATGCCAAACAACTAGCAAAACAGGAACACAACCCCACCCATTAGCAGAGAGGTGGCCTAAAATCATAATAAGGCCACAGACACCCCAAATCACACCACCAGACGTGAACCTGCCCACTAGAGAGACAAGATCCAGCCTCATCCAGCACAACACAGGCACTAGTCCCCTCCACCAGGAAGCCTACACAACCCACTGAAACAACCTTAGCCACTGGAGACAGACATCAAAAACAACAGGAACTACGAAAGTGCAGCCTGCAAAAAGGAGACCCCAAACAGAGTAAGATAAGCAAAATGAGAAGACAGAAAAACACACAGCAGATGAAGGAGCAAGATAAAAACCCACCAGACCTAACAAATGAAGAGGAAATAGGCAATCTACCTGAAAAAGAATTCAGAATAATGATAGTAAGGATGATCCGAAATCTTGGAAGTAGAATGGACAAAATGCAAGAAACAGTTAACAAGGACCTACAAGAACTAAAGATGAAACAAGCAACGATGAACAATGCAATAAATGAAATTAAAATCACTCTAGATAGGATCAATAGCAGAATAACTGAGGCAGAAGAACGGATAAGTGACCTGGAAGATAAAGTAGTGGAAATAACTACTGCAGAGCAGAATAAAGAAAAAAGAATGAAAAGAACTGAGGACAGTCTCAGAGACCTCTGGGACAACATGAAACGCACCAACATTCGAATTATAGGGGTTCCAGAAGAAGAAGAAAGAAAGGGACTGAGAAAATATTTGAAGAGATTATAGTTGAAAACTTCCCTAATATGGGAAAGGAAATAGTTAATCAAGTCCAGGAGCACAGAGGGTCCCATACAGGATAAATACAAGGAGAAACACGCCAAGACACATATTAATCAAACTGTCAAAAATTAAATACAAAGAAAGCATATTAAAAGCAAGCAAGGGAAAAACAACAAATAACACACAAGGGAATCCCCATAAGGTTAACAGCTGATCTCTCAGCAGAAACCCTACAAGCCAGAAGGGAGTGGCAGGACATACTGAAAGTGCTGAAGGAGAATAGCCTGCAACCAAGACTACTCTACCCAGCAAGGATCTCATTCACATTTGATGGAGAAATTAAAACCTTTACAGACAAGCAAAAGCTGAGAGAGTTCAGCACCACCAAACCAGCTTTACAACAAATGCTAAAGGAACTTCTCTAGGCAAGAAACACAAGAGAAGGAAAAGACCTACAATAACAAACCCAAAACAATATATAAAATGGAAATAGGAACATACATATCGATAATTACCTTAAATGTAAATGGACTAAATGCTCCCACCAAAAGACACAGATTGGCTGAATGGATACAAAAACAAGACCCTTATATATGCTGTCTACAAGAGACCCACTTCAGAACTAGAGACACATACAGACTGAAAGTAAGGGGATGGAAAAAGATATTCCATGCAAATGGAAACCAAAAGAAAGCTGGAGTAGCAATTCTCATATCAGACAAAAATAGACTTTAAATAAGGACTATTAAAAGGGACAAAGAAGGACACTACATAATGATCAAGGGATCGATCCAAGAAGAAGATATAACAATTGTAAATATTTATGCACCCCAACATAGGAGCACCTCAATACATAAGGCAAATACTAACAACCATAAAAGGGGAGATCAACAGTAACACATTCATAGTAGGGACTTTAACACCCCACTTTCACCATGGACAGATCATCCAAAATGAAAATAAATAAGGAAACACAAGCTTTAAATGATACATTAAACAAGATGGACTTAATTGATATTTATAGGACACTCCATCCAAAAACAACAGAATACACATTTTTCTCAAGTGCTCATGGAACATTCTCCAGGATAGATCATATCTTGGGTCACAAATCAAGCCTTGTAAATTTAAGAAAACTGAAATTGTATCAAGTATCTTTTCCGACCACAACGCCATGAGACTAGATATCAATTACAGGAAAAGATCTGTAAAAATACAAACACATGGAGGCTAAACATACACTACTTAATAATGAAGTGATCACTGAAGAAATCAAAGAGGAAATAAAAAAATACCTAGAAACAAATGACAATGGAGACACAACGACCCAAAACCTATGGATGCAGCAAAAGCAGTTCTAAGGGGGAAGTTTATAGCAATACAAGCCCACCATTAAGAAGCAGGAAACATCTCGAATAAACAACCTAACCTTGCACCTCAAGCAATTAGAGAAAGAAGAACAAAAAACCCCAAAGCTAGCAGAAGGAAAGAAATCATAAAAATCAGATCAGAAATAAATGAAAAAGAAATGAAGGAAACAATAGCAAAGATCAATAAAACTAAAAGCTGGTTCTTTGAGAAGATAAACAAATAGATAAACCACTAGCCAGACTCATCAAGAAAAAAGGGAGAAGACTCAAATCAATAGAATTAGAAATGAAAAAGGAGAAGTAACAACTGACACTGCAGAAATAAAAAAAATCATGAGAGATTACTACAAGCAACTCTATGCCAATAAAATGGACAATCTGGAAGAAATGGACAAATTCTTAGAAATGCACAACCTGCCAAGACTGAATCAGGAAGAAATAGAAAATATGAACAGACCAATCACAAGCACTGAAATTGAAACTGTGATTAAAAACCTTCCAACAAACAAAAGCCCAGGACCAGATGGCTTCACAGGTGAATTCTATCAAACGTTTAGAGAAGAGCTAACACCTATCCTTCTCAAACTCTTCCAAAATATAGCAGAGGGAGGAACACTCCCAAATTCCTTCTACGAAGCCACCATCACCTTGATACCAAAACCAGACAAGGATGTCACAAAGAAAGAAAACTACAAGCCAATATCACTGATGAACATAGATGCAAAAATCCTCAACAAAATACTAGCAAACAGAATCCAACAGCACATTAAAAGGATCATACACCATGATCAAGTGGGGTTTATTCCAGGAATGCAAGGATTCTTCAATATACGCAAATCTATCAATGTGATAAACCATATTAACAAATCGAAGGAGAAAAACCATATGATCATCTCAATAGATGCAGAGAAAGCTTTCGACAAAATTCAACACCCATTTATGATAAAAACCCTCCAGAAAGTAGGCATAGAGGGAACTTTCCTAAACATAATAAAAGCCATATATGACAAGCCCACAGCAAACATCATCCTCAATGGTGAAAAACTGAAAGCATTTCCACTAAGATCAGGAACAAGACAAGGTTGCCCACTCTCACCACTCTTATTCAACATAGTTTTGGAAGTTTTAGCCACAGCAATCAGAGACGAAAAGGAAATAAAAGGAATCCAAATCGGAAAGAAGAAGTAAAGCTGTCACTGTTTGCAGATGACATGATACTATACATAGAGAATCCTAAAGATGCTACCAGAAAACTACTAGAGCTAATCAATGAATTTGGTAAGTAGCAGGATACAAAATTAATGCACAGAAATCTCTGGCATTCCTATATACTAATGATGAAAAATCTGAAAGTGAAATCAAGAAAACACTCCCATTTACCATTGCAACAAAAAGAATAAAATATCTAGGAATAACCTACCTAAGGATACGAAAGACCTGTATGCAGAAAATTATAAGACACTGATGAAAGAAATTAAAGATGATACAAATAGATGGAGAGATATACCATGTTCTTGGATGGGAGAATCAACATTGTGAAAATGACTCTACTACCCAAAGCAATCTACAGATTCAATGCAATCCCTATCAAACTACCACTGGCATTTTTCACAGAACTAGAACAAAAAATTTCGCAATTTGTATGGAAACACAAAAGACCCTGAATAGCCAAAGCAATCTTGAGAACAAAAAAAGGAGCTGGAGGAATAAGGCTCCTGACTTTAGACTATATTACAAGCAACAGTAATCAAGACAGTATGGTACTGGCACAAAAACAGAAAGATAGATCAGTGGAACAGGATAGAAAGCCCAGAGATAAACCCACGCCACATATGGACACCTTATCTTTGATAAAGGAGGCAGGAATGTACAGTGGAGAAAGGACAGCGTCTTCAATAAATGGTGCTGGGAAACTGGACAGGTACATGTAAAAGTATGAGATTAGATCACTCCCTAACACCATACACAAAAATAAGCTCAAAATGGATTAAAGACCTAAATGTAAGGCCAGAAACTATCAAACTCTTAGAAGAAAACATAGGAAGAACACTCTATGACATAAATCACAGCAAGATCCTTTCTGACCCACCTCCTAGAGTAATGGAAATAAAAACAAAAATAAACAAATGGGACCTAATGAAACTTCAAAGCTTTTGCACAGCAAAGGAAACCATAACCAAGACCAAAAGACAACCCTCAGAATGGGAGAAAACATTTGCAAATGAAGCAACTGACAAAGGATTAATCTCCAAAATTACAAGCAGCTCATGCAGCTCAATAACAAAAAAACAAACAACCCCATCCAAAAATGGGCAGAAGACCTAAATAGACATTTCTCCAAAGAAGATATACAGAATGCCAACAAACACATGAAAGAATGCTCAACATCATTAATCATTAGAGAAATGCAAATCAAAACTACAATGAGATATCATCTCACCACCAGTCAGAATGGCCATCATCAAAAAATCTAGAAACAATAAATGCTGGAGAGGGTGTGGAGAAAAGGGGACACTCTTGCACTGCTGGTGGGAATGTGAATTGGTTCAGCCACTGTGGAGAACAGTATGGAGGTTCCTTAAAAACTACAAATAGAATTACCATATGACCCAGCAATCCCACTACTTGGCATATACCCTGAGAAAACCAAATTCAAAAAGAGTCATGTACCAAAATGTTCATTGCAGCTCTATTTACAATAGCCAGGACATGGAAACAACCTAAGCGCCCATCATCGGATGAATGGATAAAGAAGATGTGGCACATATACACAATGGAATATTACTCAGCCTTAAAAAGAAATGAAATGAGCTATTTGTAATGAGATGGATAGAACTAGAGTCTGTCATACAGAGTGAAGTAAGTCAGAAAGAAAAAGACAAATACCGTATGCTAACACATATATATGGAATTTAAGGGAAAAAAATGTCATGAAGAACCTAGGGGTAAGATAGGAATAAAGACGCAGACCTACTGGAGAACGGACTTGAGGATATGGGGAGGGGGAAGGGTGAGTTTTGACAGGGCGAGAGAGAGTCATGGACATATACACACTAACAAACGTAGTAAGGTAGATAGCTGCGGGGAAGCAGCCGCAAGGCACAGGGATATTAGCTCGGTGATTTGTGACAGCCTGGAAGGGTGGGATGGGGAGAGTGGGAGGGAGGGAGACGCAAGAGGGAAGACATATGGGAACATATGTATATGTATCGCTGATTCACTTTGTTATAAAGCAGAAACTAACACACCATTGTAAAGCAATTATACCCCAATAAAGATGTTTAAAAAAAAAAAAAAAAAACTCTCCAGAAAGTGGGCATAGAGGGAACCTACCTCAACATAATAAAGGCCATATACAACAAACATCATTCTCAATGGTGAAAAACCGAAAGCATTTCCTCTAAGATCAGGAACAAGACAAGGATGTCCACTCTCACCACTATTGTTCAACATACTTTTGGAAGTCCTAGCCATGGCAATCAGAGGAGAAAAAGAAATAAAAGGAATACAAATTGGAAAAGAAGAAGTAAAACTGTAACTGCAGATGACATGTTACTATACATAGATAATCCTAAAGATGCCACCAGAAAAATACTAGAGCTAATCAATGAATCTGGTAAAGTTAGAGGATACAAAATTAATGCACAAAAATCTCTTGCATTCCTATATGCTAACAACGAAAGATCAGAAAGAGAAATTAAGGAAACAATCCCATTCACCACTGCAACAAAAAGGGAACCCTCTTGCACTGTTGGTGGGAATGTAAATTGATACAGCCACTATGCAGAACAGTATGGAGGTTCCTTAAGAAACTAAAAATAGAACTACCATACAACCCAGCAATCCCACTACTGGGCATATACCCTGAGAAAACCATAATTCAAAGAGTCATGTACCCCAATGTTCACTGCAGCTGTATTTACAATAGCCAGGTCATGGAAGCAACCTAAATGCCCATAGACAGATGAATGGATAAAGATATGGTATATATAAAAAACGGAATATTACTCAGCCATAAAAAGGAATGAAATTAGGTCATTTGTAGAGACGTGGATGGACCTAGAGACCGTCATACAGAGTGAAGTAAGTCAGAAAGAAAAACAAATATCATCTATTAACACATATGTGGAATCTAGAAAAATAGTACAGATGAACCAGTTTGCAAGGCAGAAATAGAGACACAGATATAGCAAACAAACGTACAGACACCAAGGGGAGAAAGCGGAGGGTGGTGGTGGTGGGATGAATTGGGAGATTGGGATTGACATATATACACTAATATGCATAAAGTAGATAACTAATAACCTGCTGTATAAATATAAATAAAATTTAAAAAGAAAAAAAAAAAAAAAAAGATGCTACCAGAAAACTGCTAGAGCTAATCAGTGAATTTGGTAAAGTAGCAGGATACAAAATTAATGCACAGAAATCTCTTGCATTCCTATATACTAATGATGAAATATCTGAAAGAGAAATTAAGGAAACACTCCCATTTACCACTGCAACAAAAAGAATAAAATACCTAAGAATAAACCTACCTAAGGAGACAAAAGACCTGTACTCAGAAAATTATATGACACTGATGAAAGAAATTAAAGATGATACAAATAAATGGAGAGATATACCATGTTCTTGGATTGGAAGAATCAACATTGTGAAAATGACTATACTACCCAAAACAATCTACAGACTCAATGCAATCCCTATCAAACTACCAATTGCATTTTTCTCAGAAGTAGAACAAAAAATTTCACAATTTGTATGGAAAAACAAAAGACCACAAACAGCTAAAGCAATCTTGAGAACGAAAAATGGAGCTGGAGGAATAAGGCTCCCTGACTTCAGACTATACTACAAAGCAACAGTAATCAGGACAGTATGGTTCTGGCACAAAAACAGAAATATAGATCAATGGAAGAGCATAAAAAGCCCAGAGTTAAACCCACGCACATATGGTCCCCTTATCTTTGATAAAGGAGGCAAGGATATACAATGGAGAAAAGACAGCCTCTTCAATAAGTGGTACTGGGAAAACTGGACAGCTACACGTAAAGGAATGAAATTAGAACACTCCCTAACACCATACACAAAAATAAACTCAAAATGGATTAAAGACCTAAATCTAAGGCCCAACACTATCAAAGCCTTAGAGGGAAACATAGTCAAAACACTCTATGACATAAATCATAGCAACTTCCTTTTTGACCCACCTCCTAGAGTAATGGAAATAAAAACAAGAATAAACAAATGGGACCTAATGGAACTTAAAAGCTTTTGCAAGCAAAGGAAACCATAAACAAGACCAAAAGACAACCCTCAGAATGGGAGAAAATATTTGCAAATGAAGCAACTGATAAAGGAGTAATCTCCAAAATTAACAAGCAGCCCATGCAGCTCAGTATCGAAAAGAGCAAACAACCCAATCCAAAAATGGGCAGAAGGCCTATACAGACATTTCTCCAAAGAAGATATACAGATTGCCAACAAACACGTGAAAGAATGCTAAACATCATTAATCATTAGAGAAATGCAAATCAAAACTACAATGAGATATCATCTCACACCGGTCAGAATGGCCATCCACAAAAAATCTACAAACAAGGCTTCCCTGGTGGTGCAGTGGTTGAGAGTCCGCCTGCCAATGCGGGGAATGCGGGTTCGTGCCCCGGTCCGGGAGGATCCCACATGCCGTGGAGCGGCTGGGGCCGTGAGCCATGGCCGCTGGGCCTGCGCGTCCGGAGCCTGTGCTCTGCGGCGGGAGAGGCCGCAGCAGTGGGAGGCCTGCATACCGCAAAAAAAGAAAAAAAATCTACAAACAATAAATGCTGTAGAGGGTGTGGAGAAAAGGGAATCCTCTTGCACTGTTGGTGGGAATGTAAATTGATACAGCCACTATGGAGAGCCGTCTGGAGGTTCCTTCAAAAACTAAAAATAGAACTACCATACGACCCAGCAATCCCACTACTGGGCATATACCCTGAGAAAACCATAATTCAAAAAGAGTCATGTACAACAATGTTCATTGCAGCTCTATTTACAATAGCCAGAACATTGAAGCAACCTAAGTGTCCATCAACAGATGAATGGATAAAGAAGATGTGGCACATATATACAATGGAACTTTACTCAGCCATAAAAAGAACCGAAATTGAGTTATTTGTAGTGAGGTGGATGGACCTAGAGTCTGTCATACAGAGTGAAGTAAGTCAGAAAGAGAAAAACAAATGCCGTATACTAACACATATATATGGAATCTAAAAACAACAACAAAAAAGTGGTCATGAAGAACCTAGGGGCAAGACGGGAATAAAGACACAGACCTACTAGAGGGTGGACTTGAGGATACGGGGAGGGGGAAGGGTAGTCTGGGGCAAAATGAGAGAATGGCATGGACATATATACACTACCAAATGTAGAATAGGGAGCTAGTGGGAAGCAGCTGCATAGCACAGGGAGATCAGCTCGCTGCTTTGTGACCACCTTTAGGGGTGGGATAAGGAGGGTAGGAGGGAGGGAGACACAAGAAGGAAGAGATACGGGGACATGTGTATATGTATAACTGATTCACTTTGTTATCAAGCAGAAAGTAACACACCATTGTAAAGCAATTATACTCCAATAAAGATGTTAAAAAAAAAAAAAGGAGTATGTGTCAAATGGTAAAATTCTAGATAATGCCTCACACCCATAGGGATACCTCAGAGTCCCTTTCTGATGCCTTCAAAGCAGATCAAGTATGTAACTAACTTTCTACCTATGTATCCATGGAGAGATCTTTTGCTTGAGTTTTGCTTTGTGGTCTTTCAGCAAATCCTGGGGAATTGGCCTTTAGTCATGTTGATTCAAATCCTATCAGGCTAACCTGGCATCACTATTTATGTTTGAGTATACATCATGTAGATTATTACCATCCACAAGTCTTTCTGTAGCCTTCTGTATCTCCCTTGTCTTCTCAATGAATATTTTCTATCATTTTTGCTTCACTCTAATTACCAAAATGAATTCCCCAGGCTAGTACATCGCTGTTCTGACAGGTCATTTCTTTAATTGAGAAGGACGTCTTGAAATAGAGGTAGCAGGGTTAATAATTTTCAGCAAGATTCATTAGAAAAATCTCTAAAATCATGTTGACTGGTGAAGTCTCCTTAAAGTCCCAGACTGGGAAACTAGACTTACAAAATATATGTCTAAAAGTGTTCTTTAGTGAAAGCTGCAACATATTCCTCACATGGAATCAAATGAAAATAGTGTAGCACATCTGGAATAAGCATCTGTTTCCTTAAATTTAATTTTCTAAAATTTCAGACAACTTATTTCTACGATCATCCCTTTTTTTTCCTTTATAAACTAACGTCTAGAGAACAAAAGACTCTATGACCCCTACACTCCCCCCTCCAACTAAATACTATTAGCTACTTATATAAGGAGTAGTAATAGCATGAATACTCCAGTGAAGGGTTAATTCCATTTCTATGATCTGTAAAAGGACAATATTTGATTCTTTTCACAGAACGCAATGACTAAGTTGATTACCAAATTAGTAATAGCATAATATTCCACTGGCTCTTTCAGGTTCTTAATATTGGTACCAAAGAAAATCACTCGTATACATTTAAAAAAATATATTTCTAAGTGTTTATGTATCCCTCATTATAAATCAAATGTTTTTTGTGGCTTTTGCCTGTGTTACAAAAAAAAAGTTGAGATCATTGTGTGGTCGATCTGATTCATGTCACTATGCTGACATCTATAGAAAATGAATGAGTCAGTAGAAGACATAAAAGGTTAATTTAAGGTGAACAAGTTGAGATCTGCATATGCCTTTGGGTGGATTCACATCAGAAAAAGATTTCAATTCTGGGATTCACATTTGAATGTAAGCATCCAGTATGTCACAATAAGTTACAGTTGATATGAATGTTATACAAGGCCAGTGGCTCACCATATGACCTCAAATGCTGTAAACCACATAAGCAACACAGGAAACTTTGAGACTCAGAGAAATGGCAAGAAAACTAATTTCTGGTTAGAGAGGAAAAATGGAAGTTAAAAAAAATAAGTCCATGAAATATTTATGGGTTTTGCATGTATCATTCTAATAAGAATGCAAATATTGTGAATGCTTTCTACTCACACAGTACTGACATTTACCAAATAGAATTCTGTTATTTGACCTCCTTCTGTAAGCATTGACATTGCACTCACATTTATAATAGATTTCTGTCTGTTTTACTGCAGTTGAATGTTTCCACCGGGAATGTTATTAGTTATTACGGTTGAAAATGCACCTGCACCAGCTGTGCGGCTAAGCATAAAGAAGGCACCAGTCAAAATCCCGGAGTCTCTTAACAGACCTTTGCTGCATTACTACCACGGATCCAACATTCATCCTGAAACAGCAGGGAGGAAAACCTCTTCCAACACTTTATTTCCATAGAAATGAGAATCTGACTTCTACTCTTGCTTTCCCTCATAATATTAGCTACTGTTCCCTTCCTTGCATCCTAATCTTTATCATTTATCCATAAGCTGTAGACAGTTTCACGTTGCATTAGTAGAAACTATTGGAAGAAGAGGATGAAGTCAATTGAGTAATAGGAACATATAAATGTTAAAAAAAAAAAGATCAATGCAAGCAAGTTTATTTTAAAGTACAAAAGAGAATGGGAGAAAGCAAGAGCTTAGTCTATTTTTTCAAACTATTGAATTATTAACACACATTACTGAAAATTACTGAGATGCTCTCTGATATCAGAAATATTTTCCAGAAAAATTCCTACTTAGATTAAGCTCTTGAATAATTATATTTTTATAATTTTGTGAGTGGTAGAGATGGAGACAAGAGTCAGGTCAATTTAGAGTAAAAATGCTAAGAACAGTCTATGCAGTAGTTCAAGCTGGAGGAACTAACACTAACCCAAAATATGAATTAAAATACAACTTTCATAGATATTGTTTCTCTGAATCAATAAGGATATTTATTGATACTAACAGGTTTTTATTATACTATCAACTGGCCTGACTATTTTTAAATAAGATATTTGAAAGAGGTTATTTTTGATGTTATGCATCCAGTAGTCAATTTCATTGTATTTAATTATTTTTGAGTGAGTTGTTTTGAAGATATTTCTCAATCTCATAGGGTAGGCTCCATCTCGACTTTGATGACACTTTTGTGGGTTAGGTTAAAATGAGCATTTTACTTTTCTGATAATCACTGAATTATTTTTTGTTGTTATTTATTGGAAGAGGTCATGGAGAGGGTACGATTGCTTGTTGACCCATGAGCTAGACCCCAGCAATCATACTTAGGCTCTTCATCCCCTCCTCTGTCCTTGGAATGTGTATTCTACTTGCCTTCCCCACACTAATACTTGCCTCAAGGACACAGCCTTGAGTTAGTGATGTGCTACTGAGACTGTCAGGACGGTATATATGACTGGACCCAGTTAAGGCCTCTATATAAACTTTTAATATTCTGGCATGCAAATGTAGAGATCTACTTGTCTTGTGGATGCCCAAGACAAGCCTTATGTGAAATTCTCTTGCTTATTAAACCTGCCACCTCCCAATCTGGAGTGGTCTGTCTCTTTCTTTGGTCTCTCATTGCCTACCATGTACAGAAGCCAGTTTCAGGTTTCACCCAGAAGCACCTTTGTGAACCAACATTATTCCTGCTCACAAAATTATGTTTTCTCATTTCATTTTGTTTGTGTTGCTTCCAAACAATATATTTATGATTACTTGAAAACCAGCGGCAATAAATACATAGATGCTAGTTTTCAGTCAAAAGTTTAATTAATTAATATGAGTTATTCAATACTCAGCTAATATGCTTTAAACACTATGGTTAGGGATCATATTAGGTACTGGAGAAATAATCCCCACTCTTAAGAAATTTTAAATACAGTAGGGATGACAGATAAGATGAAATGTATTTTAAATCACTCTGATATATGGTAAAGTGTGGGGTACTTTTTTGTTTGTTAGCTGAAGGTCTGTGATTGAAGAGAAATGAAATTTCATTAGAGGAAACAGCATATAAAAAGGCCCAGGTATGGTTTGTAGTTAGAAAAATATAACAATAGTCAGGACTTCCCTGGCAGTCAAGTGGTTAAGACTCCACACTTCCAATGCAGGGGATGCGGGTTCAATCCCTGGTCTGGGAACTAAGATCCCACATGCCACATGGCACGGCCAAAGTATATATATATATATATATATATATATATATATATATATATAAAATAGTGATTAATATTTTTATTTTCATCCTTAAAATAGAGTTTTCCATACCACATTGTAAACCTCACACCTGGAATTCTGAAGAGTTTTGCCAAATTTATGAAGTTATAAAAAGTATGAAAGGTGATTATTCCAAATTAGGAGAATAATGTGTGTGCATGTGTATCTACATGCACATATTAATATGTGTGTTTTATTTGATGGTGTTTTAAAAGAAATGCAAACAAGCAAAACCCTGTAACTTACTTTCCTAAAATTGTCTCAGAGGCCCTTTTTGACATCATAAAAACAAAATCAAAAGCAAGTGCTTTCTCTCTCCTCCAGATATTTTCAGCACTAGAAACTTCCACACTCCCTAGTTTTTCTGCTTCTCCTAGTCAATGCTTGTATTTGAAAGAAGAACCATGTTGCCATTAAAAGAACACCTGCTTTGGAGTCAGACAGGGAGGGGTAACAGGCCCAGGCACTAATTAACTGTTTTACTCCAGTTAAATTTAATAAAACTCTGAGCTTTAACTTTTTCATCTGTAAAAGGAGGATACTACCATACATAGTTGCAAGAATTAAGGATGTTGTAAAGTACTTTTCAAACATAAGAATGTATGAACTCTTATTACCATGGCACTTATCTGCCTTGATTTCATCTCAGTAAAATAATTTTGAATGAAGATATTGGACAACCTAATATAAGTTTCATATATTGGATTGGCCCACTTGAATTGGCCCTATGCATTACATTCCTTTTATTTTCCCCTTCTCACTACTTTATAAAGTAATTGACTTATAAAACATCAATATTATTAATTAACTGCATATTCACTTGAGATATAAAAATGAAAATAGTAAGAACTAGGTATAATATTCCTGTGACTCAACAAATGCAAAATCTAAGGCATTTTTAAAATTTTTCTTTTTTTTAATTAATTAATTTATTTTTGGGTGCATTGGGTCTTTGTTACTGTGCCCGGGCTTTCTCTAGTTGCAGCGAGCAGGGGCTACTCTATGTTGCAGAGTGCAGGCTTCTCTTTGTGGTGGCTTCTCTTGTTGCGGAGAACGGGCTCTAGGTGCACGGGCTTCAGTAGTGTGACACGTGGCCTCAGTAGTTGTGGCTTTCGGGCTCTAGAGTGCAGGCTCAGTAGTTGTGGCACATGGGCTTAATTGCTCTGTGGCATGTGGGATCTTCCCAGACCAGGGATCAAACGCTTGTGCCCTGAATTGGCAGGCAGATTCTTAAGCACTGTGCCACCAGGGAAGTCCTTAATGCATTTTGATCAAATGTAGAAATAAAACGTAGAACAAAAGGAAGAAAATTAGTTTATCTTCATCAATTAATTTCTTTATCAAATATTAAGAAAATTTCAAAGCAATTCTCTAGATTCTTGTAAGGGAAAATGTGAAGAATGAGATAGAAATTATGATTACTACAGCTTTTGACAGAGGTGGAACTTCATATATTCTGGATATGTAACAAAAATTAAGTGTATGAATGTAATTCAACATAATATAGCTTCAATTAAAATTCTGCCAACTATTTATGGTCTTGAGAAAAGCAACTGATCATTGGGTAAGAATTAAATTATTCTTAGTCACCTCATTTGTGGCACAGCACTTGCTACACTCACTTTATTAATCAATGCATTCCCATGTCAAAGTACTAGTCTTATTACCTAGAACCTACTGTGGATTATAAGTAGTTCCATGTTGCTCATAGCAGCAGAGGCAAAAAATCAGTAGATCCTAGAGTTTTGGAAGAAAGTCTTCCATCAAAGACGGAGCATGAGAGCATGGCTGTTGGGTGTACCAACACATAGTATCTTCCATATTATTAAAACATAATTTTTAATAAAAATATCACCTTTTATCCAAAGTCTTCATATAGATATATTTTAGTATATCCAGAATTGTAGAACAAACTACTGTGTTCCTAAAATACTCAAAGTTTCATCCTATCCATAAGAAGCATCTGTTTTATTTCAGTTTCAACTTTGACTCTTGCAGAGAAATCTGTTTCTAATCTTTATATAATGGTTCCTCTGAAAGAAAAGAAATACCAGTGAGATATGACCCACCATTTTCACCCCCGAATTCACTGGAAACAAACTGCTGTCCTCAAGACTTCAAAGAACCTCACAACTAGAAACCCTGATAAACAACTGTGTTTTAGATCTCCCTTCAATAAATTCCATACAATGTGTGATTTCAGTTTTCCACCTAAGGAAGACTTTGCATGCAAGATGACAGCATGTGCTGTTTAAAATGGTGCATTGGTTCAGGTCAAATGGATCTCCCTCTTATTATTCCTACTTAAAAGAAAAATGGCATTTGAAATCCCAAGGTAAGGCAACAAATTGGCCATAATTCAACAATGTCTATGGTTTTATATGACATTTGGCACATTTGAAATCCTCAAACAAAACTGAAGTTTCAAATTACGAGACTATCTTCCTGCATCATGAAAATTGCTTCAAAAGACTCTCAGGCACTAATATATTTAGGATCCGATTACAGGCTTTCTGTAAACAAGTAATTTTTCTAAGTAGATAATAAAGTTTTGTGTCTTTATTCATTGAAGTGTTGTTGATAGATGGCAAAGAAAATACAAATATGTCAAAGGATTTTTTTCTGGCAATTGAGTGTTTCAGAAATTCTATTCTTTTGCATTCTGACTTGCAAGCTGCTACTGCTATTTTTCATTGACAAAAGAATTGTTTCCTAGATGTGACAACAAAAAACAAAAAATTTGGAAAACGGGGCTTAAATAATTAAATGTTTGAAATAACACATAATTTAAAATAATAGCAGTTGATTCGTAGGATAAATGTTACCCAAAGCTAATATATGTTTTGTTTTGTTTTTTTGCGGTACACGGGCCTCTCACTGTTGCGGCCTTTTCCGTTGCGGAGCACAGGCTCCGGACGCACAGGCTCAGCTGCCACGGCTCACGGGCCCAGCCGCTCCACGGCATGTGGGAATCTTCCCGGACTGGGGCTCGAACCCGTGTCCGCTGCTTTGGCAGGCAGACTCTCAACCACTGCGCCACAAGGGAAGCCCGCTAATATATGTTTTATGTTAGATGCCAAGTGGAAGAAATATATATTTTACCCATTAAAAAGTACTTTCATATCACTTGCTATTTACTTGTCTTCTCACAAAGTGATGCTCTTGTTTTTGCTGTAGTTATTGTTATTTTAATCTAAAATGACTAGATGTTTCCAGAAATGACACCCCAGTGGTCAGAAAAATGTGTATGTATATCTGTGCATACACACACACACACACATACAGTGTGTGTGCACATAGATATACATACACATATACATAATTATGTATGTATAAACAGACATTCATGCATACATACATCTGTAACAATTTCTATATCTAACTGTATACACACATACTGACACACACATGTATATATATGGCATGAGTTTATACCAATATTTCTAATTTCAATCCAGTACCTCAAGGTTCTTTCTAGCCTTCCTCCTTTCCTTGTTGGTAAAGCCACTTCTGCTATATTTGAGGGAGAATCCTGGGAAAAGGAGAAACCACTTTATTTATTTATTACTTTTTTAAAAATTCAATTAAATAACTTGAATTTTATTCAGTTAAATAAATTGAATTTTATTCAATTAAATAAATTGAAGTAAGAAATGAAAACAAAAACAGTTCATCCATTTATCTTACCACCTCACTCCCCCACCTCTGACAACCACCAATCTGTTTGCTATATCTATGTGCTCATTTATTTATTTATTTATGTATGAGAGAGATCATATGGCATTTGTCTTTCTCTTTCTAGCTTATTTCACTTAGCATAAGGCCCTCAAGGTCCATTCACATTGTCACATATGGCAAGATTTCATCCTTTCCTATGGCTGAATAATATTCCATTGTATGTATATGTGTGTGTGGGGGGGTGTATCACAACTTCTTTATTCATTTGTGCAGCAATAGACACATAGGTTGTTTCCACATCTTGCCTATTGTAAATAATGCTGCAATTAACATGGTGGTACAGATATCTTTTCAAATTACTGCTTCCATTTTCTTCAGGTAAATACCCTGGGTATTTACAGGGGGAATTCGTGGATCATATCATAGTTCTATTCTTAAATTCTTGAGAAAGCTCTTTATTGTCTCCCATAGTGGCTGCACCAATTTACATTCCCACCAACAGTATATAAGTGTTTTCTTTTCTCCACATACTCACAACACTTGGTATTTCTTGCCTTTAAAGCCATTCTAACAGGTGTGAGGTGATATCTCATTGTGGTTTTGATTTGCATTTTCCTGATGATTAACGATGAAGAGCATCTTTTCATGTGTCTGTTGGCCATCTGTATGTCTTCTTTGGAAAAATGTCTATTCAGATCTTCTGATCATTTTTAAATCATGGGGATTTTTACTATTGAATTTCATAAGTTCTTTATATATTTTGGACATTAGCCCCTTATCAGATATACGATTTGCAGATACTTTCTACCATCCAGAAGGTTTCCTTTTTATTTTGTTGATGGTTCCCTTTGCTGTGCAGAAGGTTTTGAGACTGATGTAGTCCCACTTGTTTATTTTTACTTTTGTTACCTTTTGGTGTCAGATTTAAAGAATCATCACCAGAACCTATGTCAAGAAGTTTACCAGCTAAGTTTTCTTCTAGTAATTTAATGGTTTCAGGTCTTACTTTCAAGTAATCTATTTTGAATTAATTTTTGAGTATGGTGTAAGATAGTGGTCCAGTTTCATTCTTTTGCATGTGGCTGTCCAATTTTCCCAGCACCATTTATTGAAGAGGTATTCTTTCCCCACTGTATATTTTGACTCCTTTGTTGTAAATTACTTGACCATATATGTGTAGGTTTATTTCTGAGCTCTTTATTCTATTCCACTGATCTATGTGTCTGTTTTTGTGCCAGAACCATCCTGTTTTAATTACCATGACCTTGTAATGTAGTTTGAAGTCAGAGCATGTGATGCCTTTAGCTCTGTTCTTTCTCAAGATTGCTTTGGCTATTTGGAATCTTTTGTGGCTTCATACAAATTTTAGAATTATTTGTTCTATTTCTGTGAAAAATGTCATTGGAATTTTCACAGGGATTGCATTGAATCCATAGATTGCTTTGGGTAGTATGGGCATTTTAACAATGTTAATTATTCTAATTCATGAGTATGGAATGTCTTTCCATTTATGTGTGCTTCTTCAATTTCTTTCCTCAGTGTCTATAATTTTCAGTATACCGGACTTTCACCTCTTTGGTTAAATTTATTCCTAGGTATTTTATTCCTTTTAATGCATTTGAACTTGGAATTGTTTTCTTAATTTCTGTTTCTAATAGTTATTTATTAATGTGTAAAAACAACAAAATTCTGTATATTGATTTTGTATCCTGAAACTTTACTGAATTATTATTTCTGACAGATTTTTTGGTGGAATCTTTAAGGTTTTTTATATATAGTACCATGTTATCTGTAAATAGTGACCGTTTTACATCTTCTTTTCCATTTTGCATGCCTTTTATTTACTTTTCCTGCCTAAATTGCTTGGCTAGGATTTCCAATACTATGCTGTATAAAAGGGATAAGAATGGGCATCCTTGTCTTGTTGCTGATCTTAGAGGAAATGCTTACAGTTTTTCACCATTAAATATTATGTTAGCTGTGGGATTGTCATATATGGCCTTTGTTATGTTAAGGTACTTTCCCTCTATACCCACTTTGTTGAGAGTTTTTATTATAAATGAACATTGAATTTTGTCAAAAGCTTTTTCTGCATCTATTGAGATGATCATGTGATTTTTATTCTTTAATTTTTTTAATGTGGTCTATCACATAGACTGATATGTGCATATGAACAATCCTTGCATCCCTTGAATAAATCCCCCAGTTGATCGTGGCGTATGATCATTTTATTGCCTTGTTGATTTTTGTTTGCTAATATTTTGTTGAGGATTTTTGCACCTATGTTCATCAGAGATATCGGCCTGTAATTTTTTTTTTATGTTATCTGTCTAGTTTTGATATCAAGGTAATGCTAGCCTCATAAAATAAGTTTGGGAGTGTTCCCTCCTCTTCTATTTTTTGGAATAGTTTGACAAGGATTGCTATTAATCCTTCTTTGATTGTTTGGTAGAATTCACCAGTGAAGTTGACTGGTCCTGGCTTTTGTTTATAGGAAGCTTCTAAATTACCAATTCAATCTCCTTACTGGTAATTGGTCTGTTCAGATTTTCTACTGCTTCATGATTCAGTCTTGGAAGGTTGTATGCTTTAGAAATTTATCATTTCTTCTAGGTTGTCTAATTTATTGGTGTATAATTGTCTCTCAGGGACAGGTCTTAGAAGTTGGGTTACCTGATATGGGGCATAAACCCTTCACTCTTCAAGGAGAAGCTCTGGGTTTTGAGTTACCTCCTGAGATGAGAGGTGAGATTGTGCCTCAGCCTCTCCTACCAACTTTGATGTGGAGTCCTTCTCATTTGCTTGATGTGAAGGGGTTGCTCCACCAGTTTTTAGGGTTTTTTTCAATGGAAATTGTTCCATATATAGCTGTATATCCAGTGTATCTGTTGGATAAGGTGATTTTAGGATCTTCCTCTGTCACCATCTTGAACTGGAACCCCAATAGTACTTTAGCTATGCTCCTCTATTGACACCATTTACATTCCTGTTCTGTCTATAAGCAACTTGAGGAGAAGGCACAAACTTTGTCATCTCCAAAAGCCTCCTTCAAGTAATTAATATTAAATGATGTTTAATGATTACATGGATGATTAATGATATGTTGAATAAGTTGTATTTTTATATGGGTGATGCTTTCCTAATACCAAAGACAACTTATATTTATAATGATGAACTTCAACCATTAGGATAGTTATTGAATGTATCTTCTGCTAACATCCATGCTTCTAAAAGAGTACTTGACATAAAGCAAATATTTGAAGATTTACAAAATAGATACACATGGCCTAATAGCTATATTATTATACATCTTCAGGTGATACTAATTATTTGGGTTTCTGAGAATGAAGTGGGTCAAGATAAAAGGAATGATGCTATTTTAACTAACAATGGATGCCTATTACATGTCAGAAATCCTCTACATATTATCTCAGTCAGCAAAATAACAGCAGTGATGTGTTGTTTTCATATTCATTGCACAGGTGATGAAACCTGTCCAAGTTCACACAGCCAGTAACAATAGAAGTAGTATATGAAGCCAGGCAGCTTGATATCAGATAATATACTAAACCACAGTTTGATATGGAAAATTTGTAGAACAATAACCAAAATTGGGGTGGGAAGAAGGGCATTTAGAACAGAAATAAAATGCCTACAAAGGATTCTTCAAATACAAGAAGAATTGTACTAAATCTAGTTGTAGGATGTCAATCGATGTCCCAAGTGGACTTAGAAGTATAGAGGAAGCCTAATTAAACATTTGATTAGGCCTAAAATAAGGTAAGAGAGACTAAGGATAGATTTTTTCAGGATTGTATAAAGGCCAAAAAAGTAATAGCCTATTATTTATTTCTATTTCTGAATTGGACACAGAAAATTTTGATCAAAATAGTAGCTTTACTGTTATAAATAGCTGAATGGAAGTCACGACTTTTGACCTGTGAAGAAAGTGCTTGCTAATATGTTATGGAAATACACAGCCTTAAGGCCATCCTTTCTTCCCTCCTCTATGTCACTGGCTCAGTAGGACACCACAGGCCCCACATTGAGGGTCTTAGCCAATTACTTCAGTACCTCAGAGCAAGGAGCAAACTAGACTTCACTATTTGCAGGCAGGCAGATACAAAATAGAGGCACAGACATATTCACGTCAGTACGCTCAAATCCTCCCTAATTCACTTAACAAATAAGTCCCTCCACCCTTGAGAAAGACTGAGTAGCAGAGAGAAGGTGGGTTTTTTCTGAGTGAATTTCCTGAAATTCATGAAAACCAGAGAAATAGTTCCCCTCAAAGGATTAAACCTCTGGAACTGGTGGGGGGGTGGGGAACCAAATAGAGAAGATTAATAGGAATCTGGATAACATAATCCAAGTTATTTAAAAGTTCAGAATAGAAGTAAATGGGAGCATAAGTGTATTTAGAATAAATTGGGAATAGGACAACATAGTCTTGGATATGAAAGAAACTCTAAGGACATGACCCTCAAGGAGATGGGAGGCTGAAAAATAGCATTTGATAAAATTATAAATAATCCCAATTAAAAAAGAAAAAGGAAATCAGCTAAACTAAACCATATGGAATATATTTTCATTTGAAAAATGGGGGCTTCCCTGGTGGTGCAATGGTTGAGATGTACGCCTGCTGATGCAGGGGACACGTGTTCGTGCCCCGGTCTGGGAGGATCCTGCATGCCGCGGAGCGCCTGGGCCCGTGAGCCATGGCCTCTGAGCCTGTGTGTCTGGAGCCTGTGCTCCGCAGCGGGAGAGGCCGCAGCGGTGAGAGGCCCGCGTACCTCAAAAAAAAAAAGAAAAATGGGATTTATTTTTATACTGTGAATAGACATTTAAGATCTTTCCTCAAAAAGTAAGTTGTTGCAACATTGTGTTTTTAATAATCTATTATTTTATCTTTGATGTGAAATCTTGACAATTCTTGTAATTAAAATTGAACATATATGAAGTACTGTTAGCTATGTTTAATTCCATTCATCTCATTCATTGGTCATTTATCTTGGCAGAAGTACAACACTGTTCTGATTATGGAGACTTTCTAATATGCATTTTTATCTAATATGATGAAACACTCTTTTCCTGATCCTTTTCCATCAAGACATTCTTCTAACAAAAAAAAAGAAGTCTTTAGATTTCTGCAGAGTTAATCTGCAGAAAATGGTGGAAGCATTTGGTTGAAGTGCAAAGTATGTGGTTTTGTATTCACTTTGTAGTTGATCAGTCAGTCATTTAGTAAGGAGCTATCAATTACTTTCCCAGTCTGAGGATATACTAGTGGACAGTTAGTTATAAGCTATGCCTTCATGGAGTTTCCTGGTGATTAGGGATAACATACCTTAAACAAATCATGACAAATATCAATATGATGTGCTAAAAGTGAAATATGAGGGATGTTGTTCCCACATAAGATAAGGGAGTAACAATCTACAGGGTCAGGGCAAGCTTCCATGAGGAAGTGATGTTTAAGCTCTCACATAGAATATCAGTACACCTTAGTCATGAAAGGTAGTAGAAGAAGAAAATTTGGTAAACCATATTTTTACTGGTATATTTACTTATTTTCTATCTTCTCAAATTGGAATGTAAGTTCCTTAAGGGCAGTGTATGTTTTATTCACTAATTCATGCTCTGTGCCTAGCTTCATGCCTAGAACAGAAGGAAGGAGAGGAAGAAAATGAGGAGAAAGGAAACGTTATAGTTGAAAGACTGAAGACAAGTGAGGATATATTTTGTAGAATTTAAATAAGTCTATGTGTCCAGAGAACAAAAAGCAAGAAAAGGCAGATTTTGAAGGATTTTAAAGCTCATCTTATAAATGAATTCTATTCTAATAGCACTGAAAACACTGAGAGGTATTAAGAAAGGAAGTGATATTCAGGGATTTTTCTCTTTAAAAGATCATTCTGGCTGCAGTCCTGAGCATGGATTTGGCTGACAGGAAGAGACAATGTGGAAATTACTTACTTGGACTAGAACAGTAGCAATGGTGATAGCAAGAAGTGGACAGAATAAGAATTCACTCAGGCAGTAAAAAGGCAGGATTTTGACTTCAAGTGTTATGGCTTGAGAAACTGGGGGTAAATTGAGAAGAAGTGAGGAAGTCGACCAGTAAATTTTTGAACATTTAAGTTTGGAGTATCCATGACACATCCAGGCAGAGGTATCAAGAAAGTAGGTAAATCTGAATCTACTTGAATTTAAGTTGAGGGCCATCTTTGGTAGAATATTAAGTAATTCTGTGATTACTCTTCACTTGTTAAACATTTTTTATTAGTGGCTTACAAGATGAGTTAAGATAGGCTTACCAAATTTTCAGGTGGCAAAAATCTGAGGCCACATAATTAAATAAAAGTGAAAATAGTAACAGAATATTTTGTATATGATGACTTTGAATATTAAATGAGATAATTGCTTAGTACTGTGTCTGTGGATTAGTAAGTGCTCAATAAATGTCAGGTTTTAAATAGTATGATTCAGTATAAAAATAATATTTTGGGGAGGAAAGAATGTGACAAAGCTGAAGAGTGCAAGTTAATAGAAATATTCACATATGCAATTGTTTCAAGAAGCAAATTCAACTGTAGAATGGAGAAGCCTTGGAATCATATCAGTTCATGAACAAAAGTTCCAGGAATTCCATTTGACTAATAGGTTAACCTGAGTCCACAATCCATAGTTGAAGCAGCTTAGGGTAAGGAAGAACTCTATGCCCTGCACTAAACAGACAATATATGATAGATTATCTTCAAAATGTAGGATCACAAATAGGATTGCATCCACAGAACAAACAAGACAATGAAGGATACAGAAACACTTCATATGCATAAGGTTTGAAAGAACTAATAATTGTTTTTCTTGAAAAATAATTCTAGGGAAATGAGAAACATGACAAATAGTGATTAAATTATTCTACTTTTCCAGAAAACAGAGTAATCATGATTGCATGGAATTTTAAATAAATCAATTTTTAAGGGAATCACTTATTCAATATAAAAATGAAATCCATAAATTTCACCAAGAAGTAAGTTTTCTCTTAGTGTATTTAAGTGAATGAAGGTAGATAACTTTCTGCTGGAATGTGCTCAGAAACTGATGAGCATATAAGACTTCCTTTATTATCAACAAAATTCACCACATCACATCAAAGATACACTAAAATGATGTGTATCAAACTGTAATTCCACTGTTGTCAGTTAGCACATGGCTAACTGTATATATTTTACAAGCTCATTGTAACATTGGATATCCTATTCAAGTTGAATACTGGAAGTAATATTTAGTTTAGTACACTAAAGTTATGTTTGGTGTAGTATACTATAAAGTATAATTTATTTTTAAAAAATCACATTTAATGTCTCACAATTTGTTTAAAGCATATTTGTTACACTAGAGTGACTGTATATCTAAGAACCTGAGATCAGAATAATAGATATTAATTCACATTATTATTTGAAGTTCTGGGTTCAGAATATCCTGAATTCCATCTCTTTACTTATATTCTGCATTTTGTAATTTAAGGGTCTGCTACTTTCAACCCTCCATATAAATAATCAAGAAGAAATATTTTAAGATATAAAAGAACTCTAGCCTTTATCTGGTCTGTTTTTTTTCATAGAAAGGGAAGAGTTAAATCTCCAGAAAATAGACAACAAAATTATTAACCCCATCAATTGGCATTGTGATGAAATAATTTTAATAATAATGGCAAAAGTAGCTAGACATTTAACTTTCAAGCATGCATTAGTCAGTGAGCAAAGTTCTATATAAGAACTAATTCATGTGTCATCACATCCTACTCTCTGGGGTAGGATGAATAAACTGAAGCCCAGAAATATTCCACTAGATCCAAGTCACACAGCAAGTAAGTGTCCCAGCCAGGATCAGACCTCAGTCAGCGTGGTTATAGAATCTTCATTTTTAACATATTCTTTAATTATTTTAGTGGAATAATCAAAACGTGCACATGTCAAATTGTAAAGGACAAAATAGCTACAGTAAATTTAAATGATAATGCTATTGAATATTTCTGCAAATTTGGTCCCATATAGTATAATAAGAAAAATCTCATTTTTTAAAAAAGACTTTGGTGATAAAGGGTATTTCTCTAAATGCTCCTTAGAATTTCCTTGAAAGGACTTTAAGGGGAGGTTTGAAATAATTGCAAAATCTAGGCCTTTCCTTACCTCCTTTAGCAAGATACTTAAAGAAACCTTATCTCATCTAAAGCTGAATAAATCTTACAAAATTTAGCTGTTTGGTAACATTACATCATTGCCATTTTCCTTGACCTTCCACCAGATGGAAAGCATTGACTAATAATTTTGCCTTGGAAATCCTAATGTTTGTTATTCTGTTAGAGAGGAAATGGTATATTGTTGCATCTCTTCCAACAGTGTTCTTATTATTAAATCAATGATGCCATTTTACATAAAAAGGGTTCCATAAGAACATAACAGTCTCATAAATAAAGCAGGCCCAGCTTGTCTGGTGAACTGTTTCTTACACATCAAATAACGCCAGATGCTTTAAAGGTACTGGTACTGGACCACAATGTTACTTTGACCAAACTATTTATATCACATTCATTTATCTAGTTCTTTCCTTGAATAAATATCATTATTTTGTTAGCCTTAGTACAATTGAAAAGGCTTCTGGTAATTTCATAATGATTTTTCCAAAAGGAAGTTAAATATTCAAATCAGGTCCAAATCACGGAAACAGACCAGGGCTACCTAGAAGTAACAAGATTCTCTTCATCTTGTCGGACTTGACAGTATGATTCATTACAGGCCAATAGATTGCTGTTGGTGGCTTGAGAAAGGTGAGACACTTTACCCTTATAGAAGTATAGAATATTTTTCTTGATAAAATTCATGATGTTGTAACTCTAGCCAGATACTATGACCCATAGTGGGTCAACTGGCAACAAACCAGTGTAGGGAGATATCCATGACTATGGGATTGTTTGCTTTTATTCATGTCAGATGAGTAAGAAGAGATAGTCTCAGTGTATACAACATTCACAGACACACACAGACACACCCATTACCACCACTATCACCATGGCTTAGAAATCATGTTGGACTCTTCAGGGTTAAAAACAGAATAAAAATATAATCATAAGGGAGACAATTTGGTTAGCATTTTCAAGAGCCATATTTAGGATTTATAATGTTTTTCTATATCAGATCTTAAAACATTTTAAAGACTGTGTATATTATATATTCACAGTTAAAATGATATGATTGTTAGCGCTGGAGGGTCAAGTGACCCAAGCACTGTTATAGAAATAAAGGTACACCTGTTAATGAAGTCTTCTTTCTCACCTTGCATTGTGTAACTTTAACTCAGACAAAATTACTTTACATTGTCTATATAGCAGGAATATATTATATTCATCCTTGCAAAAATCCACTCCTAAGTAGTTTTATGTATGAAATTAAACCTTCAAAGTGACCAAATTATGAGTATCTTTCTGAGTAGTTTTAGCAATATCAAGCCAAGAGCAAGAATGAATGAACTATTTTTAGCTAATATTTAGTTGACACTTACATGCTAGGAATTTTGCTTAGTATTTTGTGTTAAAATATATGTAATCTTACCTAATAGGATTATTATTGTGTGTATTTTACCATGAGTTATCACAGTACTATGTTATTGAGGAAGAAAAAAAGAGGCAAAACATGTTTCTAGAACTTAGAAGTTCTTTTATTTTGGTTAAGATATGTGAAACTAATGATGCCAAAATATTAGAAAATAATTGATTTTGTTAGTAGTGTAGCAACAGTTACTAGCTCAAGATATTTGAAGATTATTCTTGACTGGAACAATACATTTTGAATTTGTAGGCTATGTAAAAGCTGAGCTGAACTTAGCATAGCAGGTAGAATTTGTATACTTCATAGAATAAAAGGAATTCCTTCCTAACTAGGGGTCACGTATGAAGCACAGTGTCTGTCATCCATGCTGAATGTAGCAAAAGCAAGTTCCAAAAAGAGACAAAGAGATTACAGTGGGGAAAACCAAGAAATAGGATTAAATAGATGAATGAAAAAAACTAATACCAAGCTCTATAAAGCTGAGAGCTTAGAGTTTAGATTTTGATGTAAAAGACCATTAAGGGTAGAGTTACATAACAAAAGTTCTACCTGTCATGATCTATTCAAATAAAAGTTGGGGTTATATTCAACTATTTAATATTCCTTTGGTAAAATATAAATATTTCATTAAAAATTCCAATATTTGATTACATGTAAGTTACTTATTAGAGAATATTTTTGCTAGAATTACAAAAGGATGGGGAGTAGCATGGAATCAGGATTGGACTACAGACACAGAGATTCAGTGTATGTAAAAACACATATCAGTAATAGAAGAAAGGATTGAGGGTATAGTGTAAGCCAAGGTTGAAAGCATTGAGAGGGAAACAGAACTAAAGAAAATATTTCAGAAATTTCTGAGTGATGCAAAATTGAATACTCTAGGTGACTTTCAGAGAGGTATTATGGCAATAAGTTCTACATTATTCTTCAAGACCTCGGGAGTTGAAATAGTGAAGAGACTGGAACGCAAAGTTAGTAGCTGGGGTGAGGGATAGGAGAGCATCTCTATTCAGATAGCAGGTAGACAGTGCTTAAGATTTATGTGTCTTCAACAAACAAAGAAAACCCCAGGCTTCTCAGCTGAATCAAAAGAATAACTAAATGGACAAATGTGTATAGGCCAATTCATGATTAGCAAATAAATTTCAACCTTTGATTGTTGATTTGATATCAAAGGTATCATCTCTTAAAATACAAGGTGAATAGGCTGAAATTCATGCTAGAATAAAGCTCAAAATAAAAAGAAGTACTTATTTGGAAGTACTTATATAACTCAAAACCTCTTCCTTCAGTATTTTAAAACATATTTGAATTTAATATAAATTTTCAGGAGAACAATAAGTAATATTAAATTGGTCCATTCTTTGAACATCATCCAACTTTCCTATAGATATTGCTTATGAAAACTAAACACCCTTCACAATGTTTTTGTCTTCTTCATCTATTTTTAAAATGCCTATTTAATCCAGATATTCCTTCAAAGAGTAAAGTGAGTGTTTCAAATTATAACTGTCAAGCTCACAGCATTTTCAAAGGCTTTTGCATTTGGAGAACATCTTATACCCATTTGTCTGGGAAAAATAATTGGGGTTACTCTGACCCCCCCAATATGTGTGACTAAATTTAAAGGTATTGACTACTATTAGCCTTGAGAATATATCATATGGTGGATTTTTTCCATGTAACTTTCCCAAGGTATTCTCAACCCATAGAATTTTTCATGTATAATTATCAGAAATCTTATAATTTGACATAATTTGGAGAGAAATCTCTATTATTATAATAATTTACTTCTAACTCTTTAGGAATCCCCTCCCATTTTAAATTGTGATTTTCTCATTCTTGATTACCTTCAATGAGCAAGGTATATCTATAATAAATTGTTTTTGAAATGGATTTATTTTCTAAGTTATGCGTGTGATACAGGTGCATATTGAACTCATTAAGTTGGATAATGTTTACAAATTGATTTTCTTCTGAACTCATCTTGTTTCCATGAAACAAATATAGTTTAATAAAGCCATTATTACTTGTCAATAAATGACATTTCATTTGATCATATATGAGTAGAATGCACAATATTTTCACAGAGCATTGCTTTTATAAAGATGATAAATATTTTAGCTAATGAATTGTTAGCTCTTATAAAATAAACAATACATAACAGCATTATTGATGAAATTGGATATATTGTTCCTCATTTATTTATATTTACCAAATTTTAGTCTTTAGCTTGGTAAACTTTTCAGACCTCATTTTCACAAGTTTCTTAGAATTTATACTGGTAAAAGAACTGCAGACGTATGGAAATGCAGATCCAGTATATGCCAATAACACTAATGAATTGATTCACTATTTTTTAGATGAGATAGAGAAAGAGCAGAAAAATAAGATGAAAATTGTCCTCTTTCATTCTTGCAGATTTCCCTATCCTAATAGTGCTGCACATCATTTGGCTTTAATTCCAGATTTTCTATTTCTCAGCATAGAAAAGAAGATAATGTTTCTTTTCTTCCTTCTTTATAGCATCAAATAACAAATTTTAACTATTTAGAATATGAAAACTTGTTGTATAGTAGAGGAGTGGCAATATAACACGGTAACAATCTCAGCTCCACCACATACTAGCATAGGACCTGACCTCTTTATGATTCAAGTTTCTTTGTTAATAAAATGGAAATAATAATATTACTTAACTTATAGAGTGTGCTATTGTTGTGAGCACATCAAACTTTAGTTATTGTACTAGATTTGTATTCTGTACAATAAATTACAAATTTAGCTCCTTAAGACAAATATTTATCATCTCCCAGACGTCTGGGGATGGCTCATCTTGGTCCACCGTTCAGAGTCTCACAAGGTTGCAGTCAAGATGTAGGCTGGAGCTGGGTTTCCTTCTGAGGCTGGGGGTTCTCTTCCAAACTGTTATAGTTGTTGGCAGGTTTCATCTCCTTGCAGCTATAGAACACATAGAAGCCTATTTCTTCAAAGCCAATGGGAGACTCTCTCTCTTCAGAAAGGTCCTAGTATCTCTTTCATATCTTTTCACTAATGAAGTCAGGCCCACACAGGACAATCTCCCTTTTGATTACCTCAAATGCAAATGATTTGGCACCTTACTTACAGCTGCAAAATCCCTTTACCTTATGACATAATTTTATCACAGGTCTGAATCATATTCACAGGTCCTGGTTACATTCAATGCAAGGGAATTATACAGAGGGAGGGGAGTCATACAGCTTCCTTAGAGTTCTGCCTACCACAGTTAGCTACCTACAGCTGGATATCTTTGTCCTTTCCTTTCTGTACATCTGGTAAGGTTGTACTCTATACAGAGTTCTAGTCATTCAATATGTTGGTCAATAAGTGGTATTATCAGTCTTTTTGAATTTCATCTTTTCTTTTGAATGCATAGTGTTACCCTATTTTTGTTATAGGTGTATTACTCACCTGAAATGGTGTTCTTTATCTTCCAAGTAAAGCCAAGTAGATTCTTTTGCTCTTCCTGGAGTGTCAGCCATGTCCAGGAAAGCATTATCCATATACAGGGTGATATGTAGAACAAAAGTCGGAAATAGAAGCACTCTGTTCAGTCACTGTTGTGATGTCAAGCATTGTGGGAACAACTGTAGCATCTTTTGGTTAACCCCTGATGGTCTACAATAAGGGTCCAAGTAGAATAGCTACCAGTGGAGACTAGGTTTGGCCCATGAGTCAGTATTGCAGATATCAGTTACTTATTTTGGCTGAGGGTTCTCTGCTTTTTCCATGTGCTCCACATGGAAAAAGTTTTTGTCTTTTCCAGACAAAAACTTTTGTCTTTTCCAGACAAAAACCTTTCTACTTTATCACTATGTTCATGTACTTCCATGTTGGGTTCTCTGAATCAGCCTTTTCCCCAAAGTGCAAGTACTTTTCCTCAGTGGTTGGCACCCAGGACAGGTTGCTGGAATGATTTCCCAGTGGCTGAATACCAGTTGTGAGCTGGCTTCTTCCTGATTTCATCCATGAAGAAAGCTTTTGGCCCTGGGCAGCAGAGGCTTAACGATAAATATGTCTGCCTAATCTTTTCTTTTTCTTGAAACACTTAAACTTTTCTCTTTGACAGGACAGTATAGACTTACTAAGCCAAGAACATTACCTCTGGGCATGATGCCACATATGTGCATAACTGCCAGCAGGCACTAAGGTTTCACTTGTAGCACATCTCCACACACTTCTCTCATGGTGGCAGTTAGCTGTCCTGAGAAGAGTCCACAGCAATCAGGCAGTAACACTTCTCCTTTCTGAGCAGTCCCCTTCTCAAAAGGCTCAGAGCAGCCATCTTGATTTTCATCTTGACCAGATTAGGTTTCATCTTCCCCCTGTTTCTCCTTTAATAGACCACTTGACTCTTGATTCTGCTTATCACTTGCTCCTTGTTGCTCGAAGTTACTTAAGGCTCGTATTCTAAGACAAAACAGATGCCCATGAGAGGGCATCCATGAGAGGATGGGTCCAGAGAGGGCTGCGATTGGAAGATACTCACAATGCTGTTGTCCAAATCTCAGTATTTACTGCCTTATTTGGAAACTTGATCAGTTGGGCCTGGTCATATCAAGTTCTGAAAAGCTTCACTATTATGGACTAATAGGTTGGACCCAAATTTTCTTGGGACAAACAACCAGATTTGGCCAACAGTGTTCCTCCATTTTCTCCCTGTTAGATGTTGCTCTAGTTTTCCCTTGAATTCACAATTCCCTCTTAGATCTTCTGGTGGATCATTAATTTCTGCCCTGATTCACTGAGGATGTCAGTTCCTCCACAGAACAAACCAGATCACTATTTTCTTCCAGAATCTGACTGACTTCTTCACACTGAGCATGACAAATTTATTGAAAGTTGTTTTGGTGATTAGCACATGAGTCAACCTGGATTCCTTCATGGATTTTGCTTTCTTTTGTTCTGTGTATGACTGTAATTTTTTGTTGATTGACTATTTATTCATTTACCATATCAACTTTTGAAGGTTTTATGATTGTTTTTCTGAATAGAATAATGGGTTCAGGTACACTGATTTTGAATCTTTACAATTTTTTCTTTTAAGTCATCAGGCATTGTTGCATGTGGATTTCTCTGGTTGTAACTAAAATGTGCCCTCAGCTCAATTTCCTGAATTAAATTCCAAGGGGTCATTTGGTTTAACAGCTTCATTTCTTTGATGAGGTGGGGCATTTCACTTGGGGGGTCTTTATTCAACGGCAACCCTGACAATAAGGGTGGCTACAAAGTTGAGTGGAATAAATGGTAGGCAGGATGGCAAGCTACACAGTATTGCAGAAATCACCACAAAGTCTTGTAGGCCTCCTGTTCTTAGAGATAGCCCCTCTAGATTTTCCAGTTCCTAGTTACATTCTAATCAGAAGATCTGTGTTCTTAAGAATACAAAATGTCATGTGAGGACTTGGGGAAGGACATCTGCTGGAACTGAGAAACCTAACGGTACCTGTTGCAAAAGTTCAAGCTGACCGTCCTTGGGCCATCTTTCTTTTATTTCCTCTTCAAGCCATATGAAATACAACATACTTGATTGTTTCCCTCCTAAAACACAGGTTTAGACGTCATAATCTCCATCTTTTGCCCATCACCTCTTGACTCTTCTCTCTTTAGATTTGTTTCATGGGCACTCCCATTTGGGGTGGGCTAGAAAGACACCTGCCCCTGAACTGCTGCCAGCTTCTGCATGTGCCTTTGTCTCACATCCTCATGTCAGATTTCTTCTTGAGTGAGAGATCATGGCTTGTGAGGGAAAACCTCAGCACCAACTGGAAATATGTTGGAAACAAAGATTATAACTGGAGGATTGTCTTCCCTTCTACATCTCAAAAAAGCTGATTTCAGTGCCTGGGTTTCTTGTGGAAGAGAATCAAACATTTGTCCTCTTGTGCCCATTAATTTCTCCACTCTCTTGGCTATAATATTAAGCAAGCTATAATGTTTCTGACACACTATAGCAAGAACAGTTTGGGATATGGTGGCCACTGACAGTAAATGGCATTGTTCTGAACATTAGTATCTAAATGAGTTGCCTTCTGGGCTCCAATATTTTATCCTAAAGAACTTACTAGTTTATTAATTTTTTCTTTGTTCTTTTTCAAGACAGCATCATATAAACTACATATATTTTCCAGGATCAACTTTATAAGTAAAAAATTTCATTCCTTTTGCCTGATCAATCCTCCTAATTTTCTTATTCTTTATAGTCATCTAATAATCTTCTCACAGGTTTTCAAAAAAAACTTCCTTTTTGATGCTAGTCTTTTGACTAGATTTTGTCAAGGAGCTCAATTCCAAAGTCTCACCCATCCAATGCACTGGTAACCATATTTCTTTAATCTGGGAAAGGTAACATTAAAAAGTATCCATATCCTCTAAGCCAGTGCTTCAGTAATATTCTTGCCTTCTTTGTTCAGAATTTGGATTCACTTGCAATTTAATCTCTCTCTCTGCTCTCCTTCTGGGATGTTAGAAGTAAAAGAGCTCCTGTGAGTGCGCTAATCTCTTCTAAAAGATGCGTAAGATGAGAATAAGCCTCTTGTGGAGTGAATTTCAGTTCCACTATCAAGTAATCTCATTCACTAATCACTAAACCTAGATGAATATTTTTGATCCAGACTTGTCACAGAACTTCTTATGTCTGCAGACAGACTGCTTCCATCACATTTACCAGTTATGTACCCATCACAAATGCAACCAGTTTATAGTTCAGAGGCAAAATCGGTATGTCCTGGAGAGTGTATCAGATTAACCAGGTGGTCCTCATTACTTGGGTAGATGAGGGGCAGGTGTGGACTGACCTCAAGCTGGTCAGCGATCTCCACCTGGACAGCCTGACTCTTGCATAACGTAGTGAGATGGAAGTGGATTTCATAGTGATACCTCACATCTGCTCATTTTCTCTGCAGTCCACATACCTTTACCCTTCCTCAGATATGTCTTGACTATTATTGGCCCTTTGTTCTTCTATATGAATTTTAGAATCAGCATATCAAGTTCCTGCTTGCCAGGCAACTGCCATTACTAGATATAAGACAGTTAGTCAGGGCAACAGGAGCCAAAACACAGATATGTCTGATGTTCGCAGTGTTTCTTTGGAGTTGAATCATCTTATCCAAACTATTGAACACGGTGGCCACTTTATTTTTGTGAAGACTTCAGCCCCCAACTCAGCTCCAGCTCTTGGCATACAGCACAACACATGTCAATGAGGCATGAAGGCTTCCAGGGTTTTTGTTTGTTTGTTTTTGTCATTGGGAGACCATTCTGCTGCCTAAACTTGCGTTTTTAAAAGACCTCAACAAATGAGTTAAACATCTGTGAGGCTTGCAGGGTACTGGGCTAACAGACTAGGTGGCTACTTGATACCTACCCTGGCAAGATGACTCTTTTGGGGTTTGGAACAGACCTCTCAGCAGTCATTTAAAGGAGGGAGGGCTAAGCTGACCTAACAGCCAGCCCACTCACTCAGGGCTAGCAGAGGGTGACCTGTCCTCACAATTAGAAAGAAATAGTATCCACCCATGACTAAGCCAGTTAAGTTTTTTCCAAAAATTCATAGGCAGAGTGGAGTATGTCCCTTAAGGACTAACAGCGGTCCTAAAAAAAGAGTGTAGACATAAAACCATAGTACCATAAAGGTACAGATGAGATGGACCTTACTGGGAAAATTTTACAAGCAGAGAAGGAATAGAGTGTCCAGAATCTCTTGTTATCCTATCTCACAGACTCCACTGGGCATAAATGGACTACATGCACACTGGCCAACATTTGAGGAGAGAGGAAGACTGCCTCAGTAATGCTCTACTTATAGGAACAGGGGAGAAGGTAAAATACATGGGACTATATAAGAGTAGAACCTTCTTGGTTTGGGAAGTGACTTTGTGATAATATGAAACCCATTGACTAATATCAAACTCTTCTGCCTTTGAGTTAACTCGGATCTACTGAGCCAAATATCTGTCAAACAACCAAAGGGGGAAGGAAATGAGCTACCATCACCTTCCAAATCTGTCTTTCTTCAGTGATATTTAAAAATCTACTCATGAAAGTATTCTTCTCTGTTATTTCCTAGAAGTGTTTTTATTTACAGCTTTCATATCTAAATCTACAATCCACCTTGCATTGCTTTTGTGTGTACAGTGTAAAATGGAAGTCAATATGTGTGGATGTATGTGTGTGTAAAATAATAAATATTTTCCCATATGGATATCTAATTAACACAAAGCAATTTATTGAAAAGGCTCTCTCTCCTGAGTACACTGCCATTGCAGTGGCATATCTGTAAAGTAACTATATGTATAAGTTTGTTTCTTGATTCTCTCTTGGTTTATTTAGCTATTCTTCTGCCAATAACAGACTATCTTATTCAATGTTACTTTATAATAACTCGATATTGTTGGAAGACAATTCTCCAGGTGTCTCTCAGATTCCTGCATGTTTTGCAAGCATAGGACCTGTCTATCATTGTTCTGGTTTAACTTTTCAAGGGTGTTAGTAAAGTGAACTGTCTTGGAAGATGAAAGATAGTATCTTTTTGCAGAGCAAAGGGAAACTTAGCTTATAGTCTCAGAAGGTAGAGATAGTGCCTACCTCTGGAGCAAAGAGAAAGAATGCTAACTGTTTAAAAGATTCAGGTTCTGTAAGTTTAGGATTCATCTCCTCTAATGCAATATTCTGTATATGCTGGTGTCATCTGGACCTCTTTGCATCATCTTGTAGGAATTAGGGTTTAGGGAACTGACACAACTATGCTGTTTCTGTTCTGACTCAAGGATAGATGCTTGTGTGATTTTGTTATATAAGTGATGCTGGCCTAAACTGATAGTTTCATTCCTTCAGTAGACTGGATCATAACACGAGACAAAAGACGAAGTTTAAGACTGCAAAAACATACTGATTTTCAGAGAAGTGCATAGAAGCAAGCCATAAAGAACCACCAAAATGAATAAGCAAGTGAGATATCATTCTGTCTGCAAACACAATATTAACCTATGTTTTGAGTAGGTGATTATGTGCTATGTCCAAAATATACAAATTTTATGGTGGCATTTTAAGTAAGTTAAAGTAAGTCTAATATCACAAATTTCATAAGTTTTATTCACTGATTCTTTTTTTAAAAATCAATACAATTATTATCATAAAAGTATTAAAGAATAATATCTAAGCATTTCATTTTCAGAAATCAAGAAGTAACTCTGGTACAATTTTATGGAATTATAAAAGATTAGATGAATGAGATTTAGATTTGTTAAAGCTATCTGACATCAACACTATGCAGTTCTTTTTTATTAATTTCATTGTACTTCTTTTTCTATAGTTAAAGGATGTCCTTATCCATCTTGTCTAGAGAAAAAATGCCCACAGATTCTAAAAGCTAAAGAATGCCAGGATTCAGTATTAAATTTAAAAGATGAAGTGTCAAAGCAATTAATTAATGTTGGCCCCATGTCAGATAAAAGTGCCACATAATGAAGTCCTTAGAAACTGATGTAAAAATCTAAGAGTTAAAGCAGTTAGTTTTAGACCTACTCTCCTATTGATTTAATTTGTAGGGAGGCAAAGGGTTAGTATTCCCCAACCCTGTCTCCACACACTGCTAAACAAAAGTGTTCTTGCGTTTTTCATTTCATACCAGATCTTGACATCCTTTTGAATTTATTTTACATACTTGGAGAACATGAATACAACTTCATGCTTTCATCCTTTTATAAGACATTCATTATGTGCATTAACTGACAGCTGTGAAATTATCTGCCACTTGTCTTAAATAAAAGCAAGAAAATTCAAAATAGATGTGCATTCTGTACTTAGGCAAATTTCACATAATCTTCTTTAATTCAAATTTCTCTAGACACTTTTAATATAGGCTTTAAGTACAATGAATATGTTCAGTCATTACTACATATTGAGTGTCTGATGGCTTTTGAAAGCTCAGGAGGCAGTCTACATTTTTCTCACTTGTTTTTAGTGTAACTAGGTTTGGCAGCTCTATGTGAGTTTTTGCATCTTAAAAAATCTCCATCTCTATTGCATTTTTTTTTTTTTTTTTTTTTTTGCGGTACGTGGGCCTTTAAATTGTTTTAATATTCATTTTGCCGTTTAAGGCAAAGTTGTCCAAAAAGAAGTGACTAGTGAGCACAATGTTTTCAGCCATTCAAGCTGATGCCACTTTTTTTTTTTTTTTTTTTTTTTTTGCGGTACGCGGGCCTCTCACTGTTGTGGCCTCTCCCGTTGCAGAGCACAGGCTCCGGACGCGCAGGCTCAGCGGCCATGGCTCACGGGCCTAGCCGCTCCGCGGCATGTGGGATCTTCCCGTACTGGGGCACGAACCCGTGTCCCCTGCATCGGCAGGCGGACTCTCAACCACTGCGCCACCAGGGAAGCCCTGATGCCACTTTTTAAAATCCTTTTTGGTAACAAATATGAAAAACTAGCAAGTGGGAAAAGTATGTTTCCCTTAGGGAAGAGTGTGTGGGAAAATATTAATGGTCATTTCTAGCTATAGGCCTTTGTTCTGCTTTTCATAAAGATAAAGATCTGATTAGATCAAAAGACAAGGACACAGAGTTTAAGGCAAACAAAACTGTATAAAATGAGTAAAAGTGGGGCTTCCCTGGTGGCGCAGTGGTTGAGAGTCCGCCTGTCGATGCAGGGGACACGGTTTCGTGCCCCAGTCCGGGAAAATCCCACATGCCACGGAGTGGCTGGGCCCGTGAGCCATGGCCACTGAGCCTGCGCGTCCGGAGCCTGTGCTCCACAATGGGAGAGGCCGCAACAGTGAGAGGCCCGCATACCGCAAAACAAAAAAAATGAGTAAAAGTGAAAAGCCCTATCCTGGAAATTAAACTGTGGAGACTCCCATCCTCTTTTCACTATTATTTAGGTTTTATAGCAGTAAACTGCAGTAAACAAAGTAACAGCTGCTCTATAGAGTAAAAGATTATTCAACCCTTAGTTTCAATTTCTTGGGCAAAAACTTCCTTTGGAACATGCTCACATACTTTACCAAATTAATGTGTACTTTCATATTTAAAATATAGATACTAGACAGATGGATAAATAGATATATAATAGATGTTTTCTTAATAATTAAAACAGCATAAAAATATAATGGAACATTATTGCTTTTTAATTTGACTTATTTTGTTTGGTAGATTTATATTTACCAAAATAAAAATGGCAGGTGACTAGGCAGTTACACTATTTAATAACTTGTGCTTCTAAGATTTTCTTTGGGAGGTATAGGTCTGCCCTAAATAATCTGTCTGTAGGATAATAACTTAAATCATTACAGGATACTGTTTCACTTCAGGATTTACCTCAGTTTGTGTGTTTATGTTTGTTGACTAAGTATGAGTAGTTATGTTATTCTTATAGTTATTTTACTATGATTATTATTATTACTACTACTACTATTATCATTAATGGGGAGAAGACATGGACAAATAACTTCAGAGACAAATATAAAAATGTAACCATAGTAAGTACAACAAAGCAGAGGTATATTTTAGTGAGATAACATAAGGGGATATAATACTGGTAGAAAAACAGTGGATCATTTTCAAGTGGAAGAATCTATATAAATGACATCTGAAAGATGATTAGGTGTTAATTAGTTAAGTATTTGCAATTCCAATAAAAACTCTGTCAGTATTATTCATGGGATTTGACAAGCTGCTTCTATATTTTACTTGGAAAACAAAGTAGAAGAGGAGCCATGTTAATTTTGAAAAAAATAGGAATAAGTTGAAGAAGCTTGCCCCATCAGATATCAAAGTATAATAATTAAAGATATGGTATTAACCAATGAAGAGGTAATTAGAACAGAACTAAATAAAGAGCACAGAAAAAAGCCTATACTTATAAGGAAATAAAGTATGATACAGGGAGCATTACAGATCAGTGTGAAAAGGTAGACTAGATATTAAATGCTTCCTGCACAATCATCTTTATGGGGAAAAAAATGAATCCATACCTGACATCATATATATTTAAAAACTTTAGTTTTAATTTTAAATTTAGGAAGAAAATATACTCTCTTCATAAAATTGGAGATTTCTTAAATAAGGAGTAAAAAACACAGACTTTAAAGAAAAATATTGTTAAATTTGATTACATTATAATTTATAACAATTTATATTCATAAAAAGACATCAGAAAGCTAAAATATAATTTTAGGTTAGGAGATACTTCCCATAGTATATTTTCAAAAATTAAAAATTAAGGAGAAAAGGTAAACCCAATAGACTAACAGACAAAATATTAAATTGGACAATTTATAGAAGAGAGTAATAAACATAAAATGAGCTCAAATTTTCTACTATCAAAATGCAACTAAAAACTTAGTAAGATAGAATTTCCCAGTAAGTGATGACAAAGATGCAGAGAAATGACATCTCTTATTCTGCTAGAGAAATATGAACGAGTACAATCATTTTAGTCAGCAATATGATAATTCCTAGAAACACTGAAGATGTGCATACAATGAATGCTACCCAACCATATATATGTACACAAGAGAAATAACTAACTTGTTCATATCAACATTTGTTTTATCACTCAAGAAAAGAAAGGGTAGTGGAAAGAAGGGAGAGGAGAAGGGAGGGAGGAAGGATGGAAAGAAAGAAGGAAATTTAAAACCCTAAATGTAATCTTTAGAAGAATGGATGAGCAAATGACATTGTATTCCTACGTTAGATATCAGACAAAAATAAAAAGGGATAAACTAGGGCTCCCCTGATGGCGCAGTGGTTGAGAATCCTCCTGCCGATGCAGGGGACACGGGTTCGTGCCCTGGTCCGGGAAGATCCCACATGCCACGGACCGGCTGGGCCCGTGAGCCATGGCTGCTGAGCCTGCGCGTCCGGAGCCTGTGCTCCGCAGTGGGAGAGGCCACAGCAGTGAGAGGCCCGCATACCGCAAAAAAAAAAGAAAAAAAAGAAAAGGGATAAACTAGCTCTATATGTATAAATATAGATGAACTTTTCAAGTAATATTGGGTGTAAAAGAGTAAACTGCATGTGAATATATACCATGATATTCAGTGGTATCTACCATGATCCCATTTACATAGAGTTTTCCGGACGCACAGGCTCAGCGGCCATGGCTCACGGGCCCAGCCGCTCCGCTGCATGTGGGATCCTCCCGGACTGGGGCACGAACCCGTGTCCCCTGCATCGGCAGGAGGACTCTCAACCGCTGTGCCACCAGGGAAGCCCTACATAGAGTTTTAAAGCGTGTAAAACAGTGATTTATTGCTTAAGAATACATATATATGTAATACAAACTATTTGTTAAATGTGTGGAATTGATAAACCTTCAAATCAGAACACTGGTTATCAGGGATTGAGAATGGGAGAGGAAGTAGATGAAGTAGATATGATTGGAGTGACAGGGATTCTACTCTATTGGCAATGTGTTATTTCTTATGTTGAGTGATGTAAACATGATTATTGGTTATTGTTGTTTGGTTATGTCTCTATTGTTGTTTCTTTTTTGTATGTCTAACAGTAGGTAAGGACTTTCCAGACAGAGAAATTGGTGTACACATAGGCCCAGTAGAAGGAAGAGACATGAGACTAAAAGAAAGCCAGTGTGCTCAGATGGAGCCCATCAGGGCTAGAGTGTTTGAGATGAGACCATACAAGTTAAGCAGATGGGAAGATCATGCAGAGTCTTGCTAGACGTGCTAAGAGAGCTTTGTTCTCAAAGTTATGGGGAAATTCTGAAAGAATTTAAGTAGAAAAGTGATGTGATCAAATTTTTCTTGTAAAATAATATACTCAAAATTTTATTGTTTAATACTATTTTCCTTCTGCCTGATTTTATGGATATAATCTAAATTTAATCATAGATTTTTTAATAGATCTTTATTGGAATATAATTGCTTCACAATACTGTGTCAGTTTCTGTTGTACAACAGAGTGAATCAGCGATATGAATACATATGTCTCTCCATCTCCTCCCTCTCTTTAGCCTCCCTCCCACCCTCCCTATCCCACCCTTCTAGGTCATCGCAAAGCACCAAGCTGATCTCCCTGTGCTATGCTGCTGCTTCCAAATAGCTATCTATTTTACATTTGGTAGTGTATGTATGTCGATATTAATCTCATTTCACCCCAGCTTCCCCCTCCCACCCAGTGTCCTCAAGTCCATTCTCTATGTCTACATCTTTATTCCTGCCCTGCCACTAGGTTAATCAGTACCATTTTTTTTTTTTAGATTCTACATATGTGTGTTAGCATACAGTATTTGTTTTGCTCTTTCTGACTTACTTCACTCTGTATGACAGACTCTACATCCATCCACCTCACTACAAATAACTCAATTTCATTTCTTTTTATAGCTGAGTAATATTCCATTGTGTATATGTACCACATCTTCTTTATCCATTCATCTGTCGATGGACATTTAGGTTGGTTCCACATCCTGGCTGTTGTAAATAGTGCTGCAATGAACATTGTGGTACATGACTCTTTTTGAATTATGGTTTTCTCAGGGTATATGCCCAGTAGTGGGATTGCTCGGTCATGTGGTAGTTCTATTTTTAGTTTTTTAAGGAAGCTTCATACTGTTCTCCATAGTGGCTGTATCAATTTACATTCCCACCAACAGTACAGGAGGGTTCACTTTTCACCACACCGTTTCCAGCATTTATTGTTTCAAGATGTTTTGATAATGGCCATTCTGACCTGCGTGAGGTGATACCTCATGGTAGTTTTGATTTGCATTTCTCTAATAATTAGTCATGTTGAGCATCATTTCATGTGCCTCTTGGCCATCTGTATGCCTTCCTTGGCGAAATGTCTGTTTAGGTCTTCTGCCCACTTTTTAACTGGGTTGTTTGTTTTTTGATATTGAGCTGCATGAGCTGCTTGTATATTTTGGGTATTAATTCTTCGTCCATTGCTTCATTTGCAAATATTTTCTCCCATTCTGAGGGTTGTCTTTTCGTCTTGTTTATGGTTTCCTTTGCTGTGCAAAAGGTTTTAAGTTCCATTTGGTTCCATTTGTTTTTTTTTGTTTTTATTTCTATTTCTCTAGGAGGTGGGTCAAAAAGGATCTTGCTGTGATTTATGTCATAGAGTGTTCTGCCTATGTCTTGCTCTAAGAGTATTATAATGTCTGGCCTTACATTTAGGTTTTAATCCATTTTGAGTTTATTTTGTGTATGGTCTTAGGGAGTGTTCTAATTTCATTCCTTTACTTGTAGCTGTCCGGTTTTCCCAGCACCACTTATTGAAGATGCTGTCTTTTCTCCATTATATGTTCTTGCCGCCTTTGTCATAAATTAGGTGCCCATAGGTGCGTTGGTTTATCTCTGGTATTTCTATCCTGTTCCATTGATCTATATTTCTGTTTTTGTGCCAGTACGATACTGTCTTGATTACTGTAGCTTTGTAGTATAGTTTGAAGTCAGGGAGCCTGATTCCTCCAGCTCCATTTTTCTTTCTCAAGATTGCTTTGGCTATTCAGGGTCTTTTGTGTTTCCATACAAATTGTGAAATTTCTTGTTCTAATTCTTTGAAGAATGCCATTGGTAGATTGATAGGGGTTGCATTGAATCTGTAGATTGCTCTGGGTAATATAGTCATTTTTGCAATGTTGATTCTTCCAATTCAAGAACATGGTATATTCTCCATCTGTTTATGTCATCTTTGATTTCTTTCATCAGTGTTTTGTAGTTTTCTGAGTACAAGTCTTTTGCCTCCTTATGTAGGTTTATTCCTAGGTATTTTATTCTTTTTGTTGCAATGGTAAATGGGAGTGTTTCTTTAATTTCTCTTTCTGATTTTTCATTGTTGGTGTATAGGAATGCCAGAGATTTCTGTGCATTAATTTTGTATCCTGCCACCTTACCAAATTCATTGATTATTTCTAGTAGTTTTCTGGTGGCATCTTTAGGATTCTCTATGTATAGTATTATGTCATTTGCAAACAGTGACAGTTTTACTTCTTCTTTTCCAATTTGGATTCCTTTTATTTCTTTTTCTTCTCTGATTGCCATGGCTAGGACTTCCAAAACTATGTTGAATAAGATTGGCAAGAGTGGATATCCTTGCTTTGTTCCCAATCTTAGTGGAAATGCACTCAGTCTTTCACCATTGTGTATGATGCTTGCTGTGGGTTTGTCATATATGGCCTTTGTTATGTTGAGGTAGGTTCCCTCTATGCCCATTTTCTGGAGAGTTTTTATCCTAAATGGGTGTTCAATTTTTTCAAAAGCTTTTTCTTCAGCTATTGAGATGATCATATGGTTTTTTCCTTAATTTGTTAATGTGGTGTATCACATTGATTGATTTGCGTATATTGAAGAATCATTGCATCCCTGAGATAAATCCCACTTGATCATGGAGTATGACCCTTTTAATGTGCTGTTGGATTCTGTTTGCTAGTGTTTTGTTGAGGATTTTTGTATCTATGTTCATCAGTGATACTGGTCTATAATTTTCTTTTTTGTGATATCTTTTTCTGGTTTGCTATCAGGGTGATGGTGGCTTCATAGAATGAATTTGGGAGTATTTTCCCTCTGCAATTTTTTGGAAGAGTTTGAGAAGGATTGCTGTCAGCTACTGTCAGCTGTTCTCTAGATGTTTCAAAGAATTCGCCTGTGAAGCCATCTGGTCCTGGACGTTTGTTTGCTGGAAGATTTTTAATTACAGTTTCAATTTCATTATTTGTGATAGGTCTGTTTATATTTTCTAATACTTCCTGGTTCGGTCTTGGAAAATTGTACCTTTCCAAGAATTTGTCCATTTCTTTGTGGTTGTCCATTTTATTGGCATATAGTTGTTTGTAATATTTTATAATCATTTCTATTTCTGCAGTGTCAGTTGTGATTTCTCCTTTTTCATTTCTAATTTTATTGATTTGTATTCTCTCCCTTTTTTTCTTGATGAGTCTGGCTAAGCGTTTATCAATTTTGGTTATCTTCTTAAAGAACCAGCTTTTAGTTTTATTGATCTTTACTATTGTTTTCTTTGTTTCTATTTCATTTATTTCTGTTCTGCTCTTTACAGTTTCTTTCCTTCTGCTGACTTTGGGTTTCCTTTGTTCTTTCTCTAGTGGTTTTAAGTGTAGGGTTAGATTGTTCATTTGAGATTTTTCTTGTTTCTTCAGGTGAGATTGAACTGCTATATACCTGCCTCATAGAACCACTTTTGCTGCATCCAATACGTTTTAGGTCATCATGTTTTCATTGCCATTTGTTTCTATGTATTTTTTTATTTCTTCTTTGATTTCTTTAGTGATCTCTTGGTTATTTAGTAGCACACTGTTTAGCTTCCATGTATTTCTGTTTTTTACAGTTTTTTTTCCTGTAATTGATTTCCAATCTCAAAGCGCTGTGGTCAGAATAGATGCTTGATACGATTTCAATTTTCTTAAATTTTCTGAGGCTTGATTTGTGACCCAAGATGTGAGATGTGATCTATCCTGCAGATTGTTCTGTGTGCACTTGAGAAGAAAGTGTATTCTGCCACTTTTTTTTTTTCAGAATTTATTATTTTCTTTTACTTTTTTTTAAATTAAATCTTATTGGAGTATAATTGCTCTACAGTGGTGTGTTAGTTTCTGCTGTATAACAAAGTGAATCAGCTATACATATACCTATATCCCAATAACTCCTCCCTCTGCATCTCCCTCCCACCCTGCCTAACCCACCCCGCTAGCTGGACATGAAGCACTGAACTAATCTCCCTGTGCTATGTGGCTGCTTCCCACTAGCTATCTATTTTACATCTGGTAGTGTGTATATGTCCATGACACTGTCTCACTTCTTCACAACTTACCCTTCCCCCTCCCCTGTCCTCAAGTCCATTCTCTATGTCTGTGTCCTTATTCCTTTCCTGCCCCTAAGTTCTTCAGAACCTTTTTTTTTTTTTTTAGTTTCCATGTATATGTGTTAGCATACGTTATTTGTTTTTCTCTTTCTGACTTACTTCACTCTGTATGACAGACTCTAGGTCCATCCACCTCACTACAATAACTCAATTTCATTTCTTTTTATGGCTGAATAATATTCTATTGTGTATATGTGTCACGCCTTCTTTATACATTCATCTGTCAATGGACACTTAGGTTGCTTCCATGTCCTGGCTATTGTAAATAGAGCTGCAATGAACATTGTGGTACATGACACTTTTTGAATTATGGTTTTCTCAGGGTATATGCCCAGTAGTGGGATTGCTGGGTCATGTGGTAGTTCTATTTTTAGTTTTTTAAGGAAGCTTCATACTGTTCTCCATAGTAGCTGTATCAATTTACATTCCCACCAACAGTGCAAGAGGGTTCCCTTTTCTCCACACCCTCTCCAGCATTTATTGTTTGTAGATTTTTATGATGGTGGCCATTCTGACCGGTGTGAGGTGATACCTCATTGTAGTTTTGAGTTACATTTAATGTTTATTGATGTTGAGCATCATTTCATGTGTTTGTTGGCAATCTGTATACCTTCTTTGGAGAAATGTCTATTTAGATCTTCTTCCCATTTTTGGATTGGGTTTTTTTTTTTTTTTGATATTGAGCTGCATGAGTTTCTTGTATATTTTGGAGATTAATCCTTTGTCAGTGGCTTCATTTGCAAATATTTTCTCCCATTCTGTGGGTTGTCTTTTCACCTTGTTTATGGTTTTCTTTGCTGTGCAAAAGCTTGAAGTTTCATTAGGTCCCATTTGTTTATTTTTGTTTTTATTTCTATTTCTCTAGGAGGTGGGTCAAAAAGGATCTTGCTGTGATTTATGTCATAGAGTGTTCTGCCTAAGTTTTCCTCTAAGAGTTTTATAGTGTCTGTCCTTACATTTAGGTTAATCCATTTTGAGTTTATTTTTGTTTATGGTCTTAGGGAGTGTTCTAATTTCATTCTTTTACATGTAGCTGTCCAGTTTTCTCAGCTCCACTTATTGAAGAGGCTGTCCCTTCTCCATCGTATACTCTTGCCTCCTTTATCAAAGATAAGGTTACCATATGTGCATGGGTTTATTTCTGGGCTTTCTATTCTGCCACTTTTGGGTGGAATGTTCTGTAAAAATCCACTAAATCTATCTGGTCTACTGTGTCATTTAAAGCTTGTGTTTTCTTATTTATTTTCTCTTTGGATGATCTGTCCATTGGTGAAAGTAGGGTGTTAAAGTCCCCTACTATTACTGTGTTACTGTCGATTTCCCCTTTTATGGCTATTAACATTTGCCTTATGTATTGAGGTGCTCCTATGTTGGGTGCATAAATGTTTATAATTGTTATATCTTCTTGGATTGATCCTTTGATCATTATGTAATGTCCCTCCTTATCTCTTGTAACAGTCTATATTGTAAAGTATTTTATCTTATACGAGTATTGCTACTCCAGCTTTTTTTTTTTTATTTCCATGTGCATAGAATATCTTTTTCCATCCCTTTACTTTCAGTTTGTATGTGTCCCTAGCTCTGATGTGGTTCTCTTGTAGACAGCATATATATGGCCCTTGTGTTTGTATCCATTCAGCCAGTCTGTGTCTTTTGGTTGGGATATTTAATCCATTTACATTCAAGGTTATTGATATGTATGTTCCTATTACCATTTTAAAAATTGTTTTGTGTTTGTTTTTGTGGGTCTTTTTCTTCTCTTGTGTTTCCTGCCTAAAGAAGTTTCTTTAGCATTTGTTGTAAAGCTGGTTTGGTGGTGTTCAATTCTCTTAGCTTTTGCTTGTTTGAAAAGCTTTTGATTTCTCTGTCGAATCTGAGATCCTTGCTGGGTAGAGTAATCTTGGTTGTAGGTTTTTCTCTTTCATCACTTTATGTATATCCTGCCACTCCCTTCTGGCCTGCAGAGTTTCTGCTGAAAAATCAGCTGATAACCTTATGGGGACTCCTTTTTATGTTATTTGTTGTTTTTCTCTTGCTGCTCTTAAAATTCTTTCTTTGAATTTAATTTTTGTTGGTTTGATTAATATGTGTCTTGTGTTTTTCCTAGGCTTTATCCTGTATGGGACTCTCTGTGCTTCCTGGACTTGGGTGACTATTTCCTTTCCCATGTTAGGGAATTTTTTGACTATAAACTCTTCAAATATTTTCTCTGACCCTTTCTTTCTCTCCTCTTCTTCTGGGACCCCTATAGTTTGAATGTTGGTGCATTTAGTGTTATCCCAGTGGTCTCTGAGATTGTCTTCAGTTCTTTTATTCTTTTTCCTTTATTCTGCTCCTCAGCAGTTATTTCCACCATTTTACATTCCAGCTCACTTATTCATTCTTCTGCCTCAGTTATTCTGTTTTGATTCCTTCTAGTGTATTTTTCATCTCAGTTATTGTTCTGTTTATCTCTCTGTTTATTTCTTCTTTAGTTCTTCTAGGTATTTGTTAAACATTTCTTGTATTTTCTCAATCCGTGCCTCAATTCTATTTTTGAGATTCTGGATCATCTTTACTATCATTACTCTGAATTCTTTTTCAGGTAGATTGCCTATTTCCTCTTCATGTATTTGGTCTTGTAAGTTTTTACCTTGCTCCTTCATCTGTGACACATTTTTTTGCCATCTCATTTTTTTTTTTTTTTTAATGAGTGGGATTGTGTTCCTGTCTTGCTTGTTGTTTGGCTCAAGGCTTCCAACACTGGAGTTTGTAGGCTGTTGGGTAGAGCTGGGTCTTGGTGCTGAGATGAGGACTTTCATGAGACCTCGCTCCAATGAATATTCCCTGGGGTCTGAGGTTCTCCCTTCATCCAGTGGTTTGGCCTCAGAGCTCCCACCTCAGGAGCTTTGGCCTGACCCCCATCTCATGAACCAAGATCCCACAAGCCACATGGGGTGGCAAAAAACAACACACAAAAAACGGAGAACAACAACAAATTAAAAAATAAAATTAGACTTGGAAACTAACAGATATGTTAGAAAGAATATAAAAATATAGATGAATTAACAACTGGGAAGGTACATCAGTACCACAATAGTAAAAAAGAGGAGAAGAGAAAAGAAAAAAAAGAGAGAAAGAAGAAAAAAAATTGGGGGGAAAGCCTTGGCTGTGGAAGGTGGGGCCTAAGCAAGGTGAGGTTTTGGCAGTGGGTGGGGCCAATGCTCAGGACCCACAGGGCTGGAAAACGCCCTGGGGGCTGTGGGGGGGGGGTGGGGCTTAGGCTCAAGGAACAGAAGGGACCCAGGCATGCCCCACTCTGGTCTCAGAAGGTGGGGGAACCTCACCTGGGAGCTCAGAAGGCTTCCTGGGCTCGAGTGGGGGTAAGCACCCTCCTTTCCTCTCTTGCTACTCCTGGAGGGCCCCTCCCACCTGCCTCTCATGTTCTCCCCTTGGCCCTCCTCCTTAGGGCTGGGACTGGCCTGGGAGCTCAGCAGGGTCACCAGGCCTGAGTAGGTGGGGCAAATGCCCTCTGCTCCTCCCAGATGGCTCCTCCTACCTGCCTCACCTGCTCTCCCTGGCCTGCCTCTTATGCCCCCAAGGACCCACACGGCTTGGAGAGCTTTGGAGGGCAGGGGATAGGCCTGGCATCTCAGCAGGCTCCCCAGACACAAGAGGTGGGCAATTGCCCTCTGCTCCTCTCCTGCTCTTCCCAGAGGGTCCCTCCCGCCTGCCTCTCCTGATCTCCCTGGACTTAGGGATGCCGATCTTGTCTGGACTCCACTTCTCCTCCCCCCTCAGTCCCCCCACGTCCTACAGGTTCACTTGGTGGTTCCTCCCATCTCCTTGGGCGTCAGGGTTCCCCACCAGGGGCCAGCAGGCGACCTAGTTGTGGGGAGATGCTAATTTGGCATCTTCCCTCACCGCCATCTTCATGCACTCCCCAAGCCAAACTTCAATCATAGATATTTGATATAAAAGTATAATCGAAATTTGTACTGTCCTATGCAAAAGTAGGAAACCTACAGAAACATAGGACGTGCTTGTTTTTTCACTAGGGATTTTACAGGACATTAGATTTTCTTAGAAGCTAATAGATTACTCACATGAGGCCATTCATGTCCCTGGCACAAAGTCAGTGTACTGAACATTTTCCCATAAAGCCACACATGGATCAGAATTATTGTCTTCCTGGTCTTATCTAAGTATTAGTACTAATTTTGATTCCAGAAAATTAGAAGGGGTAGTATTTGGATCAGCTCTTAAAACAGGATTTTTCACACATGGTTAATTTTTATAATTTAAATAAACACAACTTTAATTAGACTGAATGCTTTTCAGGTTTTTTGTATCTTTTTTTTCTTCAAATACTACCATTTAGAGTGTTCTGCATAAATAAGTATGTGTTAAAAATGTTGCATATTGACCAAAATTTCTTATACTTAATAGATATACTTCAATCCTCAAGTCAGTTATATAGTCCTTTGGGGAAGTGACACTGCTTCATTGAACAGTTTTCATAACTTCTGCTTTAGCTTCCTCTTCAGAGAAATAAATGTACTATAGACTTCTTAATGACTAACAGATTCTTCCTATGGAGCTGAAGCCACTTTGTTTTCTAAGTCTCAATCTTTTTCAGCAAGTGAACAACTCTGAGGAATACAACAAAACTTAACGTTCATGATGAATTTTCCCATCCATCATTAGAACTGTCACACTGCTGTGGTACTCATGTAATAGATCTTTGGTGCAAATGCACCATCGTGATATATTACTAATAAGGTAGGTTCTTCTGAACTGTCGATTCAGCTTAATAAGAATATTGCCAGTTGGTTGGAAACATAAATTTCCAAAATGACACCTTATGCCAGACCCAATGCCATTTGTCACTCAACAAATAAACTACCTGTTACATAAAAGGTATGAAAACATGCTTTGAAATGCTACATACAAATATATCAATGAACAATTGTATGATTTTAGAACTTAAATTTAATAAATCTATATATCTAATGAAATTTAAATTTACAAGAAAATAGATATTTTACCGGTTTTCTTTTTGTTTTTTTTTTTTTTTGCGGTACGTGGGCCTCTCACTGTTGTGGCCTCTCCCATTGCGTAGCACAGGCTCCGGACGCGCAGGCTCAGCGGCCATGGCTCACGGGCCCAGCCACTCCGCAGCACGTGGGATCTTCCCGGACCGGGGCATGAACCCGCATCCCCTGCATCGGCAGGCGGACTCTCAACCACTGCGCCACAAGGGAAGCCCGAGAACAGATATTTTAAAGGTTGTAAACTATCTTAAATGCTTTTCAGTCTTTTCCTCCTACAGTAATTACTTACACATATACACAGTATCTCAGTGGAACTAAGAAATACAGCAAAATCACTTTTAAAATATAATATTACCAAAAATCATACAATTTTTTCAATATATACTATTTACTTTTTTGTCTTTTGAATATCAGATCCATTGTATATAATTCATTGATTGATCTTATTAGAAAATAAACATCAATCCTTCAAGGTTTTTATGGAATTAAGACTTGTTACATATAGTAACAAGATGTAAAATATGCTAAACATCTTTTTCCTCCTTGAGGATTTTTAAATGCCCATTCTCCTTTCAAAAAGAATAGTAAGTGATTGTAAAAGTAAACAAAGATTTTACTGTTAAATTCTAATAATTTCATACAGAGAATATTTTTTTTCTCTCAGACCAATGCTTTCCTAGTGTTTCTTTTAATAAATGGCATTGTATCCTTTGGACAATGTCCCAACATTTTATGCATTTATGTAATCACAGGTCACAAAAATATTGGCTTTTAGGTATGTCTATTTTTGTATACTTCCCATTATTACAAAAAGAACTTGGGTTCACTTGTTCTAATCATGTAATACCATTGGTAACATATAAAATTTAAAAGCAGTGTTAAGTAAGAACAAGATTAAATATTAAAATGAAACAGCTTTTAAGACCTGAAAAGAGAAAACTGCACAAGTATAAACCTCATTCAAAATTTGACTACATCATTATCAAGTATCATAGATTGTGTAGAATAAAGGCTTGTTAGTTCATATCTGATGTAGAAATTTGATAGCACAAGAAAAAGTCTTTTGCGGGGCCCCGTAAAAAGATGAAAAATTCACTCAAATTTCTTACCAACATTTTTACAAAAACTATATCTTAATTTTTTTCTTATAGAATTCTTCAATAAAACCTAATGAAGAACAATCTGGAAAATGGATATTTGTTAATATTCTCTGCTACTTTTCACAATTCTAGGCATCAAATATCCCTTTGCTTCTTTCTTTTCACACATAGAAAATACTCTGAAATTGCTCAAGAGAAATAACCTACCTTCCTGTCCTGTCCCTCCAGCTCAGAGCCAAGTTCTCTGGGTAATGAATTTTGTGCCATGTTTGGGTGTGGCTCCTTTTGATCCACTGACCTATAAGCACAAAAGATAAGTTATTTGCCCACACACTTCACACACACACACACACACACACACACCATGCAAAATGGTGGAAGAGTGATGATTAATGTTCCTTATTTAAAAGGAGGAATAAAAGGGAAGGAAACACTAGAATTCCTTTTATTCAAGCCAAAACCACAGAGATATATCTATACCTCTAGAGATATATCTCATTTTTAAAATATTTCCTTTCTCCTTCAGTCTCTACCCCAGAAAAATGATGTGTGAAATCTTTACATACTTTTCTTCATACCATTAAAGATGTTTAAAAACAATAAAAAGATACGTTTTTTCTGTATTTTGAGGAAAAATGAGACCATGTTTATCTAGCAATCTATCTGTTTTTCTAACTATTTATTCATATTTATTATGTGGCAACCTATGTATCTTTTTTCTTAACATTATATCATGAATTTTCTTCCAAACCAATGCAAATACATCTAAATAATTTTTAAACAGCTACAAAGTACTTCCTACTATGTATGTGCTCTGTGTAAGGGCTAGGATTTACTCCATCATTCTCTTATTTATAGGTTTCCAGGGATTGTTTTTCTCAGTTATTTTCCCACAACAAACTATCACACACACACACACACACACACACACACACACTGCACTTTTTTTAGGGGGGATATAATGTCAAAAGTGGCTTTTGAATCAAATTTTAATTATTTTATTTTACAAATTGTAGCATTTCAAACTTGGACTAGTGTACCACATCTTCAACAGCAATAGATATGATTCATCTTTTATAATTTTATCAATTTAAGTGAAATTTTGCATTGAGTCTTTGAATTTCATTTCCCTAATTCCTAGAGAAGCATTTCATAGGTCTGAAGGTTTTTATGTTCATAGTTTGCATTTCCATCATTTCTCATTTTTATATTTTTGTCCTTTTATTCTTTTATCTTATTTTATAGGTACAGATTTATTTTCCTCCAGTTTAAATGAGAGATGATTGACATACAACACTGAATTAGTTTAAGGTGTACAGCCTAATGATTTCACTTACATACATCATGAAATGATTGCCATTTAAATTTAGTGAACATTCATCAACTCATATAGATACAAAATAAAAGGAAAACAATAATTTTTTCTTGTGATGAGAGTTCAGGATTTACTCTCAACCCTTTTTTTTACATAACATACAGAAGTGCTAATTATATTAATCATGGTTTACATTACATCCCAAGTGCTCATTTATCTTATAACTGGAAGTTTATACCTTTTGACTGCCTTCATTCGTTTCCCCATCCCACACACCCATGTCCTATAGCCACTTTTTTCTATAAATTTCTGTGTTTGTCTGTTTTTTGAAGTATAATTGACCTACATTATGTTAGTCCCTGGTGCACAACATAGTGATTTGATATTTCTAAATATTACAAAATGATCACCATGATAAGTTTAGTTATCATTTGTCACCATACAGTGATATTTTGTTATTTACTGCATTTCCCAGGCAGTATATTTCATCCCTGTGACAGTTATTTTGTAACTGAAGGTTTGTACCTATCCCTGCCCCCACCCCCACCACCGGCAGCCACCTCCTTGTTCTCTGTATCTATGTTTTTGTTTTGTTATGTTTGTTCATTTGTTTTGTTTTATAGATTCCACATATAAGTGAAACCATACGGTATCTGTCTTTCTTTGTATGACTTATTTCACTTAGCATAACACCCTCTCGATCCATCCACGTTGTCACAAATGGCAAGATTTCATTCTTTTTTATGACTAATATTACATTATATATTGTAGATACACACCACAGTTTCTTTATCCATTCATCTGGCAATGGGCACTTAGGTTGCTTCCGTATCTTGAAAATTGTGAATAATGCCAAAATGAACATAGGAGTGCATATATCTTATAATATTAGTGCTTTTGTTTTCCTTGGAAAAATACTCAGAGGTGGAATTGAGGTGGTATGATAGTTCTATTTTTAATTTTTTGAGGAAATTCCATACTATTTTCCATAGTGACTACACCAATTTACATGCCCACCAACAGGGAACAAGGGTTCCATTTTCTCCACATCCTCTCCAATACTTGTTATTTGTTGTCTTTTTGGTAATAGCCATTTTTACAGGTGTAAGATGATATCTCATTGGGGTTTTGGCTTTTTTTTTTTGCGGTACGTGGGCCTCTCACCGTTGTGGCCTCTCCCGTTGCGGAGCACAGGCTCCGGACATGCAGGCTCAGTGGCCATGGCTCACCGGCCCAGCCACTCTGCAGCATGTGGGATCTTCCCGGACCAGGGCACAAACCCGTGTCCCCTGCATCGGCAGGCAGACTCTCAACCACTGCACCACCAGGGAAGCCCCTCATTGGGGTTTTGATTAGTATTTTCCCTGATGATAGTGATGTTGAGCATGTTTTTAGGCATTTGTTGGCCATCTATATGTGTTCTTTGGAAAAATATCTATTTAGGTTCTCTGCTTATTTTTTAATTGGGTTGTTTATTTTTTTATATTGAGTTTTATAAGTTTTTTCTATATTTTTGATATTAACCCCTTACCAGATATACCATTCAGAAATATCCTCTCCCATTCAGTAGACAGCCTTTTCATTTTGTCGCTAATTTATTTTGTTGTGCAAAAGCTTTTTAGTTTGATGTAGTCCCATTTGTTTATTTTTGCTTTTGTTGTCCTTGCTTTAGGTGACAGATCCAAAAAAATACTGCTAAGACCAGTGTCAAAGAGATTACTGCCTATGTTTCCTTCTGGGAGTTACACGTCTTCCATTTAAGTCTTTAATCCATTTTGAAGGGTTTTTTTTGCTTTTTGTTTTTGTTTTTGTTTTTTATTTTTGTATCATGTGAGAAAGTAGTCCAGTTTCATTCTTTTGCATGTAGCTGTTCAGTTTTCTCACCACCATTTATTGAAGAGGCTCTCTTTTCTTCATTGTTTATTTTTGCCTCCTTTGTTATAGACTAATTGACCATATAAGTATGTGTTCATTTCTGAGCTCTCTATTCTGTTTCAAGGATCTATGTGTCTATTTTTGTGCCAATACCATACTATTTTGATGACTGTGATTTTGCAGTATAGTTTGAAATCAGAGAGCATGATACCTCTAGTTTTGTTCTTCTTTCTCAAGATTGTTTTGGCTATTCAGGGTCTTTTGAATTTCCATACAAATTTTAGAATTATTTTTCTAGTTCTGTGAGAAATGTCATTGGTATTTTGGTAGGGATTGCATTGAATCTGTAGATTGCCTTGGGTAGTATGGTCCTTTTAACAATATCAATTCTTCCAATCCATGAGCACAATATCTTTCCATTTGTTTGTATTGCCTTCAGATTCTTTCAACAGTTTCTCATAGTTTCCCAAGTATAGTTATTTTATCTTCTTAGTTAAGATTTATTTCTAGATATTTTATTCTTTTTGATGCCATTGTGAATGGGATTGTTTTTTGTACTTTTCTTTGCTATAGCTTGTTGTTAGTGTAGAAATGTAGCATATTTCTGTATATTAATTTTGTACCCTGCAATTTTACTGAATCCATGTTTTAATTCTAATAGTTTTTGGTGGCATCTTTAAGAATTTCTATATGTCATATATGTCCTCTGCAAACAGTGAGAGTTTTACTTTTTCCTTTCCAATTTAGATGGCTTTTATTTCCTTTTCTTGTCTGAAATCTGTGGTTAGGACTTCCAATACTGTGTTGGATAAAAGTGGCAAGAGTGGGTCCTTGTCTGGTTTCTGATCTTAGAGGAAATGCTTTCAGCTTTCTACCCTGATGTGGAAAGTGACAATATGCATCTTCAGAGTAGGAGAATTAATGAAGTGAATCAACTGAGAAGAAATAAATATTAATGTTTAATTGTGTGACCTTAATATTTAAGTCTTAATTGACTTCACTATTTTTATTCATTCATTCAACAGATATATATGCAGCTTTTATAATGTGTCAGATGCTATTCTAAGTACCATTGTTATAATAATGAAGTACAGATTTTTTTCCTCTCGTGGTGTTTACATTATTTTAGTGTGTGAGTTGTGGGAATAAACAAGTTAATATAAAAGCACAAAATGAACTAGGTGATTATGAGATAAGGCCTATGAAAAAATGAAACATGATGACTGAAGAGAAGAGGATTAACTTAGATTGGGTAGCCAGAGGTTTTACTGAGAAGGTGATATTTGATCAGAAACAGAAACAAGAAAATAAGAAGGATCCAGCTGTGCAGAGTTTTGGGGCCTGAGGGTTTCAGGCAGGGGGTTCCACAAAAGCAAAAATTATGATTCAGAAGTGAGTTTGAAATGCTTTAGATTCTGGCAGAAGATCGGAATGGATGAAATGAAGAGAGATAGGCAATGAATCAGAGAGGCTGATTAGAACCAGGTAGTGTAAGGTCTTGTGGGTCAGGATGAGATTCTCGAGTTTATTTTCTGATTGTTATATAAAGTCATTGAAGAGTTTGTGTAAGTGAGTAAAGAAGAGAATTTCCATCTTAAAACAATCACCAATTTTGTTTGTAGAGAACAGAATCTTAGAGAGATGAGAATAGGATCATGGAGACTAGTTAGTAGGCTACTGCAATAGTGAAGATAATTGTTTAAGTCAGATGATATATTAGTATCTTATTGCTGCTATAAAAAAATTACTGCAAATTGAGCAGCTTGAAGCAGTAGAAATTTATTACCACACAGTTTTTGAGGGCAGAATTCTGAAATAGGTATCACTGGGCTAAAATCAAGGTGTTAATAGAATACATTCTTCCTGCAGGTTCTGAAGAAAAATCTGTTCCATACCTTTTCCAGTTTCTATAGGCCACCCACATTTCTGGGCTCATGGCCCTTGCCTCCATCTTCAAAGCCAGCAATGTCTTTCTCATATTGCCATCTTTCTTGGTTCTCCCTCCCCTGCCTCCCTCTTTCATGTATAAGGACCCTTGTGATTACAGTGAGCCCACCTAGAGAATCCAGAATAAACTTCCCCTATCAAGATCTACTGATTAGCAATCTTAATTCTATCCACAACTTTAATTATTCTTTGCCACGTAACCTAACGTATTCACAGATTCCAGCGTTAGGACATGGACATCTTTGGTAGTCCGTTGTTCTGCCTGTCACTGATAGCAACGTCACCAATGGTAAGAGGTGGTCAGACTCAGAATAGAATTTGACAGTCGGTCTAACAGGATTTATGGATGCATTGGATGAGGAGCAGAAAGCAAAAAAAAAACAGTAGGAGAAGATTTCTCAAATTTTTGGTCTGAGTGAATGCTGATACCATTTGTTGAGAGTGGGCAGGCAGTTCATTCTAAGAGGCTTGCTTTCAGGGGAGGGATTAAAGCTGGAGATATACAGTTGGAGAATTCAGGCTTCAGTTTTTATTTTTTCTTAAATATGTTCCATTCAGCCTTCTACTTTGCATGCCATAATAGTAGTAAATGAATTACTCTTCACCCTTTCTCATTTACTTGATTTCATAATAGTTGCTTTATGTGTGTCTTCTTATGTAAATTTTAATTATTTGGTGCTAAACAAAAGAGTAATTCAATTTGGAAGAGAGACATTGCCATCCATCACTCACGTGTTTTGACAATGTAATAAAAAAATCTCTTTCTTGATTTGCTATCTCACTCTTTAATAATACAGAGCACTCAGCACAATCCTGCTAAAAGGGTTGCATTAAACCAAGGAACAGATAATTACTCCTCTTGCTTTTAAAGGAAAATCTTAATTTACTCCATTAAAAGATGAATTTAATTCTAGTAAAGGAAGTCAGTAGATCTTCTAAAACTGAAATTATCTGTAGAAATAGGTTACTGGTCTGAGATTTTTCAAATAGTTCACCCAATATGTAAAATCTAGTATTATAGTCATTAACAGTAGGTAAGCAATTTATGTGTATACAAATTTTATGCTTAACTTGGTTGAAGAAGCTCATGTAATGAAGTAGAAAGACTTTTTATGACTTTTCAAAACAGAGGAGATGAAAAGGCAGATATAGGTATAGATAATAAGTTTCATGTGTCCAAAATTGCATTCACCAACTGACTTGACAGAACAGATTGAATAGCAATAGGAGTAAGTGTGGTAGTTCCATAAAGGATAGTGCCACCAATCATGGACTCGCAGAGGGCTTGAGGGACCATGAATCTGGGTCTCTCAAAGATTGTGAATGACAGTAGATTGGGGGAGGGGTACAAGCAGTACAATACCTTTGTAGTTTAAGAAAATATTTTTTAATTGACTTAGTTATACAAAGCCTTCAGTATGGAGGACTGCTGTGCTTATCTATATGAAAATTTAACCACCAACATTGTCATGGATATTGGCCATGTGTATAGGTTTAAAGTCATTTGACTACTTTGGGCTCCCCTGGTGGCACGGTGGTTAAGAATCCACCTGCCAGTGCAGGAGACATGGGTTCAAGCCCTGATCCGAGAAGGACCCACATGCAATGGAGCAGCTAAGCCCGTGTGCCACAACTACTGAGCCTGTGCTCTAGAGCCCACGAGCCACAACTACTGAGCCCCTGTGCTATAACTACTAAAGCCTGCGCACTTAGAGCCTGTGCTCCCAACAGGAGAAGCCACTACAGTGAGAAGACTGCGCACCGCAAGGAAAAGTAGCCCCCACTCGCCGCAACCAGAGAAAAGCCCGCATGCAGCAACGAAGACCCAATGCAGCCAAAAATAAAATAAAAGCAAATAAATTTTAAAAATATATATCAGAGCTGGAAGAGCTTTTAAAATAAATAAAGTCATTTGACTACTTTGATTAACATTTTTTTCTCACAAAGGCAATAATATTTTGTTTATATAGGCTTGGCTGTCAGTGATTTATTTTCATAAATTCAACTATTGTCAAAGTACATACTATGAATTTTATTCAACGTTTTTCATTTTAGAAGTAAAGTCAATTAAGAAAAATCAGTGGTAACTCCAATTTGGACAGTTTTGTGAGGAAAATGTACTTTAAATCATTATCTCAGTAGCTGAATCTATTTACTCCACCTGAGAAAGGGCAGTGTGTAAATTCTTAACAAACTCTACCCTTATTACTTACATTTGACCACAAAACAGAATTTTTCTATTAAATATTAACATAATTTAATTACACACACTCACATGCACACGCAAGCAGTTTTACTAACATTGTGATTGCTTACCATTTCTGGCTATCATTTATTGAGTGCATTAGTCAGATTCTCAGTAACTCAGCAAGTAGCTGTTATTTTGTTTCTCACACAATTGTGCTGGTCTGGCCCCTCTTCAAGTCAGCTCCCTTCAAGCAGTGACTTGGGGATCCTGGCTTCTTCCTTCCTGTGACTCTGCTGTCTCACCAAAGAGCCTTTATGGTCACCACAGCAGAAGAGAGGCTGACAGTAGAGCGAGAACATTAGCTCTTTAATTCCTCAGCCTGGAAGTAACACTTCTTTTCCTTGGATAAATTTAGTTCCTTTCACCTAAGTGCAGAAGAGCTTGAGAAATATGCTTTTCCTGTGGCTCAGGAAGAGAAAAATCAAGAGATGGTGCTCACATAACTTGTTCTCTGCCATAGTGATTGCTATGCCAGACACAGTGTGCTAAGCACTTTCCAAACATTATTTCCCCAAACACTAAGAGGTAGGCACATTTTTATTTACACTCTTCAGGTAAGATAACAAGGTACAAAATACTCAGAAATTAGTAGCTCCTCTATTAGATGGAGAAGATTTTTTTTAAATCTAAAGCTATTTGAACTTTAATACTTAATTTTAATGTAAGATTTAGTGTTTCAGAATATAAACTTTAATAAACAAGTGATATGACTCATGTAGTTAACAACTCTGCCCTGTATACATTGGAGTTTGAATACCTAATCATTAGGTATTGGAAGGGTTCCTATCCTAATAGGATTCCAAAATCCTATTCAAAAACTGGAAGCAATTTTTTTTTCTTGCAAATTTTGATCTGATTCCAAATTATATCAAACTTGATATCCCAACAGTCATTTTATAAACTTGAGCAGCATTTGTTTAATTTTATGGTTATTTAGGTTGTATAGATGAGCAATTGGTCAATTATATTAAAGCTCAGTTTTAATTAAGCTTCGTGTAATAGAAATATTGCATTGTAGAAAAATTGGTTAAAATATTGATTTAAAATATCTCAAAAGGGCTTCCCTGGTGGCGCAGTGGTTGGGAGTCCGCCTGCCGATGCAGGGGACACGGGTTCGTGCTGGACCAGTGAGCCATGGCCGCTGAGCCTGCGCGTCCGGAGCCTGTGCTCCTCAACGGGAGAGGCCACAACAGTGAGAGGCCCGCGTACCGAAAAAAAAAAAAAGTGCATCATAGAATCAATGAATGATAATTCCACAAATAGTTAAATTTAGCAATGGATTTTGAGTATGGCTTCTTAAATGTATCATTTTTAATACCTAACTTTATATTAAGCACATATCCAAGAAATAATTTTAATCATATCTTTCAAAAATGCCAAAACAAGTTGGAAAAAATTTTTAAATCAATTATTTTGCTGTTGCTTATTAGGTTCGTTGATTAATGAAGAAAAATACACATTCTTGTAAACGTTTTAAAATTTTAGCTAAAGTCGGTTACTTGTAGAATATATTTAATCATATTTGTTTGTATATAAATACCTTTACTTAAATTCCTGAAATAACATAGTATACAAAATAGTTAATGGCTGAAGCTAAAATTTGATTAAGATAACATTTATTGGTTTAATTTTCAGTGTCATTTTAATAAAAAGCATACTTCTTGATCATTGGAATAGAGCAATATATTTTACAGTATGAAATTAATAAATGCAGATGTTATTGATTAAAATGACAAAGAAGTTGATAGTGATGTTTCCACTGAAATAAGAATTTAATCATGTAATTCATGGGTTAGGAATGCAGGCAGAGAAGAACCAGCAACTTCTTAGATAATTCAGAAAATTTGTTGGTGAAATGATTGTGTACTCATAGGTCAGGTTTTGTTTTTATTATGATAGCCAGGGCTACTGTGTGTAAAATTATGCCTTCTGGCCTCAAAGGATTTTTCAAAGAATTTTTCAGTAACCCTGGCCCTCATATTATATAACTTGGCTTTCTAGGAACTGAGGAGAAATCAAGCAAACCTCAGAAGAATCTCTAAATGTTAACCTCAGCCTAGACTCCTCCCCCTGGCTCTATGCCAGGACACTGGAATAGAGCAATTTCTCTAATCTATCTTAATACAGTACACATTTCCAGCTCTCTCAGGCACAGCACCTCTTAAAGCTCTTTCCCTTATAAAAAATATATTTTGTGTGAATTAAAGACATAGGGCCAGATTCTTATCCCTTGTAACTTCAGGGGAATACCTACTCATCAGACCTACTTACACTGCATTTCCCTCGAGTTGAGAGAATGAGCTGGCCTGCAGTAGTTTATTCTCTTGCCTTGGAGTGCTTTACTTTTTCTGGGACTTCATAATTTGAAAACCTTATTGTCTCAATTTTCCCTTCCTCTAACATATTTCTGCTAAAGTCTGAGTCTTATTGCTTCATTTGCCTTAGCTTTTATTCCTGACTTTTTTGTCACTTAATCTTTTCTGAAATATTACTGATGCCCTGAGATAAAGGGTTATTTTTCCTATTTTGTCCATATGCTGAGATGATCAGGAGTAACAAGTAAAATAAAATGCTGGACTTTTTTTTTTTCGATAAACATAGATTGCTGATAGATTATTTCTTTTAGAGAAAGGAAATTAGTGTCAGAAATCTTCCCTTTTTTTCTACTATATACACTTAGGCTTCAGACAAAAAAATAATCTTTTGTTTATGCGCATAGTAGGAATTCAATTGTTATTTAATAGATAATTAAAGTGAAAAGAAAAAAATATGACCACTCATTGAAAAATGCTTGTCTATCTTGTGTATATTTTTAACACATCTTTAAGTTAGAGAATTGTCATTAACTGATTGATCTATCCAATTGATCTGGGTGTCTAAATACTGTTATGACATATTCTTAATTTTTGTTTTTTTTTTTTAATTTGAATTCTCTTGACCTCAGAATGTGTTATTACCTTTATGCAGCCACTTCTTTATAGATCAATTAATAGGTTATTAACTCAATCTATTAAGCCACTTCTATGTGACTGTTGCTGGATTGTTCTAATCAGTTGGGATATATCAGTAAAACAGAAAAGATACTCCTCTTCATGGAGCTTACATGAGAGAGGAGATGTGATTTAAAAAAAAACACAAATGAGAAAATAACATAAATGGTACTAGTTAAGAAATAAAATGGTCAAACAACAACAAAAAAAAAGCAGAATAAAAAGCAAAAGTGCAGTTTTAAATAGGAAGATAGGAATTAGATTTATTGGGAAAGTAATATTTGAGTAATGACTTAAATCAGTGAGGAAGTGATTTCTTATAGATATGTGGGGGGAAAAAAACATTCTAGGCAGAATAAAAAGCCAATATAAGTGTCCCAAAGGAGGAGTATTCTCAGCACATATTAAGTGTATCGAGGAGGACAGTGTGGCGACAAAGAATAAGCCAGACGAGAGAATTAGAAAATAAAATTGTTGAGAAAGGAAGGTGAAGATCACACTGGGCCTTGGAGGCACTTTATGTACTTTGGCACTTTATTTGAATGAAATGAAGGTCAATCACGGGGTATTGAACTGTGAAATGACGTGATCTAACTTAGCATGTCACTTTTAAAAATTCACTATGACTGTTGTGTTCAGAATAGACTATAGGATACAAGGATTTCATCCATGTGACCAGTGAGAGGATGATAACAGTAATCCCAGAAAGATAATGGCAACTTGGTACAGGGCTCTAGAAGTGGGGATGGAGAGAGTAGTCAGATTCTGGTAATGTTTTGAAGGTAGAGACAGCAAGATATGGTGTGAGACTGGATTTGGAGTATGGAAGAAAGAAGGTGTCAAAGAGTCTCCTTTTTTTTTAACTAAAAAAATAGAAGAATAGAGTTGTCATTGGCTGAGATGAAAAAGGCAGTGAGATGGGCAATGGCTCAGAGGAAGTGCAGAAATTAAATTTTTGATACGTTGAGTTTAAAATTTTTATTAGACATGACCGCAAAGATGGTAAGTAGGCATTTGCAAATACAAGTGGGTATACGAAAGGGAAGGCTGAGTTAGATTAAGAATGTGCACCCTGTTTGTTTATTGATGGTATTTAAAGCCAGAGGCGTGGATGATTTCGCTAAGGCAGTGTGTGCAGAGAGAAACAAGGACCAAGAATTGAGCTTTAGATTCTTCCTGCATTAAAACATCAGGAGAAAGAGGAGAAACTAGCTAAAGTTCTAAAATGAGTGAGCAAAGATATAGTAGGAAAACCAGGAGAGTATGCCATCATGGAGGCAAAGTGAAGAAAGTGTTTCACAGAATAGAATGGGATCAACTTCATCAAATGCTGCTAACAGGTCAATTTAGAAGAGAACTGAGAACCAACCACTAGAATTAGCTACATAGGGCCATCAGTAACCTTGTCCATAACAGTTTTAATGCAGAGATGCAGACAATATCTTGATTGGAATGGGTTGAAATGTGTCCTCCTAAAAGATGTTGATATTCTAACCCTCAGGGTCTATGAATGTGATTTTGTTTGGAAGTAGAGTCTTTGTAGATGATCAAATTAAGATGAGGTCACTAGGCTGGACCCTTATACAATATGACTCTGTTCTTATGAAAAGGGGATATGTGGACACAGAGATAGACATGCATAGAGGGAAGATGATGTGAAGTCAAGGGGAGAATGCCATCTACAGGTCAAGGAACACGTGAGGATACCAGAAGCTAGGAGGAAGCATGGAACAAATGCTCCCTCACCGCCCTCAGAAAGAACCAGTTCTGCTACACCTTGATTTTGGACTGCTAGCCGCTAGAACTGTGAGATAACAAATTTCCAGAGGTGGGCCACCCAATTTATGGTACTTTGTTATGGCAGCCCCAGAAAGCTAATACAGAGTGCATGTAAGAATGTTTGGGAGAAGAGAAATTGGAAACAGATTATAGTCCATAGGTGGTAACTATAGTTATGGTAACAGAAGATGGGACTCACGTGGTCTCTATGCCCTTTAGTTCAAGCACATTCATTCAATTAATTCTCAAACAAGTGTTTATTGAATGACCATTATATGCATTCAACTTGGATAAACACTGCAGTGCAGAGAGGAGTTACAGGGCAGGTTATCAGGCTCTCAGCAACTTGTGGACTTTTGCTACATTTCCCTATTTACAACTCATTCTAAAAATAAGGCTCTGCTGGATGTCACTACCCCTCTCCACCACCCCGCCCCAGTTCCCAGCTCTGACTCCATCTTCTGCCTCTCCTTCCCTCACTCATTCTGTTTCATATCCCTAATCACCTCAGGCTTTTTGCCTTTTGAGCATTCTCTGCCTAGGATGTTCTCACTCCAGGTCCCATGCGGCTCCCTCCCTCCCTTCCTTCAGGCCTTTACTCAAAGGGCATTTTCTCAGTGAGACCTTTCCTGGCCAGAACTTTCCTAAAATTATTATTGTCCTTCTCCTTCCCACCATGGAAATATAAGAAGGTAGAAATAGCAGAAAGAGAAACAGATTAGTAGTAGAAGACTCTTTGTACAAGACAGAGCAAGTGTACAATAAAAGTAAAATATAAGATAAAAATAACATAATGACTAGATAGGTATAATTAATAAATAAATTGTGTATATACATACATACCCATATGTATAGATAGATGATAGATAGGTAGATAATGTAATCAAAACCTTTATACTGAAATCAGAAACTAGACTCTCTTTTCAAATCCTTAGAGTACATTTATAAAGATCTTCTACATATTAGGCCACAAAGGAAATCTCAGTAAATTTGTCTCTCTGTGCTGGATTCCATGCACCAAAGACACTGCAGAGGAGTGGGTACCAGGTACCAGGAATAGGACCAGGCAGGCAAAACCTTGGGAACCACAACTACAGCAGCTCCCTTGTTACTGCAATTTGAGAAGAGAGCAAGCACTGACCAGGCTGCTGTGTGCTTTTCCTCTAGCCCATATCTCCCAGTCACCCAGATCAGCAGATCAAGAGCCTCAACAGGAAAAAGAAATCTTCATTAAAGTACTAAAAATCCTTAAAAAAGAAAAGACTATATTAATTAGTCCTGAGTGCCAGAAAGTAATTGCTTTTCATCTCCTATTTTTGCTGCTCCAGACTTGAAGGTCTGAGTTAGAAATGCTAACAAAACAGAAATTCTTAGAAATTTAGTTAATAACCACTGCCTTGCAATTTCAGGTGATTTCCCTTTAGCCAACTTCGGACAGAATTCTACCTCTTCTTGCTTCCATAGTACCCTTCAAAAACCTGATCTATTGCCTTGATGACTTTCAAAAGGAAAATAAATAGATTAGTAAGAAAACATTTTTGGCAAGCCTAGGCATTTACAAACATACACTACCAAAGGGAGAAATTTGTCATAGTTAGCATTTTCTCTCATCAAACACAGGGCAAGTTGTGGAAAAACTGATTATCTGGAAGGAAAAATCCTAAATTCCATTACCACCTACAACTTTTGTTGGGAACACTAAGCTTCCCTTAAAGCTGCTATTTATAGTGTATTAGTGGCTCAGGAAATTATGAAATTGTTTTATTCCTACAATAGTGTATAATTTGTATATAAAGATAATGGTTTTTAATACTTTCATATATTTTTTGTACTGAAGATTTGATTCTTTCCATTACTGAAGAGACCATGTTATAAGCAGGCTGTACACATTTTAAGGCCATATTACTGAATGGTGGCCAGATTTTATTCCCCTTGAGTCTTTCTGTGTTATTTTGGTCCTTTATCCCTGTCATCAGTTCTAGCCAGCATTTGCTCGTCCTTCTCCCTAGGCATTAAGCTAACCACAGAATAGGCATTTTAAACAACGATCAAATTTAGATGGAACTAAAATCACATCTGCCACTATTATCTAATCCACAATGGTCTAGGTTAACCACAAAGAGAGTTGTAATTCAGCTTTTGGAATTTGTCTATTTAATTTAAAAAAAATAATGTGGAAAGTTAATCTGTATTATATTTATTGGCATGATAATGTAACTTTGCTTGTCTCAATGTTTTTAGTGTATCTTGGTAAGGAAAGAATGCAATATTTTTTCTCTCCTAAGAATATGTACTGCTCACCTAAATTTGTATAGAGAAATATGGATGGAGTGAAGGAAACTGTTTGGGTAATAATCTCCCATTGAGTGACAATTCTCAGAAAGAATTGACCTTATGTCTATGGGTTTTAAATCAATGACACCAGTGAGCTTTTCTCATTTAAGGGAACACAACTGTTGTACCGAATTCATACATTATAAAAAATTCAAAATTTTATTATATTGAAAATGAGGATATAGGTTAGTTCTTTAAACTCCAGTTATGTGCCAGGCACTATTTTAGGTACTAGGGATTAGAGAAGTACAATAGAATCCCTGTTCTCATAGGGCTTATATTCAAATGGCAGAAACAGAAAGCAAATATGCAAGCAAATAAATATATAAGAAATATTATTTAAAATTACTATCAAGAAGATTAAATAAGTCACGGTAGAGGGTTACTGGGGAGCTGGTCATTCAGAGAAATGATATGAGCTAGGCTGAGGGCAGAAGACCTGTCAAAGAGAATTATATTTGAATTCACACCTCAGTGATGGGAAGGAAGAAAGAAAAGATCTATGAAAAGTGTTCTTCAAACAAAGAGAAGAGGAAAAGTAAAACTACTTAATTAGTATAACTTTACACAACTCAAGTCAGGATTCTTAAGCAATGACTGTAGCCTAATTGAAGTGAACACTGAAACCACAAGCTGAAGACATTTATCTATTTGACTAATAAAGAAATATTACTAAATATCTGGCACATATTTTGTTGTTGTTGTTGTTGTTTGCGGTACGCGGGCCTCTCACTGTTGTGGCCTCTCCCGTTGCGGAGCAACAGGCTCCGGACGCGCAGCTTCAGTGGCCATGGCTCACGGGCACAGCCGCTCCGCGGCATGTGGGATCTTCCCAGACCGGGGCACGAACCCGTGTCCCCTGCATCGGCAGGTGGACTCTCAACCACTGCGCCACCAGGGAAGCCCCTGGCACATATTTTTTATGACACAGGCTTTAGATCTATAAGATTCTATGGTTTCTAAGGGGAAAAAGGTAAAGTATACCCTGAGGAGCTATAGCAGGAATTAAATCAACAAGCCCCAAAATAGCATAAATACAGAACTAAGTTTAACAAAATTTATAATACCTCGGAAAGTTCAAAAAAAAAAAAAAAGGAAAAGAAAATAGGAGCTGGGAATTAGAGCCAGGGAAAGGCTAAAATAGATGTGAAATATACATTTTCAAGAGTCAAGCAATTATAATAAAATTTGAGAGATTCCTGGGGGTTCAAAAAGAGTTAAGCCGATATAATAATAACCTTTATCTTTGCAGATCTGATTCAGGTTGGAGGTTATTTTCCATCAAACAGTAAATAAAATATTATCCTTTGGGATTTTGAAACTTTTCACTTTATGAGAAATCTGCATCGCTATTCCGCATTTCTTGTTTTGAAAGAGATCAGGATAATTGCTGCAAGGAAAAGAAACAAAAATAATCAAGACAAAAGATGATATAAGGAGTAATGAAAACTGGGAAGGAGAACTCAACTAAGTAGACAAGGAGACTAAAAATACGAATAGTTAAAATTGTTGCTTCCCAATTTTGAAGCCAAAGGGGGGAAAAAAGATTAAAATATAGTCTGTCCCCTTTTTAATTTTTGTCAAACTGTTAAATGGAGCATCTTTTCAATGTGTTTTGGACATTCTTGATTTCTCTTCTGTGAAATGCCTGTCCCCGATTTTTGTTCAGTTTTCTATTGGTGATTTGTCTTTTTCTTAAGGATTTTTAAGAGTTCTGTGTGAATTTTTTGATATGTACCAGTTAATTATCTTTTGTCAGTTAGATGTATTGCAAATTTTCTTCCCCTAGTTGGTTGCTTTGCTTTTCATTATCATTATTGTGTTTTTTTTAATGAACAGGTGTTCTTAATTTCCTCCTTATAAGGAACTTACCTTTCTGGATAATTTTTGCCTTCATATTTTGAATCTGTGCTATTAGGTGCAGACAAGTTTACACTCATGATGTATTCACAATAAATCAAAACTTTTATCATTAAAAAATACACACACATACACGTATATGTGTGTATTCCATGGTTACATTTTCAGAAAGGAGGAAATTTGCAGTTTTTTGGGAAAGGCAAAACTTTTCAAGCACCAAAGTCTAAAAGAAATTCTTTAATTCTTCCATTTCTTGAATAATACTACAATGCACCACCAAATCAATCATTCAAACTTTTTTAGCAAAAAAGATGAAATATTTTATATGATTCATCTTATAATATTTTTGATGACAGCCAAGAACATAATATAAAAATGCAACATGCCAAAGGTATTTTTTGTAAAGCTAAAATATCATACCTGATAACATTTGGCTTTCTAATTATCAGGCTTTATTCAAGAATAGTGCAAAGAGTGTAAAGATTGCACATCTTTCAGAAAATTTTCCTAAATTTCTTTCTCAGCTGGGCTTTTGATAGGAACTTGAGAGAAAATACTTCATTCTCTTTAAAAAAGACCTCAATTGCTAACATTTTTAGGTGGAGGTTGAAGTTGCAAACAAAGCTATATAAACATTATGTAAATGTATAATAAAATAGACATTCTTTTGTGAAAAGTTAAGAATCTAAGCAAAATCCCCAGTTATTGATTTTAAGTTAGTTTTGTTTATATTTATTGTTAATGGCTTGTTTCTTTCTAAATTTAAATCAGGAAACATCAGGAATTTATTTGGGTGCATGATATGATAGGCTTTTATTTTATTTTATTTGTTTATTTATTTTTGTGGTACGCGGGCCTCTCACTATTGTGGCCTCTCCCATTGCGGAGCACAGGCTCCGGACGCGCAGGCTCAGCAGCCATGGCTGACGGGCCCAGCCGCTCCGCGGCATGTGGGATCTTCCTGGACCGGGGCACGAACCCGTGTTCCTTGCATCGGCAGGCAGACTCTCAACCACTACGCCACCAGGGAAGCCCAAGATAGTCTTTTAATATAAAACATTTGGTAGCTCCACTTATGACAAAATGGTGACGAGCATGGTATACCTTTATAACTAATGTGCTCTCAAATCAGGTGTTTCTAATCCCAATCTATTTAATAGTCATAGATTGTACCAATTTCCGAGGAATCCTAACTTTGCCTTTTTTTTAAACTGTTCTTTCCTGTTGTTGTTTTTCTGTTTTACATGGTATATCAGTGTAAATTCAGCCACATCTTTTGTAGGTTTGTCTTATTTGAAAGCAGCTACTGGTCTTAGTCTTATGTGATTTTTTTCCTTTGGCATCATGGCATCTTTCTGTCCCTGCTCTCTGAATATAGGAAGCAAAAACTGGTACAGGGCACATGAGAGAAAGTTCCAAGGATGATGCAGAATACTAGGGAAATCCATCTGAGCTCAGTAAGGGAAACAATGGAGAACTATCAAAGGAGACACCCTTAAAAGGGTAACAAAAATAATAACAGCCAAAAAATAATCAAAATGTTTCAAAAGTGAAGACAGCTAACATACTATGTAAACAAATGTAGCAGTATCTTCTATGGATCCTTCTTGGAAGCCAGAAAATGTAGCAGATTCTTTTCTAAGTCTTGGGTAGTCTTTCTAAAATGACTTTTCATTGGATATTTTACAAAAGAACTTGTGAAAAATATGCTAAGTTAAAGTTAAATAGATTACTCTATAGCAAGATAGTTCAGTTTCTAAAATGCCAATACACTGCTGAAATCTCCAACAGGAGAAATATGAAATGTGTTTTTTTCCCAAATGGAATACTTCTTTCTCATGTGACATCCATTAATCTCACAGAACTTTGTTTCTAGAATTGTTTCATGGAATAGGGTTTGGGGAACATTGCTTTAAAGTATAAATTATCTTTCTGCTGGCTTTCTCTTGTATGTCAATAAGTTGCTATTAGTAATTCCCAGAGTCCAGAGAGGTTTTCTATTCAGCTGTTTGTCATTCAGTTGACTGAATAAAGAAATTGAGTTCTTTTTTGTGTATATAAAGGCTTGCATGTATATCAGGGAGCAGCCTGAAATATATCAAGAGACAAAATGAAAATAACCTCTTTCCTGATTTCTGAGTCAGCATCCACTATAAACAGAAGACTACCCTTTTCTTGTCTTTGAATGATGAGTGATCTCTTTCCCCCTGGGCTTTTTAGTTTGCTGTAGCTTATACCATATGACTCGCTTGTTTCATGCATTAATAACAAATATCTAATTTTTAATCTTATATTTAAACTACAATAACAATTATTTTGGTGAAAGTTATATTGGTGATTTCAAGAGCCACAGTTTTATTCTATTGTTCCAAAACTTGATTTTAACTGCACCTCCCATTTTCCATCTTTCTAATCCAAACGAATGTTTGTTGCATAATGGTTGAGGCCCAATTCATAGAAATACTGTGCATTGTCTTACACATTTGACTACTTCTAGATTAAGGTATTTTTCTTATCAATATTGTAAGTAGAATTGTGATTAATTTGTTTCATTGAGTTAGTAAAACTATTTAAAATTTATCCTTTGATTTAACTTCTTAAGTCATCCTGCAACCATAAGGAACCATTTTCTCCCATGATATGTGACATCTTACCAAATTTGTGGATATTTATATCTTCTCTGTTTTGTGCGATTTTAAATGAATATATTCTGATTAACCACAACAATGAAAAATATTGATAATTCGATGTTCCTTGGATTTTTTTCCTCCAACTACTTAAAGATTTACATAAATCAGTATTTTCTCTAGAATTCTAAATTGAACATCTTTTATATTCAGAGTAAAAAGCACACAGTCACTTCCACCTTTAACTGACACTTTTGCAATGAATGGTTGATTCATTAATACACATGCTTTTCAGGAAGTACAATTTTATTTCAACCAAGTTCTTCTGACATATTTCTACAAAGTCCTTCTGAGAACAGAAGTCTTTCTAAAACAGAACATATGTTTCATTTTACAGCCTCTCTCACTTTCTTGGTGATTGTGTAGATTTATTTCCTTCCAAGCTGGCTGAGATGTTTTCCAAGTAGTTTCATAGATATGTAGAATGTTTCAATAGTTATGTAGTAAAAAGTATTACAAATGTGCATATATATGGATGGATTATGTTTAAAAGATCTTTCAAAAATTATGGTGTTCTCTGAAAGTGGGGCAAAATCTCATCTTCAGATATTGGTTGGTATCCAAACACATTTGAAACAACTATTGTTCTCATTTGAAGCCATAGCTTGAAATGGTAAAATACTGGAATTTAAAAGAACTGGTTCTCAGGGGTAGTAAGAGGGCATGAATAGCCAATGAACAGGTCAAATAAATCAGTTTATTTGATGAGTATCTTAAGTCAGAGATTTACTTCTTTTTGTATTACCCTTATAACCTAGCTCAGTAATAAATGCTTATTGAGTAAATGATGAAATAAATGAATACATCAAGAACATGGGTTTGAACTGTGCAGGTCCACTTACAAGGGGATTTTTTTCAATAAATATACAGTCTGCCATCTGTATCTGAGGGTTCTGATTCCACAGACTGAACAAACTTCAGATCCTGTACTATGTTTATGCCCCAAGTTGGCTGAACTTGCAGATGTAGAATCCCAGGATATGGAGGGCTGACCATGGGACTTCAGCATCTACAGATTTTGGTATCTGTGTTGGGGCCAGGAACCAATCCCCCTCAGAAACTGAGGGGTGACCGCATAGCATAGTGAGAGAGAGAAAGAACCTCACATCATTGAAGAGGACACCATCAAAAAAATCAACATGAAAAACAATTCAGATTTATCCATTTATTCAAAAATATTAAAAAATAGGGCTTCCCTCGTGGCGCAGTGGTTGAGAGTCCGCCTGCTAATGCAGGGGACACGAGTTCTTGCCCCGGTCCAGGAAGATCCCACATGCCGTGGAGCGGCTAGGCCCGTGAGCCATGGCCACTGAGCCTGCATGTCCGGAGCCTGTGCTCCGCAACAGGAAAGGCCACAACAGTGAGAGGCCCGTGTAACACACACACACACACACTATATATATATATATATATATATATATATATATAAAAATAAACCTGAAAGTCTATATCATGTATGTCATGTATATAGACAGGATTAGTGCATACCAAGTTGTACAAGTTGAATATTTTTGCCCTTACTATATTCCAAATCAAGTTTTATAGATTTCAAAAGAAACACACACACACATACACACACACACACATGCACACACACTCCTACTTTCTTGCACGAAAATGTCTCTTCAAGAAGTATATATTGATAGGAAGCATAAACATCAGTTCTGTCCTTAGGGTAAATGACAATAAACTAACAATTTGACAACTTCAAAAAAAGCAAAATGGATTAAAAAAAAATTTTCCATCTCAACCAATGTTGAAATGAAACGTATCCGGGTCCTTCTGATGATTAAAAGTATAGTGTAGCCAAGCATTATCCTGCCTCTTAGGAAGTGAGCAAAATTTGTGATTACTGCTTCTCTCTGCAGAATATAAATCCAGACCAGACTCCCATTGACAGGGCAGATTTAAAGCAACACAAGAGATTCATTAAATTCCCAAAGTCCATGCCCCTGCCTCCTGACATTCTCAAAAATCTTTTTTGGGAACTTCTGAGGTTATTTTCTATTCAAGTTCACCTTAGAGATTTTGATACTTTTATCAGCATTACTGCTAGATGTTGCATTGAAATTTCTTATGATTGATTTTTTTATCAGATAAGAATGCCGTTTTCATGAATTTTATGAAATCTAGATAATAATTATTGCCTCTTAATAGTATTTGCAATGGAAGCGCTGAAGGCATCATGACACCTTGTTAAAGAGTTGATAGAAAAAGGTCACATGATAACCAGTGTCTCTGACAGTCCTTAAAATTTTAACAGCAGTAGCTGTCTAGTAGCTCGGCTGATTTCTGACAGCTGCTATGATGAGAAAGACCGGACTGTGGAAAAGGATGTATAACTTCTCTCCACTGACCTTCAGGCATAACAGCTGTGCACAGTCCTATATGAAAATTTCGAATGAACAGTTCAGATGTAATTTATATACACTCAGTGTGTTGGATTTTAAATGTTGATAGTTCTATAAAGCAATAGCTGCATTTTACTCAATGTAGCTTCCAAAATATAATTATTTCATAGTTTAATAACAAAAAACTTTATGAAGACATCATGCACATGTATGTTTGCACACTTGTATTAATATATCTTAAGTATAAATAATAGAAGTGAAATTTCTTGTATATATTAAAAAGTACAGTTAACATTTTGATAAATGATTACATATTTCCCTCGTAGACAGTTGACAAGGACTTACAAGTTCACAGAATGTCCAAAAGTTATTTTTTCATATACCTTTGCCAAAAGACAAACTTCTGAAATATTTTCCAAGATATTAGGTAGAAAAATAATGCTATATGTTTTAAATGTTTATCTAAGGAAGAGTGAGATTTTTTTCATATTTATTGAACATTTATAATTATTTTTCTATTGGTCACTAATTTTTCTGTAACAGCTAAAAAACTAAAGCCTGCTCAGCCTACCTTCTCTATATGAGTGCTATCTGCTGACAAGACAAAAAATAAAATCATCAACAAAAACACACACACATACACACACACAGACAACTCTACCAACTTCCTTTGAGGCAGAAACTAAGGAGGGTAGTGGTTTGAGATTCAAACCTTAGAAGTAAACTACTTTCAAGGGCATAAATAAACAGAATGCTTGTAGGAGTATTAGTATATGCTGGTAGTTTTACTTATTATTTTTTTGTTCATGAACTCTATCAGTAAGGGTTTGGATTTTGTTTGTTTGTCAGTTTGGGTTTTTTGTTTGTTTTTTTCTTTTTTTAAGAAGTTCAAGTATTCTTTAGTCAGTTTAAAATGTACCACACTGCATTTTCGCAAAAATTCACTGGTACAAAACACTTTGCAGATGCTGAGAAGGCAATAAAAAGTTGCCTTCAACTTTTAAACTCATTACTATAAATTATTCTTACAGTACTTTGCAAATTCAAAATTTTCAAACTACATCTTATTTTTCTAAATTGCCCACAGCACTCAAGGTTCCTGAAGCTAAGAGGATTAGGCAGGGGAAAGTATAGATAAACTTTTCACTCCAGCAGAACTGCACAGGAGGTATAATTACTATAACCTAGGGATCTTAGTGTATACTGTACCCTGTTCTCCATCTACAAGTCTGAAAAATTAGAATATTTAATGAATGTTCTATACGAACAGTCAAAGGAAGTTAATATAATCTGTCTATTGGCAAAGAATGTCATGATAAACATCTTCAAATGGACATTTTAAAAAACACTCATATGAACACACAGAAAACTACAGAACAGAGTTTTGAGCATTGGAGTAAAACAACTATATATTCTCAGTATATTCCCCTAGAAGAGTGAACAGTAGTGAGACAAGCACTGTGGAAAAACCTCCTAGGAGAGTTACTACAGTAGCTCAGGCAAAAAAAGATGGCAACAATTCTGAAGTATTAAAGTTAAACATGGAAAAATAAGGGCATATTAAATGTTTCAAGAGAGAGTTAAAAATATTTGGTATTTGAAGGACTATTGAGTGATGGTACTTAAAGGAAAGGGAAATATCATTGAAGACATTAATGACATTCTGGGATGAACTATTAGGTGGTTTTGATACTGGACTGAGACAGGTATCCCAGGAAAAGGAGGAGCACTCTTGTGTCTTGTTGTTCTGAGGTTAGGGAGAAATTATGAAATCAATTTTAGACAAGATTTTGAGTTTCCTGTGAGACATCAAGGTATGTTAAGTCAGATTCTTGGAAATCAAAAGGGAGTTCTAAACTGGTGCTATACATTTCTAAATAATAGTCATATTGATGTTATGGGACTAGATATGATCACTCAAAGAGACAGTGTAAGGTAAGAATAAGAAAGGCCAAGGGGCTTCCCTGGTGGCGCAGTGGTTGAGAGTCTGCCTGCAGGGGACACGGGTTCATACCCCAGTCTGGGAAGATCCCACATGCTGTGGAGCGGCTGGGCCCATGAGCCATGGCCGCTGAGCCTGCACGTCCGGAGCCTGTGCTCCGCAACGGAAGAGGCCACAACAGTGAGAGACCCGCGTACCGCAAAAAAAAAAAGAAAGAAAGGCCAAGGATTGAGGCCTTTAGAGGAATAATGAAATTTTGAATGAATGCAGACAGAAAGAAAGATCTAAAAACAGACCTAGAAGTTGGAAAGTCATCTATGAAGCAAGAGAAAAACCAGGAGATTGTGTTGTCACACAGGCCAAGTAAAGAGAATTTTCAAAGGACAGTATTGTGAACCGAAAAAAATAAAATGCTTCTGGAAATTTAACTAGGATAACTGAAAGGATTATTTTTTATGGAACATTATGTAATCATTCTTAAATTTAGTAAAAACAAGACTCAAAATTCTTATCACTATATGCCTGAAGCCAGTGAAATAATTTCTAAGTAATTTTGATAATAACAATTGTGCAGAAAACCATGTATATTATAGCTGTTTTATTCTATACTTTCAAAAACAATTGAAAATATTTTAGATATGCAAAGAAATTTAAAATATAATATCCATACAATGTTTTTGAAAATCACTGCAATACTGGCACAAAAATCAACAGAAAGATCAATGGAACAATTTACATAGACCTGAAATAGATTCTAGTATATTTAAGATTTCAACATATCATAAAAAAGGAGTCAGTAATGAATGGAAAATCACACATTCCTTCAAAAATACCGATGTAATGTTTGGCTATTTGAACAAAAAACCATCTTACTATATTGCGAAATAAATTTCAGGAGGATTAAATATTTATTTGTAAGATTAACATAATTTAATTCAATAAAGAAATTTAAGTAAGTAAGAAAATTAAAATCATTACTAGAAATAGAATAAATTTCCCCACTCATTTCATAAAATTACTGTTGTATTTGAAAGCTAGATAAAGAAAACTCAAGAAAATTATAAATTTGTATCACTTGGAGATAAATATTAGCTTAAAAATCACAACGGTGTATTTAAAAGTAATATTTCATGATCAAATACCTTATCTCAGAAACACAAAGATCACTCAACATGTTGTACATACATGGTCTAAGTCAATAGACCAAACAGAAAAAACATATTATTACATCAATAAATATATATATAAAAACTTCTGGTAAAGTTCATTTCCTATTTAAGAAATATACTCCTAGTGAACTACGCAATGAAACATATGGATAAACTCCAAATCAAAAATTATAAAGCAGAAAATTGGTGAATAGAACCACAACAAAATTAAGAATCTTAATGTTTAATAAAGATTACAAGATACAAACAAAAAGAAGACAAATTAGATAAGATATTCTCAATGTTTGTAAATAACAGAGCAGTTAAAGGAACTTCTGAAAATTCACACAACATGGAGCTGGACAAGAAGAACCTCAGAGAACTAATGGGCAAAAATATGAACAGAAATCCACAGAGAGGGACAACCAAAAGGCAAATAAGATGGTCAAACTCATTAAAATTAGAGAAATGCAAACAGAAGCAGCAATGGAATATAACTTTCCTCCCAGAAATTTGGCAAAAATAAAACATCTAATAACATAAGTATAGGCAGATAAGTGGGCATTCAGGAATCTTCATACACTAAAGGTGTAAGTGATGATTGATATATTCTCATTCTAGGGAGTAATCCAGCAATATTTAGTCAAATTAGATAAACACTCTTTGTTTCAGATGTCCTTGTCCTGGTTATATATGCCAAGGAAATTCCTACACAAATCCGTAGAGACAGATTTAATGATGTTCACACACACTGTTTGAGTTAGTGGGGTTTTGAAGGTGATCTGGGTGACCTTCTTGGGGAAATAGATAAGTAAATATGTTGGATGCAAGCTAAAGAATATAAGTTATATAAACTATATATAATTATATATATATATATTTCACAAAAACACATAGAAATAAAAAAGAATATACATTTAAAAAATTAGAATGATTCCCTAAGTGGAACTGAAAAATGGAAAAGACTGGGAATATATTCATAAAGCCATATTGCATAATGCTGCTATATTGTCAAGAACTCCGAGTATTAAACTGAATTCTCTGTACCTGAAATTTTCTCTCTCTTTATCTAGCTAACTATAGTTTAGAACATTTTCTAAATATAAATTAATGAGAGAATTTCTAAAGAATATCTGATATTTTTGATATATTTGATATATGTGACGGCATAAAGATTTATAAACTGTCAGAAAAAAAAATGACAAACTGAAAACAATCTTTGCAATAAATATAGCAGATGTAGATTTAACTGCATTGATATCTAAGTTTTGTGTTTTTTTTTTTGCGGTACGCGGGCCTCTCACTGTTGTGGCCTCTCCTGTTGCGGAGCACAGGCTCCGGACGTGCAGGCTCAGCGGCCATGGCTCACGGGTCCAGCCGCTCCGCGGCATGTGGGATCTTCCCGGACCGGGGCACGAACCCGCGTCCCCTGCATCGGCAGGCGGACTCTCAACCACTGCGCCACCAGGGAAGCCCTCTAAGTTTTTATATATGTAAGTTTTTACATATCAATAAATAAGTACAGTTTCTCTCAAATGCATGTAAGACATTAATAGCCTATCCACATACAATAAATATAAATGCCAATAAACAGATTAACAATATCCAATCTCATTCAAAGCCGTGCAAATTAAAAAGCAGTGTGGTATTTTGCACTCAGCAATAAAGATATAAATTTCTATGATACTCAGTGCTTGCTAGATGATAGTGAAACAGAAATTAACTAATAAACCATATGCAAGTTGTGGAATGGCTAATATCAAGCATAAATATCTAAAAGATCCTATGATGAGCAAAAATGAAGGAGATCAAGAGCTGTGACATGAAATTTCGTCAAATGGAAACCAGAAAAAAAAGAAAAGAGTCCTCATCTCTCTGTAAGTAAACAAAGAGGTTTGTTGAATAAACATTTTAAAAGTGAAGAGTCAAGATTTCTAAAATGAGCAGTCTCCAGTTATTCCTCATGTCTGTTCACATGCTAACTGAGGAAGTTTCCGGGAGCTGTGTCCTACAAAAAAAAAAAAGGCTTATATGGAGTACAAAGCCTCTGCAAAAAAAGCTTACAGGTAAAGAGATGTCCAACTCATAAAGGGCTCATATAATCAAATATTAAAAATTTGAGGGATATCTAATGAATTGGCAAAATGCTGACAATACATGAAGTTAAAATATAGGCATTAAAACAAAAACAAATAAAATAAAACCATTTCATTATTTTCCTATTTATTTGCTTGTGTATTCATACCAAATATTAAGTCATTATCTATGAGTGGTAGGCTGATATGCAATTTTTGAGTCTTTGCTAATTTCTTTAGTTTGAAAGTTTTCAACCATGCAAATAGATTTAAGAAAACATTTTAAGAAAAGTCTGTTCACAAAAGCCCGTGAAATGAAGAACACAGTCAAACTTGAGTGCTGTTAGTTGACTTGTGTTCCAAATTTGGAGTGTCCAGTTCCCACTGGACACTGGTGGTGGAGATTAAGTGGCCTGGGGAGGATCTCTGGAAACCAGAATTTGTGAAATGAAGATTAGATTTGGGGAACAAGGGCAATGCTTATGTTTATAAACCATCTGAGAACAAAAACCTTTTTAAATTAAAAAAAAAATTGAAAAAACTTTTCTTTACAAAAAAAATTGTCAATGTATTTCTTTTTAATTTGTGGTTTTAAAATGTTATAAAAGAGGACTATAGTATCTTGGGACATTAAAAGTAAGACATGCACCAAAGTTTTGCTAATAAGGCACAAGAGTAGTGAGTGACAGGCAATTTCAAAACCAAAATGATTACATTTTTTCACATAGTTCTCATAGCTTCACCACTGTCATATTTTCAGAGAAGCACCTAATTTTTAGAGTTCCTGCCAGCTTCCTGCATTTTGCTTTATTTCACCTGACAAAACTAGTATTTACCTGAAGTGTTAGGAACAGTTTCACAGTAGTAATTAAGGAAATGTAATGAACAGAGGTTGGTGGCAAAACACTTTATTACTGATTCTTGTCATGTCTTTTCATTATATATTCAGCTTATAAGCTTAGAATATTATTGGCATTTATGAATTGAATAGGATCTCTAATAAAAATCACAATGCTTAGTAATATCTCATAAACAAAATTCATTGTATTTTTCAATGAAAAACATTCCTTAATTGTGAAAATCCCAAACCTGAATTCAGTACTTTAAATATCATCAAGTAGTAACATTTTGTTTTAAGTCATTTCCCTGCTTTCTTCAAGTTAACGTCAGGAAACTTTTTGCTACCTGTTATTTCACCTTCCTTTCTCTCTCTCTTCCTATGTATATATATATATACACATATATATGTATATATGTGTATATATATAGTCACATATATGTATATATGTGTATATATGTGTGTATATATATATCACAGTCTATATTTGCATAACAACAGTGCCAATAATCAGAAATGGGGAAAATGAGAATATATGGTAAATGGTTAGCTAAACTGAAATCATCAACTGTGGATGAGACATATACTGAAAGATACCTTATACCATATGATAATGGAAAACCTGAATTTAGTAAAAACCACAGAAATCGTAATACATTTTATCTGAGTACTTTGTCAAGTATGCATCTTTTGTGAACCTCAGTATCTTCCTGAATAGCAGGTTTAATGGTAATAATGAACATATCTCAGGATTGTTTTGGAAATTCAGAAAGGAAAAGAGATAGAACATATATAGGATATAATCTGTAAAGTTGTACTGAATAAATTACATTGATCTGATTGTGTATAATAATATCCTAAATGGTGTCTCTACCTCTGGTCTTGCTACCCAGTATTACCTCCACTATATACTCCCCTCTGAACTTCTGGTGCTAAATAAAATATCTATGTCTTATATATCTATGTGTCTCCCTACACTGCCCAAGGTAATACTTTTCACATAGTATAGCCACAAAGATGTGTTATTTAAATCTCAAAAAATTATGTTAGATAAATTTATTGTTTGTTGTATGTTCAGACATACCTAGAGAGGTTCTGCTTCTCTACTGTCATGTCTTATTGTGTTCACGCAATAATTATTTTTTTCCACTGGCATTTAGAAAGTGTAATTAATTGAAGTAAATAGTTACAAAGCAAAAGTCAGTACTGACAGCTGCATTTTTAAAGCGCTGTTGAATCAGTGTCATCTCCACATTTATCTGAAGTCAAAATGCTGACAAACTTAAATACACTTATGTATTCTAACTTTTTTTAAAGTACAATTGTATTTTCTCATCTCTCCTAGCTACTTTGTTTTCTCCTACTACCTCTACCTTGAGTCAGTTAAGGATGGCCATGTTTCACTCAGCATTAAAGGATATACACAGACTTAGCTTAATAAATACCAAGTTGAAACCTGACAGGAATCATCTGTGCCCCTCTCCAGATTGATGGACCCTTTCCAGGAAGCTTTAATGTGCACATAAAATGTCATCTCTCTGAAATAATTTGCAGAAGATTAGTTCCATGGTGATTCAATTTGATAAGAATGGGTATTAAGAACTACCTCAGTGGACTTATTTGTACGAATCTGGCTTATTGGTCATTTCCATAAAGATCACTGAAGTGTAGATGATAAACCAGCAGGAGGAATAGCTCTCGAACCACCAGCCCCCAACCATCCCAACCTGCCAGCCTTCTGGTTGCTGAATATTTTCAGTTTGCTTAATACATATCTCTATTACATTTATGACCCAGGATTCAAACATGCCGCTATCACTGGGGGCCTCTGGGTCTCGAATTATAGCACCTGGATACCAATTGTCTTCATATATTTTATTTGTTTTTAAATGAGAGACCTGTACTATTATTTGTCATTTTAAAACTTATAAGCTGGAGGGAAATGTCAAAGTAGAAAATATTTTTGCCTGTGAATGGTGGAATCCTGGATAATGTTTCTGTTTTGTTTCATTATTTTGTTAAATTTTCTTTACTTTTCAAATTCACTGGTCATCAGGAAAAAAAATATAAAGTGAAACATATTTAAAATGATGAATGAATACTAATATATCAGCCAAACAGGTCATTTAAAATACCCAGAAATAATAAAACAAGGAATTCTCTCCAACCTAGAAAAGATCCACTGTCATTTTAGTTGAGACTATGAGTGTCATCAAACTATCAATCTTAATATATGAGAAAAAGTGTTAAGCAAGCAGACACATAAAGAATGTTTACACGTAAAGACACATAAAGAATATTTATCACAGTGTAGTAGCTTTTACGAACAGGATCCAAGGATCAAAGAGTAGCTTTTCAAATAACACTTAATGATTATTTTGTGAAGTTTTTGTTAACCATTTGTTTTCACCTTCTAAAGTCTTTGGAAAAAGGCTCACATTTCGTCCATTTTGCCCTTTTTCACTTCCTTATTTCTTCCCTTTGTGCTTAAAAAGACTAGTTCATATTCTTAAGACATTTACTTTTTTTTGCAACACTACTCTCTTCAAATGTTTTCCTACTTAAATGCTAAGGAATACATTGAAATAGATTCTATAAAATCAGATAAACTGAACTACAAAATGAAGCCTTTAATATGTCAGTATCTAAAATAAGAAAATGATTTTTAATACTAAACTTAAAAAGGGATATGATTAACGTTTACACAAACCTGATGGAATGAGTACTGTGATGATGATCTTAGGTGAAAATATCACAAAGCCAGATATCCACATACCTGTGCAGCTGAAAGCTACATAAAAGGACGAACCCTGTTTTTAATTTGTGTTTACTCATTATCTTCCTAAGTATATACAGTAGAGTTAGTGCCCGAGTGTTTTGGGATTTCTCTACTAAATTTCTTACAAGAGGCCGGCGAAGTCCAACTTTTTCCAAGTGGTACTTACACTACAGCCTTAATACTTGCCCTGACCCTCTGACCACCCTCACTGTTGCAGGGAAGAGCCATTGTTGTTTCATGCTGCACTGTCCACCTCTGGGCAGCACTGCTGCTGCTGCTACAAATGGTGTGTTGCCATCTCTCTCTCAGTACCACCAACACTTCAACTAGGTTCATGTATGCCCTTCCGCGGTGTTCCACACCTCAATGTACTAGGCACATATCTGGTACATTGAAGCCAGAAGCTAATGATTATTTATCTTTTCTTTAATACTTTGGTAAAGGTACTTTTACCCCTCACCCCAATTCTACCAAATTTTTGGTAAAACCACTGCTGTAGATTTAAATTACAGATTACTTTTTTCTTCCTAGTAACTACACATAAGTTCATGAGGTGGGCTGGTGAAGGATTCGAGTGACAAACCACATAGCACTAAAAACCACATAGCATTTCTTCTCTCCAAGCCTAACACTCTTATGGAGTCAAGTTTAATCCCACCAAATTCATCTTTACTTAAAACATTAATAAAACAATTTGTGCCAAACACTATCATAAATACTTTATAACATTAACCTATTTAATTCTTATTCCAAATCTAAGAATCAGGTACTCTTATTAGCCACATTTCACTGATGAGAAAACCGCAGCAGAGAAAGGTTAACTTGTTCTAGGTAACACAACTAATAAAAGAAAGATTCAAGCTTCAAACCCAGGCATGCTGGCTCCAGCTCTGTGCTCTTAACTGCTCCATATTAAGGCAGGCTGCCTCTCTCTTCACGGAAAGCAACTCAGTATCTCATGTAAATATACAGCCGGTAAACCTGATCTACATTCCATGTTAGTCTGAAACTGCAGCCCCCTACAGAGACATCATGCCCTTGAATTGACTTCAGTCATACGAAATTGACCACATATATTCATCAATGCTTATCTTTTTGTTTCAAAGCGTAGGTGATTGCTCAGATGCATATTATCATCTTTTTCCTTTTATTTCTGAACATTCCTCTTCTAATTGTATTATCTTATTTTTGTTCAATGCTAGGCAGGTAGCATAGAATAGAATTTAAGAACATGGATTTTGCAGCCAGGCTATCTGAGTATGAATCCAGACTAACACTTTTTGTGTGACCTTAGGCAATTTACTTACCCTTTTTGTGGCTCAGTTTTCCCATATGTAAAGTATGAATAATAATAGAACTTACTTTTTAGGGTTAATATGTTAATTAAATTATTTTAAAGTGTGTAAAACACCCAAACAGTCCCTAGCATGTGGTAAGCATTAGGACAGTGTATGCGCTGTATAAAACTTGTATAGTCTGCTACCGTTTTTTATGCTGTTAGTTTGATCTTTGCTAATTATTGAACAATTATTATTCATACTTTTTTGTAATTTTAGAGGTGCATAGTTTATTCCCTAAGTCTCATAAGTATAATAAAACAACAGACTACCTATTAAACCCGTTTACTCATACATTGTTGAGAAGAAGCCGGTTAAAAGGTAAAGACTTGCCTTTCCGTTTGGCGGCAGCCATCAGGTGAGCCGAGATGGGCGCTTACAAGTACATCCAGGAGCTGTGGAGGAAGAAGCAGTCGCACGTGATGCGCTTTCTGCTCAGGGTGCGCTGCTGGCAGTACCGCCAGCTCTTGGCGCTGCACCGGGCCCCGCGCCCCACCCGGCCCGACAAGGCGCGCAGGCTGGGCTACAAGGCCAAGACAGGTTATGTGATATATCGGGTTCGCGTGCGCCGCGGTGGCCGCAAACACCCGGTCCCGAAGGGCGCTACCTACGGCAAGCCCGTCCACCATGGCATCAACCAGCTCAGGATTGACCGGAGCCTTAAGTCTGTTGCCGAGGAGCGAGCGGAGCGCCACTGTGGGGCCCTGAGGATCCTGAATTCTTACTGGGTGGGTGAAGATTCTACGTACAAATTTTTTGAGGTTATCCTCATTGATCCCTTCCATAAAGCTATCAGAAGAAACCCTGACACCCAGTGGATCACCAAGCCAGTCCACAAGCACAGGGAGATGCGGGGTCTGACGTCTGCAGGCAGGAAGAGCCGCGGCCTCGGCAAGGGCCACAAGTTCCACCACACGATCGGTGGTTCTCGCCGCGCAGGCTGGAGAAGGCGCAATACTCTCCAGCTCCACCGCTACCGCTAATATAAGTAATGTTTGTAAAATCCTTACCTAATAAACAGTTTAGGACATCCACGTCTGCTTAAAAGTGTTTTTTAATCTGTCTGTTAAAACTAGTTGTCTGCAGATTGCTTCATTGAATGCATTGTCAAATTCTGAAAGTTGAAGTGCAATAATGTTTGAAGATTTTTAGTGATGGTGTGTCTTGTTTCTAATAAGGGAAAAATGCCTTTGTTTTTTGCTTTATTAGGCAGTTGATATGTCCGTGTTTAAAATGCTGTCTGGTAACAATAGGTGTAAAATTCTGTAAAAGAGGAGCGCAGAAACTAGCCATGTAGATTTGTTGGTGCATGTGATGAAACCTACAGCTTTATTGGGGTGATGCAATGCTCTGCTGGTTTACTCTAAAGTGGCTGTTTTATGGAATTTGGCAAGGAAAAACTTTAAATTGGGTTTTCCTTGGAAATGTGAAGGATGTCGTGATCCTTTATCATGATCATAATGCCGAAAAATAAAGTTGACTAGGGCCCACGTTTTTAGACTTAATTTGCTACTCCATATATGTAACTGCTGCTGCCAAAAGGCAGAAAGTAAAGGAATGCCACCATTTTTTAAGAGAATTAAATAAACCTGTTGCAAGATGTTTCTCTTACAAATTGAAACAAATCCTGGTTAACCTAAATTAAATTGCCTTGACCTCGATGGTACCACTGAAGTTCCCATAAAAGGTGGGAGCTCCTGGTTCAATCCCGTGACTCTGATCTGTAGAATACTTAACTTCATGCAAAATAGTCATGGTATTTACACTAGTGTATATTGAAAGTGATGGAAATTGAACATTGGGTAAATGAGGAGGGAGTTTTTAACCCTAAGGTTTGTAAGCTAGTGATGCTACGATTGGGAAATTGCTGTTCATAGGGTCCCTTTCAAGTGTGGGAGGATAGAAGGGGCTTGGATCAAATTTTTAAATGTTTTATTTTTAGTATTAGTTTGTGACCCATTATGAAATCTAAGCCACCTTGGGGAGAATTGGGTTGGTTTTATTTAAAAGTAACATTGCTAAGTCTAATCAGTGTTATCTTGGATCAAGCCACTTTATCCATTCCCATAAGGCTACTAAGAAGAGTCGTGTCGTTGGTGTCAATACAAGTTCAGTTGGTTTCCGGGAAAAAAAAAAGGTAAAGACTTAAAAACTGGAATATAACACAATTTTTTCTGGGTTGGTGCTAGCTCTAATTCTGTGTAATTCCACCCAGACTTTAGATTTCTTTCTAATTATATGGGAAGCACACCACTAAATTACAAATATTTCTGAGAGTAAAATACCAATGAGATATTGGAAATTTTGATGGACTTTTTAAACTTTTTGGCTAATGCACACATAGACAAAGAATCAAACATATTTAAATATTCCAAAAAAATAGCTCATGGCTCATATTTCCATGCATTTTAGCCACTTAACATATAATTGGTTGACTTTTGAAATGACAGGCCAAATCATTTATACTTTTTTCATAGCATATGTAAACATTGGTATAGAACATTTAATTTCTCATGGAGATATAATTGAGTGGTATTTTAAAACTCTGATAAAGTAATAGGATTTGATCACATGTTATTACTAATATGTTTACAAACTGAGGTCAAATGTAAGCTGATTAGTCAAATTATAGCTAATATTGTTATAATCCTGTGCTATTTCGAAATGTCAACTGAGCAGTAACTTAAAAAAATTGACACTCCATTTTCTTATCTTTCTTTTAAATGTCATACCAAAGAGCTAAATAGATGTGGGCCAGAGGGTATTTTGAGTTGTTTTCAGACTAAGGTTTTTATATACCAAAGTCAGTATGTATTTTGGCCTCATTTATGTGATAACATATCACCTTATTTCAAAGAAACTTAGAATGCAAACAAGTTGAAACAGAGCGTAAGAGAGAACGATCTAAAGATGCTGACAGTGAAAAAGATGAGAGAGCTTAATGCTTCCAATACTGGTTCCTAGGCCACTCAAGCTCCTATGTCAGTTCCCCAATGTACATTCAACTGGATAGACTGGTAGAAGCCATTGTCCTTTGGTATGTCCTTTATTTTTTCATATTATTCAACACTTTCAGATTCAGGTTTCAGATTCAGATTCTGGCTCTGAGAGCTCCTGACATACATTTACCAGATTTCCATGAGTAATGAAACTCCCTTTATTCATGCAACATATATTTATTGAAATGTTAGTAACTGACAGTCTCTGTGCTGGGTTCTGAGATAGTCCCTACTATAGAAATGCTTATAGATCACTGAGGAATATATACAAGTTCACAGTCACAGTCACTGTAATAACTTCATGTCAGAAATATCTATAAGATGTGATGGAAGCTCATGGGAGTGGTTCCCAATTCAGAGGGGGGCACTTAGAGAAGGAATCTGGAGGAAGGAGAGACAACTCACCTGAGGTCTGAAGTACTGACAAGAGTTAGTTGAGAGTCTAAAGAGTGTAGCTGAGAGTCTGAAGAGTGTACTATCAACAAACACATGCTTTGGAGTAATTGAATCTCAGTTCTACCAACAATAGGTTATGTAAACTTGGCAGGGAAACCATACAGAGTTGTGCAAGGTGTCCATTATACCATGGTCTCTGGTTGAGGGAACAAGTCATGATGAAAACCAACCAAAGCTCTAGTTACTAACCCGTAAGCCATGGAAAGACCTGTGACTGCTTAGAGAGGACACATTTTCTAATTCACAGGGACACTAGGGGCTAAAGACAGATCCGATGTTGGTTTAGTGACTTAACTTCATTAGCCCTCCATTATCTAAAATGTAGGTTATAATGGTAACTATTATATTACATAGTGTCATGAAGATTATATGAAAAAATTCCTATAATTTGCTTTGTAGCTAGGAACAGAACAATAAGTGGTATTGTCATCACTAGAAAAGATGAAAATGGGAAGATAAACATGGATAAAAGTCCAACACCAATATCCTTCCACATTGAAGTCTTACAATATGAAAAAGAAAAAAAAAAGATCAAATATTCTGAGATATGGGACAATCACAAACATGAACTATATCTGACACCTTGAATTTAGAATAAGTTACTTTACACTAGATGAACATTTTTCTTTACTTCTCTATTTCTTCTTTTTACCTTCTATCCACATTTTATTTCTTCTTCTCACTTTCTGTTTCTTCTCCTTTTCCATTTACATCCAGTCTACGAGAGTGACCTACCAGTCTTGCTCACGAATGTTGCTAGCAGCAACTGAAAAGTGTCAAAACACCCAAACATCCACATGGCTAGCCACTGAACTTTTTTTTTTTTTTTTTTTTTTTTTTTTGTGGTACGCGGGCCTCTCACTGTTGTGGCCTCTCCCATTGTGGAGCACAGGCTCCGACACGCAGGCTCAGCAGCCATGGCCCACGGGCCCACCCGCTCCATGGCATGTGGGATCTTCCCAGACCGGGGCGTGAACCAGTGTCCCCTGCATCGGCAGGCGGACTCCCAACCACTGCGCCACCAGGGAAACCCTGAACTTTTTTTTATATACATGGCCTTGAATCTGCTAATAGATAAATACATTAACTTCCATTTTAATTTTTCAAAACAAGGTAGAGAGGATGATATTTTAAATATCATACACTTTGCTTCTGCTGATTATGTTTCTTCCTCCTGAGCTACTCAGACCAGTACCAGTGCCAAGGAGATGACTCTTTTTGATTAGAAAATAAATGGAAATTGAAGATCTGTCACAATATATCCAGGAGAATTGCACAAAGCAAAATATTCTTCAACTCTGGGATGAAAGGATGAGCTCCCTCTGTGATCATCACTTCTTAGGATTGAAGAGTTCATGGCTGTATGTATGGTTTGAAATTAAACTGAGTTCAAAAGTGTGAAAGAATTTTTTTTTTTTTTTGCTATTTATCTCGCAGAGAGAATAAAAGCTAAAAGGAACATAAAAGTGGGATATTTATATTACTGTGCAGCATAACTCACTAGTAATAGATTAAGTAAGCAAATAACAGTGGTTATTAATAATTTCTTATATCATTATGTTAGTCAGAAGTCCATAAAATTAAAACAGAAAAATTATCATGATTTTAGTCTATATATTTTGATCTTTAGTTTTCTGTTTTATCATTATTATATTCATGCTCTTGAGTGTATATGAATACTTCCTAAATATATTATTAGAGACTATGACAAATGGCTCATTTATGTAGAATGTTAAATAAAAATAACAGGGAATTTGGAAACATCTTCATAGTAAATTAAATGGTGAGTGGAAAAAAAGTATATCTTTTAAGGAACTTCTAAAAACTTTATTCTAAGATACAAAAACAAAGTACTATTCATCAAAAGCATATCATGTCATGGTGGAAGATTACACATATCTCCTGCAAGTTTCTGCAATGGAAAATATGAATTGGTAAGAAACATATTACCAGCATGGGAATTCAGATAGTAAATTTTGTCTTTATTTTACAGCAGTGAAAACTTCTCATCAAATTGAAAATTAAATTAGAAATTATTATCAAAAATAGAACACAAGTCCTTACTTTTGGTATATAACTTTCTTACCTTCAGTCAGTCATTCAGTGTTTCAGTCATGATCTTTTAAGGCTATATTTCAAATCAGCATTTATCCAAAAATAATGTTGTACCAATTATTTTATCTAGTTTCTCAACTCCAATACTTTTTCTTTCCTTCCTGCATTTTCAAATTTACATAAAGATTGTTAGTTAATTTTACATTGAGCCTTTATGTTGTATGATATTCAGGTGGGATTGTGACTAAACAAGAAGAGGAAGAATACAGATACTGTGACTGGGACCAAGAGATGAAAATCATGATCCTTGGGAATTTACATCTACCCTTTCTGGGGAGAGGGTGAGAGAGACAATTTGTACCAAGGAGAATTACATTTTGTTAGGTGGAAGCATATTGTTTGTATTTGTCATAACATATTTATAGGACGATGTACTCCAAAGATGAGTAGCCAAAAGAATGTACTGGTTATTTGACAATTTTCTCTCAACTCCAAATAGAAGGTAATAGAAGTTGGAATGAGGTGAAGGATGTACTTCCAACTCTTTGCTTGCTATCCCTGATAGTCTTGCCCAGCGGTAGCTGTTTCTTCCAACAGCTGCAGGTGTTTCTCCTCAGCTTCTTTTGACACTTTTGGAAAGAGTCTCATCATTCTTCCTTAGTAGGACCATTCACACACAAATTACATTTTGTGTAAGTTCTAGATCATCGGTGCCCTTGCTCAGAGATTCTTGATCTGACAATCTAACCTCTTCCTTTTGTTCTCCCAGTCCTGCTTTTTTGCAGTTATTATCTCTGGGTTATTTCTGTGCTCTTTTTTGCTCAGACAGCCTTCCAACTGCTTTATAACAAATTCTCTATATTAAATATCTTTTGTTGAAATACCTGGTGTGGTTTCTGTTTTCCTGTTGGATCTAAATCAATAGAAATACTGAAACAAATAGGATAAATTAGGAATTTGGGATTAACTGATACACACTACTGTATAGAAAATATATAAACAACAAGGACTTACTGTATGGCACAGGGAACTATATTCAATATATATATTCTTTTTCAGGTTATTTTCCATTATAGGTTATCACAAGACAACTGAATCACTTAGCTGTACACCTGAAACATTGTAAATCAACTATACTTGAATTTTAATTTTTTTTTTTTTTTTGCAGTACACGGGCCTCTCACTGTTGTGGCCTCTCCCATTGCGGAGCAACAGGCTCCGGACGCGCAGGCTCAGTGGCCATGGCTCATGGGCACAGCCACTCCGCGGCATGTGGGATTTTCCCGGGGCACGAACCCGTGTCCCCTGCATTGGCAGGCGGACTCTCAACCACTGCGCCACCAGGGAAGCCCTAAAATATTTTTTAAAATTTTAAAGTGGTATGTACACTTTAAAAGTGTACATAGTTTATGTTAGCCCCTTTACCAGTATAATTTGTTTTACTACCCTTCATTTTTCTATCTGCATCTACTTTGATTTATACATTTGTACATTTAATAATGCAACTCATTAAATCTTTTGGGGGTGATAATTTAATATATAAATACATACATGAATAGCATCCTCAGTATCTCAAAAGAACTAATGAAGTGGGTCCATTCATATCAAAAGAAGGTGGAGGTCATGCACAGGGTTGTTATGCTTATCACTAGTGAGAATACTCATTATGCCTCATTAAAATTACAGCTCTTGTGGTCTTTTAGTGGTCAGGTAAATAAACTCTCTCCAGCTCCTGAAACTGGAATAGCTCTGTAACTGAACTCATTACCCTCCTCTTCCTTAAATCACCCCTATCTTATACCATCCATAATGGGTTTTTTCTACTAAACAATATAACTCCAGTATTTTCAAACAATTTTAATCACTCAGTTGGATTACTGTTACCCACCTTTTTCTTCAAATATTGTGTCCAATACATCACCCTTGTGTATTTCTATTTTTATATCTATTTGTTCATATTTATTTTAATTTAACAATGAACTATATGTAACCTATATGTAGCTTTAAATATTTCTTTTTAAAATACCAGTTTTCTTCTGTTTTAGAACTTTTACTGTCTTAAATTAGAGTCTTCCCATGGTTGCCTAATGCATATATACACTGCTACAAGATTCTTAAAATTAAAAACAAAAAGTTTGCTTTCTATTTTTAAACTTTTGATATTTCAGTTTTACCTATTATTTAATACCTGACACTTTCAGGCCACTTCTAAAGTTTTCCAGAATCAGACCTGACTCTAAGAAGACAACAATAACTGCTTTTCCCAAGCCAAACCTACTTCTGTAGCCTAACCTTTCTTCTCATCTCTTAGTCCTTACTCCTAACAAAAAAGAATATGTTCTCCAGGTTTGGGGACTCTTTCTTCTTCCATTATCTATAATAAAGCAATACATTTTCTCAAAGACAATCTAAATAATCACTTTCTGTAACATCCTTTATCAAAATCCATTAGTCACCATAATGATCCTATAGGATTTATTTTCTTTATTATGCATTTGATTACTTAAGTACATGTGGCTTTGTCATTTTTCCACTTAACTTTATCTTCAGTTTCTCATCTCTCTACCTTGGTGGAAGCACCTAAATGGAATTTTTGGAGGTAATTATTTTTTACATTTACATATCCTCTCAGTGATTAGTAAAATACTCTATGTATAAATTGTTCCTAGTAAATATTATTTGCAAACTGTTCTTATATGTTTCTAATGTATTTACTACTAACAACATTTGACAGCAACTTAATTAATTTTGTTCAGGTATTCTTTAATTGTAATTGTTTGGAATGGACAGTCAAATATTTGGAAATAATTTTTTTTAATCAAATTATCAAATGAAAATTCACAGTAAGTGGTCTTCCAAATGTGCTTTTGGGGGAAAAAAATTACCATATGGTTCTAACAACAACAAAATCCAATTCCAGACAATTTTATGTGCCTAACAGATTGGAGTTTTATCACAAATATGTTGGTTACCTAATGAATTCATTACAGTGTGATTAACTTCTGGATTGTAGCAAACCTGTTTACATATGAAATTATGGTTTGGAATGATCTTCACTTGTTGGCTTGTGAATAAAATAATTTGGTTTGTATACAGAAAATTCAACGTGCATATGGCATGAATGCCACTTATAAAAATATAATTCATAGGAAATGGATAGTGTGAATTTATGGTGACTTTGTAAGTTGGCTGACAACTTATTTTGTGACATATGCCCAGAAGGAATGCTTTATGTAGCTCATAAAAGAGGGTTTTAAATCCTAAATCTTATTTTCTCCATCGATTGCAATCAAAAGGATATGAAGCTATCTTTTTTGATATCTTTACAACTAGTTGAAATTATATAGGTAAAGGAATGAAGGATTTCTCAAGAAAAATTCTTTATATTAATAATTTCAAATAATTGTGAAGAAGCCTTTTGAAACAGTTTTTGATTAATTTATGTTTTTACATGTAGAATATTTGTAATGTCTGCATTACATGAACTTTAGGAAGTAATAATGAAATTAAGAAAGATCTTCAGTGCGTTGAAATCTGTGAATAATTAGGTAAGACAAGGAAGGCTTTGAACTAAATGTTTACTAAGACTTTTTTCTTTTAGCAACGATTTTCTTTAGTTTCACCCATAAATGTCATTTTGGTTAGTTAATTAGAAACTACGTATTTGTAAACACTTCGATATCTGGGAATATAAAAGAAAAACAGTTCTAAAAAATTCCCTTGGGCTTCCCTGGTGGCACAGCGGTTGAGAGTCCGCCTGCCGATGCAGGGGACACGGGTTCGTGCCCCGGTCTGGGAAGATCCCACATGCCGCGGAGAGGCTGGGCCCGTGAGCCATGGTCGCTGAGCCTGCGCGTCTGGAGCCTGTGCTCCACAACGGGGGAGGCCACAACAGTGAGCGGCCCGCGTACCGCAAAAACAAACAAAAAAAACCCTGACAGAACACATTTTAAAATGTTTGAATTTATATTTAGCTTTTAAACTAATTATAAATCAATAATAAACATAGTATATGAATTACTGAATTTTCTAACACAGGAACTTTATTTCACTTTAAAACGTTATGTGTTGCCCACCAACCACTATATAACTTGAACATAATCTTTGTTCCCTCATGCTCTTGTTTCTTCTTTTCTATTAGTATTGACAGTGAAGTGATTCTATCACAGTATCCAAGATATTATACACTTTTGTAAGAAAGATGTGACAAAGCAAAAGTACTTCAACCCATTTTCATATAAAAGAATGAAATAAATTTCAGTGCTTTGTTCTTACCCTCCTCATCCTAAACCCTGCCAACCAGCAAGTCCAGGAAGAGCTAGAGGTAAATAATTTGGCAAATGGTAATTGAGTGCTTATTATGTGCCAAAAAAACTCCTAAATTTTAAAATGGAAAAGTACAGTGAATGTTTACTTACATAGTTTCCAAAGGTAGTAAATAAATGTTGCCTCTTCAGACTTGACATCTTTCCTGGTATGTTACCAATAGTGTTAACTACTAAAAAGGACTATACTCCATATCTAGTGTTAAGTCAGAGAACTGCACAATGACTTTGGCAAAAATACAATGCCTGTTATCATGGAGTGAATTATAATATTTATGAAATAATTTAATTTTAAATATTAAATATCGTTAGCATATAACTTCTATTTCTCATTCCATTTACTGAATACCATTTAAATTGGTGGATTCAGAATTTTGTTCTGACTTGGAAATTTTGGATAAAGGATACCTGAGTGTACTCAGAAATAATACCAGATATATGACATGAAAAACAGGAAGTGATCCATTAGTCTGAAAGTTTATGAGAATGATTGTGGCTTTAAAAAGATTTTTTTAATTTCAATTTTTTGGAGCAGTTTTATGTTCACAGCAAAATTAAGAGGAAGGTACAGAGATTTTCCATAGACCCCCATGGCCTGACATATGCATAGCTTCCCCCATTATAAACATCTCCCAACAGAGAGGTACATAGGTTACAACTGATGAACCTATGCTGACACATCATTAGCACTCAGAGTCATAGTTTACATTAGGGTTCACTCAGCGTCATACAGTCTATGGGTCTGTACAAATATATAATGACACATATTTATCATTATAGTATCATACTGACTATTTTTACTGCCCTCAACTCCTCTGTGTTTCATCTATTTGTCCCTCCCACCCCCTCACCCCAACCCTGGCAACCACTGATCTTTTTACTGTTGCCATATTTTTGCCTTTTCTAGAATGTCGTATAATTGGAATCATACAGTATGTAGCCTTTGCATGTTGGCTTCTTTCACTTAGTAATATGCATTTAAGCTTCCTCCATCTCTTTTAGTATTTGTTATTTCATATGCAATATTCAAGGGAGGGCAACTTTTTCACTGAAAATTTTAAAAGAACAAAATAGAACAATCTACACATGTATTCATAAATTCTGATGGTGCAAAGGTGATCATGATGATGGGAAAATTATGCTAAACTTAATATGGCTCTTTGAGTCATAGGCTGTCCTTTGCCCTGGGTATCTAAAAGTCACATTTCATGAGCAAGATGGAATTCTCCGGCAGATTGCTTTCAGACTTCATCTGCACTACAGGTCTTCTAGGTCTCCAAGCTTCTGCCCTTTGACCTGGAGCTGGAACATCAGCTCTCCTGAGTCTTAAGCCTGCAGAGTTTGGACTAGTCAGCCTCCATAATCACATGAGTCAATTCCTTATAATAAATATATTTCTAAATATACACACATCTTATTAGTTCCATTTCTCTGGACAAACCTAATACACCTACCTTCTCATGAATACACATTCCAAACCTGGGGTCTATCTATCTATCTATCATCTATGTATATTTGCATATATATGAACATATATATGTGTGTGTGTGTGAGTGTGTGTGTGTGTGTGTGACTAGAGATAGAGATATTGATATAGATATAGCCAGGATTCTTTGAACAACCCTGCCTCTAGCAGTCTGGGGGATTTCAGGCCTTTTCCATGTGACAATGCTTTGTCATCTACAAATTGGAATTGGTAAATTGTCACAAAGAAAGCTTGATAGAACCAGGCTTAAGCCATTCCATTCCCATGAGGCAATTTAAGTTAGTTATAACAAGGAAATGGAATGAAAGCACACAACGTTCCTTTGTCTTTGTTTCCCACATTATGTCATGAGAAATTCTTTCATGCCTGCCACATTGTGATATCTCTGATGGTGAATAGAGAAGCCAGTCCCTTAGTGATGCAAATGAGAATGGAAAAGTTGTAATTAGATGTCATCACAGTCAATCATCTTAGACATAAAGGAGGGAGGGAGGTTATCTCAAGGGGGAGAAGCAGTGTGTCCAGATTGTGTCCATGGAAACACAACCTCTTTGTCTACCCCTCCTCAAACATAGGGTCTGGAATCTAGGGTCAGTAACCAAAACTGTCAAGGAAAAAGACTTCATCATTAGAAGACAAGCAAACAAGGGTCAGTTGTTGTATTTATTATCCCATGTTAGCTTTGGTAGGGGGAAAAGAAAACATCTTGGTAAAAATTGTTGCCTCTGACAGATCTGCCTCTTAGCTTTCTGATGTCTCAGAGTTACAGTTGGCAAAAAAAACCCGAATTTTTTAGTAGAAACCTTGACAAATTAAAAGACGGCTTCCCTAATATTGGCCAAAAGTCTCCTAAAACAATCAGCTTATCCTAATTCCAAAGATAAAATTTGTGACTTTAAGGGATTAAATAACTTGTCCAAAGTCACCCAGCGTCCCAAGGACCATACTGAGAACATTTTATTTCTGAAGAAGTCTGATTCCAAATCCCAGGCCTTCTGACTGGAGCACACTTATCACTCAACCACTCTCCGTTTCTCCCTGCTGGAGTGTAAGTGCCATGGGGCAGACAGTGTTATATGTTTTGCTCGCTGCCACATTTCCAGCACCTAGGATAGTACTTGACACGTAACAGGCACTCAATAAATATCTGTTAGGAGGATATATATTCAGTCCAATTTGAAATGGCTCACAAATATTTTTCATTGTGTGTGTACATATGTCTATATGTACACACACACATGTATATGAACATATATAAGAAACACTATTCAAGCTAATAAATAGAATATTCTCTGTATCTTTTGGTTTTCTAATCTGTCTCATTCATATTTTTCACTGGTAAATTGGCTAAGCAAGCAAACAAAAGTAATTGTTATTTTAAACAAAATGATGTATTTTGTAAAGTTCATGATCAATTCAGGACTTGAATTCCTCCTCTGATATCAGTCTTGGCCACAGGTCACTGAGCAGACCAAACCTGAAAAGAATGTCATTTACTTTGGTCAAAACTTAGTACTTAAGTATGTAAATATTTAATGTGAGACTTTATTGATATTACAATACTTGAGATAACTACTTCTTGGTGTTCCAAATGAAGTCAATGACATGTGATATTCGCTGCTAGAAAGGTAAAAATAAAATAAATTAATTAAGATAATGATAATTTGAAACTCTAAAGTATCTTTCTAATCCACTAGTAGAAATATTTTTCAGTAAGTATGTTCAGTTATAGAAGGCCTTTTTATTCCAATATTAAAGCATTTTGTCTCTGCAAAAGAACGACATTTTGGTTTAAGAACATTATTAAACCTTGGGTCTTTGTTTAAATGTCAACCTTGAAACGTATTGCATTTCAAAAAAATCAATAAGGTTTTAATTTCCTTTTGGTAAATATCTCTTTCATTGGAAGAAAAGTAAGAAACTGTCAGAAGAGCTAATCTCTTGTGGTCACTAACATACTATTTCCTCTAATTTACGTAGAGTAATATAAAAAGAACACTTTCTGTTGGTCGGTGTCATTGTTTTTCATTTGTGTATGTGTGCTTCCAGATTCTTGAAAAATCAAACCATTCCAGTCTGTTTTTTTTAATGGTTAGAGTATCAGTCCATTTTCTATTTATTCATTTGTTTTTATTTATTTATTTATTTTACTTACATCACACAAAATCTGATATTCTGAACCAAAATGATATATCACCTACATTTATGAAAGTTTATTTTCTAATTATTTTATCATTTGGAAAAATATGACATTGTTCCTTTCTTTGTTTGTATAGTATGTGGGTTGGGGGGTGGCACCCAGGAAGATTTATTTTTTTCTTTTCAGTTAAACAACACTGTTGTTTGACTTCAGTCTTTTCCAAAAGCAAAGAAATGTCAGCCTGTGGCTCAAGAGAGAAAGAGTTCAGGGAACTGTTTCTTCTGATAAACCCACAGATGACTTTCACGGTCTATTTCGAAGAAATGGGTCAGATTGGTGAAATGTCATTTTCGTTATTTATCTTCTGCAGTTTGTAAGCTTGGAATGCTGCAGAGGTTTAAGAGCCAAGAGCAATGCTGGCATGATCATAAGGTCACTGGTACCTTAACATATGCCAGAAACAGGATGGTGGTTCTCAAAACACATAAGTTCAGAGAAAAAGATATCAGAAAGTTTATGTGCCAAATTTTTAATGACAATAATTATGTGAAATTATTCTACTAACCTAAATCATGTTCATTTGATGCTAACACTTCTATAGCTCCTGAGATCCTCTCAAAATATGGAGCAGCTGTTTAAACGGCAGATGTATTCTGCGTATTAACTATACATTCAAGATTGTCAACAGTCGTTCTTGCTGGAGAATGTTGAGGGCTACTGAGGTTTTGGAAATGAAGCAGACTGCTAGCGACTCTGCCCCAAACACAAACATTTACCATTTTAACTATTTTATATTCTGAGATATGGCCATAATATTTTATTAGGAACATTATTAAACTGCCTTATATTAATTTTTTAGAGCTTGTCATTCTCCAGCAAGTCTATTTAACTACCACCACCATTGTCATCATGACTAATTATTCTATTTCCTTGGGCTTTTTCCAAGGTCTTTAGCCATCGTGTATTCTTTAATCTTTACCATAACTCTATGAAGTAGTTGCTATAATTATTCTCATTTTATAGATGAGGAAATGGAGGCACAGAGAAGCTAAGTCACTTGCTCAAGATACAACATCTAAGTATAAAAGCAAGACTTGATCTTAGGAATTCTGGCTGCAGTGACAAACCTGCTTCTAATTATGAAAATAAGTATACATTAATTGAAACATGTATTAGTCTTTAAAGGCTGCCACACAAAATATCACAAACTCAATGGTTTAAACAACAGAAATTTATTTTCTCATAGTTCTAGAGGCTGGAAATCTAAGCTCAGGGAGTCAGCATGATCTGGTTGGTTTCTGGTGAACCTCTCTCCTCAGGTGGCAGACAACACCATGTCTCTTGCATCCTCTCTGGGCACGTAGAGAGAGATCTCTCAAATCTCTTCCTCTTCTTCTAAGGACATCAGTTCTATCAGATTAAGGACCCACCCTTATAACTTTTTTAATCCTAATTACCTCCATAAAGGTCTTATCTCCAAATACCATCACATTGGTGCTTAGGGATTCAACATACAAATTTTGGAGGGACACAGTTTAGTCCATGACACAAAGTATACAAACTTAATATTCAGTACTATCCAAAAATGGCTCTAGAAATCTAAACATTACTTTACATTGGTTTGACTTATTTTATTTCCAACCAGATTAAAAATATCTTATTATTATAAGATCTTATCTTATTCTGTCTCCATTAATACAGAAATTGAAAAAACAAACAAGCAAAACACTATGGTGACCTTTCTGGGCTGAAAAGAGGTCTATAGCCTTTTTGAATAGGCAATGACTAGACTCTATTTTAAAATGTAAACAGTTCATGAACTAGGTTTTAAAGTATAAACATGAGAGTGGGTATTCAAGAAGGCAGAGGAAAGACTGAGAAGATGAAGCATTTTCTAGTCTCATCTTTTTCAATATATTTCACTTATCAATAATTATACCTGATTATAAATTTTTAGAGGTAAGATTTGCCACCAGCTGAATAGGTTCTGATACAGAATAGCTGCATTAGGAACTGCTGCTTCATTTCTGACATAATATATGTACCGTGGAGAAAAGGTAAAACAAATTATAATATTGGTTTCCCTACGAATTCCAAAATGATGAAAAATAGGGACAAAATGTGACTTCAGCTGAAAGCCATGTACAGGAAATGGAATTTGATATGGAGCCTTGCTTCTCAAAGTGTGGTCCAGGGATGGGCAGTATCAACATCACCAGGATGTTGGAGACAGTACCTCAGGCCCGACTCCAGGCCTACTAAATCAGAATCTTCATTTTCTCAAGATCCTCTGGTGAATTGCATGAACATTATTGCATAAGAAGTGCTAATATAAGGAATGTGTTCATGTGATGATGAAAACATTTGGTAGATAGGCACAATTCTTATATTTGTATCTGATTCTGTTCAGTTACTGTGATCTAAGTTTTAGAGGTTATATGAGAATTATATAATGGCTCTTCTATTTATTTTTGTTAGGATGATCAAAGGGGATCATAAGGAAAATGGCTTAGAAAAGTTGAAATGAACTATAAAGGATACATTCTAATTATCTTTACATAGACTCTATTGCTTTCATTTAAACTTGGAATTTTGCTTTAAATATTAATAATAACACATCTTATTTGGAGACAAATTAATCATGATGAAGTAAATATTGAGAAAATCTTTAAAAAAGGATTCTTAATCAGTCCATTAATTAATAATTCTAAAACTGTTCTACAAATGAAAGTGGACGAGTGTAGAAGTCAGAAAGAGCAGATTGATATAAAAATGGAGTATTTGCAACCATAAAAAGAAATGAAATTGAGTTATTTGTAGTGAGGTGGATGGACCTAGAATTTGCTATACAGAGTGAAGTAAGTCAGAAAGAGAAAAACAAATAACATATGCTAACACATATATATGGAATCTAAAAAAAAAAAAGGTTCTGAAGAACCTAGGGGCAGGACAGGAAGAAAGATATAGACGTAGAGAATGGACTTGAGGACACAGGGTGGGGGAAGGGTAAGCTGGGACGAAGTGAGAGTGGCATGGACATATATACACTACTGAATGTAAAATAGATAGCTAGTGGGAAGCAGCCACATAGCACAGGGAGATCAGCTCAGTGCTTTGTGACCACCTAGAGGGGTGGGATAGGGAGGGTGGGAGGGAGATGTAAGAGGGAGGGGATATGGGGATATATGTATACGTATAGCTGATTCACTTTGTTATATAGCAGAAACTAACACAACAATGTAAAGCAATTATACTCCAATAAAGATGTTAAAAAAAAATGGAGTATTTGATCAAAATTGATCATGGTAAACGCTAAGTTCCTTGAAGGCAAAGATTCTCCAGAATATATATATTTTTTAATTCCCATTGCTTACCACAGTTCCTGGCTCATAAATGGTGAAAATAACATTTGACAAAATAATTAATACAATTAATTATAAAATTAATAATATTCTTTAAATTGATTAATTTTATAATTAATACAATTAATTATAAAATTGATAATATTATAAAATATTAATAATTAAACTTTTGATAGAAAGTTTTCTAAAATGAAAATTTCTATTGTTAATCTTTTATGGCTTTTTGAATAGAGATCTCCAAGTCACATTGCTATCTTGTCATTTAGGATAAAGTGCTCTTGAGTTAAACCAATGGGATTTAGGCAATGTATTAATTTCCTATTGCTGCTGTAACAAATCACAACAAATTTAGTGCCTTAAAAACAAATTTATTATCTTACAGTTCTGGAGGTCAGGAGTCTGAATTGGGTTTCAAATGGGTGAAAAGCAAGGTGTTGGCAAGATGAAATTAATTTCTGGAGGCTTTAGGCAAGAATTTACTTTCTTACATTTTCCAGATTTTAGATGCTGCCTGCATTTCTTGGCTTGTAGTCCTCTTCCATCTCCAAAGCCAGCAGCAGTTGGTAGAGTATTTCTCATACCACATCACTTTGACACTGACTCTTATGCCTCCCTCGTCCACATTTATCAATCCTTGTGGTTACCTTGGGCCTACCCAGATAATCCATGATGTTCTCCCTATTTTAAGGTCAGCTGATGCATACCATTCCATTAGATGGCAGCTAATTCCATCTGCTACCTTAATTCCTACTCTGCCATGTAACATAACATATTCACAGATTTCAAGGTCTAGGACATGAACCTCTTTGGGAAGCTATTATTCTACCTACCACACACAGAAATCACAATGGGACAAGAAAGGTAGGCGACCTTGTGAGGACAGCCTTTTGGACCTGTTTAATGTACTACTATTACTTTCTTTATATCTGAATGTGTATTAGGAATTGCTGAGTAGTTATATGCATAGATTTCCCCATCTTGCACATTCCAGTGGATGTTCTCCCAAGTGGGGGATCGCTACATGTAGAGAAGAGCTACTGCCTTTGTAGTAGCTCTTAGTAGTGTTGGTCCCACAACACTAAAGAACGTTCTGAACTACAAATCCTTGTGACTGATGATGGCATAATAAGAAATATATATTTGATCTTTGTCTCTGGGTCCTGACAACGAGCTCCTAAAACCCTTGTAATTTCCTGAGTGATAGGGGTGATAGCAGCATCTTTTGTTTCTGACACAGGGCTCCTAAATCCCTTGGAATTTCCAGGGTGATAGGAGCCTCTTTTGTTCTAATGAGCTGACTCTTGGTGGGACCCTAGATAAATTCAGGATAGGGGCTGGTCACCAGAAAGACTAAGCTTTGATTAGAAGCCTGAAAGTTTTAGTTCCACTCTCCCCAACCTTTGAGAAGGAAAAAGGGAGATTAAATTAATAATCAATCATGCCTATGTGATGAAATATCCATAAAAGCACCTAAATGGTAAGGTTGGAAGAGCTTTTGTATTGATGAATGCGTCTACATGCCAGGAGAGTGGCATGCCCTAACTCCACAGGACAGAAGCTCCTGTGCTCAGGACCCTCTGGACTTCACCCTATGTACCTCTTCATCTGGCTGTTCATCTGTATCCTTTATAATATTCTTTATAATAAACCAGTAGATTTAAGTGAAGTGCTTTTCCTAAATTCTGTGAGCCATTTTAGCATATTATCAAACCTTGGGGGCAGGGTATGGAAATCCCTTAAATTTGTAGCTGGTCAATCAGAAGTCCTAGGAGTTGGGAACTTGCATCTGGCATATGCAGTTGGGGCAGTCTTGTGGGACTGAACCCTGAATCTGTGGGATCTGATGCTTACTCCAGGAAATTAGTGTCAGAAATGAATCAAATTGTAAGACACCTAGTTGGTGTTCAGAGACCTGGAAAATAGATTGTCAGTCTGAATGAAAACTTCATACATTTGTGGGCAGAAGGACTGTGAGTAAAAATGGTTAGTGTTGATTATTTCACCGAAAGAAACTAGGTAATGGAAGCATCCTCCACCTTGGAGTATTTCGTAGGGCTTAGACATCTGTTAGACTCAGCAGAGAATGGTGCCATTTCCTGTATCTTCCATGAAAAATATCTGCCAGGACCTCTGGGTATCTGCCCTGCTCCCATTCCTGTAGCTGTTAGTCATTCCATGGACGAACAAATACCACCCAGTCAGTGACTGGACAACAAGACAGGGTGTATTGACAGCCTTAGGCAGTTTTTCCATAAGCATGCACTGAATGTAATTATCCTAACTGAATTGGGAACCCTAAGGCTTACCAGCCAGCTAGAGGCCATGTTGAAGGTGCCATCAACTTGCACTCCCTGAGTGATGTAGGTCAGATCTGCAGATCACCAGCAGTTGTCAACAATTTCCCTCTAGGGGTATCACATACATTCCTGGAACTGTACTTCTTGAGGAAAGCCAGGAATTAACTTGCCTCTGAGAAACATGGTGATTGTATCTTGCTGGTGGTTAGGGGAGACTTTCAATTGTTTAAGGCAATACCACAGTCAATCGTGTGGTTCTCAAATGACTGTAAAGAAATCTCAAAAATGAAACTATGCCTGGTTACTTGTATTTAGCAGATTGGTGGACTTCAAAATGTATATTCACGTCTTAATCCTCAGAACCTGTGAATGTTACTTTATTTGGAAAAAAAGTGGTCTTTGTAGATGCAATTTAGTTAAGAATCTTTGGATGATGAGTTTACCCTGGATTACCAGGTGGGCCTTAAATCCAGTGACAAGTGTCCTTATAAGAGAAAGGCAGATGGACACTTGACAGACAGAAGAGTTGAAAGCAACGTGACCACAGAGGCAGAGATTATAATGATTTAGCCACAAGCAAAGTAAAACCTGGAAGAGGCAAGGAACAGATTTTCCCTAGAGCCTGTAGAGGGAGTGCTGCCTTGCCAACACATTGATTTTGGACTTCTGGCCTCCAGAAGTGTTAAAGAATAAATTTCTGGTATTTCCAGTAGCCAAATTTGTGGTAATTTGTTACAGGAGCCATGGAAAACTAATTCATTCAAGAAAGCTTCCCAGGGGGATAAATGGCTCATTAATTTTGTGTTTTTTAGACAGTTATCCCAAGGAAGGGAGTCATTTAATTAGAAAAGATCATATGAAATTTGTACCTGACTTTGGTCAATGACACAGCTCTGGCCTTTGGAGGCAGTCAGGTCATCCCCAAGTCACTGGCCAGGGTTGTTATGAATGATAGACTTGTTCTAACTTCCTCCCTAGGAACCAAAGCAGTGTATATACACTTGCTAATACAGTCTGCTGCACCTAGAGTAATGCTTTCTGCTAAGAGGAAAGTTCAATTCATAAACCTAAGGAGAAATCCACTTTTCTTTCTAAGATAGACACTGATGGTTTGGCTTATGGGTTCATTCTCCAGATTGGAGCCAGGACTCTTGAGCACGAGGTTAAGGTCCATATTGCTAGCTGGCCTAATTATACTGCTTGGAATCTTGTTGATAATAGTCTTAACTAAATACTGACAGGAGAAATTGAACAAATTTGGTGCCAGTCTCAGTTTCTCAGATTCATCAGAGTGGCCAGAAAATGTTGTACCCATGGGAGAATTCACTAGAAGCCAAGATGACGTAGAAACAAGAAGTAGATATTGGTGGGAGACAATTCTCTGTGGGTTTCTCATGTCTCTGAACATCTCACAAGCAGAGGCACTGTCTTTTTCCTGACAATCTGTTCAAGAGTATTTATAGAACAAATAGTCTTAGAAGCCTTATTTCTCTCCAGAATACAGGGCCAGTTTATTTACTATCCAGGATAATAAAGATATAGTCTCCCTTTGGAGAAGGCTTTCTCCCACTATAAAATATTCGGGTTTCCTAGATCATGCGGTTCTGTCCTGTAATGTATCTCCCTGCAAGTGTGGGTATCATCAAGCCCTGTTTATATTGTGGCCTGGGGTCTGTAGTTCAGAAAACTGGAGCAAATGCTACTGTTATGAGTAATAAAGTCTATTGCTTCTGATCCCAGAGTCTCTTCCGCCAGCACCCATGTAACTGTGGCAGCCTAACTTGTCAGTTTGCAAGCAGAATAAAACTTCAGACTTCAAACACTTCATTGTTCTTGCTACTGTACGACAACCAAAAAAAGATGAATTTAATTGTATAGGTATTATACCTCATTAAAAAAGAATTAACGGAACAGTGATTATAATCCGTTTTCAATCTTTTTTGTTTTGCTTTGTTTTTTTAAGATAAACATGTTTCCTTTTTTCATAAAATACAAATTAGATCTGTTAGTTCATTTTGATTAATTTTAATCTAATTAAGTTTAGTCCTATATTATGTATGTATATTATTTCATTTTCAATAAGTTTACTTTATTGTACAGGATACAGATACATTTTGTTAAATTCCATATAGGGTGATAAGTATTATGGCAGAAGTATAGAATAGGGTTCTTGCTCTAGAATTACATACAAGGAACACTAGCACAGATATATATACACATGTGGGGTGGGGGGAGTAGAGGGAAGGTGTAAATCAGGGAAGGCTTCCTGACTGTCATTACAATCATTTTGAAAATTGTGACACCAGAACTTCTGGAGAGATATAGAATCACATCAGCTGTCATTTAAAAGTATATAAAAATTATGAGAAGAATATTAAAAATAATTCATCATAAACTAGAATAATACATACATTATTTATTAAGTAAATAAAAAATACATTAGTTGAATCCAATCAGGAAGTATAGCTATAGGAAGTTTGAGTGTTAGGTAGACTGCAACTTGAATTATGGGGGTATTTACTACAAAACTAGTCTTTTTGGACTGGAAGTCTCCTCTTGTTGTAAACATGGTAGATGAGGTTTCAACACAGCAGTTTGGATGTGGGAAAACTGTACCAGGTAATTGTTGCTTCAGTTTTCACAAACTGGTTTAAATTTCTGACAAATATGCAAATACTCTGAGATACCATCTTCAGAATTTTCTTGGCACTTGTCTTAGTTTTATGTTGCTTATGAAACATATTATCACAAACTTAATGGCTTAACCGGTACACATTTATTATCTTATAACTCTGTAGGTTAGAACTCTCACACAGGTGTCACCAAGCTCAAGTCAAAGTATTAACAGGGCTTTGTTTCTTTCTGGAGACTTTGAAGGAGAATCAGCTTCCTTGCTCATTTAGCTTGCTGGCAGAATTCTGTTTCTTGCGATTTCCAGAGCGGTTGTCAGCTGAGGTACATTGCCATCTCCTAGAGACCACCCACATTCTTTGGCTCCTGTCTCCCATCCACTATCCTCAGAGTCAGCAAGAGTGAATTGAATCCTTCTTATGTCGCATCTTTCTGCCTTTCTTCCATTGTCACATCTCTCTCTAGCCAGACCAGGAAAGTTTCTTTCTTTTAAGGATGTGTGTGATTAGACTGGTCTAAAGCAGAAAATCCAGTAAGTCCTCTTCATCTCCAGGTCCATATCTTAATCAATCTGCAAAATCACTTTTGCCACATAAGATAAATATTTATAGTTTCCAGAGACTGGGGTGTGGACATCTGGGGGAGAGGTGTTACACTGCCTGACACAGGGTGACATAGTTTTTCCTTGGTGGGTTAGTATATTTTACCCACAGGAAGATTTAGAATTTGGTGTAGAAATAATAAAATAAATTGAATACATAAAAACTGCTTTTATGTTAAGGAATATTCTGTGCATATTTAGTATTATTCACATGTATAATGTTTCAGAGAACTTGGCTTAACTGAGTAACAGTTCTTCCTAAAGTACTTTATGATACTATAATATGTATAATTATTATAAGTTAAAAGTTTGCTCAGGTTACAAACTTTACCGGAACACTTAAATGAATTTAGTAGTAAAGATATTTATAAGTTTAATTTATCAGATTCACAAGTATTATTTAAGTACTTGAGAAGATCTATTGGAGTACTTAATAAGAAAAACAAACGTATTAAATATATAAATGCAGTGTAAAATTTTAGCAAATGTATCTAAGTTTACATGTTAGAATGGGTATTAATCAAAAAGCCACTTAAAGTACTGGTTAAAGTGTGCTAGTTTTATAAACAGAAGAGTAATATTTATAAACATTTAAGAAAAATAGAGTTTTGAGCTTAATAATTTGAATTAATAGAATAAAATTTAATTTTAAATAAAAAGAAAAATGCCTGAGTAGTATTTTCTGTGCATGGGATATACAAACACATACATACACTGTTAACAAGTTAACATATATATATGTCTTAGATGGGTACCAAAAAACATGTATGAATTAGCCAATCATAAATAGGAAAGAGGAAGAAGAATGGGCAAGTAGTCATTTAAGTGGCAGGAAAAGAGGAAGTTTGCCAACAGAACAGACAACATTCTTGATGTATAAAGACATCAAGATATGAGAGCATGGGCATTCTTTACCCTAAGCTATTGAGATTTCGTGTTGGTTAGTTACTTCAAACAATTCATTATAGTGAGAAATTGTAAACGTGCGTTAATTAAACTTAATTATACATTAATAACACATTAAACATGCGTGGAACTGAAACCTAGCAGAGCTCTGTGGGGCTCCTGGGCACAAAGCCTTTCTGTGTCTCCCATTTCTTGGTTGTAAGAAGTAGGCTTCATTCAGCCTCCATGACCTTCCCGGAGTTCCAACGGGCAGATTCAAGCAGTTGTTAATTAGGGAAGGGAGGGGATGCGAGACCAGGGAGAAACAAACTGTCAAGAGAAACAGTAGTGCAGCCTTGGGGCAGGTTCCTTGTTCCCCATCAACGGATACATACAACAATATCTCTGAGCTGTTTTGCAGATAATGAAACCCCCACCAGGTGGGAGAAGTTAACTGTTAATGAAGCTCTGCTGCCCACAACCACATAGCTCCCAGACCAGTTGGAACCTGAAGGTTGATGATGCTGACTCCTAAATTACCTCACCACCAACCAATCAGAAGAATGTCCACAAGCTGATCACACCCTCTTTGGACCATTACTATAGAACTTCTCACTACCCTCTCTAAGTTGGGAAACACAGTTTTGAGGGCATTAGCCTACTGTGGCCCCCTTTGCCTGGCAAAGCAATAAAACTATTCTTTTATACTTCACCCAAAACTCTGTCTCCGAGATTTAATTCAGTGTCAGATTACAGAGGCTGGATTTGGCTTTCGAACTTCAAATATATGCAAATACATTTATTCTAGACTTTCCTAGAGTATGGGGACCATGAACTAGAATTCCATGTAATTTTTTTTTTCTAACATCATACCCAAAATTCATGATCTGCACTCTCCAATTTTCTTTTTCTTTAAAATGGAGGTGGAATGGGGCTTCCCTGGTGGCGTAGTGGTTGAGAGTCCGCCTGCCGATGCAGGCGACACGGGTTCGTGCCCCAGTCCAGGAAGATCCCACATGCCACAGAGCGGCTGGGCCCGTGAGCCATGGCCTCTGAGCCTGCGCGTCCGGTGCCTGTGCTCCACAACGGCAGAGGCCACAACAGTGAGAGGCCCGCGTACAGCAAAAAAAAAAAAAAAAAAAAAATGGAGGTGGAATGTAAGGACATTTGTAAAGCAATATAGGCTCAGATTTTCTGCTGTATTTTATAGTTATCCATTTCACTTAATTTATTAACTCAGTTTCATTACATCTTTTCTAAAACATTCAATTTAGTTTTCATGGAAATAATGGGTTTTTCCTCTGCATGTTTCATTGGTTTACTCAATAGTTAATCAAACCATAAAAGCAATAACATCCATAACTACATAAAAAGATTTGGAAACAAATATACTTCTGGCAAGGATCAAACTCACTAGATAGGAGACGTGTTGGTTTGTACTAGGAAGAATTGAAATAATAGTGGAGGTCTATCAGTATGATTTACAGAGGGAATGAAGAACCTTAGTTAATCCAGAAAAAAGGTGAAGTGCAGGTTGGTTATTTAAAGGAATTTAGCTCTGTTTTCTTGTTTTGTTTTAAGTAAATTCAGGATAGAGTTTGGTAGGTGAAAAGTAATTCCGAAATTAATTAAGAATGAGATAATTAAAGGCCTTATATGCCATCATAAATAGATTCGCCTAAAGGAAATTTCTTAACATTTTTCTTACCTTTTATCATCTTGAGTATCTAGCTCAGAGTTTTGGGCACAATATGTACTTAATAAACAGTTGCTGAATTGCATTTAAGTGAGGTAAAATTGAGAAAAGACTTGAACAGAGGACAGGTGCCTTTAAGAGACTTAAATTATACTAAGGAAATTTGAGGGTTTAGTAAAGTTAAAAACAGCATGTGCTATTTGTTATAACTCACTAATTTGTGAACTATTTTTATCCTCTCAGACTCTCCTGTTCTTAGAATAATAACTCCTCAAGGGAAAGAAGAAATGGTGTGAAATCCATGAAGTCCACAATCCCTAACGCAATTGAAAAAACAGATCCTCTTTTAGAAGTGAATCCTAAAACTATCCAAATGGTATTCTCTCCTGTTGACCTAACCTGATTAAATTTATAGTCCTAAAATTGCACTCAGTTTTTGGCTCACACTGGCAGACTACCATATCCAGTTCTCATGCACTAAAGTGAGGAGTGAGAAACATACATGGTGTCTGTTTTGGAGTCAGTGAGGTTGCAGGGGTGTAATGAAAGATATTCCCTAGAAGAATTGGTCCCTCAGAAAATAGCTTTCTAAGCAGATATCTGTTTGCAAAAGTTTTCTTTTATATTAAGACAAAACCTAAATCTCTGTAGATTAATAACTTTCAGTGCTTTGCATCCCATACATCTCACATGAAGTCTCACCATTATGCTATCATATATAATATAACCATCACAGTGGAGTTTAAATACATGAATGTCACTGACAGATTGGAGAGAAGAGGGAGGAGGGAACAACGAGAAATGAGCAAAGAACAAATCTAAATGACTTCAGGCTAAGTAAGGTCTTTAATTTAGCCAAGGTGTTATCTCATTAGCAAGGTGTCTTTATGCCCTGAAGGTTGTTATTCTTTTTTTTTTTTTTTCTTAGAAACAAATTACTCAACTGGCCCTCTTGTTATACAGCTGCATCATGCAGTAGTCAATCATAGGTTTCTCACAGTTTGTAGCCTGAGGACAGGAGTGTCGAAGGATGGCTCAAATTCATCATGGACAATGTCCCATACATCTGGGACATACAGATTAATGATGGTATATCTAGGTGTGTTCATCTCAGTGCATGGTGGAAGTTTTTCTCTTTTCAATTAAAATTTTTCACTGAAACAATTTAAAGATATTAAATGTATAGTTCATTTCAAATATGACCTTGGAAGTAAATTACTGCTGATCATTTAAAGCCAAATTTATAGTCAGAAAACTTCTGTCCCTGTGAATATCACTGCTTTGCAGAGTCAGTACAGTAATGAATAGAATATTTGTGAAGGAATAGTTGTAGTAAGAGAATAGAATATTTGCTATGTTCGTGCTCTACTAGTTTTGCTATTTTTAATTGTATGTAAGGTTTCAGATATACATAAATAGCACCACAATGTTTTAACTTTTTCTAGTATTAGAATAGGCAGAGAACTTTACTTTCTGATATCACACAGATTCCTTTGTATACATCCCCACAGAATGTTGCTCTCCAATTAAATGTCATAAACGCTCTTGGCTGGGAGCATTGCAGATTGCCAAAAATTTCCCCCTGAACTTGTAGCTGGTTGTGCCACAAGGCATACAAACCATCCAATTCCACAGAACTTTTAAAAACGGTTTTATATCAGAGATTGTCCTCTATTTTCTTTCCAAATAGTAGCATTTATCAGACTCCACTTCTCCATACATTCTAGGCATAATTTATATGCAAATAGCCTTCTTATTATAAACCTTGATCCTCCTCAGATGAAGCTTACAGAAGATTCTAAGTGTACTTTTGGCTTGCTGACAACAAACATATTTAGAAAAGAAAGACTGCGACTTACAAAAGCGTCCTTACAAAAGCTAAACTGATTTCAAGCCCTCTGAACTAATCAGATAGAATTAGCAGGGAGGAGTGGAAGATGATGAGGGAAGAATGTGTTAAGTGTTAAGAATATCATGGTGGTTTGCTTCCTCTCATGGCCTGACAGCCTTGATCAGCTAATTAGGAAACCTTTACCCAAACTAGTGTCAATTTGTTATTTAACTCTTATGGGAAATTTTCACAGCTAGAAGTCACTTGTGTGAGAACATGTAGTGATATTTAGCTTGAAACCAAGGAGACTTTAAAAAAGATAGGAGAAGATAAAGGGAGGACATTCTTTACAAATTATCTTTTTTTGTTATTTTATGCCATAGAAATGATAACCTTCAGAATGAGAAGAGACATTCGCGTGCCATGTGTCAACTCTTGATCACTTGACATATAATGTGAATCATATGGCTGATTAAATCCATCTCTTATGCTAAGTATGAAGCTTAATTATATCAAAATCGCCAAAGCCTCACTGGCTGCTTGGGTCTGACTGACAGGAACAGCATTTACTGTCAGGTTCCATCTAAGCCTGCCCCTTTCACGTCTTAGAGCTTTCATTCATCAGACAGTGTGAATGTTAGACCCATCTCTTGGGATGGGATTACTCAAATAATAACAGTGAAGCACTCTGTCTAGTGATGTACTTATAATTTTGAAAGCGAACTACAGTGGGTACCAGCACAGGGATGAAAGCAATAGCCTGCCTGGAAGCTTGATCTTTGATTATTTCATTGAGAACCACAATTTTTAAGTGGGTGTTAATTCTCTGAATGACACTTTTTTTTTTTAATTTCTAGGGGGAAAAAAAGGTCTTTCACAAAATCTAAATATTTAGAGAACTCCAGCATATAAAGTAGTTCCAGAAATAAAATACTAGATTCAAATATATTTATATCTTGAAGACTTCATTTCCCTTAAATTTAAAAGGAAAACCTTTAGACAAAAACATTTAAAAATTCATTTTTAATCTTTCAAAATACTAAAGATGAATTTAAGATAACTTGACGAATTCCAGGTTAGAATAATGAAAAGAAACAAAGTTAATTCATATTGCTGCTCACTTATTATATACCAGGGGAAGAAACCAGAATATGTCCCACCAAAATATGACTTTTTGCTGTAAAAATCATTTTGAGCTGAAGGCAATCAAGGAGTAAACACACAGAAAGCTCCCCACTTTCTGCCTAAAGTCACAAAATAAATTTTCCTTTTACTGGAGACATCTCTTGTCATCCAGAGATGGCACCAGAGGAATCTGCAAACAAATCTTGTTAAATTAACCCTTATCTTCCTACTTGAGGCAGATAAGGACTACCTAGCCCTAATCCCACTACCCTTAGCCCAAACCCCATTGACTTGTCAGTTCTTCACAAATTTATTGTTTCTTTGTCTCGAAGGTATAAAAGCCTCCTCTAGTCACTTCCTAGGGTCTTCATTCTCTTGTGAAGGCTCCCATGTACATGTAAAAACTCAATAAAATTTGTATTCTTTTCTCCTGTTATTGTCTTTGTCAGTTTAATTTTCAGACCCTGCCAGGGACCCTTAAGAGAGTTAAAAGAAACTTTTTCCTCCCCTATATAGGCATTGTTCTAAGCACTTTATATATATTAAATCATTTATTCCTTATAACAACCAAGTGAGGTAGGTTTGTTACTATTTCTATTATACAAATCAGGAAATAAAAGCTCAGGAATTATAAGTAACTTGCCCATAGTCATAGGTAAGTAGGTGTTAGAAATTCATTTCAAGTTTTCAGGCTTTAAAATGCCTCCAAGGTAGTATAATAGACATTGTATATAATTATCATGATCATTCTTCCATGTGTTCACTGTATTTCCAAAGCTCCTTGAATCCACTTACTAGCAATTTATGGAGTTATTTCAGTTGCTTCTCTAAGCAGGGAACATGTCAAAAAATAATCAATTTTAGCAGACACTCTACTGTTGAACACCAAACCCTTCATCCTACAGCCTGAGGCCATAAGGGATCTATTCTAGTAGCCCTTGGCATTTCCCTCATCCTCTGCTTGTCTGGAATGAACTTCAGAATCTAGGTGAGTACTGATTTTCTGTGTAGGCAAGCCTGATATTACCATATATCAGAAAATTGGAAGCCTGAGAAAATCTTAAAGAAATTTTTGCTAAAATGTTCTTAATTCAGACTTTGATTTCACAGGTCTTTCTCAAAAAAAAAAAATCCATTTGTTATCAGTGTAAGAATTAGAAAGCAAAGAAGATATGCTGGCTAATTAACAGGTTTAAATAAAGATGAACTTTAAACACATGAAGATAAAAATTTTTTTTTTAATTATTAGGTTAGGTCAGTTATTCTTTTCATTTGACAAGTATTTGTTGAAACTATTATGTCAGGGTACCCTGCTGAGCTGCATCCCACAGACCTGCAAGACGTGTACTTGTGCAGCCTCAAGCCTGAAGAAAGAGCCTGGAGTCAGCAACAGAGACATAAATAGTTTAATGGATGGGGGGAGATCTTACATGTCTGAAGCAAGGTCCTGTGGTGACACCACACTGTGTGCAGCAGACAGTGGGCAGGACAAGGCGGCAGTCTTTGCTCCTGTGGGGGGGCGGGCGGGAAGGAAGAGGGAGATTAGCAGTTATAGGGGGAGTTGACATCGGGTTGGCTCATCAGTTACCAGGGAAACCAGCAGAGGGGCATAACCTCCACAGCCCCTTTGATAAACATAGTAGAGAGTTCTGATCTAAAGCTAGAACAATCATTAGCTGGGCCCGGGGCCTGGGGCAAGTACATAGGAAGGTCAGTCATGTGAATAGGGTGTAGGTGAAGCAGGCCCTGGTAGAGCAGGGGATGTACAGAGAGCAAGAGAACAACCATTTTGAGTGGCCTGACTATACAGTACCCCCTCACCCAAATGGAGGTTTCATTCTAAAGGATGAAAGGGCTAATTAACAAATAAAGAAGTAAATACAGAAATGGTCAAATGATTACAAGGACAAACAAAAAGCCAAATTAGAGGACTAGAGGGGTGGCTGGGAAAGGGAAGGTGGCTATTCTATCTAGAGTGGTTGAGGAATGATTCATTTATCTGTGGTGACCTAAACGGGAAGGAAATCCAAAAAAAGAGGGGATATATGTATAGCTGATTCACTTTGCTGTACGGTAGAAACTAGCACAACATTGTAAAGCAACTATACTCCAATAAAAATTAATTTTTAAAAAAAGTGACATACTCCAAACCCTAGAGAACATGTCCTGTGAATACAAGGGAGGTGACCTACTAAGCAGAGAGAAGACAAGAACAAATGCCCTGAGGCAAGATCATGCTTGAGGAGATCAGGGGGGTTCAATGAGGAGACAGCAGGGCTAGAGCAAGGATGAGTGAGAAGGCAGTGGATATAGATGGTTGTTGGAAGTGAGCAGAGGGCCAATTCATGCAAGTTCTTGTAATAACCTCGAAATTTACTCTCAGTGAGATTGGAAGGATAGGGAATTACATGATCTGAACAACATTCTGAAAAGACCAATCTGTATGCTAGGTGAAAAATAAACAAAAGGGGACAAGGTTGGGAAGAGAAAGACCAGTTAGGAATCTTTTAATTAAGTGAAGCTAACTCTAAGGAAGAATGCCATAGGTAGTAAAAAGTGGTTGGAGTCTGGGTATATTTTGAACATAAATTTCAAAGATTTCTATTAGTCCTATCAATAGAAAATACCAATGGAGTGAATATGGGGAGTGAGAGAAAGGGGTAACTGATGACCCCAGGTGCTTGTCCTGAATGGGAAGAGTGACTTGCAATTAACTGAGATGAAGAAGAGTGTATGAGGAACAGATTTAGGGGATGAATTAAAAATTCTGACTTGAACTATTTATATTTAAGGTGCCTATTAGACTTCAAGTGTAGATATCTAATAATTGGTTGGAGAACAAGTCTTCAGGTGAAGGCAAAGGTCCAGGCTGAAGGAATAAATTCAGAATCATCTGCATATAGATCACAATTAAGATTATGAGATTGGATGAAATTCCTAGGGGAAGACAAGAAGTCTGAGGAATGATCCCTAGGGCACTACAACAGGGAGAGCTTCAAAAAACAAAACAAAAAGCAAAACCCACACAATTAAATAATTGAGTTAAAATTTCTGATAGGCCAGTAAAAAGAAAACTAAAAGCAGAAACCCTGGATTTAGCAGTGAGGAGGGGCTGTTCTTAACAAGAGATATTTTGGCATGGGAGGAGCAGAAATGCCCATATGAACTGGGTTCAAGAGGGAAAAAGACAAAATAATTAATAGTGAATTAAGTGAATGTAAAGCTATCTTGAGGTTTCACTGTAAAGTAGAACAGAGAAAAGTGATAATGAAACCAAGTCCCCCTAAAATTAAGTTCCTCTGACGAGTTTATGCTTAACATTATTCCCTTTCTTGTCCATTACCTGTTCCCCTCAAGATTGAGAAGTAGCAAAGAAATGAGGGAGTTAAAATAGAGCAGGACCCTGTGGGGCCCTCCCAGTACAAAAGCCTTTCTGTGTCCCCTGTTTCTTGTTTGTAGGAAAAAGGCTTCAGCCTCCTAGACCTTTTCTGAGTTCCAAAGGGCAGATTCAGAGAGTTACTAATTAGGGGAGTGAGGCAATGCAGAAAGAAAGGAGGAACAGTCAAGAAACAGTATTACAGAGTTGAACCAGGGTCCTGGTTCCTCTTTAAGGTATATGCATAACAATCTGATACATATCTCTGAGTTCTTCTAAGGGAATGAAGGTCCCTACGCAGGAGGAGGATGATAAATTTAGGCTGAGCACAAGCCCTGGACCCCAGACTCCTCAGAACCAGAAGTCTGCTAATTGAGATTCCTGAAACACCACCCTGTTACCTCACCACCAACCAGTTAGAAGGAAGTCACACACCCTGCAGCGCCCCCCACCCCCCGCACCCGCCACACCCCAAATTTGCCTTTTAAAACTCTTCCCTGAAACCCATTGAGGAGTTCTGGCTTGGCTTGAGCACAAGCCACTTCTTGCTTGGTCCTTGCAATAAACCTTTCTTTGCTCCAAACTGATGTTTTTGTTTGTGTGGCCTCACTGTGCATTGGGCGCATGAACTTGGGTTCAACAACAGTAACAGCCAGACATGCTCAAGGAAAACTTTTATTTTTTATGGGAGATTCTGTAACACATTTTTATGCTTTGGAGAATGATCCAGCCAATTTTGAAATAAAAGGTTCAAGAGAGAGAGCCAAAGCCAATTGTTGAAGTACTTTTTTTGAAAAGGAAAAGGGGCATGAAATTCATTTTGCAAGTTTGGGCTTTGAAAGGAGCATGACCTGTGTATATGATGGTTCTCAATGCCATCAGGCCCACTACCACTGTCTGTATCAAATATTTGGTAACTTGCCCTTTATTATGCAAAAATTATATTTCTAAAAAAGGTAATGTCTTTGCATTTAATTTCAAAAATATCAACATTATGTCCTAATTGCAATCAAAATGAGAAATAAAATAATTTATAACAAAATAATAATTCCTTAGCTTAATTCCTAAAACATAATTACACTGGGAAACCTGATGAAATAGTTAAATGGCTGCACCATCAAGGAGAATCTATGTTAATATAACAAGTACAGATATGGACTGACACGTGTATTATATTTAGATCCAATTATCTCAAATATAAGGAGCTATGTTATTTGGCTGACTTATTTTCAAAAACGGCGAGCAGCTACTGGTAAATTTCTGAGCAAATTAAAGTAAAATCTTCCCTCAAGAATATATGCTTAATGAAATTCACTATAAATTCAGTGTGCATTAAAGAGGTAAATTTTTCATTATGCTTACTTTCCAGGTAGAATTATGTTTTAGACACAGGTAATTATAAACAGATATTTACCTACACAAATGCATGGCAAGACATTTAAAAGTTGTAAGACATATTAGAAACACTTTTTTGAGGGTATTACTATCACATTTGTTGCAGTTTTTGTAGGATTACTTGTCTCTGCCATCTAGAAGGTAGTATCACCCTCACCCGCAAGCATTTCATAAATGAAAATAAACCCAGAAATCTTTAGGAGACTGTATGTTGATGATGAGCATCACTGATTTATAATAACAAGAAGAAAGTCATAGGAAATGAGTAAAAATGCAGGTTGACTGGCTAAGGTGGAGGTGTGAGTGGAGTTAATTCTGTTTATTAAATGTGAGAATGGGGGAAGATGTATTGCAGATTGCGGAGGAAAAATCGATGAGTAAGAGAGATAATAAACTAAGAAAACATGATGGAGGGGGAACATTGTAGATAATACAGCAACAACGTGGAGTATAAAGTGGTTTATTTCTACGGCATAACATTAAAACTGAAATTTTTAGTATGGAGTGACAGTAAATACCAAGCCTGCTATAATACATGTCTGATAGAGTAAACTAGCCACTACTTTATGAGGTAGCAGCATCCTCAAAGGAGAACCTACTTTTAGTTGATGTAAGATCATTCAGAAGGAATATTTCAGAAGATGAGGGTATAGGGATTTTACTGAGATTAGGCTGTAGGAGAAAGCAGAAGAAAGTGACATAAGGGACTATAAGGGAGAATGACAGCAGATACTCTTTCTTCCCCCAACCCTGAAGGGACAAGACGAGGGACCCAGAGAATGAGAGAGAATGTTATGAAGAGACCACTTGACAGAAGCTAAGACCTTTGGTCTAGAAAATGCCAACCCATAGAGACCCCACAGGGAGGGAGCCTGAGGGAAATATATATGACTTATCCTTCCATTTCTCTCTGATATTCTGTGATTGCCATTGGCTGGATCCAATCAGAAGCCAAAGTACAAGAAAAATGTTGATTGTAGCCCATGTTGGTTAGCACTCTGGGGCACAGAACTGAGTGGAGAAATCTGCAGAGTGAATCTGAAGGGATGGGGGGTGGGGTCAGGTTACGGGAAGCACAGACCTCTAACTGGGTGAGAGTCCAGGTTGTGAGGGATGACCCAGGAGTCCTGAGACTTTGTGTGGCCTTCATGAAGAAGGTAAAGCATAAGATTAAATTAGTCATAATGGTCTCCTTGGTAAACTGTGATGGGGTAGCTGTGAATATTGGAGTTGAGGGAGAACAGAGATAGAAAACTCTTGAAGAAGCATATGGAGGTCTCTTGCCCACTCTTCAATTTGTTATGCTTTAGATAACACTTTACACATATTTAGCTTCATAAAATTTTTGATAAATTACAAATGCAAAATTGCATTTAATACTTAACAAAGAACAACTTAATAATAAAAAGAAAATTTGGACCCAGCATTTTTTTGTGAGCTGGGCTATGTTCCATGTACATCATATGAATTAATTTGTTGATATCTTATGTAAAGCCCTATGAAGTGTGTAATGCTATCATTCTCCTTTTCTAACTGAAGAAACTGATGCAAAAAGAAATTATGTAACCTGCCATGCTTACACAGGCAGTTAATGATAGAGCCAGAATCCAAATCTACCTTATATTCACTATAACAAGCCTAACAGATATGTAAGAAAATATAATACAATCACATTAATTCTCAAATATGAGAGGGCCAATACTAGTAAGGGAAAAATTCTGAATTGAAAATTATTTTAAAACGTAATTTCATAAACTGCATTTTAAAATTAAAACATTAGTAATCTGAAACATTAATAGCTCTAAGTGGATTCTCTGCATTTAAGTCCGAACTCTGTTGCTAAAGCCTTAGACAAGCTCTCTAAGTTTCTGAACTCTCATCTGTGAAATGGAAAAACTAATATTGTCAAACAATTGGTATTGCTATGGAGGCATAAATGAGATATGTGATTCTCTTAAGAGACGGTCTGACCCATAGTTACTGCTCAAAACATGCTGAGAAAATGACAAGTCAGGAGCTCATATCTTCAAGGACTGAAGGGAAATCCTAATAATAATGTTAAAGAACAAACTTCAATGAGTAAAATGTAAACATATATTTGGCTTTATTCAACAATTCATGAGTTGGGCAGATTCCCATCTAGCAAATAGTAGTCTGAGGAGCTATACAAAATGGAATACTTTCATAGGCAGAAGGAGGCAGGGCAAGAAAGTTATTCTAGCAGAGTGCATTGTTTCAGGCAAGGTCACTTTCCTTTGGGGAAAGGCAGTGGTCAGTCAGGCAGATTACCTCACTAGTGCTGACCAGGTAATTCCAGATTGACTGGTTGAAGGTCACATTGCTGTGAGAGGCTGGAACTGAAATTAGGTTAGGTATAAGTCTTGGATTACTGATGTGGGGCTTAGCACAGGTGAATCCATTTGGGGCTTGTTGTTGTTTTTTTAATAATAATAATATCATAAATATACTCATACATTAATAACTATTTGTTAGACCTACCACTTTGATCATAGAACTGCTATTCAAGAAAACAAGATTTTAATAAATTTGAAGCATATCATTACCTGAATAATTGAGGTCTATGTTAATGAAACTTCTGTATAATCACTTTAAGTTATGAAATATAACTGAATTAGATCATGATCTTTTTTGGAGGGGTTGGAGTTATAAAATAATTGTCAAAGAAGATATCATCACAGTGACTTAGAGAAGAAAAAGATTTTTCATTTAAAAAGTGGCTAAGCTCCACTTACTAAAATTTTATATATGCATATTTTATGTATATGTATATATGTATATTTCCCAAATCTAGAGCCTTAGCCAGAAAAAAATAAAACAATATTCTGTAACAGTAAAATTGCCAGGACATTGTTAAAATTGAAGTTCTAAGAGAATGTTAATTTTATTAAAACTGCTATTTAATAAAAAATCACATGAAATTTTCAGTTTGTATATTTACTGAACTCTTTATTGTATGCTACCAATTTATTCCTGACATATTTAGATCCTTTCACTCAATAATGTGACTTGGCATCACATGTCTATGACCCATCCATTTTCAGTGACTTCTAGATCACAGGCTTCATGCTCAGTGGGTCCTCTAACTTCATCTTTCCATTGGTAAAGATTGGCAAGGCTTGAGCATCACTGCTCCCAGGTGTTTCAAGTACTTGATAACTTTTTATTTTAATTGTGATTTGAGTTTACTTACAAATGTACAGAATGAATAATCAAAAGAACTCAATGTACTAGGATAATGTCTTTTGTTCTAGGAGCCTCTCTTATTAACATTTTGCCTTTGTATTAACATCTGATTTTGCATTGCCACCTCAGTTCCCATTTTTATGTAAATAATGGCTGACCTCTGGCACTCATGTGTTATTAAAAATGCACACTTGGAAGCACATGTATTTACTAATTAGAATGACTCAGAGGCTTTGTGGGAACGGTAAAGAGCAGCATTTGTGATGGTTAAGTTTTCCCACTTCTTGCTATTGCTTAAATTTTAAAATGTTATTCTTTGTTCAATTAAACTCTATTCACTTTTTAAAATAATATTTTAAGAAACAGCACCAAAGATGCTTGGCAAATAGTTTAATGAAATACTACTCAGTGGAGATGAAAAATTCTGAAAGCTCAATAAATCTAATATAAATTTGAAATTTGACATTTTGCTGCTAAGTTTATGTGTAGGAGAACATAGACATTTTTGTTATTGTGCAAGGCTTAAATTTCATATTTGTCAATTACATCAATAGTTAATTTACAAAATAGAGCTCATAAAGTCATTCTTTAGAACTTTCCAATTCCAATTAATTTTAAATCACTTTCTGCTTTAAAACAACATTTAAAAATCTAGTTTATATTAATTTTGAGTCACTCATAGAAAAATTTTATTATTAATCTATTTACTTTTGTATTTGAATGGATTAAATATTAACACATTGGAATTTCCTTACTATTTACAGACCATGCCTTGTGTTACTGAGAAAAAAAAATACCTTAAGACATCTTATTACTGATGGTTTGGTAGAGTGAACTACCTTTAAAATTGATAATGTAATATTAATAACCAGTATGAGTTTTTTAAATAGATGCTTTAAACATTTAAAGTTTTCTTTTTCTTTCAACTAATCAAAGAAGCAGAACAAATATGCACAGATTCAGTTCATTTCAAGCACTCTTACATTTGGACATTCGTGTGTTTATGTGTGTGTTTTAAAAATTACTTTTTTCTGATAAAAATGTAACATTTTCATGTTAAAAAAACAGAAAACAGGAATTAAAATTTTTAAGTTAAAGTTGCCTACATACTAACCATCCCAAAATAATTACTTTTAATAATTTGTTACATACTTTCCCAGAATTACTTCTTATATAGGTATGAGTATGGGATACCCTTCCCCCGGTCCCCCAAAATGTGCTCAAATTTCCAAAATATTTTATAATTTTATTGTTTTAAGTTAACATTATGTGGTGAATATTTCATAGGTTAATAAAGAATTGTCATTGCCCTTATAGTGGTTAACCAGCTTTATATTATGTTGAGGTATCATAATTTATTTAACCAAACCCTTTCCAATTGACATTTTAGTTGATATTGCTATTTTGACATCATAAATAATACTGTGAAAAATATTTTTATATATATTTGTACATTTCCAATTATTTTTCTTTGCATAAATCACCAGAGGTGAAATTGCTAGGTCAAAGTGTATGCACATTTTAAATTTTTATGCATATTGCCTTCTAAAAAGGTCAATAGGATATGATAGTGATTATTTCCACATACCCTCACCAATTAAAGTGGGTTAAAGTGTCAATCAGGAGAAATGGTATCTCTTTATTTAACTGTCCTGTTGTTGTTTTTTATTATTACTGATTATTGCAAGTATCTTTACATATGTACGATGTAGCTTTACAGGACTTTAAAAAAATAATGTTTATCTGTCATATGTATGGCAAATTTTCCCCAGTTATTTCCTTCTCAGTATTTTTTATAGTGATAGGTATTATTGTTTGAGTGAAATTTTAATTTTTATGAAATACTAGTTAAATTAACTAAGTTTTGAAGTACAAATGAATGTGTGAACCATTACCTCCACAGAGTGAATTTTTTCTTGTATTTATTACTTTAGCTTATATTCAAAATTCAAGAGGTCTTTCTTTTCAAAACAATGTAGCCTTGTATTTTCAGATACTACTCTCTAAAGCCAAGGGGAATATGCTAATCTGTCTGTAAATCAACTGCAGTAAAAATAGTGTACTTTAACTTCTCCACTATTTGCTCCTCAGTGCAAGGAATCTCTTTTACCACTCCAATCGTCCTTTTTCTCATCTTCCATTCCCAAGATTTGTATATGTGTAGTGATTGGGCATAGGTAGCTCCAACCCATGTATTTTCACAAATATATTCTGTATTTGTTGTGACAGAACATTTTCTTGAGAAATATTGTTCCAGTATCTACTGAGAAGTTATTGAGTTTTTGTTTCTAAGAATATTTATGACAGTCATCAAAAATTTCTTCATTAAATAAAAGATAATTGAAGCAACCATCCATAATATTTTATTGTATCTATATCAAGGTTTTAATGATTTACACAGAAAAAACAGATAAGACATTTCCTCTTATATAAGAGAGGTAAATGCTGTGGTCTAAGGACAACAGATTTTTTAATAATAAGTATTATTTTAAATTGAATAATAAATTTTTTTTGAAAAAATTTCTTACTAAATGTAAATTTTAAAAGGAACTGTATCAAGAAGCAGGGAGATTGGGGCTTCCCTGGTGGCGTAGTGGTTAAGAATCCGCCTGCCAATGCAGGGGACACAGGTTTGAACCCTGGTCCGGGAAGATCCCACATGCCACGGAGCAGCTAAGCTCGTGCACCACAACTACTGAGCCTGCGCTCTAGAGCCCACAAGCCACAGCTAATGAGCCCACTTGTCGCAACAACTGAAGTCCACGCGCCTAGAGCCCATGCTCCACAACAAGAGAAACCACCGCAGTGAGAAGGCCACACACTGCAACAAAGAGTAGCCCCCACTCACCACAACTAGAGAAAGCCAGAGTGCAGCAATGAAGACCCAATACAGCCAAAAATAAATAAATAAAATAATTAATTAATTAATTTTTAAAAAAAGAAGCAGGGACATTTTCCCAGAAAGAGAAATTACTGATTTTATGTGAATAATGCTGAAGAACGTATGAAATAAGAAAACCATATAGTTATGTTCAATAATATTCATGTAATTTAATTGGAATCACATAATACTTATATTTCTGATTTCTTCATTATACAAATGAGAAAAACTCTTTTGAATTAGGCACGATAAAGTCTGATACATACATATGGATTGGCAATCAAATGTGAACATAGAATAGAACCTTTTTTAGACTGTCCAAGACTCAAAACAATTATTTCACACATATTCTTCCTTAACCTCGTAGCAAAAGTACTTCTGGGAATAAAGGAGTAAACCAGTTAAGAGAAAAACAGAGAGTATGAAACAGAAGAACCAACAGGGGAAAATGGCAAAGGGAAGTCCTAAGATGATGGAAGTGCAGCAAACACAGAGAACAGCCAGACTGAATGGAGCAGGAGGGAGGGGCATTGCAAGGGGTACAAAATGGAAATGGACAGATTAGCTGATAGAGTTTACCTTTTGAAAAACATATGTATCTGAGGGAGCATGTGGAAAACATTACAGGAATGCAAAAATATGGATGACTGAACATTTGAAGAAAACAAAACAACCACTAATTTCTAGAAAATACAGATATATAAGAAAATAAATTTAATTATATATAGTACAATATTTAGTTCTTCAGTGAAAATTTTTTACAGATAATAATAAGAAAACCCTAATTGCTGGTTTAAATTAAATTGTGTTATAATTATATCAGAAGGATGAGAAAGGGTAAAAGAGTATAGGTGTGGGCTATATAAGAGGTACATTCTTACCCATTGTAACTGTTAAATAGAAAACTCTACAATTGGCAAGACAAAAATAACAGTGGAGTGCAATAATTAGGAACTGAAATAGCAAAAGAAACATCAGAAAGATTTAAATATTTGCCTATGAGGAGCAGAATGTGCAGAGAAATGGGTCACAGCATGACTCTTGCTCTTATGAAGCTTTCTTTAGTATATAATTTTTTTTTTTTTTGGCCGTACGCGGGCCTCTCACTGCTGTGGCCTCTCCCGTTGCGGAGCACAGGCTCCGGACGCGCAGGCTCAGCAGCCATGGCTCACGGGCCCAGCCACTCCATGGCACGTGGCATCTTCCTGGACCGGGGCACGAACCTGTGTCCCCTGCATCAGCAGGCGGACTCTCAACCACTGTGCCACCAGGGAAGCCCTAGTATATAATTTTTAAAAATCTATGTACATTGACAAAAATAATTAAAATAGTTTTGTTAAAGAAAAAATTTCAAACATTATCTCAATACATGAAATATCACAAGTTTGCTATTGCTCAAACCCTTGAAGTTTATCCCTCTCATTAAGTGGCAGTACCTCTTCTCAGGAAAAGATTACTTTAGAACTATTTTAAGGGTCAATGCAAGTATTTGTAAGAAAACATTCCTCTGACATGAAAAATTCGTTAACACATGTATTATTTTTATGTAGAAAATTAATATGTTCTTAATTTTTTTCTCTCAGCCTTTAAACTCCAGTTCTCATACTGGCAGTTTTTTAGTTCATTTTCCCTCCCCCATTATTTTAATCTTAAGGCAGTTTAGAAGATAGCGGGATTTTAATTCTCCAGAAAAACTAGTTATGGAAAAGATGGCATGGCTTCAAAAAGATTTTGCACAGCACGCACCTCACCAAACCAGCTTTGTTTTCTCTGGCACCAGCAGCTTTTATCTTTCTTTTTTATTTTGACTCTTCTTTTTTTTATTTTTCCTTTTAAACTGCATTTATCAATGTCAAGGTACTCTCACTTGCTCTATTAAGCCTTACGATAAGACATTTAAGAATAACAACTTAAAAAAAAATTAAATAAATAAATTCTAGTCAAAAAAAAAAAAGAATAACAATTTTTTTACAATCCAGGGAAGCACATCAGTCAAGGAGTTGTGTTTAGAAAGGGAAAACAATGTAATTGGACTTTAGATCCATCACCTCTACTGTTGAAAAACTAAAAGTAAGTCATCTTATTTTCTTTTTTATTTGTACTTTAAGTACGTTAATATAAGAAACAGCAGTTTTACCTTACAAGGTAACATTAAATCACATTTTGCAAAAATTGACAAAACAGAAGAAATTGGTGACATCCTTTGTAAAAAGAAGCAACCAAAAGACACCAGAGTGATTTTTTTTTTGTCTGTGAAATATATTGAAACTTTGCTGATGACAGTTGGAAATCAAAACATTAAAACTTTTAACATAATAAAATAGCTGTGTTTGTGAAGATTTTTAAAAAGTTTCCTAAACCAATAAGAGAGAAAAATTGAAAAGTAGTGAATATAATATAAATTAAACATCAATTGAAAATAGGAGTCAGTGTGTTAAAAAAAAATTAAGAGGTTGGTCGGTCAGGTATAAAGGAGGTCATCTTAAATTTCTAATACTGTTACAGTATGTACAGCACAGCTGAGGTAGGGTGATGGACAATATGACCTCTTGAAGCCCTTTACAATCTTAAGGTTACAAGATAGTTGAACAGACTCTTGGTATGATGCAACAGCTGCATATAATGAGCCACTGGCTTTTATGATTATTGAACTTAATATTTTTCCTATATAAATAAGATTTATTGATGCATCCAAGCATAGAAGTACAACAGCTTTAGATTAAACTAAATTATACAATATTCACTGTAGAAAATGGAGTCCTCTAAATCTACTTAGAAGTTGGCAATATTAACCTAAATCTAATCATTAATCATTAAATCTAATTATTAATCACACCCAATACCAACTTTCTAATTGTCTTCAGGACTGTTTAGGATTACTTTCTTTATAGACATCAAAGTACAAATTTCTCCCAATGTGAGTCTCAAGTTTAACAATTTTAAAATAATTGTAACTAAGCTAATGAAAATTAAATATTTTGTTAAAAGAACATCTATGCTATTCAAGGATTTTAAAAATAAATATAGGGCTTCCCTGATGGCGCAGTGGTTGAGAGTCCGCCTGCTGATGCAGGGGACAAGGGTTCGTGCCCCGGTCCGGGAAGATCGCACATGCCGCGGAGCGGCTGGGACCGTGAGCCAGGGCCGCTGAGCCTGCGCGTCCGGAGCCTGTGCTCCACAACAGGAGAGGCCACAACAGTGAGAGGCCCGCGTATCACACAAAAAAATAAATAATAAATAAATATAGATTCAATTCTGACTTCTGTATGAATGATTAATCAGCTTGCATTTTGATTCTTGGTCCACCTTGCTGTTTGAGTTTCTTAATTCCAAATGTTTATTAAATATTTTGATACATAATAACCTTACCAAATTTATTGTAATTACTTTTGGATAAAGCCTTTCTGTTCTGTATCCTGATTTTTAATACTACTCTAGAACCTATTAACTTATTCTTTAAGTATTTCAAGAATGCCCTTGCCTTCAAAATCTCCATGTTCTTATCTATTCTACTGATCATCACTGTAATTATCCTATTAAAGAACAATTCTGATTACTTCAGAATTTAAGTAATTAAGTAATCCATTTATATCACTGGACTTTGAATAAAGCAGATTATCCTCCATAATGTAGGTAGGTCTCATCCTATTATTTGAAGGACTTAATGGAACAAAGACAGGTCAGCAAAGAAATTCTTGCCAGTTGGTCCATTTGGACTTGAACTTCAACTCTTTCCTGAGTCTCCAGGCTGCTGTGCAAGCTGCTCTGCCATTTGGGCCATTATAATGAAATAGATCTAATGGTTCTTGAAATGTTAGTGATAGGGATGCTGTTCACTGATGCTCTCTAGGTGAAGCACAGTGCAGGCCCTTAGGATTTTGGAGCAAAGCCCTGCTATCCTCTATGGATAGCTACTGTCCTGTTGAGAAGCAGCTTTGGCCAGCTACTGGGCCTTAGTAGAGACTGAACACTTAATCATAGGCCACCAAGTTACCATGTGATCTGAGCTGTCCATCATGAACTGGGTATTATCTGCCTCACCAAACTATGAAGTTGGGCATGTAGAGCAGCACTCTATCATCAAATACAAGTGGTATATATGATATCCAGCCTAAGAGGACTTGAGGGTACAAGAAAATTACATGAAGAAGAGGTCCAATAACCCATGGTCACCACTCCTGCAACACAACCTTCTCTCTCCCAGCCCACACCTATGGCCTTGCGAGGAGTTCGTTATGCTCGGTTGATAAAGGAAAAAAAGACTCATATCAGGTTTACAAATGGTTCTGCATTGTACGCCAGTACCATCTGAAAGTGGACAGCTGCAGAATTACAGCTTCTTTCTAGGACAAAGTATAAATAAACAAAACTGATCAAGGGTGGATTTGTTATAGTTAATTTTATGTATCAATTTGGCTGGCCACAGTGCCCAGATATTTTTATTTGGTCAAATATTAGTCTGGATGTTTCTGTGAAAGGTGTTTTTTGGCTGAGATTAACATTTAAATAATTTTATATATGTGTATATACATATACACATATATATACATATATGTATATATAAATCATATATACGTATATATAATATGTATATATGTAAGATATTTTAACATCATTATCTGAATATATTTTGTGCTTTGAACTTCCATGCATTGCTAAAGGAAGATCCTCTGACTGAATTTTGTCCCTCCCCACTCCATCCTAGAATAGGAAACACATGTCTATTTTTCAAGGCCAAACTAAAATGCTACATACTTCTAGTTTTATGATAAAGTCTAAAAAACTGTGTGCTTGAAACTGTACTTGTAGTTTAAAGATGCAGCACCAAGCATTCCCAAGAAAGCCCATGGAAAACATCGAGGGGTTTTACTAACATGTAATTTAATTCAAAACAGAACTCAAGACAAGAAAGGCGACTGTCTGTGAATCAAAATCAGGTTTAGAAAAAGAAGCAGACAAGAAACTGCAATGCTTGCTACCGCTGAAAATCTCAGCTATTACCCCCAAACTGCCCCAAACTAGATAAGTTGCTACTGTTGTTGCAGCTCAGGAGACAAAGTAACCAGACCTGGAAGGCTTACAAACACAGTCCAAGGAGAAGATGGGATAATTGTGATGCAGGGCATGATCCACAACTGGGAAAAAAATGAACACAAAAAATGAACACAAAAAAAATAACAAAGAGAAAAATGTAACTCAAGGAAATGATTAATAGAGAAATTAGGTAATAGCTTCAAAATAAGAATGTGTGGGAGTCTCAGAGATAATGAAGGGACTTGCATTCAAGGGGTGGGGGAAGCAAGAAGAGACTAGGACAAATACATGTTGCTATTTTTAGACCTAGGAAAAGAAAAATACTGCACACAAAGAACAAATGAGGCCACTGGAAGATCAATCTGAAGAATTATCCTATTTAAGAATAAATGTTACCACAATTAAATTATCCCACTTGAAAATTTTTAAGAAAAAAAACTGAGAGATGAAAAACAGCTTGAGAAGTTCTGGGATTCATTTAATACCAAACTTAGAAGAAATAGAGTAAATAGGGAAAAGCAATGGTTGAAAATAACAGCTGTTACTTTGTCAGAACTGCAGAAGAAAAGTAATCCTCAGATTCACGACTTAGAACCGTGCTTAGTATTAGATCTATAGAGACGGATAAGCCAGATTCCATCAAGCTTCATCCCTTTAGTTGGGGAGGGATGCGTGTGAAAGTCAGACCTGCATGGAATATTAATTCTCTATATTGTCATCTACTATCAATCTCCTTCTCCAGGTTCTGTTCTCACTTTTACTATATGTATGTAAAATCTATAGTATGTAAAATGTATACTCCAGATCCAACCCACTTTCCTTTGCTTATCCCATTATTATCCTCATGCTAAAACAATTTATTGTTCATAGAGTTCTCATAATTGCTTGTATGCAATCAATAGATAACAAATACACCAGACAAGGAGTAAATAAAAAACTTGGTGAGCCTGTTAAAGGAAATAGAAGGCATTGTAGATATAAAATGAATATATGTGCTGAAGAGAAGATTTAAGTGTTCCAAGAAACAGTAGAAATCCCATTGGTTCATCTCGCATTCTAAATTATACATATGGGTTCTACATTGAACCAATAATAATATAACTAGATATAGACAATTGCAATAAGGTAATTTGTCATGAACTACTGAAAATTATATCTATTCAGATGTTCCAAAATATCTCTAAGATATTATAGAAATAAATGAGTTTGTGCTGTTAGCATTACTGTCTTTTTTATTCTCTCTGTATTTATTTTATGTTTATGCAAAGCAACTTGCTTTTTTAAATTTCATTATAGAATGATATAATACCAAGGTTGAAAGAGTCCTTCAAAGGATTTTAACCATGCATTCTTTTACATTTTTCAGGAAGTAGACTTGGGTTTTCCTTTTGATAACTGTATTGCTTATGAAGGTAATAGGTATTTTGTGAATAACAGAGAAACCAGCATTCGGGTAGTACTAGATATTCTATCATGATAGACTTTCAAATTCTTGTACAGATAAGAGATGTGTGATATAAACCAGATGCATCTTTTTTTCTCTTTCTTATGTTTTTTAAGGCTCTAAGAGTGGGAAATCAGAGATAGTTTATTCTTTCAAGGTACTATTCAGATCCTGTATCAATGGGGTATATACTACACCTGAACTTCTAATTGTCATGCCATGCTAAGACTAAACATTAATATAAAAAACTGGAAGTCATTTGGAATCCTCTTTTATTCTTTCATGCATTCTGTCACATATTAAAGTCTACTGTGTCTATGGCATAGGGATATAAAGATAAATGGAATAACTCTCCTGTCTTTATGTCTACAGTGTGAATCAGATTTGAACATACACATGTATATTAATATGTATATTGGAGTTTCAAAGGGGGGTCACATAGAAATATAAATGAAATGTATAGTAAAGAGAGTTTGAAGTTAGGGCTTCACAGTGCATACACTTGCTAGAAGGTTCATCAGATGGAGAAAGAGGGGCAGAGGTGGATATTGCATTCCAGCCAGAAGAACGTGTATGTGAACAATGCCGAGGCAAGAAAGACAGTAGGAGTTCAAAAAATTGCAAGCATTTACTATGTCTAGAGAACAAAATTTATATGTGATTGTAACATGTTTGGGCTGTGCCCAGGTCATTATAGGTCTTGTATACCAGGGGTTGGATTTTATTTTAAAGACATAGTGGAAACAATTATACATAGTCAAACAGAAAGATCATCTAGTGTATCTTTTAGAAAAATCAGTATGGTCACAGTATTGAGCTATAGTTTTCAATTATTTTTTGTTTGAGAATTTTTTCATATTAGACTGTGATAATGTTGCAGTTTCTCAGCATTGAGAACTCATTTCGTGAAGGATGGGTTGAAGTCACGCAAGGCGGAAGGCGTGAATCCATTTAAAGCAGTGATTCTCAAACTTTAATATCCATATGGATCACCTGGGCATCTTGTTAAATGCAAATCATGATTCTTTAGGTCTGGGGAAGAGTCAGAGATTCTGCATTTCTCACAAGCTTTAGCAGAAAGTACTGAGTAAGAGTATATTGCTCTTTGTACACCCAAGTTAAAAGGTCCAATTCCTGTTTATAATCACTTCTCTCCAATTCTGGAGAGAATTTTTGGTATCTCTCAGGCTAAGAGCATAGTAAATATCCTGTACAATATAAAGAAAAAAACCATAGCCTGAATCCCATAGAATAACATCCAGCAGTGCTACCAATTTTATGTAAATCTCAGAATTTTCAAGTAATTTGTGCCTGAACTTTTTGCAAAGTGATGACCTAAAATTCAAACACATTAAATATATGCTCCTGAGAGAAATTCTGAGTGGTTTTAGAGTTCAAAGTGCTTAGAATATTTTTTTTAATCTGCATGCATTTTACTTTCGCACCTGTATTGTATAGCTTTAATGAGAATTTCAGGATAATCTTTCTAAATCCCTAATATCTTTCTTCCTATTATCTCTCAAGATGAGCCAAAAGGAACATCTAACTATTGCTATTTACATTAATATGTAAATTTGGTCATACATATTTTATAGAGACATGTAAATGACTCAGCTGAAGCAGATCCACCTGTTATCCTTTGGATTCATATGTGTACCCCTCTTAGCAACACAACAGTTGCAGACACCTGCTTTGCATAAGCAGCTTATTAAAATGCAGTAAGGAGGAGAATACCTTTGTGAGCAATTTTCTTATAGTATTAATAATCCTGATGGAAAAACAATACAACACAGATATGGACCTTTTCAACAGTGAACCATCTAGACTTTTTCACTGTGAATTAATGCAAAGGGCTTAATGGTTTCAGGGAGGTTAATGCCCAATGAAAGGGTTCACATTACTAGAAAAGGCAAAAAGGGAAGTAGAATGAGAGATTTCTCTTTGACTTGAAAGGAAAATCCATGGAAAATAATATAGAATTCTCAGTTGGGAACTACTTGAATGTTACCAATGAATGATATAATTTTTGAAAAACTGAAATAAATCTTTCACTTTTTTTATTATATGACTTTTTCAGATTTATCTCATTGGATTCTGATCAGAAAAGAATTAAAATAACTAAATAAAACTTTGATTTCTAAGTAAAGTTAGAACTTATTGTCTGTACTGACAGTCTGTGCAAATTAGTGTTTTCAAAATTTGAGGATATCAAAATAAATATGATGACAAGTGATCATGGATTTTTCTATATATTCTTAAATAATGTTTCCCTAAGAAATGTAGTATTGATGTTTATTTTACATTAAAAATTAGTAACACTGACCACTAAAATTGAGATTTTTTTTAGTTATATTTAAATTATAACTTCAATTAGTAATATATATTTCTTTTAGCACGTATATAAACAGAAGTAGAAGGAAGGATCATCAAAGAAAGTTCCAGTCCAGAAGTCTGCTTCTGTTTATAGCAAATTTAGCGTAGATCAGATGTCTTATTTTGATAACTGTATGTCTACTTGGGCATTAAAGACCAGGAAACATCAGACTTGATTTCTTTTTGTCATCTTCCTAGTTAAGTCTCTATAGGCTGCCCCCTTTGTGGAACGTATTTGTAACAGAAAAAATATGAAAGACTTTGAAATGAGTAAATGATTACTGGGTGTCTTCTCTGTGGAATGCAAGGTGTTGCTAGTGGACATTTGGGGGCAATCTGGTTCTATGGGGATGTACGCTTTTCACTGTCTTTACTGGTCTGTTATACAACTTTGTACAGATGGAAGTTAACTTGGAAGGCTCATGGTGATGCAAGTCATTCCTGTTCACAAAGTTGATAATTAATTGTGTCTGGTGGAGATGCAATTGATGTCCAGCTCAACCCACCAGGGTGGTAGAGATAATCCCAAATATCAGCTTTTAATTTCCTTTTGATATTGAGCAGTTTTGCATAGATTAGCAAATTTATTTTAGTATTCCCGATTGCCTATATACATGTCTATTCTTAGAAATCTAATGAACCAGTTTTAGCATCTTACTGTTTCCTTATCAATTATTAAATAAAATAAGATCTTTGACAGGCGGTTGTTTAGTATTTATATGTGAGTCATGCTTTTACCTTTATCATTTGTTGACATAAAGATTGACCCTCTTATCCTTAGACATGGTTTGTTGTCCAGGTATTTAGAACATGGAGGGCTGGATGAAAATTCACTATACATTATTTCCTCCTTGTAAATTTTCAAGTTCACATGAGAATTTCACTCGAGTGAAGAAAATTATTTTACTAAGAAAATCATTAAATTATTAAGTAAAATAGTTCTTAAACAAGGTATATAGGAAAGTCAACTTGGCAAATTGCAAGGATCTCATTTTTCCACACTACCCATCAAACACTACATCTACTATTCTTATGATCAGAAAATTCTATGTCAACATTTACCTTTTAATTATATGCCAGCATTTTGTAGTTTACTATGCCACATAATTTTTCACTTATTCTGTGTGATAATAAACCTCTCCAATTTTAAAATATGCTATGTGTGTCTTTAGTTTTGTTTTCAATGAGCAGGAATCATCATGTGCTTCATTGATATAAACTACTGTGTTGAGAAAATTTAATATATGATTGAGGAAGCTTAGAATCATAAACCAGACTAGACGCTGAGCTTTGCAACCTGTGTGCCAGAAATGGGTCATATTTTTCACGCTGATATAATGATGCAGTAAGGAGGGAGAAAATTATGATTCAGACAAGGGGAATAACTTTGATGCAAAGACCTTGAGAAAATAAAAAAGAATGGGCTCCAGTGTATGGAAAGGGGTTGGATTTGTATAGGAACCTGAATACCATATTTAATGACCAAAATGTAATAAAGAAAATATAGATTGGTAAATATGATAGGGGTTAGTCCTTAAACAATTACATCTATTTTCTCTCTGCAGTATGAGGTAAGGTCATCCAATGAGATTGAGGCCTTATTACTTCAGTTTTAGAAATGAGAAGAAGGTGATACTCACAAGCAAAGGAAACACTATGGACAGGTGGAACATGCAAAATGGAAAGGCTGTCAAGCATGACTAAATAGCTAAAAACATGTATTAGAAGTGTGAAGAAGGAGGAAAGAATGGTAACCTAGAGTCAAATGGCAAGGGTCTTGAATGATATTTCTTGATTAGGAATTTATTTGTAGGTAATGAAGGATTGTTAAATTTTTGACACCATGAGAACAATGTTTAAAGATTTATTCAGTGGCTGAATGAAAGGCATTGGAAATAGAAGAGATTAAAGGCAAATATTTTGGTTAAGAAGCTTTTATAATAGTGCATGTTCCAGGCCATGAGAGCTGAATTCAAGTACTGTCAGGAAAAAAAAAAAAAAAAATTCACAGAAAATTGAGGGAGGCTTTTTAAGATCCTCTAAAGAAAGATAAAACCTCTGTATGGTAGTTTATTCAAAGAAAAATATACTGCCCGGTAAATTATAATTCACAGTATACTAAATGAAAGAAGTTTCTGCCCTTTCTTACTAAAGGTCTATGGGTAGTATAGAATTTCACTAATGCTATCTTACCTCCATCATCTTATCATGTAGTTTCCAATATGTTCCATAAACATATGCTTAAATAATGAAGGGATTTCTAGAAAAAAATAAATATTACACTTTGAGTAAGAATGAGTTTACCCTAAATATGTGACAAATTAAACATGCATAATACAGATGTAAAATCTACTGCTCTGTATTCTACACAAATCACAGAACTTTATATTTTCTAGCTGGTAAGAACCTTAGTAACCAACATCTCTTATTTTATATATAGGGAAAATGAAAAAAAGATATTAAAAGCTCAACTAAATAAACAAAAACAACTTGGCAAGGCTATTAACAGTGAGTGATAAAGTTGTCTTTGTTTTTGTTTTACAAAGTATTTATCACTTGGAGGCTTCTGAGATTCACAGTTTAAAAAAAAAATCACTTGAGGCAGGATTCGTGGTTTGCACTCAAGGACTGATTTGCTGTACTGAGGTATAACAAACAAAAAAACAAACAAAAAGTGTTTCTCTGTAAATGTATAGATACTTCACTGGAGTTATTTTATCAAAGCACTTGCGATATGCCTTCTTATATACCCCAATTCAAGTGTTCTAAGACCAATTCTTTGGTAAGATTTTGAAGTGTCCTTGCTGTTACATTGCTGAGGTCACCTTTTACTGGCCTTGTGACAGTCCTGTAAGAGTCCACAGTTGTGAGAGGATGTGGGATGCATATATGTGACTGCCCCTTACTTGCCAGGCAGAAATTTGAAGACATTCAAAATAGAATCTACAAATGGATCATTAACTAATCAGGTTTATTTGAAAATCATGTTTATAACTAGCTTAAACATTTAAGATTTAGGCTTCAGTAAGGTATGTAGTATTCACATTATTCGTTTATTGTAAGAGTTTGTTTCTAGGGCTTTTTTTGATCTCTCAGGATGTGTCAGAAAAAGAAGTCATGTTAGAGATAGATAAAAATAAGAATTGAAGTCTGTATTTTTGTAAGGATTTGAAGTAAAAAATATTGTAGAGAAGATATGTATAGTCAGCAAAAACAAAAATTAATTTATTTTATCCATTAATTAATTAAATTAATTAATTTTATCCATCAACAAGAGTAGTACCAAGAACAAAGTTTAAGAGATGACGCTAGCAATGTCTTAGCTTATTGCTGGAAGAGTCCAAGGGAACAGAAGGGTGAGGTTCAGTGGGTGGATGCTGCATGGAGGCTGGGGCACCTCCAGGGATCTATTCACTAGATCCCTCCCTCCATTCCTTGAGGGGTGTCCCTGGGGGAATTAACTCTTCTTTTTACTCTTACACATTTTTCCCTAGTTTGTTAAGTAAGAGGAAGGCCTTTGGAATATATATTTCCTTCTTCTTTTGTATAAACTTAGCAGTGTGAATGGAGCAACAAGTTTCTTTTCCTTCAAGTGTATGCATTGTCAGATTTCTACTTCCCCATATACTTAATATCCTTAGTCCTTTATATCTTTTACATTTATTTGAAAACCCTTTTCTATACTTGCTTCAAATGAGTATTACATCTTAGAGTAAGTTTTTAAAAGTATATCTTTTTACATAGCACCACTTAATAAAAATGACAATGCCATAGAGACAGAAACCAAAGAAAAACAAAAAGGAAAACAGACAAGACACACACAGGATGAAAAACGAATAGAGGAAATCATTGAGCCATCCACCTGTCCTTCAAAGTTGGTGTGGTAGCTGGAGAAATTGCAACACAGTCTGACTCATTTTGCTGAAAAGAGCATACATCTACCCATTATCAAGAAGAGAATTCTAATTTCCTTAGTTTCAGAAATTCACCATTGTGAAAACTAAGTATATTCCTTGGGATTACATTAAAAAATAATGAAGAAAAATGAGTATAGTTTTAAAAGCTTTTTAAATCTTGTTTCCATGTTTATTCTATTACTGTATTCTGGTAAGTAGACTTGAATATCTCATCTTCTGTGGCTATGTTTTTTTTTTTTCTCCTTTAATATAGAAACAGAAAAATAGGTTTTATTATGGATTATCCTCCAGAGAATATTCCTTTTGATTGAGTTTTCTCTTTTTGGTATTGTGAGACAAAAGGATGATAGCAATGAGAGGAATGTGGGCTAATCTAACTAAAAATATATATATTTTAAAAATTATATCACTTCTTTATGTTTTATCTATGATTGAAAATCTTAACATAATAGCCAAAGTACCAGAGCATTTTTACTGTATCATTCCTGAGTTGTAACTATGAGTTTGATTGAAAAGCCCAATTTTTAAAACATACATGATTACATTAGGCCATATTATCCAGAAACTGCCCGGAAATCATATGTTTCTGTATATCTTATTAAATTGTTATATGAGGTTGTACAATGTTAAGAAGAAATAACATATTTTTGTCTTGCTCTATCAATTCTGAAAAGAAATCTGAGGGTACAGGGAAGACTATAGAAAGAATATTAACTATTGACCCAAATGCATGCATTGTTTTACTGGGGCCCCTGAAAGCCCAAAGTAACTTTTCCATTAAATAAGAACAGATCATAAGATCATCATGGTTAATACATCAAAGAAAATCTGACAAATCTGCTCTTTGTTATTAAAAACAAACAAAACTAAGAGTTATAGCAAGGAGCTGTGATGAACCAAAACTACAGGACTAATTTCTACTTCTACAGAATATTTTGGAGAGATTGGTATATGGAGACAAACAAAGAAATTTCCTGTGGTTAATATCTTTTGACCTTAGATTAACAATCAAACAAAAATGGTACTACAACCTGTGTGTTATTTGTAAATATGAATTGCAAAATATGTATGCTTCCTCTGAATGATAGTTTTGTTAACATCCTATTTTTGGTCATTTTAATAATCTACTCATTCCTATGTAAGTAAAAACTTCTTTTAGGAAGCATACTTACGGAATGTGAAATATTAGTTATGGTAAAATAAAAATTATAGGGATTTAAATTGATCCCACATGCTGTACTACCTAATATTAATTGTGATTTTCTTCATGTTTGCATTTAGTTTTCAGGGCTGGGGAGTTCAATAAATTTGGGCCCCAAACTAGGCTTGTCATCTAAGACAGCAGTCCCCAACCTTTCTGGCACCAGGGACCGGTTTCGTGGAAGAAAATTTTTCTATGGGGGCGGGTGGTGGTTGGGAGATTGTTCAGGGGGGAATGCGGGCGACGGGAGCAGCAGATGAAGCTTCGCTTGCTAGCCCGCCGCTCACCTCCTGCTGTGCAGCCCCGTTCCTACCAGGCCTCAGACCAGGCTGGGGACCCCTGATGTAGGATACAACAGAGTACAAGCCTAAGATATAATATTGTGCTGTTACTAAGGTACAACTAGGATAGTCATGTAACTTAGGATTCTATGCTCATGGAATAAGAACCTAGTAGGAAAGCTAGCTATTAACCTAATAAGATCACACTAATAAGGGCTTCCCTGGTGGCGCAGTGGTTGAGAGTCCGCCTGCCGATGCAGGGGACGCGGGTTCATGCCCCGGTCCGAGAAGATCCCACATGCCGCGGAGCGGCTGGGCCCGTGAGCCGTGGCCGCTTGCGCGTCCGGAGCCTGTTGCTCCGCAACGGGAGAGGCCACAAGAGTAAGAGGCCTGTGTACCGCAAAAAAAATAAATAAAAAATAAAAAATATCTTCACGGCAGCATCTACATTTGTGCTTGACCAAACAAATGGGTACCACATGGCCAAGTGGACACATGAAGTTAACCGTCATACATATGAAGCCTCTAAAGCAGAAATGGGCAAACTGGCCTCTGTGCAAAATTTGGAAAACCTCCTGTCTCCTTCGTGTATCCGACAAACTAAGTACGGTTTTTACTTTTTTTAAATGGTTGAAAAAACCAAAGAAGAATAGTATTTCATGCCACATGAAATAACATGAAATTCAAATTTCAGTGTAGCTAAAGTTATATTGCAACACAGCTATATGCATTCATTTACATATTGTGGACACAGAGTTGACCAGTTGAGACTGAGATGGTATGATCCACAAAGCATAAAAGATATCTCATCTTTTACAGAAAAAATTTGTTGACTCCTACTTTAAATGAAAGAACATGGCTTTTTGTGAGTAGATTTGAGATGAGAATGCGGAGGAGAGACGACAATGCAGAAGAGTAGTTCTCAACTTTAGTGTGTGTTAGAATAATTTGGATCACTTGTTAAAATACAGATTTCTGGCCTCCACTCTGAGCTTGTCATTCAGCATGTCTGGGATGGGACCCCAGAATTTATTTATCTAATGAGTTCTAAGTTGCTGCTGCTGCTGCTGTTTGCACACCATACGTTGAGATTACTGGGATCTAGAATAGATTTAAGAAATTTCAAAAATTCTTAGCTAGATAGAAGACAATGAACCTGTAAAGAGTCAGGAAAATAACTGAAAAAAGTAGGAGAAAACCAACATCACATGAAAGATACTCTTTCAAGAGAGAGGAAGTATTCCAATGTGGTAATAGTGCTAAACAATCAATAAACTGATGACTAAAAATATAACAGCCTTTGGATTTAAGGAAAGGAAGTCTCTGCTGGTCCCTGTTAGTGAGGTCTTTTCTGGTGTATTCCTGGTATATCATGCGAATACAACATCTCTACATCTTACTACTGGAAGTTGAATGTAAGAAAGTTGAAATTAATAAATGATGCATGCTAAATTATAATTATGTCATTAGGTAACTGTGCTATATTTGAGTTGGATATATGTTATTCCATTACATGACAAAGTAAGTATATCATATTATAAGAGGTGAAACAACTTATTTGACAGATGTTAGAGTTACTATTATAAGTAGTGAGAGCTTTAAGTAGTGAGCCAAAATAAACATAACTTATGTTAAATCTGACCTAAACTTTTGGTGTTTTCTACCAGTAGCATATGGTATTTTAATTATCTTTGAAAAAAATAAACAAATAAAAAACAAAATAATAAAAATTTAAAAGAGCCATATTTAAAGCTTAACTAAAACTGGTGTGCTTCTGAGATCCTCATAAATGAATTACTCCCAAGAAAATACTTTATTCAGTTGCTGTTCTTTCCCTAGTGGTGTGCTTGAAAGAAAAAAAAAAATTTTTTTTCAGCTATCCAAGAGAAAAGGTAGGTTTCTTTGATAATTTAGCCATGTGAAATAAATTGAACATCCCATTATAAGAATAAATGGTCAACTTTCCTTTGTGAATACATTTTATTTACAAAATATGAAAAAGATGGCAGTCTTTATTGAAAAATAAAATTGTCATAATTTTACTGAAATGTTTAACAATTTTTCCCTCTTTCAACATTATTGCAAAGTGACACAATTCCCTAAATCACAACCAAAATTTTATCCCTCTAATGCACTGGAAGTCATATCTGGAAAAACATCCTATAATGTGGTTTTATTTCTTTTCTGCTTGGAAGTTTCCCATGAGTTTAAGAGATTGAAGGGCCAGACAAACATGCAAGTCCACCGGAAAGGTGTGCCACTGAAGTGAAAGACCACCTGTCCCCAAATATTATGCATATTTTTAGTTTTATATATATATTTTTTTCTCTATTTGGTTGCTTGGACAGACAGCTGTGTGTACCAAGAATTGTTAAATTCTTACAAACTATGCCTGGGGTCTACTGGAACTCTTTGCTATTTGGTCAATTAAAAAATATATATTTGTTCCTGAATCATTGAAGATAGGGGACAAGACTAAATTTTACTTCTTCAAATTTTTAATGTTTTCCTTCTTTGAATTTAACCACCTTAAAGATCTTAAAAATATGAATAACATTAACTTCTTAGGGATGAGTATAATTATGGTCTATGACTAATAATCTAAACTTTGCTATTGGGTAAGTTTTTTTTTCCACCATTAAGACAGTATATAGAACTGAGTAATTATTTCATATCTTCATAATGTCTATGAAGTTTTTGAAGAAATATTTGATTCCATGTGATATAATTAAAATGCACAAAATGGTTTCTAAAAATAGAAAAAAATCACAAGGAAAATAAATGGGAAGATACAAGAGACAGCAGCTGTGAGAGTGTCTCTCACTCCTGCTCCAGTTCATTTGTATAGTCATTTGGTTTTTTTGGGAAACTGAACCAAGTAGAGGGAGATGTTATAGGAAGAAAAAACAAGTCTCTATTTAAGAAAATAAACTAATTTGGGGATAAAAAGTAAAATAAGAGCAAGCAGAATTGGACCTTATAAGCAGTGGGTAAAAGGATAAGTTTGGGAACCAGACCAATGAGATTCAAATACAGGCCCCAACACTATGTGATCTTGGGCAAATTGTTTAACTTCTCTGTGCTTTTCTTCACACATACAAAAGTAACTGATTCAAACAGCTGTTATGAAATTTAATATAAGTGCTTAATATAAGCACATAATAGTCACCATAATACATTTTATTTTTACTATTATTACCCTTTAGTGATTTAAAGGGCAGAATTAATAATAAAAAATGACTGTCTATAGTATATCCATCTTAAGCATTTCTTAGTTTGTATCAGTAACTCTAAAACTTACAATAATAATGTCACTTCCTTACAAAGTTTTAGAATTAGAATAATATAAATATTTGGGGGGCTTCCCTGGTGGCGCAGTGGTTGGGAGTCCGCCTGCCGATGCAGGGGACACGGGTTCGTGCCCCGGTCTGGGGAGATCCCACATGCCGTGGAGCGGCTGGGCCCGTGAGCCATGGCTGCTGAGCCTGCGCGTCCGGAGCCTGTGCTCCGCAACGGGAGAGGCCACAGCAGTGAGGGGCCCGCGTACTGCAAAAAAAAAAAAAAAAAAATATTTGGCTGTCTGGAAGAAACCTCTCCAAATACCCCTACATGAAACTCATTTCTGTTTCCAGCTGAAACAAAAAAATTATAAATAGCTGTAACTACAAGCAATAGTAATTGATTATAGTTTATTTATTTATTTTAAATTTTTTTAAATACATCTTTATTGGAGTATAATTGCTTCACAATACTGTGTTAGTTTTTGTTGTACAATAGAGTGAATCAGCCATATTCATACATATATCTCCATATCCCCTCCTTCTTGAGCCTCACTCCCACCCTCCCTATCCCACCCCTCTAGGTCATTGCAAAGCACCAAGCTGATCTCCCTGTGCTATGCTGCTCCTTCCCACTAGCTATCTATTTTATATTTGGCAGTGTGTATATGTCCATGCTACTCTCACTTCACCCCAGCTTCTCCCTCCCCACCCCGTGTCCTCAGGTCCATTCTCTATGTCTATATCTTTATTCCTGCCCTGTCACTAGGTTCATCAGTACCCTTTTTTTTTTTTAGATTCCATATACATGTATTAGCATATGGTATTTGTTTTTCTCTTTCTGACTTACTTCACTCTGTATGAAAGACTGTAGGTCCATCCACCTCACTACAAATAACTCAATTTCATTTCTTTTTATGGCTGAATAATATTCCATTGTATATATGTGCCACATCTTCTTTATCCATTCATCTGTTGATGGACACTTAGGTTGCTTCCATGTCCTGGCTATTGTAAATAGTGCTGCAATGAACATTGTGTACATGTCTCTTTCTGAATTATGGTTTTCTCAGGTTATATGCCTAGTAGTGGGATTGCTGGGTCATATGGTAATTCTATTTTTAGTTTTTTAAGGAACATCCATACTGTTTTCCATAGTAGTTGTATCAATTTACTTTCCCACCAACAGTGCAAGAGGGTTCCCTTTTCACCACACCCTTTCCAGCATTTATTGTTTCTAGACTTTTTGATAATGACCATTCTGACTGGTGTGGGGAGGCACCTCATTGTAGTTTTGATATGCATTTCTGTAATAATTAGTGATGTTGAGCAGCTTTTCATGTGCCTCTTGGCCATCTGTATGTCTTCTTGGTGAAATGTCTATTTAGGTCTTCTACCCATTTTTTAACTGGATTGTTTGTTTTTTTCAAAATTGAGCTCCATGAGCTGTTTGTATATTTTAGAGATTAATTCTTTATCCATTGATTCATTTGCAAATATTTTCTCCCATTTCTCCCATGGTTTCCTTCACTGTGCAAAAGCTTTTAAGTTTAATTAGGTCCCATTTGTTTATTTTTGTTTTTATTTTCATTACTCTAGGAGGTGGGTCAAAAAAGATCTTGCTGTGGTTTATGTCAAAGAGTGTTTTTTCCATGTTTTCCACTAAGAGATTTATAGTGTCTGGTCTTACATTTAGGTCTTTCATTAATTTGGAGGTTTTTTTTGGTGTATGGTGTTAGGTAGTATTCTAATTTCATTCTTTTACATGTAGCTGTCCAGTTTTCCCAACACCACTTATTGAAGAGGCTGTCTTTTCTCCATTTTATGTTCTTGCCTCCTTTGTCATATATTAGGTGAGTATATGTGCATGGGTTTATCTATGGGCTTTCTATCCTGTAAGATTTATCTATATTTCTGTTTTTGTGTCAGCACCGTACTGTCTTGATTACTGTAGCTTTGTAGTATAGTTTGAAGTCAGGGAGCCTGATTCTTCCAGCTCCATTTCCTCCTTAGGTAGGTTTATTCCTAGGTATTTTACTCTTTTTGTTGCAATGGTAAATGGGATTGTTTTATTAATTTCTCTTTCTGATGATTCGTTGTTAGTGTATAGGCATGCCAGAGATTTCTGTGCATTAATTTTGTATCCTGCAACCTTACCAGATTCATTGATTAGTTCTAGTAGTTTTCTGGTGGCATCTTTAGGATGCTCTATGTATAGTATCATGTCATCTGCAAACAGTGACAGTTTTACTTCTTCTTTTCCAATTTGGATTTCTTTTATTTCTTTTTCTTCTCTGATTGCCATGGCTAGGACTTCCAAAACTATGTTGAATAACAGTAGTGAGAGTGGACATCCTTGTCTTTTTCCTGATCTTAATGGAAATGCTTTCAGTTTTTCACCATTGAGCATGATGTTTGCTGTGCGTTTGTCATATATGTCCTTTATTATGTTGAGCTAGGTTCCCTCTATATCCATTTTATGGAGAGTTTTTATCATAAATAGGTGTTGAATTTTGTCAAAAGCGTTTTCTGCATCTATGGAGATGATCATATGGGTTTTTTCCCTTAATTTGTTAATATGGTGTATCACATTGATTGATTTGCATATATTGAAGAATCCTTGCATCTCTGGGATAAATCCCACTTGATCATGGTGTATGATCACTTTAATACATTGTTGGATTCTGTTTACAAGTATTTTGTTGAGGATTTTTGCATCTATGTTCATCAGTGATATTGGCCTGTAGTTTTCTTTTTTTGCGATATCTTTTCCTGGTTTTGTTATCAGGGTGATGGTGGCTTTGTAGAATGAATTTGGGAGTGTTCTTCCCTCTGCAATTTTTTGGAAGAGTTTGAGAAGGATTGGTGTTAGCTCTTATCTAAATGTTTGATAGAATTCACCTGTGAAGCCATCTGGTCCTGGACTTTTGTTTGTTGGAAGATTTTTAATTACAGTTTCAATTTCATTACTTGTGATATGTCTGTTTATATTTTCTAATTCTTCCTGGTTCAGTCTTGGAAAATTATACCTTTCTAAGAATTTGTCCATTTCTTCATGTTTGTCCATTTTATTGGCATATAGTTGTTTGTAGTGTCTATTATAGTCCTTTGTATTTCTGTGGTGTCAGTTGTGATTTTTCCTTTTTCATTTATTTTATTGATTTGCATCCTCTCCCTTTTTTTCTTGATGAGTCTGTCTAAGGGTTTATCAATTTTGTTTATCTTCTCAGAGAACCAGCTTTTAGTTTTATTGATCTTTGCTTTTGTTTTCTTCATTTCTATTTCATTTATTTCTGCTCTGATCTTAGTGGAAATGTTCCCTAACATGGGAAAGGAAATAGTCACTGGATTATAGTTTAAATGTCCAAAGTCCTATAAAATTTATTCAATTTTACACACAAAAGTTGAACTTCATATGCTACAAGGAAGAGATAACTATTTGTCATTGAGCCATGCAGAGAAGTTTCCTAGTGCTAAATCCTTTGCCTTTTCTCTGCTCTTTATATTGCATCCTAGCTTAATTTCTCTGACTTGCCTTTCATGTTATTATCACCCAACATCTTGGTTTCTTCCATGCATCACAGGCAGAAACAAGAACTGTCTATTCTGAAAACATAATTATAAGGAAGTTCTTCATTATAGCAGCATTTCCATTCCAGATTCATATTATAACGTTTATTTTATAAATGTTATAAAATAAACTCTGTGTGTGGGAAGAGGTAGATGTAAGAAGTTCACAAATTTTTCTTTTCATTTTGGGCTCTTGGTATGTTACGGCAATATAAAATTGACTAGAATTATATTCTGTAAAAAAATGTAAAACTTAAGACTACTTTTATTTCTTAAAATAAAAAGGCATCCCGGTCCGGGAAGATCCCACATGCCGCGGAGCGGCTGGGCCCGTGAGCCATGGCCACTGAGCCTGCGCGACCGGAGCCTGTTGCTCTGCAACGGGAGAGGTCACAACAGTGAGAGGCCCGCGTACCGCAAAAAAAAAACAAAGCAAAAAAAAAAACAAAATATAAAGGCATCACTTAAATTGTTATTACCTTTTACTACAAATAGCATTTCTTTCCAAAAATATTTCTTTCTTTATAAAGCTACAGAATGATGAAAAACACTATGTTCTTGGGTTTGTATTATTAAGGTCAAGTCATCTATCAATAAAGGAATAGTTCTAGTCTAGCAAAGTCAGGTTTAACAAACTTCATATAAGCAATTATTTTCCACTGGCTGTTATTCTAAAAGCCAGAGGCTAGTTTATTATTAAAAAGTGTTTCCTAGATGAAGTACACTTTCAGCATAGCAAATTTTCCAAAGTAATATAAAAAGACAACAACTTTCAAATAATAAAACAATTTCAAGGCAAAGGCAATAACTTTCTGATAAAATATTAACCATGTAATACTGAACACATTCAAACTATTAACAGTTCTGAACTACTATAAAAAGTGATCAGATAGAAAACCAAGAAAAATATAGTATAGTACACAAACTTTATCAGACAATTGTCTGTGCTCCAAGTATGCTAGCTTCGATATTTAAGCAATTGCAATCTGAATAATGCTTTTAGTTTTTTTCCGATTTTTACAAATACTATTATTTAACCCAGTGTATTTTTATGGTTATTTGTTTTTAACAACACGAAGAAGAAACCACAAACATCATGCTATTAAATAAATCCTTTTCCAGTCAATATTACCTGTTAATAATTACATGGTATGGAACAGCATTCTTGTACAAGAGAAAAAGAAGACGAAAGAGGGAAAGAGGGAGAGAAAAAGAGACAAGATGCAGAGCAGAGAGGTGAAGGGTAAGAGAAATAGAAGAGAGGCTACAAATAGTTAACGCCCAGAGAAAAAGAAAATGAAGAAGCTATGTGAGTGTTAAGTATTCTGTTGCAAACCCAGGGATCTACAGAATGAATTATTACAAGGTGTTGCTTCATTTGACTATTCACTGACTGCCAAAATGACAGATTTTGCTGGATTTTAGGCAGGTCTAGAGGAGCATTAGAGAGTTGGAGACACGATTATTCCGGTAGATGGAGGCCAGAAAAATAGAGCTGTTTCAGGTCTTTGTATCCTGTAAATATCTCGTCTCTTTTTTCTTCTCCCCATTCTCTTTCTTCCTAATAGTGGACATGTGAATGCACTCTTAATTTCAAACTTCCTACTGAATTTCTGGAAACCCTTATTTCTAATAGGAAAAGTCTGTTTCATTTGCTCACAGACATAAACCTCCAAAACAACACAGATCAATTTTTATTGCTGTGCTAATCATGTACTTGAAGTATTGAGTAAAGGAGAGAGTATTTATTTCAATTCATCAGTGGATGTTTCTGAAACAGACTTTAGCCTTTTGTCCATTATCCCTTCTGTTACTCTAAGAGCATTTAAAAAGTATGTTGATAACATTTATCAGATTAAGGCAAAGTTCCTTACACCCACCACCTCATTCTGTTTTTTCTTAGTTCTGTGATGGACTTGTAAATAATTTTATCATCATTATAGTGATAGTTTATGGGAAATGACATAATTTTCCCCAAACAAGAAGTTCATTTCTCCAGAAGCATTTATTTTTCTCAGACAAAATAAATGCTCTGAAGGAGACTACTGTGTAAACTATAATGACTTCTTTCCCTGGATTTATCCTAATGACTATACTTACCACCCAAACTGGTTGAGTCCAGGGCCTTGTATTAAACCATTCATTCAACAAGTTTTTACAGAACAGCTGGTTTTTCCTTTAAGCACGATGTTCTGTAATTGAGATGCAATGCTAAGCACAAATATCATTTGGTGCCCTCTGGACATTACAATTCAGCCAGATAGGTAGATATATAAGTACATGATTACAGTACAGTTTAGCAAATGTGGTAAATACTATCATTCCTCTTACCAAATTGCCCCCCTTATTCTTTAATAAAAATTCAATGTTTCCTCTTTGTGTATAGTTCAAGACTACCTAAACCATCCTTCTCCTTCCCAAATGATGTCTTATTAATCAAGTTTTCTCTCATTGAACACTTGTGTGCCAGGTATTTATCTAAATATTGAGATAATAGCAATAAGCAAAGCAGATACAATCTTATTCCTGAGAGAGTTTACATTCTAGTAGTTGCAACAGAGAGTAGGCACAAAAATACATACATACATGAATTCAAGTAGTAATGAATTCTGTGATGGTAAATAAAGTAGGGTAAAAATAAATAGTCATGTGGAGTGTGGGGAGGGAATATTTGAGCAGAAACCTGGGGGAGAAGGAGAATCCTGGAAATATCTATGGGGGAGAGTAGTCCAAGCAGAGAGAACAGAAAACCATGGAATGAACTAGGGATACTTGAGACACTGCAGTAAGACCAGATCATTGTGATTAGGATTAAGTGAAGGAGATAAAAAGCAAAACACACACACAAATTTAGGAGATAGAATCAGAGAATCATTTAAATACACTCAGAGAATCATTTAAAGTACACTCTAATTAGAGTTCTGTCACACTTGTTTAAAAGTTGGATTTTGGAACAAGGAACTATTGTAGAGTTTGAGCAGCAGGCTATCATGATACAATTTAATTTTTTAAAAGACAATTATGATCATTTTAAGATTTTACTTAGGGGAATAAGAACAGAAGCAAGAAGATCAGTTAGGTGGTATCTGTATCTTATGCAAGAGAAATGGAGGTGACGAGAAATGGTCAAATTTGGAATGCATTTTGAATGTGGAGCAAGAAGAGAGAAGAGAAGCAGGCTTTGGAGCACATGGATGAAAAGTTCTGTGTTAAACCTTTCAAAATTATGATGCCCTTTAGACATCCGAATGGAGATATCAGGAAGACAGTTGAGCACATATGTCTGTAACTAAGAGTGTAGTTCTGAAGGCAAGGGTTTTGGAGATAGTGACATTGGTGATATAGAAATTATTTACAGTTATGAACGAGGGTATGGATTAAGTGTAGATTGGGTGTGGATAAAGAAGAGTACAAAAGAAACCCTGGATACTTCAAGGACTATGAGTCTGCTCTAGAGGCTAAGGAAATAGTGTTTCAGGAAGAAAATTTTGATATCTCTGAGGTTGAATAATAGGACTAAAATCGACCATTGCATTTTTCAATATGGAGGTCACTAAATACTATTAATGAACTTGGCTGAATCAGCATAATTGGAGCGGGTGAAAGAGAGCATGTGAGTTGGGGAAATGGATCAGTTATTGTAGAAAACCACTTTAAAATTTTTTTGCTACATAAAGATATAGAGAAATGGAGCAGTAACTGGAGAGAGTTGAGGGATAAGTGGTCATTTATGGAGAATATTACTGCATGTTTGTATCCTTATGAAAATGACATAATAGAGTGATGGCATTGATGATGTAGAGACAGGAGCTATTTCTGGGGAAAAAGGTCCTTAAATAGGTAAGGGAAATAGAGTGAATCAACTGGACAAATGCAATAAGATTGCTAAGCAATGCTATGCGCCCATAGCATTGAACTTTGTGATACTAAATGTAAAGTGATTCCATCAACAGTGGCTTACTTTTCCCTACTCACGTTCTACAGGCAATTAATTAGGAGACACATAGTAAAATTAAGTGGGTTGCAGTTTTGTCCATTGAGGAAGACAGAGGGAGTTGGGGCACACTATTTAAGGATGTCTATAAATGTGATTACATGATTATAGTGATGGATTATGGCATCTAAGTTGGAAAAGGAAATTTTGAGATGGTGATTGGAAGTGAAAATGGGACCATTAAAGAATTGGAAGTTGAAAAGTTGTGACAATGGGTAGAGTAAGTGACCTGGAAATATTAGAGATGGTGGTCAGAGAAGGGGCTGATTTTAGTAACATTCTGGAGGCTATACTATTATACATAATAGGAGTAATGGTATGAGTCTGGGAGCTGGTGGTAGAGGTAAGGTGGAGGGAAAGTTATTGACAATTATGAAAATAAAAAATTTAAAGGAAAATGGAATAGGGAAATTATTTGCTTGGGACAATCTTGTACCAAGGGGTTGGCAGGCTGAACTCTAGTCCAGGCTCTATTTCCAACCCTGGGCTCTGGACAGAGGCTGGTCTCAGGCTGAAGGAAGAAACTCCTTTTTAAAGTGATCTGCCTGAAGGGAGTGCCTCTATTGAAATTCACACACAGAGAAGAGATTTTTTCGAAATAATTTGAACAAAAATACTCTGTGCTACCGATTCCTGGTTTGAAATCACCAAACGTGTAGTAAGGAGTAAGGGTATTATATTACCATTGTCAAGGAATGAGAAGGACTGACAGGAAGGCTTGCACAGGACCGCAACTAAGAAAGGGAGTAGACAGTATGCTCTGTTGGCATCAGCTTCAAACAGATTGAGATTTTAGTTTGAAGATGGGGAAAAGCAATGGTCTGGAAGAGCTATGAGAAGCAAAGATGTCTCTCTGTTTACAGGTCCTGTGGGTGTAAAATTATCTACCATTTTATAGGGCTGCAAGGTAAGCCATGCCTTGAAGTAACAGCATATTTCAATTAGATTAAGAAGATGAAGAAAAAAGTTTCAGAGAACAGTTTCGTGGTTTTACCAGTTAATGTGTGTTGTTTCCTAGTTACTTAAATTCTTTGTGCTTCAGTTTTTCACCTGTAATATAAGAATGATAAATTGTCAGATTACTGTGAGGGTTTAGAAAGATAATATACACAAAACACATAAAAGGTTTCCTAACACAGAGCAAACACTTAAATATGAATTGTTATTATTCTTTATTAAATAGTTTTGAGAGTGTTGTTGTTGGTATGTGTACATGAGAGAGAGAGAGAGCAGATGAGGATGGGTGTGATGCCAGGTAGGGCATGGATAGTGACAGTCTTACCATGAGAACTCTAAGCTGGGGAGGTTCCTTCGAGGGTGTATTACTGATCATTATTCTACCCTTCGAGTGTTAAATACCTCCTGTTTTATGAATGCATGATTCAAATATAATATTCATTATTCAACGATTTTTTCAGCCACTACTCTTTAACTTTTGAACAAACTTGGAAGATTTTTACCCTGTCTCATTCTCTTCTTACCCAAGTTTTTTTTTATTGTCCTGACTTGAATGGTGTGGAATGGTGGCTTAGCTAAAACATGGCCTCTTCATTCCTTGCCTTTCATCCCCGTAATTCTCCACTTTCAAAATCACAAAATTAAATATGTCCACTTCTGATAATATTTATGTAGGGTGACTTGGGGGTACATATTGGAGATTAGAGACGAGGCTAACTCCTCTACTTCACTACCACTTGGGAATAAAGTCTGGGAGACTGGCGAGAATTGCAGATTATTTTGACGACCAATGTCACATATCCTGGACTGATCTCTTATTTCAACCACATGGGTTGGACAATTCCATCTTATTCTGATGGTCTCTAGCAGTTTCTCTTCACTCTTCTGCAATGGAGGGGGGCTAGTAATTGTTTAACAAGCAGCTGGTGCTAGATGGGGCAGGGGAGAGGACAGGAATCATGCCCTGATTTGTAGCATTTGCTGATTTCCCTGGTGTAAATATTCTCACCATGGACAATTTCAAGATTCAGCATGAGGTACTGAATGCATTTCTGGGAAGAGATATGCAGTAGTGCTCCGTTATATTAGTATTCCACCATACAGATAATAGACAAATAATCACAAGAGGGTAGATAATAGAAAATAATTAGTACAAGATGGATTTTGAGTATTAATTATTTCATTTTTCTTATAAGTTAATTATAAATTTATGGAATTTAATTTTTAATGATGGCTGTGTTTTACAACAAGCTCTCAAAATTCCTGGAAGATTTCTACACAGGACCATCACTAAGGCCATGGCCTTCTTCAGAGCCATAATGGACTGCTCTATTTGCACACCGGTGCAGCCTGAGAGAATAAAGAAGTTAACATCCCCAGAGGCAACCCTCAACAAGTATGGATGTGAGTTACTAAACAGGTGCCCCAACATCTCATGCCTCAAACAGACAATTTTTGACACTTCTCCGTGATTGCAGGTTAAACCTCAATAATGCACCCACCCTGATGTTTAGTCCCCTTTTCCTATCTTACTTTCCCTGCTCACCGGCCCCTGATTTCTAAGAGTCTCATAAATAAATGACCTGCAACCATGACTTTGACTCAGACTATGCTTCAGAGAAAACTCCACAACCTAAGAAGCTAAAACCAGAGCACTCCTAGTCAGCAACCTTTCAGAATGAGATTCTGGAACTAGGTCACTGTAAGATAAAGTTATCTTAAAGCTGAACTGCTTTTCTGACTTATCTATGGGGATGTCTGGAAGTCTGATACTGACTCTAGGCTAAGATAAGGAGGAGAGAGGCTACCTAGTTTATAATTACCTATTTAATGTTAGAAACTCCCCCAGCAGCCACCTTTTTTATGTTATTTAGGGATGTGTGGATTAATGGCTTACACCTGGTGAAACCAGTTATCAGCTGGCTTGTATACATGTCCAGTGGGACATAAAAGACCCTCCTGGAAACGTTTGAAACCAAGACTCCTTATATATGTCTTGGTAGTTCACAGTCCAGAGTTAAAGAGTATCCTGTGTGACTGAAAAGGATTTTGGAGAGCTGTGCCTAGAGGTTTCTTGGGTCCCATATGCTTACCTGCATTTTATTTCTACTGTTCAATACAAAATCTTTCAGCTTCATTAAAGCCTTACATGAGTATGCTCTGTGGAGTTTAGTCAGTCCTTTCAATTATCTGACCAACGAAACCATTACAGTCTCTCATCACTGGAATGTAACACAGATCTCATTGCTTGTGGTAAATGGCCTGTTGCAACACCACAGTTAATTAGATATTCATCTGAGCTGATTTAGCGTAAGGTACAGGCAAAGTGGAAACACTGAGTTATACAGTCATTCTAGCATTTGATTGGTGTGGTATACTCTTGGGCAGTAGTAGAGACTGATGGTAAGTGATTTCATGACTTAATAGAGCTTCCTGGTATTATCGGTTCTGCTAATTCATTAGGTCCAGCGGGTGTAGCAGCAATCCATCATACAATAGAAAAAGTACATCTTGGATCAAGTACCAGCATATCCAGAGGACCTGTCAGTTTCTTGAAGTGGTGGTACCGTCCCCCATGTTAGCCCACTTGGGGTACACTAATGTGTCTATTTCAGCTCATGCTTAAGACTCAAGGAGTTTGATCCCCATAACTAGTTGGTGACTGAGGAGAACTGGGGGTCTGTTTCACAAATTGTTTAGCTTGTTGTGTTGGTGTTAGCTAAAATTGGACTACAACTCCATTGACTATAGCTGTACCACTACTATATTGTGAGAAGTAAACTTGCCTGTATACTTGGAAAGAGGGAGAATTGGCCTGTATAACAATATACATAGAGTATAGGTAGTGGCGAATACCTTGGTAGATCAGCTTAGGGGTCTGGAAGGGCAAATTGGAAAGTCAGAGGCAAGGATATCTAAAGAAGTGACATGCTGATTTTGGGGTATATGAGGATGAACACATGCTGTGAGAATTTTCTCTTTTACACTAATACCCACCACAGAGCATTCAGTGCAGAAGAGACACTCAAAACCCTGGTACATATGAGGATGGACCTGTTAGAGTTTGGCTAGCCCTATCTGTGGCTTCTCCCATGCTCATATAATGGGTTCATGAGTGGAGTAGTCATGGTGACAGGGCCCAACCGCACTGGCCCGTTTACAAGGCCAACTGAGCTGCTGCTTCCCTGGCAGTCAGTGCTTGATATCAGACCAACCACTTGCTAACAAACTAATTCCTCCAGACACATTTTCCCCTTTCACACCTATACCAGATATGGCTTCATCTACCCTGATTATAGTGTCTCTGCCAGAACCATTAGGGGAGTATGCCAGACTTCCTCACATTGAACACCACATCACAGGACCTGAAACCAAGGATGCATTTATAGTGAAGAATTTGTGACTGTGAGTGTATGGTCACGGATCCACTGATCCCACCATATACCCATCACTCTGAAGTAGTCAGCCCCATAGAGCCCTGGAATGCCCTCACCTAAGGCATCAGGTGGGAAACAAAACACTACGAAGTTATGGTGCTGTGTTCTAGGATGCAATATTTATGATAATTCAAGAACTAATTCATGCTGCTTTATCAATAACAGCTAGAATATCAGGGTCCAGAGACCAAAGGTTGAAAGTAAGGTTTATCATCAGACTCAGTGACTGTTATGGGCTGAGTTGTTACCATTTCTTCTACCCCCAGATTCATATGTCAAAGTCCTAACCCTGAGTATCTTAGAATGTGACTGTATTCTGAGATAAGGTCTTTAAAGAGGTAATTAAGTTAAAATGAGGTCATTAGGGTGGGCCAAATCCAATATGAGCTGATGTCCTTATGAGAAGAGATTAGGACACACACTGGAGGGTGACTATGTGAAGACAAATGGAGGAGAAGAAACCACCCCTGCAGACACTTTGATCTTGGACCTCTAGCCTCCAGAATCATGAAAACATAAATTTCTATTGCTTAAGTCACCCAGTCTGTGGCGCTTTGTAAGGCAGTCCTAGCAAACTAATACAGTGACCAACTTAGAGAATTTACATTTTCTGTTTGCTTCTTCGGCTCTGCTGTATGGAACCTGCTGGTTTGTGACTGGAAGGAAATGCATACTCTACTGAATCTGAGCTTTGATTACTGAACCCACAGACAAATGAATTGTTACATTGACAGACATAACTGACCCTCATTATCATGCGGAGCTAGGATTGTCCTTACATAATAGGGACAAAGAAAAAGACGTCAAACTTGAAGAAGTCACTAGGGATTTTCCCCAGGCTTCTGTCTTTTGAATAGGCAATTGCAGTGACTAGAGTGTGAAAAGACCAAGGCAATCAAAGGCTCAGACCACTCAGGGTTGACAGTGGGTTCCCTAGTCAGGTAAGTGGACTTCACTGGCTGTGATGTTGTTGGAGAGTGGGTGGTGGAGGAGGGTGATAACGGGTATCCTTTATGGCTTCAGGTGTAGTTGCAGCAGCTTGTTTCTTCTGTATTATATGTATTTTATCCTTTTTAAGAGATTATGGTTTGTTGCTTCCCAGTAACAGGGCTGGCTACATGACTTGTGGGGCCCAATACAAAATGAAAATGTAAAACTCCTTGTTCAAAAAGCAGAAAAAAAAAATGCTGTTAAAGATACTAAAATATTGTTTAAAAAACGGTTTCCTTTCTTCCTTCTAGTCTGTTTCTTGACCAGTCAGGGTGTTTCCAATTTGTTATTAAATGTCATATTCCCTCCAGGAAGGAGATCCCCCCCAGGGAGAGTGTAGATCTTCATAGGTGCCCAGGGTGTCCCTTCAACTCATCATGTGCACAAGAGTGGCCTTTAGGTTGTCAAGCTGGCCCTTCTGTCAGCGGCAGGACCAACACACTACGCAGGGCAGGTGGAGAAAGTGGGTGGGGCGTCAACTTCCCTTTTCCAAGTGCTCACAGCCCCAGCCCATGATGAATGGGTGACCCTCAAGAGATTGCAGCCTCCACTTTGGGAAGCACAAGGTATCTAGGTTCCAAGTGGGCTAGAGGCTTGTTCCTGACTAGTCGCCTGCCATGATGCTGCAGGTTGGGACCAGGACTGCAATTGTCATGATCAACTCCAAGACTCTGTGGGTCAGGCATCCCAACACCAACCCTCCCTGCATCTGTGCCCAGGCTTCTATGGGGGGTCAAATGGAGATGTAGAATGTAGGCCTCCCCCCACCCCACTCCCCACTGATGTGACCTGGTTGCTATGGGAAAGGAAGGGCTGGCAGGGGTGGTCTATGGCTAGAGTGGGTCTGGGAAGCTAGGCAGCTGTGGTGCTAGTGGAAGGGGAGCAGGGAGCCTGGCATCCTCCCCAGGGAAATACTGAGAGTTGGGGGAGTGCAGGAGCTGAGGATCCAATACCCTCCTCCTCCATTAACCCACCTGCACACACACACACGCTTCGTTGTTCCATCAGATTTCACTTACAAAAGATTAAAGATAGCATTTTAAAGAATTTTAAGATGGCAACTGCAAAGCATTAAACTTCAAGTGCCAAGCCTGAGCATGGACTTTAAGGGACTGCACTGGTCACAGACCAGTGAGGCTGGCTCTGTCTTGAGGAGTAGAATTAATATGAAGCTTGAGTAGATCTAAATAGTGTAAAAGTTGGGCTGCAACAAACACTCGTGGTGTCCTGGGTCACATTCCTTGGTCTGACTCTGATTTTATCTACAGCTGAAGTAAAGAGTACTGATTTGTGGTAAAAACACCTACCTGGATTGTGTGTTGAATACCTCTACTTTTCTGCTGCAGTAACTCACAAAGCCTGAACACAAGTGCAGCGTGAAAGCTAGTGGATGATGAATTACCTGAAGGTGGCTTTCAATCATTGTGGACAAATGGACAGCCTTTCTTCTAGAGGCTTAGTTTTAAGAAGCATTGTTGAAGCTTCCAGAGATCCTGGTGGAAATGGAGTCCCTGGTTTCTACAGCGTTATCATTTTGGCTTTTCCTCCTTTCCCTTTCCTTACTCTTGTTTTCCAGAGCCATCTCCCAAATGAATCTCATTTACCCAAGACATTGCCTCAGGCACTCCTTTCAGGGAAAGTATATTAAGATGGGGGGGGGGGATGAGCCGCTAGTACCACTACTATACCCTTCAATCATTCTCCAGTGCTTTATTAATAACTCCTAGTAATTTGATTATGTGGATTGTAGAGTCTTAAATGAAACTCCCAAGACATTGATGGGACTTCTAGAAGCTGGGGAAATGAAAGTGTAATTTCAAAGCTGTGATTTCCTGTCTTTTAAAAAGTGGAGGGGCTTCCCTGGTGGTGCAGTGGTTGAGAGTCCGCCTGCTGATGCAGGGGACACGGGTTCGTGCCCCGGTCCGGGAAGATCCCACATGCCGCGGAGCGGCTGGGCCCGTTGAGCCATGGCCGCTGAGCCTGCGCGTCCGGAGCCTGTGCTCCGCAATGGGAGAGGCCACAACAGTGAGAGGTCCCCGTACCGAAAAAAAAAAAAAAAAGTGGAGATCATAACCCCTCCATACCCCCACCCTTTTTTGAACATATTTTTTTTCTCTCCTTTATTCTGGTGTTCTGGGAAAGTCTCAAGAATTATCCCTTAAATTCTAGAGGTACACAGAAAACAAACCAAATGTGGGATGAAATCTTTGAGGTAAGCGTGGAGTTTTAAACTTCTAAGCCCAGTTTTCATTTGATAATGTAGATTGATGTCCATGTCTTTTTGAGTCAGCTCTTTGTCAATAAAAATTGTGTTGCTCTTTTTTAGGGAAATAGTTCTTTTCCAGATATAGATTGTAACTGCACTGCATGGCATGCCAACGCTTATTTGCGTGGACATGAGTATTTTTATATTTGAATAGTTACTGAGACCAGAACTGAGATCCAGGGGCCTACAGACAAGAAGTGAAAACTTGATCTCTGTTTTTGGTCAGGGAAATAACCAGGAAAAGAACTTGGCTAGATTTGTTGAAGCTCACCCTCATCCACAGGATAAGCATTCTATATTCGTTCTAATCCTGGGAAGCAGCCACTCAGCCACCCATGCCAGAAATTTTGGACGCATTCTTCTCTTTTCCTAAATAAATGACATCAATTCATCCATGTGTCCTACTGATTGTACCTCTTTATTTTTCTTAAAAAATGAATTCCTTCCTTTTTATTAGCACCCCACCACCACCACTATGTCCATGGTTTAAGCATTTCTCATCTACTTCACTTACTATATCTCTACCCTAATTGGTTTTCTTGACTTTCTATACTTACCTTCTTTAAGGCATCCCCCTGCCCCCACTACAAAATAACACGTGAGACTGTCAGATCAGTGTTGTTGAATAGAACTTTCTGCAATGATGGGCATGTTCCATATCTGCAATGTCTCTTAGGATGACTACTAGTCACATGTGAGCACTGGAAATATGGCTAGTGAGACTGAAAAATTATTTAATTTTAATTAATTCAAATTTAAAATTAAATAGCCACGTTTGGCTGGGGACACCCTGTTGGAAAATACACCTCTAGCATGTAAACTCCATGAAGAGGCCTTTCCTTAGCCATCAGAGATTGAATATTCCTTCTTTCTTGTTCCTAAAACCCCATATGCACATGATGCTTTACTGTTACTTAATTTCTTTACTGGTATGTCTCACCTGATAATTTGTAGCTTCATGAGGTCATGGATCTTATCCTGGAAATCACAATAAAAATAACAACAACCTCAATAGCAATAATTTGAGACAATTACCACTTACCTCCTCTCCCTATTTTTCTGCTTTAGTCTCCCAAGAGATTCCACAAATAATTCCATTTTCTTGGAAAGGTCATTGAAAGAAAGCCCTTTTCTTTTATTTTTTGCTCTTCATTATAGGGAAAGATTATGGAAGCTATTTCAGAAAACCTAACATTCAGTGGACCACATCATGTGTACTAATATAAGGGATCACTTTGCCTCAAAAGTTGGTAAGAAAGAAATACATCTTGACCAGACTTTGGGGCAACCTTCTAGAGGAAGGGTTAATGACTCAGATGCTGTGCCTATGTTGTTCCAAGAACTATGCTGGGTGATAGGGATACAGCAGTCCGCAAAAGAGACTTGATTTCTACTTTTATCGAGTTTATATTCCAGAGGAAAAGAAAAATAATAAGCAAACAATTAAATAAGCAATATGTTTCAAAAATCAATATATATTTGCAAGGTTCTTTGAGAAAAGTCAGGGCATGGTGTGATACTTTTAGACAAGCTGAGTAACCCAACAGACATTTAGTCAGACACCTTAAGAATAAGAATAATGAGCCATACAAAGTTCTGGGGAAGGAGTGTTCCTGGTATAGGAAACAGCACATACAATGATCTTGAGGTAGACCGTTGCTTGCAGATCTCTGTGAAAAGAACATCGATAGTGTGAGGTGAGTATTGTCCATATTTATTGCAGATGAAGAGCCTGAGGCATAGATATATACACTAACTTTCCCAAGGTCACACAGCTAGTAAGTGACAGAGCCAGATTTTGCACTATTCTATAGGATCCCAGAGCCCACGGTCTGGATCTTGATTGATTAACATAAAAGTGCTTAAATGAATGACAAGATGAATAAATGAGCTTTAGAAAAGGGATCTATATAGACCATTAAAGCTCATCTGATCAGCCAAAATATCAATACTAGTCCAATAATAGGAATGTTATTTAAGGTAAAAACCATGTGAATGATAGCCACTACAGTAATACAGGCATATAATGCCAGCAGCTGAGGATAAGCTTTGAGTTTAGGTTTAAGACAATAAATTGTGCTAAAAATCCTATTGTGAAAGCAAACCTATTAGATTTCACATCTATATAATTTCTTTCATAGTTAGATGATTCCTTACTATTTTTTTAAAGCTCTTCTCTATGATAATACCATTGTTTTACTTACGTAGTAGAATTTGTGTAGTGGTTAGAATAGTTTTCTATTTAGTTCATAAAAAAATAGAAATCATATGGTATTATCTCTAGATTCCACTATGTTATGAAGCTATTATCATCAATATATTTTATCCTCTGGCTATGAGATACGAGAAGTTAATCTAAAAGTAATATCTCAGAAATACTCCCTAAGACTTAACCTCTGGAGAAATAAGTGAAAATAGTAGGAATGTCCTATTACAAATTGTTTTCTTGCAAATATAAGATGTCACCGACTAGAGATATTCAATCATTACTTTAAGTCATGATTTTAAATATTTTATGTTAGGTAGCCCTTCAAGAATTTAATGAAGATCGTGAGTCCTTTCCTTCCAAAATTCCAAGTTTGCAATTTTCCCCAGTTCCCCAAGGCTATCGTCCATAGGCATTAAGTAATGTTAAAAAGGTTAATAACACTTATTTTAAGACCTTTGGTTCTAGGTCATTTCTTCAGAAATATCTATGTAAAATTACCATATGTATTTCCTTTATTTCATTTATTCTCTACTTTTCTGAGTACTATATACATGTACTTCTAGTTTTATACTTCTCTCTTTTTTTCACATGACACATAACATTCTTAATTTAAAGTTTAGCAAAATGCGTGTGTGCACGTACACACACGCGTGTGGAATGTTTTCTTGATTTTCAGTCTTATTTCCAGGTCCCAGCCTTTTTTCCTCAGTCCCTCAGGGTTGATGCATTGTGCTGATGCACTCGTTTCTAAAAAGATGCCCACACCATCAACAGCTGCTTGTTACACATTTCTTTTTTTCTCAGAAAATATCTGTTCCCCCAGTCTGCTGCCTTCCTTGGCTAAGAATATCTGAAGAGTTCTATAACTTTTAATATCAAATGACATATTCACCAGGGTAATAATTTTTGTTTTAACGTTTTATTCTGTAACCTCTTAATTTAGGGCCATATCTTAAGTAACAGAAAATAATGAAATATAATACATATTTCGAAGAGAGTGAATTTGAGTAATTCATTTTTATATGTCTTAGGAACCACCCGACTCCATGCAGCTGCATCATAATTGTGCTATTGCATTGGTCTCCAGGAAAAGTAGGCATGAGTATGGATGGATCATTATTCAGATACAATGCACTGATACAGATACATCCCAGAGTGGATATCGTCTTGTCATTGAATCCCCACAGTAACATAGGTTGAGAAAATAAGAGCATTCTTACGGTTAACTTGATAACTGATCACGCAGATTAGAATTACCATGTGGTAGTAGTAATAATCCCTACCAGCTAAAAGTGTTCCATGGTCACACATTTGGGGAATCATTGAACTAAATTTAGTTGAGGCTTTGTATTTCTAGAATGTTTTGTGAAGCTCTAATAGAGGATAATACAAGCAAAGTTTTCAAAACCTATTTGACTTTGACCTTTGGACCACTTTTTTTTTTTTTTTTCATGAAGGACAAGGACCATTTATTTGTTGGAAACTGTTTTTCTATATTATGGACAATCAGGACCATGTGCTTTGACAGAACATGAAGGCACGGTTCATGAATAAACATGGGAACATTCCACAAATCTTGAGAACGACCTGTGCTTCACCACAAAAGTTAGATCATAATTTCTTGCCCCTTCTTCAGAATTAACAAAGCAAAGGACTCAGAAGTCTGCAGTATACCTGCCCTGAAAACACATTTAGGCTGCACATTTCTGAAATACTTGGTTTGAAATTAATACTCATTATAATTGTATTTCACATATTTGTAGGAAAAAAAAGGATGATTGAAAAACTTTGTTGTTTGGTCTGACCTCCGTACGTGATATGGTTAGAGCTGTTACTACTCCAAGGAAGATACAGTAAATCATTTTACTTTATCCTTATATCAGAGTGGAAACCCTTCAAGGCTTATCGTTTCATTTGAACGTATAAATTTTTATTTTCTTTAAAATATATTTTTTAGCATAATCCAAGTCAATTTGTTTGCTGACATGGTTCAGAATACCTTCTCTAAGGGGTATGTCTATTTATTTGTACAAAGGGCCAATCTGATGTTTCTAATTTTATCTTTCATGATCCAAAGTTACACTATTTTATAAAATTTTGGATAAAATGTGCTGTATAATGTTTATAACTGTTTGCTCAATCGTGTAAGATTCCTATTAAATCCCCATCATAAAAATGCATAAGTTAAAGTATCAAGGAAGAGGGTCTCTTTGGTTCCGGGTGATATATTTAATTTTTCTAGGCTATGTTTCCTGCTTAGAGTTATCTTTGACTTTTTCTTATTTTTTCTACATTTGCTGGTGATACATCTGAGAAATATTTTCAATATGAAACTAATAAAATTTTATAAGTTTTAGATGGAGCTGAGGGTAGAGAAAATTTTAAATATAAATTTTAGATCTCTCCTTTTTTAACTATATATAAAGTAGTATCTTCCACTGGGAGTATGGAATAAGATATAAGTTGTGTTGAAGGTAAGGAAGTCAGTTTGGGATATGCTGATTTTAAAATGCACACATTACAGCCAGTTGGAGAGCTTTAGTAAAAATTTATACACATGAAGTTATATTTTGGGAGAAAGACTGGTGCTTGAGATTCAGTATGGAATACTATTCCAATATATGTTAATATTGAAGACTTGTGAGTTGATACAACTTCCAAGGGAAAGCATATAGCATGGGATGGGAAGAGTACCCACAATTTCAGTATTTGAAGGAAGGCAGAATAATAAAGGATAGTGGAAAAGATTGAAAATAAATGGCTAGAAATGTAGGCAAAGCAAGAAAGATTGAGCTCTTGGATGCCAAGAAAGGGGGGATATTTAAGGTGGACATAACATCGAAAGGGCCTTCTTAATGTTGTTAAGACATTAGTCAAGATGAGAATAGAGAGACTGAAGAAAAAAGATCAGTAAAATATGTCATCAGGCCCAAGGGCCACAGAGGGGTCATTTGAACATTTGATCACTTTTAAATAAAGCAAAAAATAATAACACCAATACACTGTTCTGCTTTATCTATATACACTCTATCTCAGAAAAACTAAAGAGTTAATGAAGGGAAATTAGTCTTTATAAAAGTAGTATAGCATGAACAAAGAATGATGAAAAACACCATCTTGAAATTATTAACAAATAATTACTTGGCAATGGTCAATTGCCATTAACATAGCAGGAAGATAGTTTGACTCTGTGTACTGATGGAAGTACACAAAACTACCTATGTTGCATTCTTTAAAAAATCAAACCTGAATCTGACTGCCAATTTACAGGAAATAAAGGGAACATTTGGATATTGATTTAAGGGAACTGTAAAAAAAGGTATGATAAAACAGGGGAATACTGATTGGATATTTAAAAATATTTTTAAAGTTTATTAAATTTTAGGTAGGGTAATGGTATTACGATTATATTTTTAAAATAATCCCTCCATTTTGGAGATGCACTCTGAAATATTTATTTATGAAATGATATAATATCTGGGCCTTTTCTTCAATCTAGGAGAAGAGGTAGTAGAGTTATGTACAAAACAAGATTGATATTGAGTTGATAATTGCTGAAGCTGGCCTACATGTACAAGTGAATTTATTAAAATTTTATCAAATTTTATTTGAAAGTTTTGATAATATTATGTTAAAACAAATACAGAATGAAAGGAATGATTGCAGTGAAATTAAAGAGAGGAAGAGATAAGAAAATCGAGGTAATTCTCTTACATGTTTTGATAGTGAAGAGATGGCAAAGTAGGATATATAAAGATACATAATATTTACTGAAGAATTATTATGTGGTGGACACTACTTTCACTCTATGTCGATATCCTTAGGTTATTATAACAGTCATGTTATTTCCTCATTTAATAGATGAGGTACCTGAAGGCAAGGAGGTTAAATGGCTTGTCTGAGTTCATGCAATTGTTAAGTGACAGATCAGGATATGAAATGTTGGCTCCAGACAACCATAGTGCTCTGTACTCCGTCACATGGTGTAGAGGAGGAGTAATGGGGCCAGGGAGACTGACAGCTGAGGATATTCAAGAGCAATGGATGGAACAGATTCCAAAGCATGTAGGAGAGTGTAATCTGGAACTCAGGGGCAGTAGGGTTAACTTTAAAAGAGAGAAGGGATATATGAATGAGCTATGTGATCTGGATGAAAATCACTTAACCTTGCATAGGCTCCATTTCTATCTTTGTTCAAAAGAAAAACAGAATAAATGTCTCAACTGTTGTGAGGATTGAATGAAGATTTTTACTTTCTGGAAATTTAGGATCATTAAGAAACTTCAAACTGAAATTAATAATCCCAACAGATTTGTATTTTTCATAACCAACTATTAAAAAATTAGATGGATGATTTAAGAATAACTCTTGCTGTGAAACAATTCATCTATATTTCGGCATTTTTGCCAACTTCATTCCAATTTGCTAGTTTTTAGCTGCTGAATTCAAGTAAAATACATTTGATATTTTATATAGAACTCTGCTTAATTTGAATGGCTACTGTGGATTTTCAGAAACATCAACTTATTTTACTTTTGGTAATAATAATTTGGTAGTAAATCACTTGTAGACTTCAAAGTTTCATAGAGGAAGTTCAGCTATCATGGATGGAATTAAGTAATATATATTTATTACAATTTCCTAAGCTTGTAAGTGAGAAAACTATGACATATGCTAGAAAAATACTTTGAATTAGATTGTGCTGCTACTCAGTGGAAGAATCACAAATAAGAAAAACTTTTTTTGAGTCCCAAAGTCTGCTTATTCTGAAAACTGAATATGTTAGAAATGTAATCAGTCAGATCCTGGTTCCCACCCAAGGTTTACACTTTCCTTTGGAAAAGTGTGCACATCATTTTTTTTCACTAAGCATTAGTTCCTGCATCAATTAAATTAACAGGTTGGCTTAAATTAATCCATTACCTAGATAGCACAGGGTGGAATCAGAATAGTGTGGTAGAAAGTACATGGGTTTGGTCTCAAATAAATGTGGGTTTCATCCTACCTTTGAAAAGAAGTCAGACTTTGGGCAATTTCTTGACAGCTTTGAGTCATTGTTTCCTTATGAGTAAAGCAGAGACAATAAAATGTATCTCAAAGGTAAGTGTAAAAATTCTAATACAAAATAGTGTGTTCTTATTAAATGTTAATTAACTTTTTCACCACCACCCCATCACTCCTACCTGGTCAAAAGTGCCTATGGGATTGGGGGAAAATTCCTTTTATCACAGGATCTTTACCTCTGTAGCAAAGCAAGAGTAAGAATTGTCTACTTGCTGAGAAAGAACTCATAGTCTTTACATGAGAATAAAGCAAATAGCATATGATTTCCCTTGTAATAGTGATTTTCTGCATAGACAAAGGGGTTATGGATAATTTCCAGAGGCATGGTGATGTCACTTTTTATGAATTAAGTGCAAACAAAATACAAATATGATTCATTTCCTCGAATACAGCAGATTGTTTGTTATGCTCTTTACAAAAGGAGACCAATGTGATACAATACACAGAGAAGAAGAGGGAGTGTTTGTACTTAATGACATCCCTTCCTGTAAGAATGCAACTCCTCCACACTCTGCCACAGCAGATGCTTGTTGATAAGAACGTCATCAGAAAGTCCCTTTTTACAGACGGTACACACAGTTTTCTGTTTGTTTGGTTTTTTTTCTTTTAAGTAGTGTTGTATAACACTGTCACAATTAAACTTCTAATTAGGTTTCACATAGTTATGCTCATGTCCAACAATCTCAGTGTCAAACTCTAGTTGCAAAAAATATTCGAATGCAAAGATTCGTGAATATGTCTTTGAGGAAAAGAGATGCTGATTGCACTTTAAATATTTAGCATAAGAAATTCCAACATGTTTAGCAGAAGGAACTGAAATCATTATACAAATACTGTAAGTTTAAAGTCTTTGGGGGGAGGGTTAAGCATGACAATTGGAATTAACTGTATTCAAGTGTTTTTTTATTTTCTGAAAAAATATAAAATTTCATATCTTAAACTACAAAAACATGTACACAAACCAAATGCACATAGAGCTTCAAACGGAGAAAAAATACAGAAATGCTAATTCTTCCTTGAATTAATGTTGAGGCAGGGACTTGAGATATCCCAATGCCTAACATAGAATAATGCTATACAGCTGCTTCTGACTTGCCTGAAACTAAAACATTCTAATAAACATATTAACAAATGACTGAGTCTAAGTTTTATTCTCAGACTATTATAAATGTAAATTTTTACACTTTTAAATAATAAATTGTAAAACTATTAGCATCTAAAGATGCACAAACATGTTGACCACTGAAACTTCTACTGTTAAGATAGCCCAGCTTGAATAAATATCACATTTTTTGCCACCTTCAATTTTTTTTCATTTACATTTAGAAGAAACAAATAACGTTTGATTCTGATTATTATAAATAGACTCTTTAAGAACTGGTGTCTTTTCCTAAGCAATAATTATGTGGTCATTCTGAATAAGAACATTCAATCATTTATGTGTAAAAAGACTTCTTCATAAATCAACAAGAAATGAAAAAAAGTTCTTATCTATTTCTTCTTTGATACGTTACTATATAATTAACAGCATAATAGAGAAAAATATTCAATGTAACCAGCTGTGCTACAGAGTTGAAAAAATGCTGACTTATTCTAGTTATTAATTTCAAATAAAACTAGCACTTTGATTGTTTATTCATTATCATCATCATCATTTTATTGTACCTACTTTTTATTTTGAGGTTAAACATCTGTCAGGACATAAGCAAAGACAGTTTACTATCATACTTAGCTTTCTTTTTTCTTTATTTTTAGAAAGGACAAAATGAGAAAAGGATCTTATTCTACTATGCAACATCATACATCTAGTAAATTTCTAACATCTGACTCAAATGGCATTTGCCATCTAATGTACAATTACAGCCAACAAATGTCTTCCACAGGTAAATATCTCTGCTTGTGCTTTTGAGAACCCACTTTAAATGGGAGAAAGAATGGTGTTAAAAAAATCTTTAACTTTCACATGGAGATTAAATAGCAGACATGCAAACACATTAAGTGCTCAACTGATATTAATTTTCCATTTTAAACTTGAGATAGGAAACTATTTCTTCACCATTGCACACTGGTTAAAACTCTTACAAACTGAGATAAGGATGTTTTGCATTGTTTTGGCAACTCTGAAACTAATAATGCTGACCACATTTAAGTTTAGGTAGAATATTGGAATATAATTTTTATAGTAATCCTACAATTTTAGAACACTGACTTGGTGATTATAATACAAGAAATAAAAGACCATGCACATTCATTTTTTTTAAATGGGAAAATCAAAATTTTTACATTTTTACATACAATTCATACATTTCAACAGCCAAGAAGAACTGATTATGTCATTTTTACATGTGAGCAAATGGCAAGATTAGAAAACAAATTATTATTGATAAAAGTAGAATTGAGTGACTTAGACAGATATCAGTAAGTTGAGAATTACTCCCTGCTTTTACCTCTTTTTCAAAGTTAAACACTGAGAAAGACTTATGCTTTAAAGATATTGTTACTGATAGTTAAAATAACATTATGTTTAATTTGACAAATCTATCTTATGTACTAAAGTTATTGAATCTATATTTTATTTTTGTTGTCTGGTAGGTGACGATATGAACCAAAAGGATAAGAAGTCACACAATCAAGATTTGTCAAACCTTGCCCTGGGTTACTGCCTTGTTGCATTTCACAAAAGCTGCCTCTCTCCTTGTTCCACTTCTCACATTTATAGATGAGATTGGCACTTCCCAATTGGTGATATATTGAGTAGTGAACAAATATTTTTGAAAGGAATTCTTTCTTCTTTTTTTGGGGGGGGCGGCAGTGCATCTTCTAAAGTCATATTGATATTCCTTAGAAAGTCTCAACCAAAGTGAGATATGGATGAAAGCTATGTGTTTATTTAACTTTCATCTCAATTTACTTTACAAAATATACATTAAGTTTTCAAAGGAAGGAAATAAATTTGATCGAAATTAATTTATAATGTTCTTTTGTGAAAAAGAGAAAATCTGCATTGTAACTTCAAATTCCAATCACTTAGATATATTCCGTCCTGACCTCTGAATCATCTTTGAACACATAAAGCTGGAAAACAATTTAAGTATATTTGTTATGTATAAGTAATTGTGGCTAATCTATCAACTCTAAAATTTATGGTCATTTCTCTTTTAAATCAATACATTTATTCTTACTTTGAAGTTTCTCAGTTGTTACTTTATCACTTATATTTGGTTGGTTTTACTAAATTCAATAAATGCAACACAATCTCCAATTATTTTGTACAAAAGGAATTAGTTTAGTTACTTTTTTGTTCTCTGAAACAAACAAATGCATCTTTCATAATGGTGATGCCTCCTTACTTGTGATTTTATCAAGACAAAGTTAAGTCCATCTCTCTCTATTTTCTCTGGAAATTTCACTACTATAGAGTATACTTAAGCATAGTTTGTGTGGACCCATGGTACAGTACAGACCCAGTAAAGAATTATAGCCCTAATTGGACAGGACTCAATATATCATTTGAAATTGCTTAAAACTTCCCTTTTTCCCTATATTCTTTAGCAAAGAGATACTTAAGTAAAAGGTGGGCAGGGTAGAAAGAAGTTACGTCCCCAAAGTTTATTCTTGTATATGCTAATATTTGACTGAAACAGGCACTTGGGAAAGAGAGAGGGAGTACCAACAATATAATGCTGGTATATTCCCTATGGATGTCACTAATCCAAGCTATTCCAGTATAACTATTGCCACTGATAACCAGAAGTAGGCTGTATTTTGCTTAAATGCTGTGCTCTTTGAATAATCACATGTCATTCGTGATTTATAAAGTGTAATAATACAAAAAAACTTGGTTATTTCACCAAGGAGCTCAGTTTTGTTCAAGTTCTAATAACGGTTCAAATGTCAGTCTTCACCAAGTGTGGTATATAGAATGTACACAGGACATATATTTCTTAATAAGGCCAATTAAATAACACTTTAGATTGGCTCATCAAAATAAATTCAGTTCAGTGTAACTGAATACAAGATGAAATTACCAAATGAATAAACTGCCATCAACAAATAAAACTGTCAAGTCTTGCCATAGAGAAAATTCTAAAGGGAAAAATATATACATATGTATTTGTCATCATTCCATTGCTGCTTTAGTATCAAAATTTCTTAGAGCTGAGCCACAAGGGAAATGGTTACCAAGGATTAACACTTAGGGGTAATGCTTGGTGCTATGTGCTGGATGTAACAACATTAACAGAAGTCTGCACAGTTAAATCCTTCTACATCCTGCTGAAAACGTGCCCTTTGGTGTCAACTTTGCTTGACAAGATATTTTCTGGGACTCAGAAAGGTGAAATTTCTTACAGGGGTGCAAGATTAATGGCTAGAAGAACTGCATTATCACAGATATCACAAAGTATTTTTAAAACGCCAAAGGGGATTTAGTCTTTTAGACATTTCCTGTTGGTGAATAAAGAGATTTAGTAGCTTTTAGACACATGAGAGGAAAAAAGACACAAGCTTGGGTTAAATTTTGTTTTAAGCTTCCCTATTTCTCCAATTCCTAATACACTCTGGAACACTTGTTCCTGAATGTTGCTAAAATTAAAACACTATTAACAATGCAAGCAGAATGGTAATACACACATGTGCAAACCACACACACACAGAGCTCCAACTTAAATTGATTCCTGGGTATATAGCAAATTATACAGTATATTCACATTTATTACCTAGTAGTTTCTAGAAGAACAACTATAAGTAAATTTTATAACACAGAAAAATAAATATACACCCTGTATTGTACTTGTCCTTGATCAAGCAACATGTTTATACACTAGTTTCTATAACTTAACGCTGTGTAACAGCATTTAAAATTACAAAAGAAGATATCTATTTAGAAATTATCTAACCATATTGCTCTTCAATACACTTATGTAGACAATTAAGACTTGAAGTTTGAAGTAAACTTCAGTAAACTGCAGCTTTTGTTAGCCCACAAATGGCTATAAAACTTTTCCTTTCAAACAGATTCTTGGAAATTTTGAAAAGGGCTGCCTTCTTTCTATAAAGGTGCTATAGGGGCTTCCCTGGTGGCACAGTGGTTGAGAGTTTGCCTGCTGATGCGGGGAACATGGGTTCGTGCCCCGGTCCGGGAAGATCCCACATGCCGCCGAGCGGCTGGGCCCGTGAGCCATGGCCGCTGAGCCTGCGCGTCCGGAGCCTTTGCTCCGCAACGGGAGAGGCCACAACAGTGAGAGAGGCCTGCATACCGCAAAAAAAAAGGTGCAATATATAGTTATATATTTCATGTATAAAATTTTGTATAAGTAGTGAGAAGGATTTTGTTGTAATATAAGATAATGTTTAACCTCATGTTCTTATTCCATGCAGGTTATATTTGCTTCATGAGAAATGAAGATATTGAGAGGAAGATAAAGAGATTTTAGTAAAACACTGATCACAAATTCTGTGGCTGAAACAAATGCTTTCTTAAGGTTTAGAAATCACTGAGTTTTCCCTTTTACCCCCTTTTTTGTTAAAATAAATCTCAGGGCTTGTTTACAAAGTGCAGAATCATTCACTTGACGAAGTGACAATTAACTGAAGTTACAATGGCACCATCCTGTTGACCAGCTGCACCTTCATTTCTTGAAGGCTGTTCATAATCTTCTTCTGGTGACCAACAAGAGTCACTCCAAGCCGTCTCAAATCCCTGCATGAAGAAAGCACACATTGGATGTATGTATTGATTCAATTTGTACCACACCTCAATATTTCACGCTGGCATAGAGGCTAACATTTTGCAGAAACTAATTAGATTACAGTCCCAATTTAGACATACAGGGTCCAGTTTTCAAAAGCAGGCTCTAAAATTGTACCTGAAAATCTGTTTGCAGTCAAAGATATATTTACAACAAGGAGTGATATATTATACATTTGCCACCCTTTTTGGACATGATTATTTTGTTGGCACAGAGCAGTGAAAAAACAAATTTGCACATGCTTACCAATAAATATTTAAATTAAAGGGTACAATTTCATTGAACGGTTTTGAAAATATGGACCTATAATAGGAACAAGCACTTTTTTTTTTGCTAAAAGAAGTGAGCATAAAATACTCATAAAATACTCAAAAGAAGTGCATAAAATACACTTTAAAATTTTTCATAGCTAAGCAGTTGAAGACCAAACTTTTCAAATGACTGTCAGCACAATCATTTTCTATAACAGATATCTTTAGGGGATAATCAGCACTACATTGCTCTTATAACACTTACAAATATTTTATTTTTTACTTGGAACCCAAAGTAGAGGAGCTTTCTTCCTTTATCAAATACATCTAGGCTCTATTGGCATTTAGAGCACTCTGAAGATTACACGCTATCAAGCAGTCTTTTTAACCAAGATGCTTTCATACTGTTTCTTTTAAACAAGCTTATTATTCAAAAGAAAACTACAAATGTTTAGATTCCTAAACTACTAGCATATTATGGAGCTCAAGGCCAGTGCTCATGGTTTTTAAATGTTATTTCATAGGATATTCAGGAATTCTATTTTCCCAAAATATGCATTTGGCAAATATAATAATTCAGGTACATTTGGCAAATAATAACGTTAATTATAAAAAATGAGCATTAACAATTCAAGATTTTTAAATGACAAGGGATGTTTGGTATGTTAGATTTTTTAGATAATTACTCTATTTAACACATTATGCTAAAAGTAGAATATTTTTGCATTCAGTAAGTGCATCAATTTCAGATTGTCTTAGAGTTCTTTAGAATTGGACACAATGACACTAGAATTATTATATGTAAAATTGAATAGTTTTGGAAGATCAAAGAAATCTCTTAATTATCAGAGGATACAAATTGAATAAAAGGGTACTTAATCTCCATGTGTACTATTATTGGAAATAATTATTTATCTAAATAATATCTTAGGTGTCTTTTTCTATTTATGTTTTCTTGATTTCTTATGAGAGTTTTAGCAAATGGCAAATAGCTAAAAGAAAAAAAAAGCAATCACTTGGCTAGATAACACAGCCAGTTTTAGCAGAACCGGGACTAAAACCAGGAATCTGACACCAAAGTCCATACTCTTAATTTCTCATTTCTCTGAGATATAATTTTGAGCAAAGAACTTTAAATTACATGTAATTATTTATTCACCTGTAAAATGAGAACTCTGTATATATAACATCAAATATCCAAAATTCTAAAAGAAAGAAGATACCTAATAAAGGAAACCAAACACTTACTTCTTTGACTGTAGCTATGGAAACACAATCTATAGAAGTATACTTCATGGCAACTACAGTTATGGGCTGTATAACTAATACTCATGTTTCCACATGTAATTTATGCATCATGAATTATGAAGACAGGAGAATTCATGGGTGCTCACTACCAAACTTTGGACCTAAGTCAGGAGAAAAGAGTCTAAAATTTCTTAAACTGAAAGCAATCGACCTCTACTAGAGAATGTAAATAATTAGTGCTTGAAATAAAATTTAAAACATATGTTTTATCACATGCTTTATAAACCTACAGGTGATTCTGACAAATTCAGATTTGAAAGTACTGATTTAATATATACATACTTAAACTGCACAATTCATATGGCCAACCCAATTAATAGGAATGAGGCTTTGAAAATAGCTATTACAGTTTATTCTGAAAGACCTGAAAAAATTTTACAGGTTTTCCTGCTCAAACAGGGTGGACTTTGCATATACAATACCAAAACCTTAATTTGAAGTGTGTATCTATGGCGGGGGGCATGGGTGTATGCGTGTATGTATTCCATATTCCAACTCTTGGTTGTTTTGTCTAACTCATGAAATCACTAGTTTATTTTTGTTTATTTTTAGACTTATTTATTTTAGACTTATTTTTGTTTCCACTGTCTTAACCTGTTATTATACTATATGTAAATATAACCTCATTCTCTGCAAATAACCACAAGAAAGACTCTGGTTCAGTGCTTTGGGAATTTAAATTTTTTGTGGCATCTATATCATGCTAAAGAATGAATGTTTTAAGGAATTGTATTGGATTAATACAGTTATAGAGTTTGTGTTTACAGGCAAATAAAACCTGTCCTTCTTCAGAACATTTCATATATCTAGATTTTAAATTAAATTTGTTTGAATTTTCCCAAACATAAAATTTTATTTAGGATCATCTTATGATCTGATTATCCCCTAAGATTCATACGGAAGGTCAGACCACTGAAATTCTCTCTCTCCTTCTTCCTCTCTCTCCCTCCATCTCACCTCCCATCTCTACCCCTCCTTCCATGGGATAAATGGAATTATGAGAACACAGCATTGAGTTTTACATACTGCCATAAATTATGTCTTTAATGGAATGCTGTTGCTTTTAAAATCTGATCTGTCATTTCAAAAGCTGTCAAATTAATGTGCAGAGATTTAGAAAGTAGCATTTATAATGCATGCAATATACATTTACCTTTATACAATGTGAGTTACAGTTAAAAAGTGGGCAGAAATAAGATTATTAATGCAGTTAAACTTGTTCTCAGCAGCAAAGTAGTTTCTTTAAAAATCCCATTTATTATTTTTCTAATAATACTACAAATGAGAATTAAAAAGGTATTAGAAAAACGTTTCTAATAAAGGTTAAGTAACTTTATTCCAATATTGATAAGTACATTAAAGTATTTTCTTTTATGTAGTTTTGTCTCACACTTTTGTGATTTCCAACAATTTCCATTTTACTCCTTAAAGTACATATTAAATGGTCAATTTAACAGTAATAATGTGAGAGAAATTTGATAAAAACTGAAGTATTTTACATTTCATGATGAAGGTGCTGCTCTATTTGCAATGATTTTTGAAAAAATAACTTGAAAATGGTTTAAGATGTATTTTACTACTTCCTTTTTCTATATAGGAATTTTTGTAGCAAGGCAAAGTTTTAGGTGTGTCCCCTTTACAAATATTATACTAATTTTTATCATGACCACGTGTAATCTTAAGTAATACCCAAAGCCAATTCTAATGATGATAAACTGTATTTCAGCATAGGTCTATGAATCTAAACATGATGAGAATAGTATTGTTACATAAAAAATGATTTGGATTTTGTCAACAAAGCATGGTTAGTTTTAGAAACGCTGCAAATATAATGAATTGCCATTGTTGTGATGACATTCCAATCTTTTTTCAAATGTTATTCCATAATATTAAATAATGGAAAACACTGATATTATGGTGCTAAAATGGCAGAATGAAAAGTGGAGAATAACGAGAGGTGTTTAGTTGATATTGGAGCCAGCTCTTGATTATTCAGGATGTAGTTCATCCACTTGTAGAGGAAACATTCCCTTACATTCTTCTCCCTTCTGCTTTACACACCTTTTAGCCATATCATTGGTACTTAGCCCCACCAACACTGGCTGGATAGGAGAAGGGAGAAGAGAGTTTAATGAATATTCACTAAATTTCAGTGCTTATTCTTTTTGTCATAGTTTTATTATGCAGTTGTATGTTTGGACTTCTTTGGTTCACTTAAAAGAATCCTGATAATCATTATATATGTACTGTACAAGATAAATATACATATATTTGGCAAGAGAGAACTTAACCATGACCTGGTTATGTTTTTCAACGGTTGAGACCTTGTGAGGGTTACACTAGACATTTTAGCTTACTTATGTAGAGCACAGAGGATAGTAAGCACTCCTACGTGTATTTTAGGCGTATAATAAATTATGCATAATGATAAGTTAAATTTATTTGAATTAGTGTGCACAAATTTTGGCTCTAGATTTGTGACACTTTCCTTTAAAATATTTTAATATTTTAAGACTCTATTTTAATAAATGATACTAATAGGAATCTCTTCAGCTTACACACAATTGATATAATATTTAAGTTCATTGGACTTTGCTTATTTTCTGAATAATCAAAAGTTTACAGTACTCGTCTGACAAGTTTAAAAAACAGCTGTAATACTGTCCTTAATTCAAATCTTTGGATTCATTTTGCAACTCACCTCAAGCTCACAATTCCCCCTATCGACCATAACTCACTGCACTTAAACACCATAGTACAGATTGCGTCATTACTGCTACAACAATTGTTCTAATATGAGTACTGTTCACAGAACAGCAAAGTTTAGGCACAGTGATCAGCAGACAGAAACATCTAAGGTTGAAAGCCACTTTCATTGAACACATTTTAACTCTAAGATCTTGAAATATTTCATTTCTATTCCACATCAAGCCATACGTGTATGTGCTGGCAAAAACAAAAAACAAAAAACATAAATAAAATTAAACCTTTATGAAGGAAATTTTCACCAAAGTATGTGGTTCTGAAAAACTGTAATTGTTTACTCTTCCTTATTCTAAACCCACCATGAGAACAAATTTAATGGCACAAATTATAGCATATTTTTCTTATGTAGGTATATGGCAGTTTGATCTTTTGCTTTATATTAATTAATTTTATTTTTTTTCTAAGCATTTATTACAGGTATGAATATTTCTTCCATTTCTCAGTTTCTATTATACTCTGGCAATAATATTTTATTTATTATAGTATTATACAGGCTACATAAAATTATTGTTTAGATATAGGCAAAGACTATGTATATATAAATCATTAAGTAGTTAAGAGTTTGTCTTTACTGATATCCCAGTTCCTTTGCCATAGTCTTTAATAATGACTGACTTTTTTTGGTGAAAGGCTAGCAAAATGCATAGATAATTTTGTTTCTTATATTTCTGACCAAACAAGTAACTGATTACCCACTCTTTTGTGAGTTATTTAACATAATATTTTGATAAATATGTTCTTACTAATAGGAAAAATATATGGTCAATAAACAGGACTTCCCAGGTGGTGCAGTGGTTAAGAATCCACCTGCCAATGCAGGAGACATGGGTTCAGTCCCTGGTCTTGGAAGATCCCACATGCCACGGAGCAACTAAGCCCATGTGCCACAACTACTGAGCCTGCACTCTAGAGCCCTCAAGCCACAACTACTGAGCCCGTGTGCCACAACTACTGAAGCCCGTGTGCCTAGAGCCCATGCTCCGCAACAAGAGAAGCCACTGCAATGAGATGCCCGCACACCACAATGAAGAGTAGCCCCTGCTCGCCGCAACTAGAGGAAGCCCACACGCAGCAATGAAGACCCAACTCGGCCAAAAATAACTAAATAAAAAATAAATAAATTTATTAAAAAAAATCAGTCCTCCAATTCAAATATTTTAAAAAAACAAACAGAAAACCCCACAATAAACAAGACGACATGTATTTAAAAGGTGTTGGACTCTCCAATAAATCAGCTTCACTGAGGTTAAGGTTGGCTGGCTCAGTTCCTAGTAAGGAATGTGTTATTATGGTCCCAAGCAATTGACACATGGTGACCAACATTCTCTGAACAGGAAGATGTTGGTAAGTCTCTTAATTTCACCTTACTCTTCTGGTCAGAGTAAATAAATTAAAACATAAAATATCTGACAGGAGGCAATATAACAGGAGGCAACAAGCTACCAAAGTAACAGAGAGAGAAGAAATTGAACCAAGTAGAGAAGAACTGACCAGACAAAAATACTGGAAAAGAGAAATGAGTTGCAGACCATCATAAGATGATAGAAGAAGCTATTAGGGCTTGAAAGAAAACATACAAAATGAGAGAATTTAGAGATAGAAGGGAAAATAGGAAAGTAAAGAGAAAGGAATTAAAAGAAATAAGAAAAAGTGAAACCATAATTCTAAAACACTCAACATATTTACAGTATTTGGGGGCCCCAAAGAAAGTAAAACAGAGGTAGTTAATGCAAAAGCCATTATTGGTGAGTATAACTATTCTCTGAAGGGAGAAACAAAAAAAGTAGTGGATATAAATATATACATGTATATGTGCTATTTTAATAAAAAAAGAGACATCATTTAATGCAAATAGTTTTATTATATATTTACAAGTAATCTGACATCGGGTAGAAGAAATACCTACAGTATCATTTTAATATAAAATGACAAATGACTTTAATAAATTAAAATGACCATTTTTACAGAAAAATTAAAGAGCAATCATGTAAAAATAGTTTTAAATTATCAGTAAAATTTTCCATTTATTATTTTAAGTATAGCACAGATGAGTTTTTTGAGTGTCCAAAGAAATAATGGGCAAAGTATATGTGTCATCAAATATATATGATTTAGTGGTGATGGTGAAAATGAGATTCAATAAATTAAGATAGCCAGCTGAGTGGTGATTTTAGGTCCTTTTAGCTATAGTTATGGAGAAGAGAAATGCTGAGAGAATATGACATTAATTGGTGATAAATGATGGTACCCTGTTACCTTTTTGTGGATGGGCAGTGAATTCAATGAACCAGAGAATGCCAGAATAGAAATGGTGAGAACCAAGCACTCAGTGTTCATATTATGTGAAGTAATGGAAGAAGGTCTGTGGTTTAGTGCTTTAGAAGGTTCTACCATGTTTTAAACCTTACAACAATATTTTAACCTTTGAATTTGTAGGTAATTTGAACTAAGTTATCATTTTATTCACAGGTTAAAACATCATTTGTGTTAATGTAATCTAGATGTAACCACCATAACAACAGTTAATTTTCACAAATAACAAATATTAGGCTAAAGTAATTACACATACAGAGTATATAATAAGATACAAACAACTTACAAGAATTCAACATTTAACTCTAGTGATTTTTATTTAATAAGATTTGATAAACTTTATCTTAAACGTGCAAACAGAAAAGGGCACAATTGGTTCCACTGAGATTGTACCAAATAACAAATCAGAGGCAGGATCTAATATATCCTTGGATTGCAAGAATATAATATGCACCACTTAGAGAGTAAACAAGATTCCTGCCTGGGAAGCTTTGCTTAAGGTGATGTTACCTGGGTATTCATCAGAGCCAAAATTTAAGAGTATGTTTTGTTGTTATTTAGGGCTAGCCACACCAATTGTGCTTACAGTTTGTTTTGTTTTGTATTTACATTCATATAACATAGGTATCAGTATAAAAACTGTCAAGAAAACATCTTTTCCACAACACAAAGTACCAGTATTTTGCCAAGGAGATGTTATTCCAATTATTCAAATATGCAAATGTTATTTGTTTGAAGTAAAGAGGCAAAGATACTGGCCACAAGTAGCATTAACCATGCAGTTGTTAACAATACAGGCTAAAAATGAAGAGGCTTCTTTGAAAGCTGCCATACATGGACAAAGGTTACCTGATTTCCCTTGACCTCATCCAGATTGGTTTCTGAACAATTTTTCTCGCCCCAGCAATTATGTAAAAATTATCAGAAAAATTACTCACTCCAAGGTCACCTGAGCCACAGCGTCCATTGAACTGTATCCATTTTCCATGAAAATCTCTGTATATCGGCCCATTTTGATTGCTTCTAGCCATTCACCTACTGATCTGTAGGCCCCAGACCCCAGTGAGCCATGTTCTGCTAACAAATTAGGTACTCTAAAACACATAAAACACAAATATTAAAAGTAACATTTAAACTCTTTTGTAACAAATTATATTGTAATATTAGCTCATAATCAATGGATCTTTGAGTCTATAAGTATATTTATAATAGAAAAATATACAAATGCTAACAAGCAAGAAAGTAATTCAAAACACAAAACAATCTGCTCAGATTTTTTCTATCGATAGTTAATGATGACTTATAATGGCTTGATATGTACATTAGCTAAAAATTCCATGTAGTAATTTAGATGTATTTACTTCCTAAAGCTGTTTTGTTTGTAAAAATAATATAGAAAATGCTACCGAATAGAGATATGCAGGATAATTTGTGTAAAGCCAATTGCTTCTAGACTTCACTAGAGAAACTCATGCTCATTTAAGCTACTTTCCCAGGAGACCAGAAGTTAGTTATCCTTTATATTATGCTCTTACATATACAGGGGTGCTTGTTAATTCACCTAATTACTGGTTCATTCCAGTAGTGGAACTGGAAAGCAAAATGTAACCCCCAATACATAAGAAAACTGAATAGAATTAATCAAACCATGTGATGCTCTTAACTATACTAAATTTATACACTTTGGCCAATAATATATGATATGATAATGATGATGAGGAAGATGATGATTTCTAGAAAGGTATCCTAAGGAAATAATCAGGAAAAATGGCAAAAAGTACATGTGCACATTTTTGCTAATGAAAGTAAACATCAAAAGCAATTTAAATGTCCATCAGTGGGAGTTTACTTAAGTACATTTCAACCATAAGATATAGGACAAATACCTTTCTTTCTACTCATGTTCTCTGTACTTTCTCACATCCCATTTACACTTCAACCTACTTCAGTGTAGTTTCTTCCACACCAATTCTATAAAAATTGCTCTGGTTAAGGTGAGCAATGACCTCGATTTTATCAAAATCTGTGAAGATTTTCCAATATGTAAGATGACTGACCTTCCAGAAACATTCAACAATCACCACTACCACCTCCCTCTTGAAATTTTACCTTACCTCAACCTTTTTTGAATCATTGTTCTCTCTTTTGTGGCTACCATAACACTGTATGTGTCTCTTCAATCTCCTTTGCTTGCTTCTTTGTCTGACTTTAAAATTTGGAGGTAGCCAGGACATGGCTCTATATCTTGTTTACTCAGGCTATAACTTTATTCTACTTTAGGCAGTTTTACCCACTTTCATAGCATCTATTTTTCTCCAATTTTCATCTCCTGCCTAAATCTCTCATATATTAATATGCTTACTTCATGTCTCCATTAGTTCCTGGGGTTCTCATCACAACATGTCCAAAGCCACACTACTCATCTTCTCCACATGCAATTCTTCCTGAAGTTCTCGTCTTTATACTCTGTGATACAACAGTCTGCTCCTTCCTCGTTTTCAGTCCCCTCACAATCTATAATTGTGTGTACTATCCATTCGACTTCCAATATATTGCAAATCTGACCATTTCTATTTAATTTGTCACCACCTTAGTTCAAGACATCATCATGTCTTACCTGCACAAGCACTCTAGCTCATAGTTATTCTGCTAAATTCTACTCTCACTTTCACAATGTTTTTATTTTGTTTATCTCTGTCTCCCCCAACTGTGTGTTGCTCAATGTTGTATAATCAGCACCTAGCCCACAGCATGACACAGAGTAGACACATGAATATTTATTGGCTGAATAAGTGGACATTTGGTAGTAATTTGTAGCCATTAAACAGTACAGTCAAAGATTTGTTGAAGATAGAATGGAGTATAGAATCTCGAAGTTGAGATTATAGAAGATTTGCAATTTTTGGTAATAGCAAAGTCTAGAATATGACTATGAAAAAGAGTTCGAGGTGGGCTAGAGACCAAAATCATTGAAGGGGAAAATTTCAAGTATTGAGAGATATTTGAATATCATCTACATGGTTACTCAAATCACCTAGTTTTGTGACATGGGTTGGGATAGAGAGAAAGAGACAGTGAATCAGGAACTAACACCTTCTAGAACCAGGATTTGTAGATGACTGAATAAAGATGGGGTAGTGAGAGATACAGTCCTCCCCCAGTATCTGCAGGGCATTGGTTCCAGGACCCCGCCCTCCACCCCATGGATACCCAAAACTATGGATGCTCAAGTCCCTTATATAAAATGGTGTAGTACAGTCAGCTCTCCACATCTGCATATACAGAGGACCAACTGTATAGTCTTAAGCTAAATCTATTTAAATGAAACCTAGCAAGCTGAATTCTACATAATACATACAAGGAGGTATGAAAGTTCTTTGGAGATTTTAAAGCTGCTCTCAAGCTATAATGATGATGCTGATATAAATTAATACAATTTAGAACATAAAAATATATTTTTATGATTTCCTTTCCTTATATCCATTTGTGACAACTTAACATAACTCAGACAAGTAGATGAGAGAAACACAATATTTTAGATGACAATAAACAATTTAAAAGCAGTTATTTTGGGAACAACATAAGGAATGATCTCTAAGATGCATTCTCCAGTTGCTACCATAGAAAGTTAATGATGCCTGAACAGAGTTTGAAGATTCATTCCTCATTTATATTTAAAAATGACTTTTTGCCTAGTAAACAAATGTTATACCAGAATCATAGAACTTATGTAACTTTATCAACAAATTGTTTCTCATTTAGTTCATACTATGGGAAGCCAATTCAGTTACCAGCAGGATACCTTTTCTTGTGGAGATAGACAACTGCCTTATATATAGTGAAAATAACAATTGGGTAAATTTTCTAATACAGAATTAAACTGATTTATTTTTTGAGAGGATAATTTTGTAATTTTTCAGGTAAGAATGTTTTATATAATGTAACATTATTTAAATGCATTCACATGCATTCAGAAAAGTTTAAAAAATGCTCATTTGTTCACACAAGTATTTTCCACAAGATTACTCATTTATTATTTTTAAGTCCTGTTCATACTACGCAGCAAATGATTATCCAAATATCTCAACTGGATAAGGAAAAGGAGTTGTTGATATTCATAAAATATGACAGGTGGTGAAATCTATTCTAAGGAAATCAAAGAGTAATTGTTGTTATATATCTCCTGTTTAAAATTATACCAGTGCTTAATTGGCTTTTACCCATCATCTTATAATCTTATTTTCCCCCATCCAAACTTATGTGGGGTCCAAAGCACCTGAAAATACACATATTTGGGGATTTTTAAAAATGCTACCTGAATCTGGCTATAGTTAACATTTATCTGAAACTGGTAGGTTAGACTATTAGATTAGGTACAGGTGTTTTAAAGTATAATTTAATCATTTATATTTCACTCATTATAAAAGAATAACATTATGCAAAAACCATATTCAAATAAATTAGTGTAATATAGGTTCATAGGCTAGCATATGTACACAAATAATTTCATTAACTTGATATTTGTGGCATCAATCTGAATTAGCAATATTCAGAAAAACCTCTCCAGACTGGCCTTGTACCTGCTTGATGCATTAACCAGCGTCTTCAAGCTACTTGGGTTACGGATCAGCTTGTCCAACATGTTGACGATTTCATCAAACTTGGGCCTGCTATTTCGGTCTTTCTGCCAACAATCCAGCATTAATTGGTAGAGAGCAGCAGGACAGTCCATGGGGCTTGGCAGACGGTAGCCTTCCTCTACAGCTTTAATCACCTGTGTAAAGTGAAACAGAACCGGTCCCCCAAAGCCACAAATTTAGTACAGAATAGCTTGAGAAATTTCCTACTGTTCAGTTTGCATCCTTTCTTACTCTTACTCTTGCAGTAACAAGCAGCATAACTGTCTCTAACAACCTTGATTATTCCATTTGCTGCAAAATACAACAAAGAAAAAATATGCTATCGCACAATACAAAAAAAGATAGACTTTCCTCACATACGGTAAAGAAAATAAATGGTAATCATCTTTACCTAAAATCTTGGTGTAGGGTGATTTGTAAAATTAATTGACATAAAAATAAACAGTTCATCTTTTATTTATCCTCGCATTCTGGAATCAAATGGAGATTAACTTTTCTAGTGGCCTCTCTGAAAAGTTAATGTCTTTTTAATGAAAAATTATGTGTAGAACAACATTTTTTAAAGTAATAGAACTGCAATTTTACTTCTAAAGAGACTTTTGGATGGCAAATGATGGATAAGTCAAAGGCTAAATTAGCATAAATGTCTTATGTATCATTTAATAATGTCAAGGTCTGGCTGTTTATTATCATCTACTGATTTCTGTCAGGAATTTGGAATGACTGTTTAGTAGTGCAGGCATTACAAACATCACTGATTTTAAATGTAGCCACACATATGAGTATCAGTCTAATTGTGAGATTGTTTTATCAAAAACATTCTTAATGTTGCTGCTGCCATCAAAATGTCTAATTCCAGAAGAGTTCTGTCTATGCTACTGAACATAATAATACAACTTTTATTCAATTATTAAAATTTTAACATTTAAATGATACCCCAAACCAATAATAATGAGCATATTTCTTAAAATCCTATTTGAATAATTTCTTAATGATTAAACTTAATTATATTTTTCAACAAGCACTTTAGATTTGATCTGACAAATGGAAAAAATATGATGATTAGAATAGAATTTTTACCAAGATAATTTTGAAAGATTGTAGAGAAACCAGTCTCTCAATGATAAAGGAAATGGCATCTGAACAAAAATAGTGGCAGACGGAGAGATTTTGGAGACATTTATAACATAAGGGTAGAGGTGAGAGTAGAGAAAGTATTTGAGAGAAAACAAGTTCAAGTCTTTCACACCGGATGGTTGTTGTGATTAATCTTCGGTTAGCACATTCATGGAGGTGGGAAATGTTGACAGGTATAATTTGGGGTTTGTTTATTTGAGGTGAGTAGGGGACCACAGATGGCAATCTACAGGAATCTGTCTGCAGTACAGGAGATATTTGAGCTGATAGTAAATGTGAGGGTCATCAATGCTTGGTCACAGCTTGAAGTAGGGTATAGTTTATATCTCCCCGGGAAGGCATGAAATAAAGTTCCTGAGAAGCACCAATAGTTAAGTTTGGGCAGAGAAAAAGTACTCAAGGACTCTAAAAATAAATGGTCAGATAAATAACTGAATAACTATGAGCAAAATACCTGGAAGTCATCTACCACTTTAGTTGACTCAAAAACAATACATCTTTATTATTATTATTTAATTTTATTTTCTGAACATCTTTATTGGGGTATAATTGCTTTACAATGGTGTGTTAGTTTCTGCTTTATAACAAAGTGAATCAGCTATACATATACATATATCCCCATATCTCCTCCATCTTGCATCTCCCTCCCACCCTCCCTATCCCACCCTTCTAGGTGGTCACAAAGCACTGAGCTGATCTCCCTATGCTATGTGGCTGCTTCCCACTAGCTCTCTATTTTACATTTGGTAGTGTATATATATGCCCATGCCCCTCAAAAGTTAAAAGGCATAGAGGGAACTTTCCTCAACATAATAAAGGCCATACGTGACAAACCCACAGCCAACATCGTTCTCAATGGTGAAAAGCTGAACCTGTTTCCACTAAGATCAGGAGCAAGACAAGGTTGCCCACTCTCACCACTATTATTCAACATAGTTTTGGAAGTTTTAGCCACAGCAGTCAGAGAAGAAAAATAAATAACTGGAATCCAAATTGGAAAAGAAGAAGTAAAGCTGTCACTGTTTGTAGATGACATGATACTATACATAGAGAATCCTAAAGATGCCACCAGAAAACTACTAGAGCTAATCAATGAATTTGGTAAAGTAGCAGGATACAAAATTAATGCACAGAAATCTCTGGCATTCCTATACACTAATGATGAAAAATCTGAAAGTGAAATTAAGAAAACACTCCCATTTACCATTGCAACAAAAAAAATAAAATATCTAGGAATAAACGTACCTAAGGAGACAAAAGGTCTGTATGCAGAAAATTATAAGACACTGATGAAGGAAATTAAAGGTGATACAAATAGATGGAGAGATGTACCATGTTCTTGGATTGGAAGAATCAACATTGTGAAAATGACTCTACTACCCAAAGCAATCTAGAGATTCAATGCAATCCCTATCAAACTACCACTGGCATTTTTCACAGAACTAGAACAAAACATTTTACAATTTGTATGGAAACACAAAAGACTGTGAATAGCCAAAGCAATCTTGAGAAAAAAATAAAAAACAGAGCTGGACGAATCAGGCTCCCAGACTTCAGATTATACTGCAAAGCTACAGTAATCAAGACAGTATGGTACTGGCACACAAACAGAAATATAGATCAATGGAACAGGATAGAAAGCCCAGAGATAAACCCACACACACCTTACAGTAGAGAAAAGACAGCCTCTTTGATAAATGGTGCTGGGAAAACTGGACAGCTACATGTAAAAGAGTGAAATTAGAACACTCTCTAACACCATACACAAAAATAAAGTCAAAATGGATTAAAGACCTAAATCTAAGGCCCAACACTATCAAAGTCTTAGAGGAAAACATAGGCAGAACACTCTATGACATCAATCACAGCAAGATCCTTTTTGACCCACCTCCTAGAGAAATGGAAATAAAAACAAAAATAAACAAATGGGACCTAATGAAACTTAAAAGCTTTTGCACAGCAAAGGAAACCATAAACAAGACCAAAAGACAAACTTCAGAATGGCAGAAAATATTTGCAAATGAAGCAACTGACAAGGGATTAATCTCCAAAATTTACAAGCAGCTCATGCAGCTCAATAACAAAAAAAGCAAACAACCCAATCCAAATGGGCAGAAGACCTACATAGACATTTCTCCAAAGAAGATATACAGATTGCCAACAACCACCTGAAAGAATGCTCAACATCATTAACCAGTAGAGAAATGCAAATCAAAACTACAATGAGATATCATCTCACACTGGTCAAAATGGACATCCTTAAAATATCTAGAAACAATAAATGCTGCAGAGGGTGTGGCGAAAGGGAACCCTCTTGCACTGTTGGTGGGAATGTAAATTGATACAGCCACTATGGAGAAGAGTATGGAGGTTCCCTCAAAAACTAAAAATAGAACTACCATATGACCCAGCAATCCCACTACTGGGCATATACCCTGAAAAAAACATAATTCAGTAAGAGTCATGTACCAAAATGTTCATTGCAGCTCTATTTACAATAGCCAGGACATGCAAGCAACCTAAGTGTCAATCGAAAGATGAATGGATAAAGAAGATGTGGCACATATATACAATGGAATATTACTCAGCCATAAAAAGAAATGAAATTGAGTTATTTGTAGTGAGGTGGATGGACCTAGAGTCTGTCATACAGAGTGAAGTAAGTCAGAAAGAGAAAAACTAATACATATTACTCAGCCATAGAAAGAAATGAAATTGAGTTATTTATAATGAGGTGGATGGACCTAGAGTGTGTCGTACAGAGTGAAATAAGTCAGAAAGAGAAAAACAAATACCATATGCTAACACATATATATGGAATCTAAGGAAAAAAAAAAAGGTCATGAGCAACCTTGGGGCAAGACGGGAATAAAGATACAGACCTACTAGAGAATGGACTTGAGGATATCAAGAGGGGGGAAGGGATATCGGGAGGGGGGTAGGGTAAGCTGTGACAAAGTGAGAGAGTGGCATGGACATATATACACTACCAAATGTAAAATAGATAGCTAGTGGGAAGCAGCCGCATAGCACAGGGAGATCAGCTTGGTGCTTTGTGACCACCTAGAGGGGTGGGATAGGGAGGGTGGGAGGGAGGGAGATGCAAGAGGGAAGAGATATGGGAACATATGTATATGTATAACTGATTCACTTTGCTATAAAGCAGAAACTAACACACCATTGTTATGCAATTATACTCCAATAAAGATGTTTAAAAAAAGGCAATAACTATGATAGTGTTCGTAGAAAATATTACAAAAACTATAACACATGGTTAACATATCTAATGCATTAAAATCTCATGCATATTGAGAAATAAAATAATAAAACAATAAAATAAAACAACAAATAAATAAGAAATAGGTACTAATCAAAGATTTACAAAAGGGCTTCCCTGGTGGCGCAGTGGTTGAGAGTCCGCCTGCCAACGCAGGGGACACAGATTCGTGCCCCGGTTCAGGAAGATCCCACATGACGCGGAGCAGCTGGGCCCATGACCCATGGCCGCTGAGCCTGCGCATCCGAAGCCTGTGCTCCACAGCGGGAGAGGCCACAACAGTGAGAGGCCCGCGTACCACACACACACACACAAAATTTACAAAAGAAAAAAATACTAAATCGATTTTGAGAAATTATCACTAGTGATCAAATAAATGAATAGTAAAAATTAAAAGTACCATTTGCACTCATATATTAATGGAAGCTCATTTATTTATTAATTTGCTTATTATAAGACTTCCCATTGTGGATAAGGATTGTGGTATTACCTTAATAACATATATGTACCAAAATTAAATGTCTTAGTATATTTTATATCATGAAATATTTAACTATGCAGTTAAAGCAGTCATTCTTATTTACTTAAAACATGATATATTTTATAATGTGCTTTTCCCCAAAGCTGATACCAATTATGTCTATTTTTTTTCTTTAGCACTTATTTAAAAGAAATATTGTCTTTTCTTCATTGAACAGCTAGTCTTACATGTGATTATGAAATGAATGAATTAAACCAATTCCTTAGTTTTAAAGGAATTAGTAAGTTATTTGATCTGAGAAATTTTTTCCAGAATATATTACTTAACTTTATTTTCAGCTAAATTTTTATATATAAATATAATACTCTGTCTCTAAGTTAACTTAGAACTTGGCCCAGTAATTAGGTCATTGAATTTAATTCTAAATTAATGTTTAGAATTTATATTTAAAATAGATTTAGAGCTATAGTTTTAGATTTTATATTTAGACATTTTGAAGTGATTTTTTTTTTTTCATTTTTACCAATTGTTCCTTTCATAGCTTGGGGGAGAAATGAATGGCATTAGTACTCTGGTGGTTTATGAAATGCTGAAAATCTGCCAAAGTGTTATTTAGGCTATTCATTTTCCATACAATTTATAATGTATGGCCAATGAGTCATAATCTCAATTGACTTTGTTATTACGATTACCTTTGTTAATTGAGGTGGTTGAGATGAATGAAAGAAGAGAAAAAAAATAAAAATAAAAAGACAACCAGAATTTTTACAGACAATCTGGCATCATTTCAGATTTCTATATCTGAAATATCATAAGCTATGCATTTTCTTGGCATTGACATGTAAATCAATAGTCTGAACACAATTTAAAGAATGCTGTCTTTCCTTCCAATACATAAAACCCAACACTGAGCACCAAATAAGGCACTCTTCAGTGAGTGGTGACTCTATTGGGCCCTTTCCATCATGCAAGGGTCATGGGCTCATCTTTCAGATACATATACCCATTCTGGTTTGCTTTTACCCACAGAGCCTCAGCTAGCATTATAAGGTTGGAATGTTTGATTCACAAACATGGACTCCCACCGAGCATATACCCTAACTAGAATATCCACCTCATAGTGAAGGATGTGTGAGCTAATCACATACTTAGTGATGTGTTCCTAAATATTTAACAACTGGGTCTTTTTGCAAGGAAAACAGATTTATAACATTTTCTCATTTATCTGATATAAATACTCGCTCCATGTCAACCTCAAGCTATCAACATAATCTCATTCAGGTAGAAATGTTCTGAAAATTCACCAGCTGATATGTGCTGGTTCCAGCAACCACTACACATAGTTCATTATCCAGAAGTGACTAGCCTCACAGAATGCTGGAAGGCCTTTTAAAGGCACCTCTGAAGCACCAACATGGAGGCAACACTTTGATAGGAGTAGGTGTCATTATTCAGGATGCAATTTATGTATTAAATCAATTAACTCAGAAACTTTTATATTGTGCTTCATTCCCAGTAACTCTTGCCAGGCGACAAATGGTTATAGCTGTCACCAGGCACTTTGGACTACTTGTGCCCAGGTACAAGCACAAGAGAAGGTGAGTCACCATGATGGCCAAGGTTATTGATAGTGAACAGCAGGAGGCATTTGAGCTGTTTTCACACAGTTGTGGTGGGGAGAAATTTGTGTGGAATCCAGGTAATACTCTAAGGGGCTCTCTTGTTACCTCTTTATAACAGCTGTGGCCAGAAAATGCCGACCCCCAAGAGTGAAGGATTGATTCCGTCTATCAGTTAAGCCACGATGATCTGCCAAGTTGTTGGTGATGGGAAGTCAGAATGGATAGTGGAGGAGGGAGAGGCTAAGGACCAGATGAGGTCCTGAGATCAGCTGAAGCTACAGAGGCTGCATTTCAGTCCATAACCTGCCTCTGCTGAATTTCCCTTCAGAAAGAAAACCCCGCAGAACCATGGAACAGATGCTTCCTGATCCTGTGTGGAAAAGTTGCTCTGTGTTGCAAAAGGGGTGGAGCATAGCAACCTCGAGAATCTGTCTTTCATATCTTCACCTGCAGAGATGGAAATTGATCTACAGTCCTTAACCCTAAAACCTCTAAAATGCATCATCACATTTACACCAAGGCCATGCTTTACATAGGTTACTCCCAGTCAGTTACAGAATATGGTAGTGATAAGATAGGCACATTCCTATGAGACCCCTATAACAGGCAATGCTGGCTTGAGGACTCCTTGGCGGCCTTGGCAACCTCTCTTAGAAGTGCACTTCAGCCTCAGATGCTTGCCTCCAATCATCTTTCCTTTGATCTCTACTCTACCTGGGGTCAGATTTGTATCAAAGTCTGACATCTCTCCCAGCTTCCTCTCATCCCTTCATGTTTGTCCTCACAAGCAATTCCCTTTAATAATACTAATGTGTATGTAATTTCCTCATGGCATAGGCTTCTTGAAGGATCTAGACTAGCCCAGGCTCATTGGTATCATAGGTACTAAGATGCAAATTGTATGTATATTATCTACATTCATATTTAACACATATTTGCAAAATAGAAATCATATACACATTTTACAGGTGAAATAGGTGACATTCCAGAAGGTTAACTATTGCCCACGTTCACATAAGTAACAAGTGGCAATGGAAAGATTCACATTTAAGTCTCTCTGGCATGCAGATATGCGGTCTTTCTATCCTGGTGCTGAGTCACACTATTGAAATGAGAAATAATTGCCTCCCAAGAAAATAAGTTGGGACAGGTACGGATATTACCTCACGGAATCAGACTTCTTGCACCATAAGAAAAAAATTAATACCCAGAATTAAAATGAGCTATTTTGGAAGATAGTGCATTCTTTATAACAGGAGGTGTGAAAGTGTAGGCTGAATAAGTGAGTGCCAGGAAATTTATAGGGAACCTTTGAGCATTAGCTGTGTGTTTTGATGAATTAGGTTCTATATAGAGTGTGAGTGCCTGTGTTGCTTGGTGTTTACTCAAAATCTCACAGATGAGTCCTTTAGTTACTATGAGATATGAAGCTTCCCCCAAAGTGACTAGTGTTTAATAATATATTCCTGGAAATTATCTCAAATGCCATAGAAATAGTTCCAGATAGACCAATTTTCTTCCTAGGATTTTTTTTTCTGTCTCCAATAGCTATTAAAAATGTACTGAGTATGTTTTTTTCTTTGTATATCAATCTTAGATCAATAGAATTCCAGAGATTAAAGAGATCTTGGAAATCTGTTCAAGTCCATTCCCTTTATAATCATTGAAACTGACTGAGAGTTATAGAATCAAAGATGATTCTATTCTTTCAATTTCAGATTTGTGTTTTAGTTGTTTTTAAACAACAAGGTATAGGAATTTTAGACTGCAGTATTGATATTTCTTTATGTCTCATTTTTTCCAAAGGGGTAAGAATTTCCATGAGGTTACCTACCAGTCCCTAAACTAATTACTTGCATCCAAGGACAGCATTATCCTTAGAAGACCAAGAGAAAGGCAAACCCAGCACAAAGTAGGTTCACATCCTTCTGGAGTCAAAGTTTTTGCTGCCTTAAAAGTAAGATTTAGGCTGACAGAAATGGTACTAGACACCTGAATGCCTAAAAAAAATTTTAAAAACAGATTACTTAAAACATTTTGAGTTTTTAAAACATTTTGTAATTTATGTGCTTAGTATACACTATGTATTCATACATTTCTGAATAAATACAAGAGAAAGACATTGTCACTAAATATAAAAATGCAATACAATGACATCTCTTTTTATTTTGTTTTTTAAGTTCTGAAAAATGTTGAGATTTAAAATGTTTGCTGTAAATAAAGAAGCTTCTACTGACTGCAGGATGTTATCTTAGCTTCCCAAGCTTGAATCAGAGTTCATGGTCTGATATGTACCTAAAATCATCTTAATCATTTTAGTTTATTTTTAATATGTGTTGTTATGGCTTTTCTCTGTGATAACAGAGGCAATCCTAAACCCCAAAAAACCTACCGCGGCATTCTATCCCCCTGACACAGTGGAAGGTCTCCTCTGAGAGATTTAGATTATTCTACATGTCTTGGTAATGTAACATTTTCATGGTGGCAAAGCCTTTTTAGAATCAGTATCTGGAATGTAGAGATGATGGGATACATCATTCAAAACTGCCAAATCAGTACTTCTATTTTGATTTCTGAGAATCTTTTTTCAAAAGAAATATTCAGTGATCATGATTTTCAAATACAGTAGATCTGTCATGTTTCTTAGATACAAATTTTGATGGAAATTGAGGCATACCAAACTTAATGCCATATCTAGAAACGAAATGCCACTAATGCTAGTAAACTTGCTGAGAAAATGCAAAGCATGTATTGGACCTTCTATTAAAGGCAGACATTTTAGAAAGATCTTTAACTGTATAACATTTTTCTGTAAACCTCATTTAGATTCTTGGAAAACCAAAATATTAGTTTTTATTTTTATTATGTCCTAAAAATATTAGCACTTCCTTGTATTTTTCTAAATAGTTTGAAATAAAGTTATCTGAAAAAGTATCAAGGCTCTCAAATGGCTGAAATCAGGAAAAATATCTGTTCCGAATCCTTCACACCTCTTTGTTTCTATGTCCTTTTCCATATAACTTTATATTGTCCATTCACAATGAGCAGTGTGAGTGGACTGATCCTCTGATTATGGGATTGGACAATGGAATGTTGCAGGCTGGGCTTATTCTCACCCTTCAGCCATGAGGAAAATGAGCTCATATCTAGGCTAGCCTGCTGGTCTCTGAAAGAAGATGAGGGCCGTGTGGAGCAGAGCCAAGGTTTACCAGTATAGATCAGTCAATCCCCAGGAGCATGAGTAAACACAGTCCAGATCAGTAGAAACACTTACGAGCATTCACCTAGCATTACGTTCTACTTTGATCTATCATTTTATTTGTGACAGATACAGCTATATCAAGCATAATTTCCTATAATGTGAGTAATAATCCTACACATATTATATACATAGTTGGGAAAGACTAATAATTCATACTGATGGAATCAGAATTCAAAATATCTCAAGTGAGAAGGAGCTAGAACACTAGGCAAATAAGGGGTAAATGTTTTCCTTGAGTGAAGGGAGCAGGCTTGCTGGCATTACAGAATAAAATACTTTCACAAAAATTAAAGGGAAAAATGGCATTGAAATGAGCCTTGAGAGAAGTTAGAAGCCAAACCATACATCTCAAGTTAGCATTCGGCATTTATCTGGAGAGTAGCAAGTAGCAAATAGGTCTCATCTTTGTCTAGGCTAGATTAATTCATAATAATCATTATATATTGAATTGAATATTTTACATTCAGTTAGATGGTTGATCTAGGCTCACTGGTTGGAAATGAAAGGGAGGATGTAAACATTGATTAAATTGGAAACAGTGTAGTGGTTAGGTATTAAAATTTTGGAGAACCAGATTGAAATTTCTGGTATAACTTTTATTATTTTTGTGGCATTATGAAAATCATTTAATCTCTTAAGTTTCAGGTTATTAACAGCCAGACAGAAATAATATCTCTCTGATGGGTTGTTAAATGTGTGACAAGAGTTCAATACTTTGGCCATAGTCCTGCCCCTAAAATCATAAGGTTGAAGACAATAGATACTACGTTCTCTCAAATTGAGAGAAACAGAGGTCAGCATCCCTTTACTAGGTCAAGCAAACAGGGCAAAAGAAAACTAGTTGTAGCAATTTTAGATGACTAAAATAAAGGGAGACTCACTGCCTTGCAGTATGCTTGTTGAGAGATGGGAATCCATCAGTCTAATTTACTATTGCTATCTGAAAAGAATGCTGTGAAATATTTCTTGGGAAAGCCACAGGGTGACCCTGGCTTCTCATCTGGGGAAATCTGAAGAAGACAGGGTGGCTGGGGCAGCTTGCAATAATATCTAAATGAGGGAAAACTGGTAGAACATCAGACAAGGATGTGCTTTCCTCAGGTGAAGCCGACATGTGTAAGGTACCATTAGAGACTGTGAAGTGGGGAGCAGGCGGCAAGTGCAAGGAACTCTGGGACATCTCAGTTGGAGTACATCCTCCTCTTTAAGGACCTTGCAGAGAGGAAAGCAAGAATCTGACAATTCTTCCTTCCCAATCTTGCTACTTAGGGTCAGGTTGGCCCTGCAGTTGTGGAAAACACTTTGAAATGGATATAAGATTGACTCTGATTTAGATTGGACTTGGATTTTTATATCTGAAAGTGAGTCAATTACTGGCATGGTACTGTTGATTCACCAAAATGCAGCCGGAGAGCTAAAGCACCTGTCTAATAATCCCTGAAGGCATAGGAGCAGGAGATTTTACAGAACATGGATGAAAGAAATAATTGGAGAAAAAAATAAATCTTTTAAATCAGCATGGTATTTAGTTAAGACTATTCATTATACTGGTTTTTATATAAAGAAGTAATGAGCTATTAGTTGGCAACTCATTTAAAACAAAGTATGGCATATAATAAGGGCTCAATAAAAGATAGCTTTTATAATTATTTGAAGAAAAAATATCAAATTTCAATGCAATCCAAAATAGAAAGGGCTATATTGAATAGTAACAATGGAAAATTAAAAAGTCAAACACCAAAGGCCATGTAGTCAGGCATCATTCTGAACTTGAATAGAAGATTCTTTCATGGTTTCTTTAATTCCAGGATTCTATTATTCTAAGCCTGAATTATTTCTCCACGTGGGAAAAAAATCCGTTTTTATCCCAAACTAAATAGACAATATTACTCTTCCTACATTTTCTTAATGTAAAGAAACAGATTATTTCTTTTTATCCTCTAAGAGCATCCACTATTAAAGCAATATCATTCACCCTTTTGGTTTGGAGTTTTAGCTCCCTTTATCAAGTGCATGTCATAAAAACTTGTCTGTCAGTATTCATTCTTTGATGGCTCTTTCTTCATTTTTGAAAATGATACTGACATAAAATGAGTGACACAGCACTACAGTACTGCTAGGACTGTCTGGCAAGCTTTTATATAACATAACTTGCATTCCTTTGTACTAACTTATTTTGAGCTTCTGCATAAAGGATTTTAATAACAACAAAACAGATCAGAGGTTAAGCAAAGAGTATTTCACTGTTTTAAGCAACTGTCATTTTCAGAAATATATATTACACACACACACACACACACACACACACACACACACACACATATAGTCTCCTGACTCAGAGAACTGTTTCAATTCAAACTTTAGGGGGAGTAGTTCCATACTTACATCTTGGTTGGTCATCTCCCAGTAGGGTCTCTCTCCATAAGACACAACCTCCCACATCACAATCCCATAGCTCCAGACATCACTGGCAGAGGTAAACTTTCGGAAAGCTATAGCTTCTGGGGCAGTCCATCTGATTGGAATTTTGCCTCCCTACAATTGAAAAAGAAGAAAAAAATTCCCACATACTTCAAATGTATCTAGGGATACTGCTTCCTCACTGAAAAGATCTAGAAAGAGATGTAGCATTTTTAAGTGAATCTGTTTGACAGCATACAGTCTCTTTTCACATATCTCAGCCCATAAGCACTTGTAGGCTGACTACTAATTGGCTGGCTGGAAGCTTTCTAGTTTAAATTCTGTTTGACTACTGGAACACATACAGGACCCACATCTCAATTACAGTATCAGGATGGCAGCTTTAAGTGGGGAAAGCAGGCAGTCAGGCAAATCAATAAGGTAACTTTCATGACTTTCTAACAGAAAGTAAAGGACTCTAATTCCCAGGGTTCTTTTTTCCTTTAATATAGGGACTGTAAATAGAAAGTCTTGATTGCTGAATGTAACCATGAGAAGTTTAAATGTTAATAAGACAAGCATGAAAATCAGATATGTTAAAAACTTAGTTAGACTTTCTCCTGACACCGTGCAATTTCTTTTAGACTTGATTTCTCTTATTTCCCATTGTCATATTTTTGTGTGTGTTTGGTCAAACTGTTTTTTGTTTTTTTTTATAACCAAAAAGGTAAGTATCTAAATGAGATTCAACCAAATTAAAAATTATTAAAATTAGATTACAGGGGAAAACTTACAACATTATCAAGTTTGGGGTTTTTACATGATAAAAACAATGATTTGGTAAGTTTTCTCCTAATTTACAAGATAACACTTTTATCTCCCACCCCTTTCAGGGTAAACTTTTTTTTCCTCATTTTTAAAAGAAGAAAAATCAATGCAACCAAACATTTCATCTATAAGCAAATATATTTTAAAAGAGAGAAAGAGAGAAGTGAGTGTTTTGAATATTTTCCTGTAAAAAGACTAATATATGCCTTCCTGTTTTGCAGGAAGAAAAAAAAATTAATTCACATACTAGAAAAAATGGGACAAACTTTCTTTATGAACCAAAGTTTCAGGATATATGAAGAAATAACAATTTCATGTAATGCTTAAAATTGTTCTGAGTTGATGTTAATTTGGATTATTGAAACTAAGTTTGAATTATTTGCTCCTTAGAAATATGGTAGCAGCACATTGAGAAGACTTTCCTGAAACATAACTTTTGTTAATTAATTATTCATAGGCAAGATCACATTATTAGGCCTGGCTATGTGGCACTGGGATCATCTATAATTATTACAATTCCTCTTGAAATTGTAATTTGTCGATTACTTTAAACTTCAGAAATTTTCTCCTGGTCCTCTGACCATCATATTGGACATCAATATTATCTGAAGTTCCCTTATTGGCTCATCTCTCAATATACGGATTTTCCACAAAGTGCTGCCACACCCCATTTCCCAGGAGTAAGTCTTGAGGGTCTCAGGATCTCTGGCTCCTCTCCCCCTCCCTCTCCACCAGCATGACACATTCACACAGACCTTGACAAATTTACTTTATGCATTTAACTGAGACACCAACCAGTCATGCTGGGAATGGGTTTTTCTATAACCTCAATCTTGTTTAGGCCAAGTTTATTAAATGTAACTCTAATCCCAGGAGAATTCCTAATTGAGGTTTCATTTAACTCAAATAATGACAATAATAATTAGGTCTAGAAGGAAAGGCATATTCCACCAATTAATTTATTGATTTATTAAGCTGATAATTTGAAGGCTTTGTTTGCTTAGATAAGTCACTCATGATCTTCAGCATAGTATAATCCTTAACTATCCATAAGTCACAATGCAACAATGAAAAATAACAGCCTTATAATCTATAGTTTATTGTTAGACTATGAGTAGAAGTAATTTTAAAACGTTGAATTAAATAAGAAAATGTGTAACATCTATCATAAGAATAAGAGATGACAAAAGTATTCTGTATTGAAACAAAAGTTAGCCACATTGTATAGTGAAAAAGATATAATGATAAATTCCTGTCTTCATAAGAAGTTTAAACATTGAGGATATCTTGATGCCCTTCAGAAGATTTAGAATTAAACAAATGTAGTTTATTAAAAGGGATTAAAACTCAAGAAGTACAATACATAGACTGTCCAGAAAATTCTGTTGCATCAATTCCCACAGTTTTCCACAGAAAAATCTGTCAATTATACAACAGCAATTCAGGAAGCAATTACTTTGCTGGAAAAGGGTGTTGATTTATGCTAATTATGACAATGTGAATTAGTGACCAATTTTCCATATATGTGGGCTTAACAATTTACATAGTATTAAAGAAGTTAGGCATTAAAATACCGCCAGTAATGTTAATATATGTATATATAATATATTTATTGCTTTTAATGCAGGAGATTCTCTCTTTAACTTTTTCTTTTACGTTTAATACTCTATATGATTTTATGAGTCATATCCACTATGAACTCAAACTTTTTATTTTCAGTATCTGCAGGAAAAAATGAACTACTAAGACTCATAAAGTGAATACTTGGCTTATCTGAATTTAATATTTGAATTTTCTGATATCTAACAAGGAGAGTTATCTGGATTTTTTTAATCCACCTTCCCCTTTTTCTCTCTCTTTCTTCCTATATTGGAGGAATTTCTTTCTATTTTCTTTTTTTTTCTATTTCCTTTAAAATCTTTAAATATTAAGTGTCTCTAGTCTAGTATTTCAGAAATTCATTCTGTTAGCTCTTACCCTAGTGGTGTAGGCTGCCTCAGGATCATCTTCCAGTACCCTGGAAAGCCCAAAGTCAGACACTTTGCACACAAGGTTACTATTTATTAAGATGTTTCTGGCAGCAAGGTCTCTATGCACGTAGCCCATGTCAGAAAGGTACTTCATTCCTGCAGCGATGCCTCTCAGCATACCAACCAGCTGGATCACAGTGAACTGCCCATCATTTTTCTGTAAAGATTATACAGAAATATTAGTCCTACAACCCCAATCACTAAGGGAAAATATGAAAGGATCTTCCTTCAATCCCCAAATTAATATATACTACTACCAAATTCATATGCAATTTCTATCTGAAGGAGAATGGGAAAAGTTAAGCAATAGATAGTTAACTTGATAATGCGTAACAGTCCTCTGATCCGTCAAAGCAGATAAAGGCTTTGAAAGCCCTTGACCAAAATCTCACTTATAGTTGCTCTTTTCTGCATTGTAATCCTTTATTCTCAGTCATCAGAGGAGTGTTTTCATCACTTCAACCTAGTGCCTGCCTTGGGTTAACACTGTACATTTTTGAAGTGACTTAAAAGAAGCTGGCTGGATAGGCATATTGGGGTAAGGAAGAAGTGGCCAGAGGAAGTAAGGGAGAATCTGCAATAGCAGATGGGGGAGGGAGGGACTGAACAATGACCAGGAGAATGTTAGCATTTCTTGGAAGCTTGCTGTCTTTGTCAAGGGCACTGGACTTGGTGCAGACACACAGAATAAGGCTCAACTGATGCTTATTTTGAAATAAAGGAATGATGTGACCTTAAGAGACTGAAGAACTTAAATATATGTATTAGAAATTTGGCAGCAGAATCTGGTAGAGGCTGGAGATTGAAAGGGAAGTTTGCCTTGTCAGTGGACCCCTGTCATATTCAATGCACAGGCCCTTCTTATAATCGTCATTAATGCCACTGTCCCATTACTTTTAATCAATAGCAATAGTTGCTATATTGAAAGTGAAAAGCTGCCAGACTACAGGTTTAATCAGGCCTGCAAACATGTTACATTGTCTAGCACATGCTATTTATTAATAAAATGAATTGCCAACGCTTAAAATTTGAAGACTTGCATATTTAAAAATACAATCTTTTCCTAAAATCCCGAAGATCTGACAACATTGGCTACTGTCTGTTATCACATAATGACTCTGCTGGTACAAGTAGTGACTGGCCCTCAGATGAGTTATGAGTCTATTTGACTCTTTCATTAATATAGATGATTTTCATGGACTTTTTAGACATTTTCCTTATTCTGCCTGATATACTTTGAGAGAGTTAAGTACTTTTTTTTTGTTCTTTTTAAAAAAATTTTTGTTGAAGTATAGTTGATTTACAATGTTGTTTTAGTTTTTGCTGTACGGCAAAGTGAATCAGTTACACATATACATATATTGACTTTTTTTTAGATTCTTTTCCCATATAGACCATTACAGAGTATTGAGTAAAGTTCCCTGTGCTATACAGTAGGTCCTTATTAGTTATCTATTTTATACATAGTAGTGTAGTGTGTATATGTCAATCACAATCTCCAAACTTATCTCCCCTCCCCCTATTTCCTCCCCTGGTAACCGTAAGTTTGTTTTCTACATCTGTGACTGTATTTCTGTTTTGTGAATAAGTTCAATTGTACCATTTTTTTAGATTCCACATATAAGCGATATCATATATTTGTCTTTCTCTGTATGACTTACTTCAGAGAGAGTTAAGTACCTATAAAAGCTTCTCTTTTTCTCCTTTCTTTCCTTCCTTTCCTCCTTCCTTCCTTCCCTCTTTTATTTTTTTTGGAGGGGCACATTAACATACACTTAAATAAAACTGTAGAGACACGTAATTTGGATTTGTATACATTTTCTGAAGTGGATAATTTTCAAACCAAAGTTAATTTTTGTAGTATAATTATCCTGACTCCAGATATTTCTATTTAAAATTTATCTTTAAAGTGGCTGGATTTCAACTTCAACATCATGGTCAATATATGAATAACACTTTGAATAGTTACATTTGTCTCATATCTTACCTTTAAAAATGTATCTAAAGAGCCATTTTCCATATACTCTGTCACTATCATCACTGGTTTACCTGAAAAGAACACAGTGGTATAAACTGTTGCTTTTAGATTTTGTACTCTTATCTAGGAAGAGTTTACTTGGAAGTTTTTATTGTTGTCCAAATTATATACATCTGTTAAAAAAATAGTCCTTTTTGAGTAGCAAGTAAATATATGACATGATGATATCTTAGTATATACTAAATTGGGTCAGTGAGAAGAAAGTATCACAAGAATGATAAAGATTGACATTTAAGATTCAAAAACCCATAATTTTCATTACCAAAATCAATTTATGTAGAAAATGAGTTTAAGGATGAATTTTATTTTAATAGAGGTAATGATATAAAGTGCCAAATAATAATATCCAGCAAAGTACTGAAAATATATTCATCTTCCTCACAGTTCTAAATAAAAACTCCTGTCCAGTCTAACTACCCTGTTTATGATCCCTGGAATATATGTAGTATTTTCCAAACTTTATTTCTATGCTCTTATAATTCATTTACTTATGGCTACCTTCCTTTTCCCCTCTGCCACATACTTATGATCTTTATCAACCCCAATTTTTTCATTCTTCAAAACCCTGTTCTGATTCCTCTTGCTGTCTGGAAACTTCTCTTGCAATCATCATTCTGATGGATGAGGTCCTCCTCTTTTCATGTCTGATATAAAACTGTAGCTAGACAGACTCTGGAGCTACACTGCTTGGCTTTGTATCCCAGATCAATCACTTATTATCAAGTGATCTTGGGCAAATCAATTCTTATCTCTGTATCTCATTTTTCTCATCTGTAAAACGGAGATATTAATGGCACCTGCCTCATAGAGTTACTGTGAGTATCCACCAAGTCATATTGTTACCCAGGTCACTTAAAATAGTGCCTGTCACTTAGAATTTGCTATGTATTATTATTTTATAAACTTTAACAACTTTGTGTCTGTGGGGTTTCATTGCTAGATATAAGTCGACTAAGAGAATAGATCAAATTTTATCCCTCATAAAATTATGGCAGTTAGTGTGTAATATGTCTGTGATACAAGATGAAAAATATAAGATCAAAAATCTTTGCTGTAGGGCTTCCCTGGTGGCGCAGTGGTTGAGAGTCCACCTGCCGATGCAGGGGACACGGATTCATCCCCCGGTCCTGGAAGATCCCACATGCCGCGGAGCAGCTGGGCCCTTGAGCCATGGCCGCTGAGCCTGCACGTCCGGAGCCTGTGCTCCGCAACGGGAGAGGCCATAACAGTGAAGGGCCCGCGTACCGCAAAAAAAAAAAAAAAAAAAAAAAATCTTTGCTATATGAAAAAATATCTAAAACATGGTTGTTAGTTTTATCACTCCACGCTAACCTCACTATTTTAAAACATGCCCCTTTACTCTTTGATAAAAGTATACTACATACAATTTTAGTGTTAATTTAAACTATTTTTAGGTAAGTAAAAAAAGACCTTGTGATAGTAAAATTCTATCTTGTATATCTATTAATTAACTTTTTATATTATAAAGGGAAACAGGGCCTATTCAATTATGAAATGCACTGTAATTAACTTAATGGCATTCTCCAGAAGGGTATCTGTATTTTACTTGAGAAGTGATTCATTCAGGTCATAGAGTTAGAACTTTTATATTTATTCATACAACATTAGTCTGAAATGTAAACAGAGATATAGAAAGTTAGACAATTGCGTGAAAAAGAAATAACTAGAAAGAAAAAGGAGTTTTCATTCCAAAATCACTTAAAACTCACTATTTAGTATAATAAGGTAGGTCAGTCTAATTTCTCACTCAGACAATTATCTTCTTTTAAAATACTTTAGAAGCATTATTCTTTGAACGAAATGTGACAAGTAATGCTACAAAGGCAGATGCATTTCTCCTCCTCTTTAAAGTTTGTAAAAGTTATTTAAAAAGGTTGTCTAAAAAATTCATTTGGTATATATTTGTACTATGCCTACGTTAGGTAAAACATCCCATGTGTAGAGAATATACATTGGAGATGTCATTTGATTTGAATTTGGAAGATTGAAAGGGTCACTGGTGTAATAAATGGTGACAGATATTCCAGGAAGAAGAGGCAGCATGGGCCAAGGTAACTTGTCATAAAAGAGTTCATCAAGTTCAAACATGGCTAGAGGGCTGAATTTTGCTTTGTAATTCAGGAAGTGACAGGAGATGAGTTGGGGAATGTTGATTTTTAAAACTGACTGGAAATACAATACCTTAGTTAGAAAAAAAAGAATGACTCGTTGTATTTGTAAATGGCCAAGACAACATAACAGAAAAAAGGATTATAACTGCATTTTCTCCTTACTACGGCTGTAATCTAAGTTCATGAATTGAGATATGCTTCCAATTTAACTTCATTTTAATGATGCCACACCCATTTTAATGGTCCTCAGACAAACTCTAAATAGACAAAATTTTGCTTTAGGCCCTTTTGGTCCCATTCTTACATCCTAGAGCCTATTTCCGGCTTTTATTAATGTTGAAGCCCCTTTTCCTTCAAAAGTCCAGAATTAATATGCTTCCCCAAGGGTGACAGCCAAAATATTTGATAACTGCTTTGGCACAGGGACCTACATGTCTGAAGTTCAACCAACTGTAATGCTGGAATATCAGAACGTCCTGGTGTACCAGACAACACCTCTTCATCTGCCTGATTTCAGGAATTCAGAAGTACCCAGAGATGAAGCTGAGTAGGCATATAAAAGGGTAACCCTGGCTTCAGCTTTTTATCAAATAACATGGGAGTATTTCAATAAATTTACAGCTAATAGAGCCAAAAAATATGTATTTGCTGAACACCAGCCCTGATCAAATTAGGGAAAGGGCTAACACTTACAGATTCACTTACAGAAATCCATTGAGGGAGTTGTCATAGTTTAATTGGAATTGGAAGAACTGAATTCCAGCAGATATCCAGAGAACATAGTCTTAGCTTTCCCTCATTGGTACCTCTTAGCTCCTACCACATGAGCAGATGCCTTGTCCATCAAAGTGAAGGCCTAATCAATGTCTACAATTATCTACTCTACCCCAAGCCTTTTATTATTACAGCACTTCTCCTATATTACTACTTCAAAACCTTCAGTTTCCTTCTATTCTCTTTTTCTAGAGAACAGAAAACTTTTTCTCAGTTTCTTTCTCTTCTCTCTGTCTATCCTCTAATTTTTTAGACCCTCTTCTTACAGCTATGGGTTAGTGGTAAATATTTACTACTGCTCACCCAAGGTCTCCTGAGCAGGAGTTGGATAAAATCCCTATGTAAAAATACCTCTTTCTTGGGTAAATTTGTTCCTTAAATTAAACCCAGATTCACTGAGCTTAGACGAAAGAATTCATACTCTAAAGAGAATGACTGATCAGAAACTTTATTGATATTGAATAATATATATTTGGAAAGAAAAAGTAATTGCTTTTTAGGGAGATCTGCACCTGGTATTCCTCCTATAAGATTTTTTTTTTAGTATTCATCACTTAGCTTTAAAAGTCAGATTCATTATTTATGACAGTGTAGGTTTTGAAAAATATGATAGGGACCTAAAACACCTCTTTTATTTCAGAAAATGGGGGAAAAGCAATTAAAATGCATGTTTGCAAACAAGCATGATCTTCTTTTGTTGACAAGAATAAGACAGTTCAGGACTCATTTGATTATTTCTCATGCTTAAGCCATTTTAATGATAATTATATTTAGTTTGGCATATGTTCTGTCTCAGTTCCTGCTAGCCTGCAAAAATGACATAGCATTAATTAATGTGGCTTTACTCTAACCATTGTAAATTCAATAAAATGGTATAAATCATTTTCCATTATCCAGCTTGAAGTACAGACAAAGAGTAAATCTGCCAATAATTTTGAAAGCATATTATCAAAAATCAATATAAAAAGAGCTCATAAAGCATGTCAAAACATGATTTTAATCACAGAGTAGAGTTTTTACATTACTTCATAATATTTACTGAGGACTCAGTTCAGGCAGAGTCTAAGTAGTAATAGAAACACATTATTTGTGGAATTCACCAACCTCATATTTCATCATTTGGTATTGATAATCATAAAAGAACTACAGTTTATTGATATACTGAGTGCCCACTTACAAGGCATGATGTTAATTTTAATTGTAATCAAAATTCTATAACAGTGATATTACAAAAGACTCTTTTCAGAGAAAGAAAAGTGAGGCTTAAAATGATTCAATATATTACCTGAGTTGATTAGTGCAAGTCGTATAAGAAACAAAGTTGGGAATCAAATTCATGTCCACCTGACTATAAAAGTTGTTTTCCTTCCCTCCATACTATGATGCCTATAATTTCCAAATATTTATTTTAAATTTTAACTTTAAAATCTCACAAATATTTAGTCTTTTGTGATAATATAAGTTTGATAATCATAACTATGCCATACCAAACTATTCATGCATTAATGGAAGATCTGGTAGGGATTCAGTTGCTTTCAATAAATAATATGTTTTTATGTATGATCATTACTTATATATGCTCCAAGCGTTTTGAAGTGTTCGATAGTGAAGTGGATAGGTCTTGGATTCCACTTATATGAAGTATCTAAAGTAGTCAAACCCATAGAAACAGAAAGTAGAATGGTGGCTGCCAGTGGCGGGGGGAGGGGGAAAGAAGGAATTACTGTTCAATAGGTATAAAGTTTTAGTTATGCAAGACAAAAAGTTTCTAGAGATCAGCCGTAAAACATTGTGCTTACAATTAAAAAAACTGTATCTACATCTAAAAATTTAATGGGGTAGATATCATGATATGTGGGTTTTTCTTACCACAGTAAAACAAAACTGCATTTGCTTCATTAGTAAGTGATTTTTTTGGTGCTAATGTCCAACAAAATCCAAGAGAGAAGACAACACGCCACTTCTGGTAAAGCAGTCTTTTTTCACAAGCTATCTCAAAGTTAGGTGAGACAAACTGTGGGGAGTGTTGATTTAGTCCTTGCTTTTCAGAGCATGGCCCTTGACAAGTGGCATAGCTATCACCTGAGAGCTTGCTGGAAATGCAAAATCTCAGTGCCCAATCCAATCTATTAAAACAGATTCTGCATTTTAACAATATCCTCAGAGGCACGTTGTATTTTGAGAAACACTGAACTAGGCTACATCACAAGAGTTGCAACTAAATCTGGGCTTATTATTTTATTTGCATTGGTACTACCTGCTTTTCTGAAACCATGAGTGCATCAAAAAACACATGGTACCACTTAGGGGTATAAGGGAGCATTTGATTTAGAAACATCACAATTCACTGGAAAACAACTGTCACTGGTTTCTCTTACAAACATTTTACAAGATTTGTAAATAATTAAAAGTAAGCCTGTGCTTATACTTATATATCTATAGTTTTATTTCACTACGCCATTCTATTTGGGTTGTATTCCATTTAGTACATTAACACTTGTAGCTGTTTGAAATTACTTTAATTTTTACTCCAAGGGAAGCTTGGAATAAGAAATATCATGATTCAATTATTAATGGTTAATGTCACCCAGAACATGGGACCCTGTGCTTGTAGTAGGAATAGATAATGCTTATCAAGCGGGGGAATGTGAAGGGAGGATGAAGTATGGGGCAATCAGAACTTAGAAAGGTACTCAGATATTTTAATTCCATTATGACCCTTATTTATTGGTTAACACTTTAGGGAAAACTACTTTTAAAATTATGTAATTTTAATTTTAGGAAAGACTATAAAATCAAAAGCCTCTATACCTTACCTGAAATGGAAACACCAAATGTTTCTATTAAATAGAAATTCCAAATTTTCCATAATATCCTCTTTTATTTCAGATTGTTTATATTGATATAAACTTTCTCATTAGCTGCTCATTTCTCAAGTTAAAAATAAATTAGAATTGCTCTGACATTAGCAAAGGTGGATAATTACTTGTGGAGTCAGCAATGATCGACTTTGCAGAGGAGCTAAGGAATCTAAGAATTAACAATGTGACAGCTTTGTTTTATTAGTAATGAAAATGACTTTAAAAACACAAGGTTTAATTTACTAATAATCAATCTTTGAGCCAGTAAATCTGTTTCTATAGATATATATCTTTCAGGTGAGTAGAATTTAGATTTTATCAGAAAAAGCCCTTGTAAATATCTAATAAATATCTTATGTTTATTTATTATACCTTTCTCTATGCCCTAATAATGAAAAACTAGTATCAAATTAATGAGCTGGCTTCCATTTCTACTGCCATGTTAAATTTGTTTATTTCCATCATGGTTTATCACTGATAATGGCTCATAGAATTGTTTCCTTTTGTGAAAGGGAAGATATAAAATTCAAGCATATTCATACTGCAAACATTTTCATTTATACTTCTCAGAATCCAATCTTATACACAACATCTGCAATTGGGTGCTTATAAGCCTCTCAAAAGTAACGTGTCCAAAACAGAACTACTGATTACCAACCACAATCTTGCTCCTCCTGGAATTTTCCCCATAACTGACAATTCCTTTCTTCAAGGTACTCAGGACAAATAATTTATAATTATCATTGACTTCTCTTTTTCTCATATTCCACATCTAATCCACAAGAAGACTTACTGTGATTGCCTTCAAAATATCTATAGAATTCAACTACTACTCACCATCTTGTTAGATTACTACCCTGATCTAACCCATAATGAGGTATGAATAATGAGAGTAGTCTCCTCCCTGTCTCCCCATTTCAACACTGGCTTCTACCGTCTTTATTCAACACAGCATCCTGACTGATCCTGTTAATGTAGAAATAAGATTCTATCACATCTTGGCTCCAAGGCTCAGAATAAGAGGCAGTCTTTGCAGGGACCAAAGTGTTCACATACTGTCTATTCTCCTATTAAATCTTCAAGTTAAGCTCTTACCAGACTCCTCTCATTCATTCCACTGAAGCAACGCTGGCCTTGTTTTTTCTTGAACATTCTATGCAAGTTCCATTCGAGTCTTGCAGGTTCTTCTTTCTACAACACACTGCCTGCCCCCAGATATCTGTAAGGCTCACACCTTCACTTATTCAAGCCTTATCAGAGAGGCCTTTCTCTAAATAAAATAGAAACCACCAACCCTCAATAGAAACAATCCATAATCTCCTAACTTAGCTTTACATTTTTCATTTAATATATTATAAATGTATTTGTTCAATTAGTTTGTCTCCCCTACCCAAAGATAAGCTCCATAAAGGCAGCAAATCAGTCTGTTTAATCTCTGCTGTATCCCACTGATTAATAGGAATAGACATGTATTAGGTAATCAATTAATACCTTTTGAATAAATAAATGTTTCTTGCCAAGTGTATACCAAATAATAAAAATGAGGTTAGTAATGTACACTGTAAGAGCTTGGGTTTTGGAGTTATGCAGAACTGCTTTTAAATCTGGTATTATCCTATGCTAGTTTTATGATATTGGATAAGGTATTTAACCTCCTTAAGGTTAATTTTTCTCATCTGTAAAATGAGAACAAATACTAATGTCTACAGGATAGCATTATTGTGCAGATTAAAGAAGATAATATATAAAGAACATTAACTTAGCACATACTTAAAGTAACGTTAATTATTATTAGTAGTTATAACATATTTATAATGTAAGATCCTGTGAAAAGATCCTCGTGCAATTTTCTTCATATGCATTTTAATTATTTTTCCTAAAACACCCATAGTTTTATAGAACAAAGTTGCTTAAATTAAAATATAAATTGTATATCACTCTAACTCATTTTAACTGTTTAGATAACTGTAATTTAGTCATTGATTCATTTACTATCATTCATGTCTTTTAAAAAAGTTTTGAAATTCCCTAATGTGTCTGGCCCTGTGACAGATTCTAGGGGTGCTGTAAACATATATCAATTTCAAGAAGTTCATCGTGTAGCAAGGACAGAACATGTTGAGAGATAACTATGATACAATGGACAATATGACAAAGTGCAGAGAAATGCAGCTAGAATTTGTAAGATTGTCTCTGGCTGAGAATTCATTCATTCAACAAATACATGAAATGTTACACATGCTGAGCACAGATCTAGGAACACACAGGTGAGCAAAATAAAACAAATGTAGGACTGGGATGCTTTCCTTTACTCAGCTATTCAACATTATTGAGTGGCCTACTCTATGCCAGGCAGACACTGAGGATGGAAGGAAAAATGAAGAGAAATGACACTGATTTCATGGAGAAGGTCACATTTGAATTAAACTTGAAGGTCAAGTAGAACTGAGGAAAGTGGAGAGGACATGCTAGGGCAGAATGAAGTATCTCCAAGGGCAGAACAAGAACTAGGTAGAGTTTTCTGGAAAGGAAATAGTGTAATATGGAGATATGGCCAAATTATATCAAGTTCAGTATCAAAGTGTATGTATTTTGCTTGATTTGTTTGCTCCTGGTGATGAAGCAAGAGAGGAAATTGATTTAGTAAAATGTATGGAATGGACTAATATCTATTGGAAAATACCAAAATGTAAAGAGTAGTCTGAAGATTGTTGGAATAGCCCTGGGTCATATATAATGAGGGCCTGTAAAATAAAATGGACTTTTACAGGATAGAATGAAATACTATATTTGAAAGATAATTACAAATTTATATAAGTCAGAATTATCTGACAATTTAAATAATCAATTGCCATTGAATGTGTTATTTCCTCAGACATGGAAAGAAAAACAGGGAGACATTTCTTTAATTTTTCTCTAATATTTTGTTTAAATTTAGTAATTTTACAGGAGAACTAAGTTTATTTGTATATTATCCTAGATTAAGAAATATAAGTATGAATATTTAAATAGAAATATACATATTTCAATAGAAATATTTATATAACTACATCATATAAACTATATTACATAATTATAGTATATAAATATTTATATAACTATAAATATTTCAATAGAAATATTCCTTTGGTCAATTTTTATAATATTTCCATGGGTGGAAAAAATAAATCTTAAAGAACTAAGGTTGCTGCAATGGAAAAATTATAATTTTCCACTTCTAAATTTTATTCCTGAATCTATTTGAATTGTAAAAGCTGGCTCTATGTATGTTACATTAAAGCATCATGCATTGTGAATGAGTCAATTAAGCCAGGACCTGTGGGTTTCTTACGTCATTTGTCATAAGTCTCTCTAGAATATATATTTATTTATGATGTCTCTTGTTTAACAACAAATCACAGAAAGAATTTGAATGAGGCCCCATATTCCTGTCACGTAAGGCAGTGATAGAAGAAGGAGGAAGGTTTGTGATGGCACTACCCAGAGGAGTGCTACTTCAGACTCCCCACCTCAGCTTCAATCAAAACAATCACAAGAAAAAAAAAAAAACAATCACAAGATTTAGTTGCACTTATGTCTCATTATCTGTGTGCTGCAGGTTGAGAATAACTGCTGAATAAATTAGCATCAGATCAGATAACATGAAATTAAGGACACAAAGTGAGTTGCAACATGGTAAATTAAAAACAAGTTGAAGACTTCCTAAGTTGAACATCAAGAGCTACATTTATTAAGGGGAAATACAGTTTCAATTCAAACAGAAAAAAAAAATAAGACAAAGAAGTATTTTAAATATTTACATTTTGCTTTACCTGTATGTGTAACTTCACCGCAGCAACATCAAACAGCATATTTGATTAGAAGATTGGAAATTTAAAGTCTGTATTTTCAACCACAGCCCTGTTTTTTAGACTAGACTTTACAGAATTTAAATATGACCATTTGCTGATAATGGCATTTGCTTCTTAAAATAAGGGTCTCAAGTGCATATAAAATGGTCTATGACAAATTTAGTTGTTTTACTATGAGAAGTTTAGTTGTCTTATCTTGCTCAGTCAGGACCCATTCACATAAAACAAATTCTGTAATAAATTAGAGATCTACAAAAGTAGGTGACTACTGGCTCTAATAATTTTGGGATCTTGTCTCCTAATATCTGATGATATTTGATGAATTCACCTAAACAGATTAAACTAAATACTACTATAACTACCTGCAATTTTGTTCACACACACACAAATATATCTTAATTTAATCTGCATAAAATTTTTATAAGGCAGGTATGATTTTTTTCTTTTTTGTGACATTGAGGCTCAGAGTGCTTAACTAAAGTGACCATAGATTGGCTTTAGGTTTAAGTGTAATGGGTTTACATAAATATTTAGGACATCATCTGTTTCTTCAAGGAGCAGACTTTTTTGTTCTTCATGGAGCAGAATTTTTTAGCTATGGAGCTAAAAATATATGCAGAGGAGACAAAATTAAATGAAAAATTTGAATAAGAGTTTTGGACAAAGGAGGGAACATTACTGAAAGTTGCAAAAATCCTTATACAGGTACAGTGTTTGAAAGAAGGAGCGATTATTTCAGGGCTAAGTGATGAGGAATTATTTCATGGAGGTGATAGAATTTGAATAAGATTTTGAAGGGATTGAAAAGGTAGTTAAGTTTCAGAGGAAGAGGCAATGTAGGCAGGGCAACATATCAATTAAAATGGATTAGGAATGAAATGGATATAGAGGAGTTCAGAGCACAGGAAGAGAAATAAATGGAAAAGTAATAACCATGTGTTTACTAATTACCTACTCTGTGTCATGCCCATTTAAACTTTACCTGTATTAATTCATGTCACCTTCACAACATCACTGAGGCATTCTTACCCCATGTCATTAGCGAGGAAACTAAGGCTCTGAATGTATAACCAACTTGTGCAAAGTCACATAGTAGTTTATGGCAGAAGCAAAATGAAAATTGGTGGCTAGAGCCATAGCCCATGTTCTTGACCATTATGCAGTACTGTTTTCCATGATCATAATAGTGATCTGGCACTCTTCTACACATTACAGCTTAACTCATTACAGGATGGATTGGCTGTCTACATATAGGCATTAGTTTTACATATACCCTGGGTAAGAGGAACTCATGGTCCTAGTTTATTTGAGGAAGTGAAACTTAGCAGTCATATTATGGATGAAAAGAAGACATGAAATATATCAAATATTTTGCATCCTATTATTACTATGACTATCATTAAGAAGTATGTTTTATATTAGATAATACCTTTCCAGCATAGGAAATAATTTTATTCAATCACTGTTATAATTCTTGTTCCCATAGTATCTAGCCCAGCACATGCTATCACTAATGTCCTTTCAAAGTCCTTCCCCTCAGATAAGAGTATAATCCCGTTCAAATTCTGATTTCATTTTATTGTACCTGTGACCATCTCCCTCACATCATATTCTCACTTAAAATATTCCTCCCCATTCATCATAGGGCATGATTTTGTAAAATATTTTAATTTATTTTATTCCTTCAAAAACTATATATTTTCTTTGTCTCTCACCTGCGTTGTGTCCCTGCCTCTTACCTATTTTTAGGCATGTACTCAACTGGGGGAAAGAAACACATCTAAGTTTTTTTTTGTTTTTTTTTTTTCCTTAATAGATCTTTATTGGAGTATAATTGCTTCACAGCACTGTGTTGGTTTCTGTTGTACAACAAAGTGAATCAGCCATATACATACATATGGGCAGAGGACCTAAATAGACATTTCACCAAAGAAGACATACAGATGGCTAAGAGGTACATGAAAAGTAACACATCCAAGTTTGAAGAAACCCACATGGCTGCAGGTAATTTTATTCCTATGCTACATTCCCCTATGGGCATTCTTACTGGAGATGTGTATCTTTTTGAGACATGGAGAAAAACAATCTCCCAGCAATACAGGCTGATTCAAAAGTTCTGCCAATCAACAACATGATAATTTTAGCTAAGGTATTTTTCTTCTGTGTTCTCATCTGTGACCTACTGTGAATGAATCATGATTTGGGAATTAACTGGTTATAAACCAGTACTTTTTTTGGTTGTTGTTTCTTTTGTTCCTCTTTATTGGGAAAAAGTTTTTATTGTTGTTGTTTTTGTTTTGTTTTCCATATTTAAAAGCTAAATGGCATAAGTGGATATCCAAGAAATTTAAATTACTTCATCGGTTGAGAACATTTATTGAACATACATTGCTGCTATGCATATTTGGCAATATATAACTTAAAACTTGATTAACAGCAAATGGAAGTTGAACCAGCGCTTGAAAAAAGTCTAAAGCGTGTTCCTTGCCAAATGTTTCAGACGATTTTACAAAGTGGTATGAAGTGTATGAGGTATAAAGGAAGGAAAAAGATACGTAGGAATGGCAAAGAAAAAATGGATTAAAAGAAAATAAAGGCCTCAGTTATGTGTCACATAAATACTTTATTGAGTGACTGAAGAATTATTTGAAATCCTTATATTGGGAAGCTCAACACATAACCACATTTACAAGACACTAACAAGAATCTGAGAGATGTGAAATTCCAGATATATCTGAGTAAAAACAGGATTTGCTTTAACAAAATAATTAGTCTCAAGGAACTTTCCCAGTCTCCTGAGGCAATTGCTTTCCTTAGAACTATTAAAATACCTCAATGAAAAAAATCAATAAAAGAAATACATCTGGCTATAAAAAAAACCACTTAAAAGGTGGTGGGCATCTATGGTTACAGTAATCCTATTAAATGCTAAACTTCAATGCCTCAATCAAAACTTTGAAGTTAATATTTCATTAGGATAAAAAGTGAAAGAGCCAAGAGGAAAAAAATTGATACTTTTACTGCTCCTTTTATCTGGATACATTTTCTCTGGTGCTGAATTCATAGTAAGTGAGTTAACACAAATATTTCAAATAATAAATAGAAATTCGGGTTCACTGAAGATCAGCTTTGACAAGAATCTACTAAAATATAGAACAAACACTATTAATATTAGGGAAATTGTTAATCACATTATGGCCAGTTTTCTCTCAAACCTGAAATTAATAATAATCTAATAGAAGAAATTCACATGCATAATTTGCCATTGTACTTACTTTTGGTCACAACACCTTCTAAGTGAATGATGTTAGGATGGTCAAACTGCCCCATGATACTTGCTTCACCCAGGAAATCTCTGCGTTGCTTTTCAGTATAGCCTACTTTAAGGGTTTTAATTGCCACAGGTAATTCTCTTTTTCCTGGAAGTTTCAAACGTCCACTACAAACTTCACCAAATTCACCTTGTGATAAAGATGTAGAAAACACAGAAACTCATTACAAATCCCTACTCTAACGTAGTCTAAAGTTCTCTTAGAATAGTAAGCTTTAGATAAAACAGAGTTGAAAGGGAGTCCAACTTCCTTATCTATGTTAAATTAATGGTGCATTGGGAAAAATCATTTACAGGTGATCGTAAGACACATTGGGGGTTATTAGTTTCAGCTCTCTCACCTACAGAAGCCTTAATGGAAACATTAGAAAGAAATTAAAAGCAACTGACTGAAAATCACTTCCTTCTTCCTTGCTTTCTATCTAGCAGTGACACTAATGAGAAAAGAAAAAAGAAAAGGGCCATAGCAGGACAAAAAGGAAACAGTCTTAAGGAAGAGATGATTCATAAGTAGAATAATTGGATGCTTGAATGTTGTAAATACTTTTGGGTATTAAAAATTATATATATTATATATGAAATATAATAAACAGTAGATGGTAAAAAACACTATGTTTGAATATACATTTTTGCTGGTTTGTTTTTTTTCATAAACCAAACATTTGTTGGTTTAAGTATGAGCTAGGCAGAAGGTAATATTAAAATATGATCAATTATATACCACCTTGAAAGCAAGTTAATTACAAAAGATTAAAAACATTCTGAGTTAGATCAGGACATTGATATATTACATGTTATAATATAAACACAAGTTAAAAGTCCGAGTTAAACACACCGTCTTACCCGCTCCAATAACTCTTTCAATGGTGATGCATGAAGCTTCTATCTCCTTGGCGAATTCATGGACAGCTTGATTGGGATCCTCATAGGTGTGTGGATCAATATAAGTTCTTACTCCTGGCAGTTTAACTGTAAAAATAAATGGGCATTACAATCGAAGTGCTTGTGATGGATGAGTGAAATTATAAACGTTATTAATGTACAACTATGGCTTAAATCCCCAATTCCTAGAAGTGACAGAGCTGCAAGGACAGACCCTCTCCTGAATTATAGGAGTCATTTGTACAGCTCTCATTTTTATAATTTTAGAAATCTGGATTGTTGGCATGCACGAGAAGAAGTGCATATGTGATGACGTATTTGAATAAGGACATCTTTCAACACTAATGTTCAGGAGTCAGTCTCTGAGGCAAACTAAGATACTTTTGTTTACTAAACTGGACAATGAAATACTACTGGTTTAGTTGTTGGTTTGTTTTCTTATGCTTTCCTTAAAATTTCATCACGGATGATTAGTTTAGGTTTTACAAAAATAATTTAAAATAACTTTTCTGGTGCTTTGGTCCTATAAGACTGACAAAGAAGTCAAGAAGAAAAGAGAAATTCACTCTACTGTTGCTGCAGGGCATTATGCAAGTCTCTTATGCTCTATGAGCCTCAGTTTCATCACATTTTAAAGGCCACCGATATTACCCGCACAGTATTTTTTGATGATAAATAACATTAAATAAGATAGTACTGTGAAAATGGACTCAAAAATGCTTTGCAGCATGAATTATGGCTTTCATGATTTTGACTTTCATGGTCATGGCAGACTGACAAAAACAAAAAAAACACTTTTTGTCATTTACTTGGCAAATTGACTCGCACTGTACTATTTATTTAAAAATGAACATATTAAAATAATAATAAAATTAGAACCCATTTAGGCAGATTTGTTTTTAATTTTTTATTATTGGAAAATTTTAGTTACACAAAGGTAGAAAGAATGGTTTAATGCATCTCCATGCACCCAGTTTAAAACTGTTATCAATTCATTAGATAGACATTTAGTTAATGATTTTGAAGGAAGGGATTTTGTAAATTTCTTAGACTTAATTTGTCCCACCCTCTTTTTCTTTAGAAGTTTATAATCAGTATGAACAATAATATCAGAAAATCATATTTCCTATAGTAGTTCTCATTACGTTAATCACATCTGAGAAAAAAAAGGCAAAAGTCTTAGGAACACTTTTCATTCTGGGTTATTTGATAAAAGGATTATAAAATAAACATCTTGATTTTATAAAGAGCAGAACCTCAAACTATCTGCTACTCATGCTTGTGATTAATAGTTCGTCTAGCTTCAGAGTTTTAAAAAACATTTTGGCATGGGAGGTGACTGAAACCCATACCAGGACTGACTTGTAGGGTCATCAGCTCTCTGCTTTGACTGTGATATGGTTGGAATGGGGCTAAAGTCTCCATGTTTCTTGGTGTTTCTATTTTATTTATCTTCCACCCTTGTTCTGTGGGTTCTTTATCTTGAAGGACACAGATAACAGGCCACGGAGTCTAATATGTTTGCTTGAACAGCCTTTTGGCAGTTTTCAACTTAGTTTTCTGGGATGACCAGAAAAAAGCACACCAGTGATCCGGATTGAGGTGGGCATCTTAGCTACGAGACTGTGAGTGTTTGGGTGGGTTTCTTCCCTTTGGAGTTTCTGTTTCAGTAAAATGAGGCTTTTTGGTATAGTGATATAGCGGAGAAAGTGCAGCCTTTAGAGTAGAAGAGACCAGTAAAAAAGACCAGGGTTTGAATTTCCTCTCCATGTTTTTTATATTTCTCACCTGTAAAATGGGTTGTTTCAAGAAAAGAATTATTTTAAAGCACCGAGTGCAGTGGCTGGCACATAGCCAAGTGCTCAATATATTGTGGCTACTCTTATGATCAAAATGAGGAAGCTGCAAGCAGAAAAATAGGCAAGGGAAATGGATAGGTAATTCACTCACTAAGAAATATAACTGGCCAGGAAGCGTATACTCAACCTCACTTGTACCACTGTTTTTGCTCATCAAATTGACAAACATAAAAATATACATAATATCCATTGGTGAAAGTTTAAGCAAATGGGCATTCTCCTATACTGTTCATAAAGCCTCTTCTGAGGTAGTTTTGGTAATATCTATCAAATTTTAAATGCATTGCTCTTTTGTTTTTAAGATTAATTTTATTTATTTTTGGCTGTGTTGGGTCTTCGTTGCTGAGCAGGCTTTCTCTAGTTGCGGCGAGCGAGGGCTACCCTTCGTTGCTGTGCGCAGGCTTCTCACTACGGCGGCTTCTCCTGCTGCGGAGCACGGGCTCCAGGCACACGGGCCTCAGTAATTGTGGCACGTGGGCTCGGTAGTTGTGGCTCGTGGGCTCCAGAGCGCAGGCTCAGTAGTTGTGGCACACGGGCCCAGTTGCTCCGCGGCATGTGGGATCCTCTCGGACCAGGGCGCGAACCCGTGTCCCCTGCATTGGCAGGCAGATTCTCAACCACTGAGCCACAAGGGAAGCCCCTGCATTGCTCTTTAACTCAGCAATTTTGTTTCTAGGTATCTGTTATATATAAATATACACATGAGTATACAAACATTTATTGAACTATTGTTTTTAATAGAACTGGAACAATATATTATAGAACATTATAGTATGATCCTATTTATGTTAAGAAAGATAACTGAGTATGTGTATTTTATAAATGTATAAAAAGAGGTCTGGGAGGATATACTACATAAGATTACTTTTAGGGAATGGAGTAAGATTAAGGGATAAAGAGAAATTTTTACTTTATATTCTTTATTCTTCCCATTTAGGCAGATTTTTAAAGCTCATTATTAAAACTTGATTTTCTGCATTTCTTAAAAGTGTAGTCTTTTTCAAGTCATTTGAACCAAGGTTGCTGCTACAGGATGTCCTCAGGTAAATTCCTACCAAAATGTTAGAAAAAGAAGAAGAAATTTATTCATTTAATCTGGTGGTGTTATTTAATGACATATTTCTACTGACTGTTGCTAGGAATTAGAATTGGCCTGGAAATTTGGTTTGAAAAATAATAGCTTTTTATATTAAGCAAAAATTTTTTATTTTAATGATTGTAATGAAAGTAGGCTTTAAAGAATTGAAAAAACCATCCAGCTGTTGCCTAGGGTCAGCAGGCAACACCACAAGCCCATACGCTTTAGAGGAATGTAACAAAACACTTACACTTTACACTTTTTATCTCAATATTTTCGGTCAGTTATTACAAATCTCTAGCCTGAAAAGAAGCCAAAATAACAATAAAGTGTCCCCTACTTTGTTTTAACTTGATTTTTTTTTACAGTTTGCTTACTGTGCCCATTATGAAAATGCATCTTTTCCTCTTCTGGATCTTGTTTTGCTTTGCTGTAACCACACCTCCTGGAACAGAGTAAGCTACGATTAGCCACATCTCCAAGTGGTGAATCACATCAAGCCCAGAAGCACGCAACACAGTTGAAATGATTGCAACCTTAAGTGATTTTCACACCAGCAGTATGAAATAACACCAATACTCGTTTGTATGAATCGTATTTCCCCAGCTAGTATCCCTCACTCTTGCCCAGATTTCACTGAGAAGTCTGAAGCTCTCCAAACCTATTTTTAAACATGACTTCACCATATACCATACACCAGACATTTCTCTGTTCCCTTTTTCTTTTACTGTTTTTTTTTGCCACCTCAGAGGCCCCTGCCTTTTCTCAGGATGAACTGTCCCAAATACGTCTCTGATTCAAAAGTCTCCTCCTTTCAGCGCCTTACTCCATTATTCTGTTTTATTTATTTCTCTTGTTTTGGAATCTTTAGTGTCTCCACTGGTCTCCTGTCAATCTATCCATTTCCATCAATTTAATGAATACATCTATCCCTCTGGTTTTATTCTTTTGAGAGTTATACTATTATTCCCTGTGGATTTATTTTCTAGGCATATTCCACTGGCATTCAAACTCAATAGATCTGAAAAAGAAAAGAGTATCTTTTTCTTGACTTTCAATCTTGATCTGCTGCCTTCTTTTCCTCTTAATAACATTTTCATGGCTTTGGTACCTTAAGATCAAAGCCCTGTTCTCATGTACCTCACAACAAATTAGTTGCCAAATCCCAAGCATTATACAACATAAAAGTCTTATGACCCACCTCTTCCATTTCACTAGCTCTACCTCTTCTTCAATTAAGGTCTTGCTGTTTTTCATTTGGGTTACTATCAGTGCCTCTGAACTGATGCCCCTGCATTCTATAACTGCTTTCCTAAACTATACTAGACATGGCTGTAGCCAAATTGCCATAAGTAAGGTACTTTTCTATTGTGTTAGCTCTCTTCTGCAAAGTCTTCAATAAAACAATAAGGTAAAGATTCCTAAACGTAGCCCCAATGCACACTTCCCACATCATCTCTGAGATATTTCTCCGTGCTTCCGTATGTTCCTATATACTGGTTCCTGCATTTAGGATGCTCTTCTTAACAATTTCCAATTATCAAAGTCCAGTTCAATTGTTGCCTTCTTCACGTTTGTTTTTGTTTTTTTTCCCTAATATCCTGGCTTAATGCAATCTTGCCCCCTCTGAACTCAGTAGCTTTCTGTATCCCTCTCATGGTGTGACTGCCATTCTACAATGCAACATAGTCATTTGAGAATGTTTTTTGGCTCTCTTGCTATTGTTGTTAGTTTCTTAAGTGGCAGCAACTCCCATTCATCTATAAATTTCTGAAGTGACCTGGCACCTGGCTCAGAGTTGGCCCCAAAAATATTTGTCACATTGATGAATGAATAAATGAATGAGTGGATGATATTCTGGTTGAGTCTACATGAGGACAAGTGTTTGGAGAGAGAACACGCTGATGAATACTAAGGTACGTGAATAACCATATAACATCAAAACAGCTGACCAAAATAAAAATATTTAAATTACTTTTAGTGAAACTCTAAGGAAGTGAATTTATTATTCACAAGCTCTTATAACAAAATTGAGTTTATTAAAAACAAAATTTCATTTACTTCTGCATAAAGAAAATACAGCCAAAGTATCAGATTGACAAAGTATTTTCATTACAAAGTTGACTGATAACTACTATATGATGTAAATGAAGTGGCCAATTGACATGCACTGAGGACTGTTCCTTGGTTTCATATTCTAAAATGTTTCTTAAATATGTGTATATTTTGATATAAAAATGAAACCTATTTTATTCTCTGTCTTTCTTATTGTATAATTACATATATTATACAACATAGATAACAAAACCTGTTCTTTTGTGCCATTTTTGAAAAATGCAATTATCTTAATTTTATCGTGTTAAAGAACTGGCAGTTTATTAGTAAAGTACAGCTAGGAAAATTTAAGTAATATACTTAATACATATAGTGTTCTTGGGTGAGGAAAATTACACAATGAGGAACTGGTGGCTTTTCAAATTTTGTTCATAATATGTAGATGCATTTGTCACTTAACAGCCCTTAAGACATCTTGAATCACCTCACCACAGTGAAATGGAGAGAAAAAAATGAACACATGATATCATCCTGAAATAATAGTTGGTCTATTCAAGCTGACATTTAAGATATTTTAATACATTGTTCATATTTTTTAGATATTACATTATTCTTTCAATCTTTAATGTATGTGCCTCTAGAGAGAAGTTATTGATACTGTTTATTTTTTTTTACCAATGTTCTAAATACAATTGTGTGAAATCATCCTGAGATTTATGTTATTTAAATAATACTGACAAAAAACTTTGTTAGAGGAATTCTAAAGATACCTCAAAAGTATACAAGTTCTTGCAGTTTACATTAGAAAACAAACATCCATTCCAACTTTAACTCTCCTACTTTCAAAAAAAAAAAATCAACCTTTGAAACTTATATCCTCAAATAGTCTTTATCATTAAAGACTATTTTCATGGATATGGATGAATATTTCATGGATATTTAAATTGCATGCAAATACCTCATATGAAAATGCAAATAAAACTTTGGATCTCATCTAAAAAATGATTTGGGAATACCATGGTGAGGAGTTGTTAACATTTTAATACCTAGGGTGAGAGTCAAGAGGGCAATAAGAAGGAGTTATTTTTGACTACAGGCATCTCAAGACTTCTATAACATAATACGGCTGCATGTCACATTAACATAAAAAATTAAGTTCTGGAACACCCCAAAGCAACATTAAAACAAACCTCAACAAGATACAGCAAGTAGAAGTGCAGCTGGCAGAGACTGGCACTCAAGCAGTGGTTCAGCCTTTCTAACAAAGCATTGCAGGGAGCCTGTTCATTCAGTATCATCTTCTGTACCTTGTCCAGATGCAACATTTTAACTCAGCATACACTAGAGTCAATAAATATGCCATTCTGTACATCAATTACAACTCCTATCTTCTAGAACCGATTTTTTTTTCAAACGGAAAAGAAACAGTTTCTTCATTTTGCTTCAGTCACAATTTTAATCAACTTTGATATCATTTTACTAAAAACAACTGTAGTGCAAGTAGAGGAATCATCTTCTAGCCATTTATACTTATTTTCTTCTAGAAAACAATGTTCTTTTATATTTTAGTAGTAGAGGTGGGCATGAGAAATCATATTAAGTGTAAGCATAATTCATCTTCATAAATGAATGTTTATTAAAAGGTACGAGAGTGATGCTTCCTATATAAGTGACTCCATGGGTAATTTAGAAATCAATCTATTTTCCCCCATTTCTATCCTAAGGATTTTAATAACACAGCCTTGATAATATTAATGCAGATCTTAAAAACTTGGCCCAAGCCACAACATCTAAATTTGAATATTTGAAATTTCTGTAAGACATGAAATAGTAAACAGTAATCTTTATGAATGGATGGATGTGCCAATGAGTAATGTAGTTCTTGGATGTAAATTAAAGATTTGATAATAAATTAGTGGTGTGAATGTCAAGCCCTCCAGAGTACCAGGTGAAGCACAGAATCAGAACTTTACTAAATGACACCATTATGGGCAATGAGAAAAGAAGAGTGAATGAAAGAGCAAAAGGAGATTGTAGATCCTGACTCCACAATAACCTCCACAAAATCTGATTTTTCCATTGTTTAGCCTATGGAAATAAACACTGAATAAACCCATCTTTCCCCTTAATTCTAAATAAGGTGGGGAGGGGGTAATGGTGAAAGAAGGAATGGTTTTACATTTTGATGTCTTTGAAAGAGTGAGCATATGCAGTGCCTGGCTCAGAAATGGACATGCCTATAACTGTTCATCTATTATCCAGATGGATTAAGAGATGCTTTACCATACTTTAAAGCAAAAATATTCAAAAGGCAACGCTGGAGCAAACATTAGAGTCAATATGTGTTGCTTATGGAAAAGAAAAGTTCCTTGTATTGTAGCTTCTTTTAAAAACACATTTCTCCATATATGCACACTCTCTTGTTCTGACGTAACGACCTCAACCACTGCATAATGTTGTGTTTAAGAATTTTATGCTGGAATCTTGAAAAAAATAAGTTACAGTTTTTTTGGGAAATAGTTTGACCTTTTCACTTCAAAAGTCTCTACAACTCTAAAGTAGTTTGAATAAAACCTCAGTTAACTCAGCCCCCATAAAATAAAGAAGCATATGAAGATTAACTTATTAAAATATCTAATAAATACTGAAAATAGATTGTTTTATTTTACAGGACCACATTCTTCAATAAGAATGTGAGTGCAAATGCAGAAAAATGGGACATTGTATATATAGGCTGTCTTGCTAGCATTTGTATACTAGGGTACTGGATTTTGAGTTTCTTACAGAGAGATGTAAGTTACACAAAAAATGCAACTGATTTATTATTATTTACTGAAAATTCTCAGACATACTTCTCAAAGAAAATGTACATGTTTTTGAAAACATGCCTTCCTTGGATAGGGGAATGGAGTGATGATTATACCACACAAAATGAGGGCACAGCTTGCTGTGTTCCCATCTCACATTCTTCCAAGGATACTAACCACCCTATGATTAATGGCAATGTGAGAAGTTAGCTTATTTCTTATTTTATGCCTTATATATCATTTTTAATTTCTATATTATAAAAGACAAAGAAAAAAACCCTTAGAAATAATACTTCCAAAATAATGTAGTACATATGAATTTGTAAAGTTTTTCATTAATAACCTCTTCAAATCCTTTTAGAATTAGCAACAAGAGAAAGACTTGAATAATTTGAAATACTTCAGAAAGCTCAAAGATGAATTATAGACTCTTCATTATTGAGTTAAAATTTAATTACCTTAGAATTTTGATATAAAAACACATTTCATAAAGTATGACATGTAAGTATTGTGTCTCCCTGTTTTCAACAAATTTTATTCTAATGTGAGAATAGGTAATTTCCTATTAATTTTTAAAATAGTTAATGGATGTGACCATTGGATTTCTCAATTAGAGTAGTCCCACTTAATATCTCCTATGGTCTGAGGTTCCACAGGTATTACAAAAAAGGATTTGGGAGCAGTTCATAGCAAGCCCTCAGTTGGAATTTAATATATTATCTCTCTATATTGTGGGCAAGCCTCATATCTGCCTGCCAACAGCACTTTAAATGGCGGTCTAGAATTATAAGGATGATTTTATTCTCTATGTCTTTTTCCTAACTCTATAAAATGGAATAACACTTCCACATACCTCCCCGACAGAAATCTGTTGAAGCTGAGTGAAATAATCTGTTAAGTATGTAAAAATAAAACTTTGCTTACTTCAAATTTCAAGAAACTTTCAGTTAATGAATTAACTTTCAGTTAGTTCGTTGAAAAATTAAGGTAATAATTAATGTTTCAATGTAATCCACAATCATTTTGTTCAGAGAAATATGTTTTGTTTTATTCTCTGAATTATGAGAGAAGTTAGAGTTTTTCCCTTGTGCTTCCAATTTTAAATAGTATTTAAAATAAATAATAATAATTTCTAACAAAATGAGGTTGATTTTCTAAAAATCACAGAGTAGGTAAATGAACAAAATAAGAATTTAATATCTCTATTTTCAGAATAGTGAACTCCACTTTACTTGCCACATGAATCCCTCAGAAGAAGTAGTAAGGGATATAAAAACACTGGAAAGCTTGACAACTGATGAATGAAGGAATAATCTAACATATGTTTGAATTTAAGAAATGCAAGGAAAAGCTACTTTGGGACTATGGGAAATTTCAGAAGAACTTATAACAAACATTATGTTATAAATATATATTGGTTCCTGTAAGCACAAACAAAAATGAATATCAAGGGGTAAATAGTAATGTCATTTTAGAAATTGCACGTATTTATATCTTATTTACATTGAAGACAATCAATTCAACACTGGATGCTTATAAAAATGGATGGGGTGAGGGTGGGAGGAATGAAAAAATGACTAGAGTCTCAAGCCAGCTGTGATGGTATGAAGTCAAAGATCACAGATAAAAAAATACCCCTGCTAAAAATGTAGGCCTTCTTGGGGATAGGGTGCCTAAAATCTAGGCATCTGGGTTTCATTAAGACATATTACAGAAATATCTTCCATCACTGGGTAGATTTCCATCAAAGCAGGAAGAGTATTTTTAAAATTAACATTATGCATACGTGTAAAGATTTCACAACAAAGTAGGCAACTAGAGTGATGAAAAATAATTTGAGATCAAAAATAACAACATGTAATTACCAATTTCATCTTATAAATAGCACACCAGGCATTTGAAAAATAATGGAGTATTGTTTCCTGGCAGGAACTTTGAGAGTAAAACTCAGAACTCCATAGCCCTGCAGAAGATTTAATGTAGTTGAATTGCAGAACAAAGGATCTAGATCAATGGTTTTGAAATTATATTTTTCGGACCCTGAGATTTCCACAAGGTATATTAAGGTACTTCTAAAAGCCAGTATATTTACAATGGGCAATTTTAATGTATATGTGTTGCATTATATTAAGGTCAAAACCAATCACACATATTCATGAGTGGTCTTTCAAGAAATGAAAAACTATGATATTCCAAAATCTCAAAATGTCTATCTAACCTCTGCTCTGTAATTTTAAATATGTCTGTTCACAAATGATCATAGAATGTTCCTTGGAAATTATTTATGTGGTAATTGACAAATGCTGATATGATTATACATACAAAATTAGGTGACAAGATTTTAGGTCAAGATTTCTTAGTATTTTACTGATTATAGTAGGAAAATTCTCAGCCCTTAATTTCCACTACCTAAGTTTTTTTTTTTTCCTCCCCAATGCTTTAATCTAAGCAAATAGTATCTTTAACTGAAACCTCATAGTGACTAGAAATTGTAAAATGGAAGTTGAGAAAGCAGAGCAATAAAAATATATTTAGCTTCCATTCTTTCCAACTAATAATTTTGAACAACTTTTTGCTGTCTAATTTATGTAAGCTCAATTAAAGTTTGTTTCTTTTGCTTTATTTTGTTTTGTTTTACTAAGAATGCATTAAAAAAATTCTGGCTTTTCCATAAATCTTTGCACACAAATTATTAACATTTTATTGGGTACCTAAGCACATTTGTGGCTCAATAATTTGTTTATTGTGTATACACACACACACAAATACACATGCACACACACAAACACACTCATTGAATAATTGCTGACATTATTTGAAGAAAGATGTTAGAAGAAAAATTGTTTTCTTAGGTTTCCTGGTGTATGATTTGTGAAGAAAATGTTCCACCTTCCCTCTTTTCCTCTTTTCTTTTATTTCTTCACTTCATAAACTCCCTGAAGTCAACTACACAGTAGAAAGAGATACCATTTTTTAAAAAAAATCAAGCAATTTAGATCCAGCTAAAGTTAGTTTTCATCAATACTTTCTAAGTCACGGCTTTATAAATGTTCATACACCCATATCTTTGAGGTTTAGTTCAAGGTATGTCTGGATGTCATTTTTCTTTTCTTTCAAGATGTAAATTCTGCTTATTCTGCTTCAGTGATTTATCTCTTATAATAACCAAATTTGAGAGTCAAGTAGAACGAGCAATTCAGTGACCATTTTTAAGTTTTTCTATGGAGCAGTAAAAAAATAAAGTCACAGTTTCAAGCCATTTATATTATACTTCAGCCTTTGCCAGGTCTCAGGGCTGTTTTGTTTTTGTTTTTAGTCTGTCACTGAAGCCCTAGGCTCATAAAAGAATTTCCTAAGTTAAATAATTCGGAACAAATCTGTACTTTCATATTAACTTAAAAAAAATTTTCAAATATAAAAATTTCAAAAGATTGAGTAAAAAGATCAACAAATCTTATTAATCTGTGTTTGTTTATGCTCTCTTGTTCTCAGATCATTGGTATCAATTCCACCACTTCTCACATCTAGGCATGCATGCACTCTCATTCACACCACAGTTTTTTGAATCAACAAAAATTAATTTACACCTAGAGAACATAAGTAACAATTTTAAATGACCCAAGGCAGCCCTATAATTCTCTAAAATGCATTTCATCTCTTTTCTTGGCAAATTTTGACTACAAATAACAGCTCAATATAGTAGTAGAGGGATTTAGACTCCTTAATCTAGACAGAAATTATCTGGAATATTTCATTTTTTTACAAGGTAGCTCACTACTGTGTAGGAGAGTTCCTCTAAATCTGTGAAGAGTGTTCTTTGGTCTTATGTTCTAGCCTATAGTTTCATAGCTATAACCCAGATATATTTAGGATTTGCATTTGTAAATAATTAAGACTATCCCATTTGGACACTGATCCCAAAAATGTGCATATTTTTTACTTAATTGGTATCAACTTAGGAATATCACTTCTAATATCTGAAGTAATTCAAGCTTAAAACTATTAAGTAAACCATTTAAAATTAACTGTAGTTCTGTTCTCCAATGCCACATATATCCACAATGATTATGAAAACAGAAGATCCTACTTAGGTTATGGTCATTCCATGGGTCTGGGAGACAGAAAAGGTGACTTCACTTTGACAGAAGTGGCATTCTACTTCCACGTATGATATGGTTTCACTCTTGATGGAACAACAAAACAGTGACATGTTAAATGTAAAACAGATGTTACAATCTTACAACTTCCTGCTTTAAATCAGGACCACAGTAAAAGCCTTGGAAGAGAAGTATGAATGCATGACTTAGGGGTGATATGCTATATGCATATTTTATTTGAAAGTATCCATTGTGAAATCACTTAAGATTCTTTTTTGGGACTCAGTTTCAGTCTACTCTTCTGTTAAAGTGTAACTTGAATACTAACTATTAAAATGTACACAAATGAAAAAAAAAAAGGAATGCTGACAATAATACATATAGGTGGGACAGCACATAGGAGTGAAAGCAGGAGGGGAACACTAACCATATTAGGCTTGGATGGGCAACAGCGCACAGGGAAGAAGCCCTTCCACAGCCACAATCGCAGCAACTGAAAAGCAAACAAGAGAGCCCAAGATAAGGAAGAGATCCCACTCCCTCAGTATAGCTATAAAGACACTACGAATTTAGACAGGTGTCTGCTTTGCTTTTCAAAAGCAAAAATTCCTAAATGCATACAATTAATTTTCCCACAATGCTTTTCAAATTAAGAAGTATTTTATGGGTTTAAGAAATACAGAGCTGTATTAAATAGTTATTTTTATTTTACTTAAAAAGCTTATTTGGTAGGAAATGTAATGAGCCAATGTATTTGATTATCCAATTAAAACAGACATACAAATAAAAATGTAAGCATTTGAATATTTCCTCAGAAATTCCTGCAAAATTTTACTCAGAAGACGTTCTAAATAGCACTGTAATAAATGTTTTGCATAGAGCTTAAAAATTTAGGATGGAGAATAATGCCTTGCTCATTTGACCCACTGATTTCTTATAGCAGTGCATCATTTATCACAGACTATAGAAAATGTTATGTTTACATGACTTCTCCAATCATTTGTGGAAAGCTGCCAATTTAACTTTAAATTTTCCGATTTTAAAAATGCATCTCCATAATATATTTGCAGAGCTATTGTTATATTTTTAAAAAAACAACCTATATATAATACATGCACTTTTCTGGATACTGCAAGATTCAATATTCTTTTAAATTTTCCACGTATTCATAGTAAAAACTCCAGAAAATACAAAGTAAATTGTTTAATATAATGTACTTTATTGCTAGAAACCAAATAAACTAATGGCAGAATATAACATAGAAATTATTTAGTGCTTCAATGCATTCACTTTCCAGTATAGTTTATAAACTGCACTTAGAGTGGTTTCAGGAGAACTGTGGGATGAGCTCAGTAACAGTACCACACACCAGCAGGCCAAGACTTTTATCTAAACTCTGTCTATTTTGAACTTTAATTACTAAAAATGTACCTAGTATTTTATATCAAATAAGGAGAAGAAAATACAATATAAACATCCAATATATTTGGGAATGCTAACGAAGGTAGACAAGTATTTCCAAATTAAATTCCAATGGATCTTTTTCAAGGAAAGATAGGCAATGTTCCATATATTTTCTTTGGAGTATTGACAATGCTTTAATTTTTCCACTACTAAGTATCTGAGAATTTGGCTGTCACTAAAATGGCAACTGTGACATTTATTTCCAGATAGACTATTTGTATTTTAAAGACTATGCCAAATAATTATTTTCACTGTAGAGATATTGAAAGTCAAAGTTACAGTATATCAAATTGTTAAAATACTTATAAGAGTAGATAAAGCATCTGTAAAAACCTTTGGCAAATCTTGATATATTTCCTTATAATTACATTTATTTCATTAATGCCTTAATTACTAATATCTTAGATATGTTAACTTTTCTACTGCTTCTGTTTGTATCAGCACTCAGATTTGGGGTTGGTAAACTATGGCCCATTGGCCAAATCTAGCATCCCACTTATTTTTGTAAGTACAGTGTTATTGGAACATGGTCACACTCGTTATTTATTGTTTATGGAGTCTTTTGTGCTGTTGCGGCAGACTTAGGTAGTTGTAACAGAGAATGTGTAGCCTGAAAAGCCTAAAACATTTACTATCTGGCACTTTAAAGAAAGTTTGCCCTCCTCTTTTTTTAGACTATTAGTTTTGTGAGATGAGGATGATTCCTTGACCTTTTTTTTCCATCACAGTTTAAACATAATTAATGACACATAAGTAGTTTCACTGTAATTGGTATTGCCTAATGGCACAATTATCTCAATTTACTGATAGCTATTAATATGGAAAGTTTGCATAGATGTGTTAATTTTGAATAGCACAGTTCCAACTCAGTAAATAATAAATAAATGATAATAGATTGTTGACAAATGTATACAACTGTTTTTCAGCAGTTAAGAAAAGATGATGTCATTTCCTAATAAAGTACAAACATCCTTCTAGTTGAGTGTGCACAGCTTATAAACGTATGTAGAATTGTGCATAGGAAAGCAAGAACTGCACTGTGATTGGCCATTACCTATAAGGATTTGCTTAATGCTTGATCAGTGTTCTAAGACTCAAAAAATACACTAATGATTCCAAAAATAATAACATTTTATTCAGTCCTTTTTATTTGAAAAAATATAATAAGGCTTTTGTCCTACAAATTAGTACATATACACGCACATACACACATACATACAATTCACTATAACACCAAATCTACAAATTTTAGTCCTGAAGAATTTAACTCACCTTATCTATCATTAGATTTCAAATTTATAGTTTTTAAAAAGTTTAGTCAAAAAATCTGAAATCTTATAAAATCAAACACTCCTACTTTTTCTGAGTCATTGCTTTAGATTTGGTACTGATGCTTTCTTTGACTTGTTTTAAGATGGCATAAATAAATACCCTGGGTAACTTAGTTAACTTCTTTGTGTTTCAGTTGACAGCCATAAAATAGGGATAATAATGGATTCTATCTCATAGGTTTTGTGAAAATAAAGTGAGAGAATATATGTATTCACTTAGATCAGTGTCTGGCACTGATGTGCCTGGAAGAAAAGCGGTAGCTATTATTCTTAGTAATACCATAATCAAAGTGATAGAATAGATTCTCATTATTTCAGAGAAATTTATTTTTTCATGATCCATATAATATTACCATACTAAGTATTTCCATTTATAACATAACTAAATATCTAATTACCTTCAGACCAATTCATATAAATACAGATGGCCAATGTAAGTTAAAAAAATCATTTCCACAAAATACATTTTCTTGGGGTTTAGTGATCAGAGCATACTGTTCATTAATATGTCATTGAGAAAATTAAAACTGAAGCTCCTTTTCTGTGAATGTCTGAAGTGGAATAGTAATCCCCCAAATTACTCTTTTTAAATTAACTCCAAGGATGCTGTCACAATAACACTTAGACACCAGATGGTATAAAGAACATGTTCTTTCCTTAATCAATAAATACTCAAAGTACAGGTTGAAAATGCTTACAAGTCTCAGAGATAATTTAGAAATAGAAACCAAAATGTGCTAGAAATAGCAGCCAACCTAATTTATGTGAGCTATGGTTCAACAAAGTCCATCTGCATTCCCATAAGATTTTAGCACCTGGAAGCCTGTAAGTGACTGCATGCAGCTATAACAAGATTGTTATTATCAAAGTTTAAATTAGGTTAGCCCTTCTGGGCTTAATATCAAAACTGTAGACCTTTGTTTTAAGAGATATTTTGATTTGTCCTTCCGAAGATTAAAATGTGATAACGGAATCTTCCGAGATCCAAAGAAGATTCAAATGAAATTACTTTAGCCAGGTCTTACACAGAATTGATCAATATATGTACCAAGTGTGTCAATGTAAGTAAGATAACCTCCCTTCTACCCAAGAAAGGTGATTATAACTCTAGGGGAGAAATTCTCAAAGATACTAGATCAGAGAAGTAAGACTACAGGCTGTGGATAAATGATGACTTAAATTCTTAAACAGAGATCATACAAGTGGATAAGAAAAACACTAAGATCCCAAAAGATAAATGAGAGGAGCAGAAAGAGTAATTCTGAAAAAGAAGTATTTTAATTAAATAGAAAGTATTTTTAGTTTACTGGTTAAAAAAAAGAAGAAAATGAAAAGGCTGCATAATTTACCCATTTTAAATAAAACAATGACAACAACAAAATTGGTGGTACTTAGTGCTGGAGAAAAGACTGTAGTTTGTGCCCTCAAAGGTCACAGTGAAAAGTACCACTGGTACTTTAGAAAACAATCCTCCAAAACTTATTAAGAGTGATAAAAATGTCCTTACCTTTTGACACCACTGGGTAGCAAAACAGTTAAGATCATGGTAGTCAAATTAAGAGCAGTCCTGGATGTATCTACTACTAAATGCATAGCTTTTGGTAAACTTGTTATTGATGTAAATGAGATAAATAGTAGAAACTATATTACATAGGATTGCTTTGAAGAATGAGTTTGATTATAAATGTAAAGCTTTCTGCACTGTCCTGGGCTCACATTCTGCACTGAAAAAGTTTTGTTTTTTTTTTTCCTGAAGATGTTGGGGTAGGAGGTTATTAATTAATTAATTAATTTTTGCTGTGTTGGGTCTTCGTTTCTGTGTGAAGGCTTTCTCTAGTTGCAGCGAGTGGGGGCCACTCTTCATCGTGGTGTGCGGGCCTCTCACTATCGCGGCCTCTCTTGTTGTGGAGCACAGGCTCCAGACACGCAGGCTCAGTAGTTGTGGCTCACGGGCCTAGTTGCTCCATGGCATGTGGGATCTTCCCAGACCAGGGCTCGAACCTGTGTCCCCTGCATTAGCAGGCAGACTCTCAACCACTGTGCCACCAGGGAAGCCCCCTAAAAAGTTTTTTGTAACTGGTATTATTTTTTTTTTTTTTATTTATTTATTTATTTATTTATTTATTTTTTGCGGTACGCGGGCCTCTCACTGTTGTGGCCTCTCCCGTTGCGGAGCACAGGCTCCGGACGCGCAGGCTCAGGGGCCATGGCTCACGGGCCCAGCCGCTCCGCGGCATGTGGGATCTTCCCAGACCAGGGCACGAACCCGTGTCCCCTGCATTGGCAGGCGGACTCTCAACCACTGCGCCACCAGGGAAGCCCTGTAACTGGTATTATTATAATAGCATGGACTTATGGCAAAAAGTGAGGTGTAGATAATATGCACGAGGCTGGCTACAGATTTTAAAGGAACCAATGACCAACAAATATTTTGCAGTAAATAAAATCTATTTGTGGAGTCTATGATGCAACGAAATTAATATGGTATAATATTAAATTTTTTAAACTTTAGGTAAAAATTAGTGTGCAGAGAAACAAAATGAATGCAAAAAGTATATAAAATCTTTAAGAGCTACTGTGTTGGAGTGTTTCATGAATTTGCATTTTTATGAGACAATTTTAATTTCCCTGATTTCAAAATTTTTTGTGGTTATTTCACTTTGTAATTTTAAGAAAAACAAAAAATTCAAATAATTCCAATTATGTTGCTGATCACAATATACTGTCATTTACACTGTATCAGTTTTAACATGCTAAAAATAATTTAAACATGTAACAAATATTTACAACAAAAGAAGCTTAGGTTATTGTTCAGTGGTAATTAGCATTGACAGTGTTGTTTTATACATTTGTTAAAATATCTCATAATGCGATACCTTTTGCATCTGTGTCTTTATTCTTATTCTTCTTAGATTTATTACTGATTTCCTGATGAAGCTAGGCTAAAACTGAAAATATCTTTTGCAAAAACTAGGAAGGAGATATGCCTCAGTCCCCATACTTCTGACAAAAAGGCACAAAATTATTCCACCCTCCAAGAGGAGGTAATGTAAAATGGCTGGAAAGAGGTTTGTTTTCATTTTTGTTTTTGTTTTCGTGTGTTTTTGAGTAACTCTGAGGGGAATCCCCATCTACAAGACATGCATAAATTTATATGTGCAATCCAATCACTATTCCCAAGTCGTAGTCTAGGCAAATTGGAATAGGATATAGTTATACACAGTAGTTTTAAAATCTTTTCCAGTTGTCTATTTCCTTCCTATAAAGAGCTTCTTACCCTTCACCAATGATTATAGCTGTCTCCCTATTACCCTCTAGGACCACTTATCAAAAACTGTCATATCTGAGCACTAGTCCCTGGTAGGTGAGTTTTGAAATATCAATGGATCTTAGTCTTACCTAATCAAGTTCCAATCCTGGCATACTCATATCTTGATGTGAAATAATAAGAAATATATATATATATTGGTCTCTGCTCCCAGCTCCTGACACAGAACTCCTAAAATCCTTGTTAAATAGGGGTACTATGAGAATCTTTTGTTCTAGCTTACAGTTCCTGACGTGGAGCTCCTAAAATGCTTGTAATTTCCTAAGTTACAGAAGAACTAGGAGCATCTCTTGTTCAATATTTGGTCTTTGACTCTGGATCCTGACACAAATCTCCAAAATCTCTTGCAATTTCCTGTGTGATAGGAGTGTCTTTTGTTCTAATTAGGTGACCCTTGGTGGGTTGGTTGCCAGAAAGTCCAAGTCATGATTAGAAACTTGGAATTTTCAGCCTTACCTCTCATTCTCCAGAGAGGGGAGAAGGGCTGGAAATGGAGTTAATGATTCGTTATGCCTACATGATGAAGCCTCCATAAAAATCCCTAAAATACATCCATGTACTGGAAGGGTGGCACACCTCAACTCCATAGGATACAAGCTCCTGTACTTGGGACCCATATAGACCTGGTCCTCCATCTGTCTGTCTATCTGTATCCTTTATCAAATCTTTTATTATGTAATCAACTGGTAGTTGTAAGTAGGTGTTTCCCAGAGTTCTGTGAGCTGTTTTAGCAAATAATCAAATCCAAGGAGGGGGATCATGGGAACCTTTGATCTGTAGCCAAGTCAAAGAGAAGCTGTGGGTAACCTGGGGACCTATTAGTTGTGACTTGCATCTGAAGTAAGGGACAGTCTGGGACTGAGCCCTTAACCTATAGGGTCTGTGCTAACTCTATTTAGTGTCAGACCGAATTACAGGACACCCACGTGATTTCACAGGGAATTGCTTTGTGTGGAAAATATAACCCCAGACATCTAGTATCAGAAGTCTTGTGATTGTCGTAGCAGTGTGAAAGTAAAGGAGAAACACACAACAGGACTTTGCCTTTCTAACACACTTGCTTTCCCCTTTTGTTACCTGTTTCAAGCCTGAATAGTCCTATTATAATATTCATCCTAAAAGTAAGAATCCTGGGACTCGGAGACAGGGAACCGCTTTCGCAAGGTGGCACTCATAACAAGTTGTGGAGGTAAGATGTGGGCACCAGTTACTGCACTGTAGTGTACTGGAAGCACAATTTCTTCTTCCATGTCTTCCAGTTCCTTTCATTTCTACCTCTCCCCCATGCTCAGCTCCCCCTTCCCTCTGTTGAAAATTTAAATACATTTGCATGGGGAACCCTGTTATGAACACTTCTTTCTTCCTTCACTAATAGCTAGTTACCAGCTTTAAAAAGTCTGATAAATTTATTAACAATAAATTACATACAACTAAATTGCCTTTATCTGAGTCTAGCCCTTATTGTAGCAAAATATACCACATTTTGTTTTAAAGTATTAAAACGTGTGTGCTGTAAAAATACTCAATGATCCAAATTCTACTACATTATTCAAATGCATGTATAAAATAGAGATTAGATCATATAAGTGACTGAGGTAAACTAAATAAATCATACATATTCACAGATTTCTAAAATAAAAACTAACCCCCAAATTCTACAAATCTAAGTGTTCTATGTGCAGTCATCCTTTTTTCTTAAGGACAAAGTCACAAAAATACACAAACAAACAAATTCACTTCAACTTACTCTGAAGACAACTATTAAGATCTAGGAATATCAAACTACATGAAAGTGATACTGACCAGGACCCCGTGGGGCTCCTGGGCACAAAAGCCTTTCTGTGTTCCCCATTTCTTCATTATATGAAACAGGCTTTATTCAGCCTCCATGGCCTTCCCTGAGTTCCAATGGGCAGGTTCAGATATTGATAGATGCTAATTAGGGAAGGGGAGGGTATGCGGAGACAAGTGAGGAACAGTCAAGAAACAGTAGTGCAGCCTTGGAGCAAAGTCCTGGTTCCCCCTCAAGGGATATATATAACAATACCTTTGAGCTGTTTTGCAGATACTGAAGCCCCCGCCAGGTGGGAGAAGTTAACTGTATGCTGCCCACAGGCATGTAGCTCCCAGACCAGTTGGAACCTGAAGGATGATGATGCTAGCTCCCACAGCTCCCACTTACCTCACCACCAACCAATCAAAAGAATGTCCACCAGCTGACCACACCCTCTTGGAACCATTAGGTAGTAGTAAAACTCCTCACTACCCACTCCAGGTCAGGACACACAGTTTTGAGGGCATTAGCCTGCTGTGGCCCCTTTTGCCTGGCAAAGCAATAAAGCTATTCTTTTCTACTTCACCCAAAACTCTTTCTCTGAGTTTTAATTCTGTGTTGGGGTACAGAGGCCAGATTTGGCTTCAAAAGCAGAAAGAAAACTTGTGGCAAGTTATCTTAGACTACTCTTCAGTTGGTTTATTTCCCAAGCTATACTTTAATGATGATTCACCGTACTTCTTTTAATCATTCTAATGGACCAGAGAGATCATTATAAAACAAGCTCTTCTTTCATGAATGCCACAGGTAAAAGGACTGATACAACTAGCAAACGTTATTGAACATGTTAGATTCAGTTTACTTATGCCAGTATATATTTGGGAACGCAAAATTAATTTCACCAAATACTAACCACCTTTTATAAGCGTTTTTGCTACAGTAAACACAATCATTCTCATTATCTGCAAACATTTACTAAGAATTGATGTGCTATGTTTTAAGAATAAGAAATTATATATAAAAAATGCTTTCTACTCACATTATATAATGATTCTAAACCTGGCTACAGACTAGAGTCAACTGGGGAGTTTTGGAAAAAGAACAAAAAAACCCACAATGCCCAGGTCTCAGCCCAGAACAATAAAATTAGAACACCTTGCCTGTGGGACACAAGCATTATTATTTTTCAAAAGCTGTTAGTTGATTTTGTCCATGTTGACAACAACTGATCCTATAGGTACTCAATAAACACTTGTATTGAATGATGTGTCTTATAATAGTCTTAGGGGAGTTTACTTAATGAATACAAAGGAAAAGGTTTGTAGTTAGCATATTCATGGTCTGCATGTTAATAAAAACTTCTAAAGTGCCAGAAGGTGCTTTAAAACAATTTGTTCTCTTGGTAAGTACTTTAAATAATTCTCCTGCAATTTGTTTACAGTGTTAATTTACATTATCTACAAAGGAAGATTGGTTTGTTAAGTAACTGTAAATTTCATCCTATCCTCTATCTTTTTAAATCACAATTTTTTCCCCCATATAACATTTAACTTTACAGGTTTCTTTCAGTTGCAAGTTCTATGATTAATGACAGATTTTTGTACTTCTATATTTTAATACTAGCTACTTGGATTCTTTAGGAGTCATAATATCTCAAATAAAATAACAAAACAGTAAAACTATTCTTTATTCAGTGTCCTCATTTTGCCCTTCTGAGCTACTAGACCACAGACTTAAAGTTATGTGAAAGCAAAGCTCAGTTTTCTCGAGGCTTTTCTGCCTCATGGAGCTCAATATCAAAAAAACGAACAATCCAGTTAAAAAATGGGTGGAAGACCTAAATAGACATTTCACCAAGGAAGACATACAGATGGCCAAGAGGCACATGAAAAGATGCTCAACATCACTAATTATTAGAAAAATGCAAATCAAAACTAAAATGAGGTATCAGCTCATGCTGGTCAGAATGGCCATTATCAAAAAATCTACAAACAATAAGTGCTGGAGAGGGTGTGGTGAAAAGGGAACCCTCCTGCCCTGTTGGTGGGAATGTAAATTGATACAACCACTCCGGGAAACAGAATGAAGGTTCCTTAAAAAACTAAAAATAGAGCTACCATATGACCCAGCCATCCCACTACTGGGCATATACCCTGAGAAAACCAGAATTCAAAAAGAGTCATGTACCAAACTGTTCATTGCAGCACTATTTACAATAGCCAGGACATGGAACCCACCTAAACGTCCATCGACAGATGAATGGATAAAGAAGATGTGGCACATATATACAATGGAATATTAGCCATAAAAAGAAATGAAATTGAGTTATTTGTAGTGAGGTGGATGGACCTAGATTTTGTCATACAGAGTGAAGTAAGTCAGAAAGAGAAAAACAAATATCACATGCTAATGCATATATATGGAATCTACAAAAAAAAAATTGGTACTAATGATCCTAGTTGCAGGGCAGGAATAAAGCGGTAGACATAGGAAATGGACTTGAGGACATGGGGTGGGAGGGCGAAGCTGGGCCGAAGTGAGAGTAGTATCGACATATATACACTACCAAATGTAAAATAGTTGGCTGGTGGGAAGCAGCAGCATAGCACAGGGAGATCAGCTCGGTGCTTTGCAGTGACCTGGAGTGGTGGGATAGAGAGGATGGGAGGGAGGCTCAAGAGGGAGGGAATATGGGGACACATGTATGCATATGGCTGATTTGCTTTGCTGTGCACCAGAAACTAACACAGTATTGTGAAGTAATTATACTCCAATAAAGATCTATTAAAAAAAAAAGCCTTGCACTACTATTTACTGAAATGTATAAAGTGAGAGTATGAATATACAAATGGGCAATGATCAGACCAAATAGAAAAATAGAACTCTGACTCCAAGTCTGCAGCAACCAGTCCAGGAAGGCAAACTACAGCCTCTGTAGTAATTGTCTCAAATGGTCAGAACTTTATCAATAAATGCCAGTTTCCCTAATTTTTGTCTGTACTTCCAACTTAGGACCAACTAGGGGAAGCCTAATCAATCACATAGGATGCCCCACTTCTGGTTAGCTCACCTCCAACTACCCCAGGCCAATAACCTCCAATCAGGGCATACCTGAAGCCTTCCTTTTTTTCATTATAAAGCTTTTACATTCCTCTGCCTGCCTTTGGGTCTCTGCCAAATTCAGGTGATGGTGGCTGATTCCCTTGCTATAGCAAGCTCTTAATAAATAGCCTTTGCTTGCTTTAATTTGGATGTCTTTTTGTTTATTTCCACAGAAGAGATCACCTTTACTAGTTCAATAAAGGGAAATTACATAGATTCATTTTTGCAGTCAACCACTATCTTTGTTCTGTTCTGGCACAATAATAGTGTTAATATACAAAATACTGAATTATGTGTTTCTCCTGCAGTAATGACACCTCCACCGAGCAAACATCAGTTTCCTCCATTTCTAGAAGCCGAAAGTGACTACAAGCTCCTTCCTCTGAACTTCTTCCCAGTCATTTCACAACTGAATCAGTCTATCTGCAATACTTCTTCAAGAGGAGCATACGACTAACTTGATTGTGCTTATCTATTGTTATCTATTTTAGGTTTTAACTTATTTTGAGAGGAGTACAAAGGAAAAAGCAGGAGAAAATAAAGTTGCAAAAAAAGTGATGCTAATTTTGCCAGCTTAAAAAAAAATAGAATATTTACACACAGTTCTGATAGTAACATTTGTTTCACACATTCCTTTGTCTTAATGAAAGTGTAATATTAATTAAAAATATGAGTGGGTCAAAAAAAGGGAAGAGATTATTCAAAGAAATAAGCCAAGTATTTAAGTTCTGATTTATTTAGCTCCCTCCATTGTGGCTGTTAAATATTTTTCCAAAGTTGAATCACATCTATCAGCATTAAACTTATAAGGTAGAGAAACCAGGACTAATGTTTTAATTTAATTACATAACTCACAAAAAATTAAAGTAACTGGGGAAGTACACTGAAATTATTAAAACAGAAGGAATGTGTATATTTTGTGATAAGCAAATTATGAGAATTGAATTAATTATGAGAATGATTTAAAAGAAAGCTAAAGGTTCATTTTCATATCAAACTATTCAAATTCCATGTAAATACATTTTGTTTTCTATTAGTATTGGTCAGGAGTACCAAAATCATATATTATGGCAGTTGTGTTTAAAATTAAATACAAGGGTGATAAATGTTAACTATTTTAATACATTATGTACATATTCAATATATAACATAACAGTGGTTAATTATGGTTAAAATTGCTTTATATGCATGCAATGGTGTATACATGTATATGTGTGTGTATATATACACGCAAAAGTACTTATGTCAAATATTTATAATTGTGACCATATGTGATTTCCCAATGTGAATTTGCCAGAACAAACATTGAAAAATATGGTTAAATTATAATACTTAAACTAATATGATCCTGGCATTAGCTAGAAGAATAGCTTTGATAGCCCAGAGGCAGTATAGATAAAAGAATTCCTACATAGACACTTATTTAGTATATGCTACATGTAGAGACCTATAACAGTATCAGGAGAGGTGATAAACAGTGCTGATACTTATGTAAGTCTATAGAAAATATCAGTTTAGAGCTCCAACCCCATAAAATTAACATTTTTTGTATACCATGTAAAATAAATATTATTGAAAAGCAAAAATATCTTGCTACTTCTAATGATATATTTTCACTATATGAAAAGCTAAGATTCCACTAGCATAAATGGGTAAAGAGCATGTACACCTAATTTACAAAATAGGTAATAAAATAGCTAATGACTATATACTCATTGCAAATATATTAATGATCCTATTAAATCTCAAAAATATAAAGAAATTCAAGTAAAAACACAGAACTATTTATTTCCTATTAAATTAGCAGAGATTGACTAGTTTGTGAACCACCAGGCAATTTCATTCACTGTTGGGGGGAATAGTAATTGGTACTATGATTTAGGAGGGCCATTTGTCAATATGTATCAACAGCCTTTAAAATATTCATATTCATTGACCCTTACTTTGAATTATACAAATGTGTTGTAAGAACATTAGAGATAAAAAATAACAACCCCCTTCCCCTAAACCAACACAATAAAAGAAAACAAATGAACAAAACAAAAGGAAAAGCATATGGGAAATGTTAGATATCAAAGAAGCAATAAATTTTTGCTTTAAAATATTTCCAATTACGGAGGAAATTTTTGCATTATAATGTTAATCAAAGAAAAACAGAAAACAAAACTATATTAGTTGAACTCAAATATATATATAAAATATTTTAAATATATATGGCAAAATATTAATATTGATTACCTCTGGTAGATATTTATGACTAATTTTTTTTCTACATTTTGTCTTGAATGTTCTACATAATTTTTATCATAAAATTTAAATATGCATACATAAATGAAATAGCAGCTAGTAAGAAATTAGGACAATAACTGTAACCGTGCCAACTATGTAATATTCAATGCAAAAAATCAACTGAAATGTATAAGAAAGGCAGACAGCAAGAGGTCTTGATAAACTCAAAAAATCAGGATGTTCATCTAAGGAAATGGCCATTAATCTAATCTCTGGAGATATTTTAGGATATAGCTAAAATAGTTCAGCAAGTTGAATATTTGAGGTCTAAGGAGACAAAATGCAATGTGTGGAAAGATAGACGCAGGATTGATAGTGAGTTTCACTTTAGGACATATTGTACTGAGATGACCCCCAGTAGACTTCCAAGCTAGGTTATTTAAGAGTCCTTTTAGAGCGAGGGAGGTTTCAAAGTGTTGGAGATGCAAGAGCAGGATCCAGTCACCCTGGCTTTGGGGAAATGATAAGAACCAATAGGCCAAACTGCACTGGCTCCAACCAGATATTTGAGATGTACAGAAGGACTTCCTATTTCCATTTCCTGCATGAAGATTTAGAAGCCTCAGGGCTTGGGTAGAAAGATACTGGGTGGTAAAATAGACATCAACTTGGAATTCAAAATAGCTATTTCCCTTTTGGGGCTGGTGAGCGACAGTACTCACTAGCACAGGTTTGGAATGATTAATTACAAATCTTTAGGACTCCAGGAAAGGCCCAGTTTGTCCTATCCCTTTACATTCCAAATGACTAGAGAAGAGGTGAATTTAGAAGAGCATCATAAGTACATTTGAAACAGCTAGAATAACAGGAGGTCAGAGAGAGTCAGATATCAACATCAAAATAAATCAAGAGGTCCTTATGTATTAGAAAACATACGAAGTCATGCTAATATAGAATTCTGATTCATCATATTTGTCTCATGAAACTGTGTATATAAACAATGCTCAATATCACTTATCATGTAAATATTGAATTCATGCTGATTTGATGATAACAGATTTTACATCATCTTTGGCATGATGAGATAGAAGTTAGTCATTTGGGTAGCTAAATTTCATCTTAAAGCTTTTTGAGGAGGATTGGACCTATAGATTGACATTTTCCTGATAATTTTACTTGTAGCAAATAAAGAAAATCAGAATAATTCTACAAATTTAGTATCTACTGATTAAATACTTATGCTGAACTTAGTATCCTTAAAATGTAGCACTGTGTTGCTGGCACATATGGAGATCTCACAAACAACTTCATCAGTGAGGATTGGTGGTAAATTCCAGTATATCTAGGAAAAATTAATATTAACATAGAAAATATTTCACTTAATCTTATATTCTTACATTTTTTTTTTTTTTTTTTTGGTACATGGGCCTCTCACTGTTGTGGCCTCTCCCGTTGCAGAGCACAGGCTCTGGACGCGCAGGCTCAGTGGCCATGGCTCACGGGCCCAGCTGCTCCACGGCATGTGGGATCTTCCATGACCGGGGCACAAACCCGTGTCCCCTGCATCGGCAGGCGGACTCTCAACCACTGCGCCACCAGGGAAGCCTGGTAGAGTTTTTTTTAAATGTTGGCAAATGTGTACATCATCAATGAATAGAATCAGTTCAAACCAATGTCTATTAAATTTGCTTCAGGAAAATCAAATGAAATAGGCATAGGAATGTGAAAGCAGCACTAGGATTTCTCAATATCAGAAGCATGGAGGGCTCTTGGAGGTGGAGAAGCAGTGTTTGTGAGATACATGAGAATATTTGAATCCTATGGAATATTCTGTCTGGAGGGACCCTGAAGAGGAGTTATGCCATTGGTCTAAGAAGGGCCTAAGAAAACCTAAGAAACAAAGAAGCTTTCCTCTACTAATCACCACAAAGAGGTCTCAACTTGCCAACTTGATGATATTTTGCTACTCAGGATGAAAGTGGTAGCGTGGAGAGGAAGCAAAAACAAAAACAAAAGCACCTACAATAAGCCCCCAAGCATCTGTCTTGCCTTTCAATTGACCCTGAATCAAGAGAACTCATGACCGTCAAGGAGATAAGCAAACCAGTGCCAGACCACAAGAACAGGATGATAAGTCTTTATAAATAACAATTAAAAACATATAATTAAACATAAAATAATAATTAAAACTCACTAACATCATTACCAGCAATACTGATGGTTCAAGAGAGTGGATAATGCCTGTAGACTATTGACAGCAAATGTGTGCCAAAGATCTGATACAGAAAAGTATGTCATTTTTCTGTGAGATTAGAAAGTCAGGGCAGTAAGAAAGAAGAAAGAAGCAATGGGTGAGAGATAGTAAAAGAATTTGGTAAGCAAGATAATTGGGATATAGTATGTTTTGTAGCACTATAGCTATCACAGCCATCAGACATATCTCAAGTCAATACTTCCACATGGTATAATAAAGAGTTCAGCTGTTTGAGTCCGAGTTGCTAATCCATTAGAGACATTTATTTCTTTCCAGGTTCACGCAAGTTTAAAAAAAAGAGCACAGGTCTTGAAAAATGTGGCTTTTACCTGGCGTTTAAAATCATTTGGAACATTTTATTGTTCATTTGCTTCATTTCTCAGCAATAATTACATTCCTAGACATGCCTCAGGAAATTGACTGATTTTTTGTTGAATAGATGGTCCACCTTTTGGCATAGGGCAGTGCTATTGATTTTCTCTGTAGAGCTGGCTATCAGGCTCCTATGAAAGCCTGTGCTATTGTGGGCTCTGAGAGACATGGTAAGGTTCCCAGAAACTAGCAGAGTTTCCTGCCAGAGCCCAGCGTCTACTGGAATGCCAGCATGCTCTCTCTTTCAGGTGGGGATCACATTCTAAAAGAAATGGAGCTTCAGGCAAATGGAGCTTCAAATAAAAAGTGTATTCAGCTCTTGTGGTTAGGCTTTTGACCTGTCCTGTGTTTCACAGTACTTAAAATCTGAAAGTCTCCAGATTCTTTGCTAAAATAATTTTCTTCTTTGCAAAACAATGACATTAACTTGCTTCCAGTACCATAAATAGAGTTTTTGCTTCCAAATGTTTGCCTCAATATAACTTCCTGAGAGTTGCAGTGATGTTTACATGTTTGATCTGTGAGAAGTCGCAGGTGGGATGTTCAATAATGTTGAGCAATTGAGCCAGTAACCCTCTTGGGTTCAGTTTCCTAGGACGATTTATTTCCCACAGTGGGCAATTAGTTGTTGCTATGCCCCTAGTCTTTCTGGCACTACTCTGCCCTGATCCCCATTTGTATGTTATTAATAAATTATCATCTGCTCTCTAATTATCTTTGATTCAGATTCTGAAGAAAAATGCACGTAATCATGAGAAAATAGAAGGGATAACTCTCAGATATTAAATCAATACACATGCCTGGATTTATTACAGTTTTATAAAATCACATCTATTGCTAATCATTAAACCACTGAGATTTGTTTTTAATGATCTCTTTTCTAAAATCAGCGATTGCATGTGTGATTACAAATATTTATCTATCATTATTTTAAAATAAAATAGTATTTGATTAAAATATTTTTATGTAATACTTATCCTTATCAAAACTTATCAAGTCTGAAAGTACATAATCCTAGTTGTTAAAGGTGCCAAATATATCAACTATCCATGCTGACCATAACTTGAAACGATTGAGAGGGAAATACAGTTACGTTAATGTACATTATCATTTATAAAAGTGAATACTGATTGATATCACCACGTGCATCACCACACTGGCATTAGGATGCCCAGATGTCAAATAAATAATATAAGCTAGTGAAGATTTCTTATCTCCTATACAATACTTTTTTGATATCATTGCATTTATTTTGCTGATGGCACAAAAAGTTCCATTTTTCAGGAAGAAAGCACATTTACAGGTTAGGTATTTTATTGTGCTTATGTCAGAGTTACTAACATTTTTCATTTTCCAAACTATCAACATTAATGGGAAAAATGAGACAAAGCACTTCAAATAGAGATTGATGCTCAATTTATCTTTAATTCAATAATTTATGAGGTATTCATTCAATTAGGTTATGTGGGAGAGCCAAAGAAGTCTTTATCCTCTATATATTTACTGGAGGGCAGAAAAGAAAACATATTTACTATAATTTGTGGTTGAAAGTGTTATATTCCATAAGAAATACTGGTATATTGTTCTGAGACTTAAGTGGAAGGGGAGAATACTTCAGCTAAAGGAACTGAGTATGTTTTTATGATAGAACAGTTGATGTGGGTTTTGACATGTGGGTGAGGTTTAAATATTGAGAGATGAAATAGAGGATATGAAAAAAGAAACCACGTGAGATCTTCTTTCTTCATTCTTAGTTCATGTGCGTTGTCTGAGACTGACCCTACCTCAGGTTCAGGCATGAACTGTAACTGTACTGCCATGCAGTATACGTTCCCCATACTCTTCTTAGTTAAGGTCTCAGTGCTACTGATTGGTTTACTCTGTGGGGCTGTGTATTAGGTTCCTGTCAGGTCATGTGCCACCTGTGAGAGTGAAGGGTCAAAAGCTCTAAAGTAGGGGCTGGATTCAAGATGATGACAATTTCTGCTTCTGCTTCAACAATTGTCTGGTCTCCTGCTACTTTATGGACCACTCCTTCTCAGTCTCCTTTGGCTGGATCTTCCTCCTTCACTCTATCTCTCAATACATATCAGAGCCCCAGGGCTCTACCCAAATAGCTTCATTTTGATCAGTGCCTTTAAACACCATATTTGTGCCAGAGCATTCTTGAATCATGTGTCTCCAATTGCATAGCAGAGAATATTTTACCATTTGGATCTATTAAGTGCCTGTACTTTGGATTTTTAAATAATCTCTGGAATTTTTCATCTATATGATCTACAATTATCTTTTGGATAAAACCACTTTGAATTTGCCTTCTGTCATATGCAACCAAAGGAATCCAGGTCAAAAACACATAGTGATAATGCTGGAAAGCTAGTTCGAAGCATGTTTTCAATAGTCTCCAACTCCAGCTTCACTCTTCCAGTCATCCAGTCATTGGACATTTATTGAGAAACTACACTAGAATCTGTGTTCAACATGAATCATATCTATCAGGGGAGACACATATAAAATGATGAGCTAAAATCATTTCAATTGGGAAAAACAATTTTTGAGGGAAAAAAAGTGATATTAACTAGCTTTCACAAAATCAGGAATGGTCATGGGGTTGGTGACATTTGATATGTGTGATTCTAGAATCAATATGATTTACCAGGTATAATTGCCAAGTGTAGAATAGAGGGAAAAGTCACTATAACCTAATATATTCCTTAATTTACTTCAGTGTTAAGGTATTGTTGACTTAGAAATTAAAGAGTTATTTTATTCATAGCAGTTTGGAAGGTTCTTAAATGTTAATACTATTATCTTTAGTAGTAAATATTCAGTGGCTTTACATATAAGAGATCAGAATTTCACCAAAATCATATAGTTGAATAATATAAGTCATGGGGAAGTTATATAGTGAAGAGCAAATGCCTTAAAGTTAGAGCTGTGCTCAAGACCCAGGCCCTCACTAACTGACTATATAATATAATCTATGTTCTAGACAGTGTTCTAAGGGGCAGGAACCCACAGATTAAAATCCCTATCATTTTAGAGCTTATAATCTAGTATGGGAGACAGACAAAAAGTCAACAGAAGAAATATATATATTGGATGGGCCAAAAAGTGCCTTTGGTTTTTAAGCAAAAATAAAAGACACATTTATCACTTTCTCCAAGAACTTTATTGAACACTGTATTCAGCCTTTTGTTCCACTACCTTCTGCCATTTTTCAGGCAACTTCATAATTCCATCTTCCCAAAACTTTTTATCTTTTTGAGCAAAGAACTGTTCCAGGTGCCTTTTAGAGTCTTCTAGAGAATTAAATTTTTTTCTATTAAGAGAATTTTGTAAAGACTGAAATAAGTGGAAATCAGAAGGTGTAATGTCTGGTGAATATGGCAGATGAATCAGAACTTCCCAGCCAAGCTGTAACAGTTTTTGCCTGGTCATCAAGGAAATATGCGGTCTTGCCTTATCCTGATGGAAGATTATGCATTTTCTGTTGACTAATTCTGGACACTTTTCGTCGAGTTCCACTTTCAGTTGGTCTAATTGGGAGCAGTACTTGTTGGAATTAATTGTTTGGTTTTCTGGAAGGAGCTCATAATAGAGGACTCCCTTCCAATGTCATCATATACACAGCATCACCTTCTTTGGATGAAGACCAGCCTTGGTCTCTGGTGTGGTTGGTGGTGGTTCATTTCACTTGCCCCATGATCTCGTCCCTCCATTCCACACTGCTGTACAGTATCCACTTTTCATCGCCTGTCACTATTTGTTTTAAAAACAGAATGTTTTCATTACATTTCAGTAGAGAATCACATGTGGAAATGTGGTCAAGAAGGTCTTTTTCGCTTAACCTATGTGGAACACAAACATCAAAGCAATTCGTATAACCAAGATGGTGCAAATGATTTTCAATGCTTGACTTGGATAGTTTGAGTATATTGGCTATCTCCCTCATGGTATAACATTGATTGTTCCCAATGACTGTTTAGATGTGATCACTATTAACTTTAACTTGTCTAGCCGACAGTGGAGCATCGTCCAGCGAGAAATCTCCAGAACAAAACTTTGCAAACCACTTTTGACACATTCGATCAGTCACAGCACCTTCTCCATACACTGCACAAATCATTTTGTGCATTTCAGTTGCATTTTTACCTTTCTTGAAGTAATAAAGCATAATATGCCAAAAATGTTGCTTTTTTCTTCCATCTTCAATATTAAAATGGCTACACAAAAATTCACCAATTTTGATGTCTTTTTTTTAAATGCATGCTGATCTGACAGCTGTAACATACAATCTAACAAAATTGTTTTGAATGAACTTAAAGACAGCTAAGTGTTACTAGAGCCATCTTATGGGAAAAAAAACGAACGAAACTTTTGGCCCACCGAATATATTATAATATATATAAGATATACATATTATAATGGCAATGAGTATTATAAGAGACAAGCCAGGGTAAGGGATACCTGATGTGCAGAGGAAGGAATAATGGGTCAGCATTTTAGTCAGCTCAATTGAGAGAATTAGATTGAGCAAAGAAAGAAGGAGGAAACCATGTTGTTTTCTGGGTCAAAAGAGTTTTAGACAGGATGAAGAGCCAATGCAAAAGCCTTACAGCTGGACTATTTTTACAAGATTCAAGAAACATCAAGAAGATAACTTTTATGAAGTATAAATTGGATATAGAGCTGATACTGAGACATAGCGTTGTAAAATACTACATGTAAAGTCCTTGGAACAGTGCCTAGTAGTAGGTAGTATGTAATTCATGCTAAACAATATTAAACTTATTATCATCAATATTATTATTGTGTTACTTCTGTTAGGCAAAGATGCTTCTCCGATGGTTTTAGAATGCTAAATAGCCTTTAAAAATCATTCACTTTGGAAGCTATTATTCTTTGATATCAAATGTGGGCAGAGCTCTGGCATTTGTCTGAATTAAATAATTACATTCAAGATGCCTGTACAATTATTTTATTTGGCTCCAAATGAGTTTGAAGAAAAGTTTCTAAGTCCAGCATATTTTACTATCAAGCTATTGTTTTCCCTAACATAAGAACTGTGGCAGGCATTTAATAAGAAGTCAAATATTTCTTGAATTAATGAATCATACCATCATTTTGGTCCGAAGGAAAAAAGTTATCATGAAGGAAATGATTCCAACTTAAACTCTTTTATTTAACCCCAGCTGTTGTAATTCTGTTTATGAAATTCTGTCCATTTATCAGACTACTAATTTAACTTGGAAACACTTTGAAAAAAGGATGTTGCCTTTTTATTTTAAATGCCTGGGACTTTTCTTGGTGTTTTATGTGCAATAAATGCTCAATATATGTTTGTAATGGATAATTGGGAAGAGTGTGTCATTTACAACATGTTAGACTTTAAGAGACTTGAAAAAATTACAAAAGGCTAAATTTTAATATTATTTTTAAGTAACAAAAAACCCCAAAAGCAGTGTTTTCATAAATCTATTTTTTCCCCTAAATTTCTGACATGGTCTGAGTAACATAAATTTGTACTTAGCCTCCAAGTACAGTATTAACTGATTTCTGAAGAATTTTTTCCTCAGGAAATGATTTGACATTTCAAATCGATTGAGTTTCAATTGTTTAATGAAAGACAAAGGGAAACAGGATTTAGCATGTCTAACCACAGTATTTGAACATGATCAGAACAAGCAAGGGAAGATTTTTTGCCTAGAAAATAGTTAATCCTTTTTATAGGCATTAAACCACTCCTTAGACTAAATTTATCATATCAGGAACATCACAGAAATAAAGTCACATATTAATAGCCTTAGAATCATATCCAAGACTAAGCATCTTGAAGGATTCCTTCTGCCCCTTCAGGAGCTATAAGTTTTTTTGGGTTTGTTTTCCAATTTTATTTTTGTTTTTTTTTTTTTTTTGCGGTACGCGGGCCTCTCACTGTTGTGGCTTCTCCAGTTGCGGAGCACAGGCTCTGGACGCGCAGGCTTAGCGGCCATGGCTCACGGGACCAGCCGCTCCGCGGCATGTGGGATCTTCCCCGACGGGGGCACGAACCCGTGTCCCCTGCATCGGCAGGCGGACTCCCAACCACTGCGCCACCAGGGAAGCCCTGTTTTCCAATTTTAAAATTGGCAAACAGCTTTACCTTTTTTGTGTTTATATGAAAGATAAGTACACATAAGTGTGGGCATGCATGTGTGTAACATGTGTGTATCTTTAACCTCTCAGTGTACATGTGGAATTAATTGAAATAAAAAAGCAAAGCTCTGAAATTTTCTTAAGATTTAATTAAGTTCATAAGTAATAAAAGAGACAAAGTATTAAAATATATTCTTTTATCCCAGGGTGTCTATATTGAGCAAGTTTCAAAGAAATAGTTTCTGTACACTGAAAGATGTTTTCCTATACAACTAACTAAATCCTGTTAATTTAAGCTTTATATCAGACTAAGAAAGTGTCCAGTAGTCAATTTTCAGAATGAGGTCTCAAGTTTAAGATAGGGACACAGAAAAAAAGTCAATCTAATAGTATCAATGATTGTCTTCAAAGGAAAGAAAAAGAGAAGGTCAAAGTAGACGACTTTCTCAAACATGTAACTAAAAGAGTGTGGAGATGACATCATTGGTTGAAAGACTGATTAAACAATTTATATCTATAAAATCGTATATATAAGAGACAACCTCACAAAATTAGGTTATAATAAGAAAGTTATCAATGTGCAGTGTCATTACTGATAAAAAATTAAAAAACAATTACAAAAAAACAAAAAACAATTACAACATGCTGTGCATATTAGGAGGTTTAATTTATATTCAGCCCAGGGTAATTAGCTCATAGTTTGCTGAGAACAAGTCAATTATTTTGTAGTCCCATGAAAACACCATTTACAAGTAATAGAAAAGAAAGTAAAAAGGATAGTCTGAAACCTGCAGAAAATGCTCTACGGAATATTTAGCACCTTTAAACAAGATGGTCACATGATTTCTAAAACTGATAGAATCCTAAGGTGTTACAATTCTTTGTCATTTTTTAAGTAGAACTTTCTCCCTTCAGGATCGATACTTGTCTATTTTATTTTAACTGTATCTAGGTAAGAAGACTCCAAGAGGTTTCTGCATAATCAATTTTAGCCTAAAAAGATTAGAAAGTCTCTATATTTAATTTATTTTTCATTTTCAATGTATTTTAGAATAAAAAAGTTTATTGCTTTCTTTGAAATAGATTATCTCATAGTATTCAATATGTTATATTCCTGATATTTTTCCTTTGGTCTGAATAAAAATTCAAATTGCCAGTGAATACGAACTTTCAATACATAGCTGCTTCTGAGCCCAAATGATGATATAAATTGTCAATGAATATTACATACAGAGGACAGTAATATATTTGCAATATATCAGAATTAAGTTTATATCACCACTGAGTTAAATTATTTGTAATTAAAAGACATTTTACGTAAAAGCAAATATCTGGTTTATAATATATTCAAGAGGTTAAAAGGTGATATAAGAGAGTAAGTTCAAAGTGAGAGTGGAGTCTAAGTGTTATTATGTTTTTGTGTGTTTATCAATCATATTTTAGCACAGTGAAGAGGGAGAAATATATATAATTCAGTGTCCTTAGAACATTCCTAGAAAAGCCATTTTTTCAATAATTTGCTATTGTTTAAAGATAACTCCCAAATTTGTGTTAGGCTTTGTCCACATCTCTTCATTCAGTTTTTCTTTTATTTGACAAAACTTTACTTAGTTAATCAGTATACTCTATGTACTAAGAGATAGGTTCAATTTTCTTAGTCCCAACAAAAATTGCGAAGTTCATTGCCTTGAATGAGATAGGAAAAGCCTTTCTAGAATCATATCATTTAGCTTTTGAATAAGTATGTTTATATAATACAAACATAAAATAACCTGTTTATGAAAAGTAAAATAAAATGGCCAAATATATTTCTTTTTTTTCTTTTGATTGCCAGTTAACTTTATTTATTTATTGGGAATATACATATCAAGTATATAAAATGGAGTTTAACAAGCAATTACAAAGGAAATACTTTGTACAACTACCACCCAAATCAATAACCCCTAAAACCCCAAATATGCACACCCCATTTACAACTTCACCGTCATCTTTGTCTGTAGGCAGCATCTAGTTGGGTTTTGCCTTTTTATTTAAACTGACAGTCTCTTTTTAATTGGTATATTTAGATTATTCACATTTAATGTGATTATTGATTGGATTAAAATCTACCACTTTGCCAGCTCTTTTCTATTTGGTCCAAACTTTTCTTTGTTTGGCCAAATATATTTCTATCATAAGACAAATGCCCTTGAAATTCAAGAATGTGCATTCAACAAAATGAAGTAAAAGTTTGGTGCAGAGAATTTGCTGGTAAAAAAATTATAAATCTCAAATTGATTTTTAGTAAAGTGTATTTTCCTTTAAATTGCAAATTCCTAGTCTCAGCATCACAGTCTGTGTAATTAAGAAAAAAATTAAAGTGAATAAGCAATGCACAATTTGTAAGGTATTGCTATTTTTAAAAAGTAATATACTTCCGTAAGACAGTAAATCCAAAATTATCTTACCATGTCTTGGGTTTAGTTATGCTGAAAATTAAGCTTTGCCTTTTTGGTATAGATGTCATTTTTATTTAACTGAGAAATATACTAAACATTTCTATATACTAAAATTTAGTTATTCTTCTATGGTATTTTCAGATAGATAGGAATTCATGTGTGTGTGTGTGTGTGTGTGTGTGTGTGTGTGTGTGTGTATGTGTGTGCTAAAGCTATACTCTCCTTCAGCTACCAAATAGGAGGTAGATTTAACCTTCTCTCACTTTGTCTAATGCTGCAGATGTAACGAAGTGAATTGCTTTTAAGCCAATTTTGTATGCATTAGGGAAAAAATGGGGGGGGCAGGGGCTGATTCATATATAGGTAAGCGAGAATCCTTAGCTGAATGTCATCAGTAAATTCACATTAACAACACTTAGCTTAAACAGATAAAGTGTGCTAAGTCTACAATAAAATACTTCCTATACTTTATTTGTTCTTTAATAAACCTTCAAACACAAATTTATTGGCCTTTAGACATCTGCTCTTTCCTCCATTTTTATTCAGTAGACTCAACAAATAATATCTTCTTATGATCCCCATGCTCCTAAATATAACTAACGCTTCCGGATTTATTGGAAAGGAAGAGGCCAACCATTTCTCAGAAGTAAATCATGATATTACAAACCAGCTTTGCAAATGTATCATAGTTACCCACCTTTCTGGGGTAGAAAAGACACATTATCTCGTGGTAGTTTTCTTAGTAGTTACAATTCACTCAATTCAATTATCTTACTTGATCGAAACCTGAGCAAAGTTTTTATGACAAGACTGGTGGAATTAGCTTATCTTCCAGAAAGCAGAGACAATGGTAGAGCATTCTCCCAAAGTGACTTCAGAGGGAACAGATCAGTGGGGCACGAGCTAGCCAGCCTCTGACTGGGGAGGGCTGGCTGTCCTCAACAGAACACAAACTGCTTCCCAGTTTGTGGGAAGAATTTAGAATTTAGCAATTCTAAAAATGTGTCACTGCTATTCTAACATTAAAAGTAAGCAATGATTTCTTAGGAAAACTTTCAACACTCAAATGAACAAGAACTAGAAGAAAGGGAATTTTCAGAAAAGAGAAAGGATGTTCAAAGGAAGTAACAGTGTTTTATTAAAATAAAATGTCACTACTGTAATTTAAGGATGTAGTCATAAATCTTTTCAGAATACAATATGCAGTATATTGAAAATGTCTAATTCTATATATTTATGAGTTGAATAGGTGCTGAAGAGTCAAAAGTAAATGAGTAAAACAGTACAAAATCAATATGAATATTGATTTCATGACTTTTTTTGGACCTTATAGTATATTTTTGTGTATTTGTGCAGGTTTAAATATCTTCATGAAGATTTTCATGAGATTTTCTATAATAGTCTAACACCAAAACATTTTCAAATGGACAGCTCTCATTATGGAATATCCCTTCTAACAGTGGCCTGAATGAAAAATGAAAATACATTTGTTGTAGGAATAGAACACACTTATGCTCTTATTTGTTTATTTTTTTAGGAAGGTTTATTATGCTCAGCTCAATGTCAGGAGATATCTTCTACATAAGCTCTTGCTGGGGCTCTACCTCTTTTATTTTTGTTCAAAATGAAAAATGTAGATAGGTAATACATATTAATGTATCTATTGATATAACATTCAATAAAATTCACTTTAAATCAGTATACACTATGATTGATGTATTTAGGTTGAAATCATTCAGAAGCTGAAAATAAATGCAACCATAAAAAAAGGGTGGTTATTTGTCAAAATGCTTGTTTACAGGTGTGTCTGCTTTGTATCCATCACCCTGTTAGGTAGAACTCTGGCTAACTAGAATTATTAGTTTTATTCTTCTAAAATATCAGACACAGACACAGGCCTTCCCAAACACTAAAATTGAAGCTTTTGAGAGGATACGTCAATACTTTTGAGAGGAAAAATAAAATTCATGTTAAAATAAACTATATCAGAAAAAGATATGGTTATATTAACGACATAATAAATAATAACAAGTTAATACTATTCTTGTGTAGAGAGTATACCTGGAAAAGAGGAATTGTGCGCTTAAAAGTTAGCACTAACATGGACAAGGTAAGGCTTGAGAAATACATCCTACATACAGGTTATCTACCGATATATTGCTCGCCTCATTTGTTTCAGGATGTGCTTAATAGCCAAATGGTCAGATCAAGGTAAGGAAGAGATCAGCTGCAAAAGTTCAGAAGCACAGCTTCCTGTCTTACCTTCCACTGAGGAGGAAGCCAATAACCACTGCCAACAAAATGACTCCCACTGTCACAGACACAGCAATTATAGGAATCTGGCTTTGATCGCTGGATGCTGCAACTGCTGATAGGAGACAGAGAAAATGTAGCCTGTAGTTACAGGGATCATATGCATTCAAATAAGAACTGCTTAATAGTCAGTAATTAATGCAAGGTTTAAGCAATTCACCCACACTTGGCTGAGATTTCCCCTTATATCTCTTCTCAATGGTGTGTAATTGAAAAGACATCTTTAGGAGAAAATATTTATTCTCCAAATGGAAATTTGAAAGAACCACTAAGTCACTGATTATTTCCTTATCATAAAAAAGAATGTCATTGTTTGTATAGTGTTAATTTAGCAATCTTAGGTTTGCAAGACAAAATGGAACTTTGTTTTTGATTTCAAACACCTCCTAAATAGGAGGTGCTAAGTATATGAGATTTGACATTTTTAGAGTTTGCATGTGGCTGTTCTCTAGTAAAAAAGAGTGTCTCATTATATTAGATAGGACTTTCTCTTATAGATATAGGTTGAAATGTCCAAAATGATGTGGCTATGACCTCGTATGATATCACTATTTTGAATATAATTTTAAAAACTATAATTTCAAGCAGAATATAATCACTAAATATACTTTATTAGTAGGAGCTTTTTCAAAAATATCAAGGCATACATTTAGAACTTTGTATCTACAGTAAGATTAGTTTACATGATCTTTTTTAAATATATGAATTTAGATGAAATATTTTATATTTTAATAACACAATTACTATCATAAGAGGAATATGGACATAAGTAGATAGTTGTACCTAAAAAAGCAAGGGACTTTTTCTTTTGTGCTGATAGCTAAGTTGATTAAAATAAGAAACTTATAGAACAAAATAAATTTTATTAATGTTCTCAAGAAACCCTCAATAGGATAACTTAGCATGCTTATTGTTTAATGACATTATCATTTTGATAAATTCAGAGTGGCATGATAACAAATTTTAAGTCACCAAAACTAATAACAACTATACATCCCATGTTTTGTTTTTCACAGTCTCTTACATGATCTTGGCCCTATCAATAGTTTTGGGACATTTAAATGCTACCCTTTCTAGTCTTGTCACCTCATCATTGATTCTTTCAATGAAAATTGACTGACTCTCTGACAACCTTCTTACACTGATCTACATTTTCAGCCCTTTCAGATCAGTCTTCAAGAGCAACTATCGGCAACTAGTGGTTCATGTATGAGGAAAACTACTACTTATAATAGAAATCTATACTCTTCCCCTCCCTCTTCTTGGATAATAATAGTTGCAATTCAAGGTCCCTTTACCCTGCTTTTTTCTAGCCTCTGATGCTGAGGTCTGTGGTAGAGAATTTATTCCTGGTGAACAGTCTAAATGTAATAGGGCAAAGCTACCCCACTATCACTAGCAGTAGCCTTCCCCAAGATTTGCTTTATTAATTTCTAAATTCAAATTACTTATTTTCTCAGTCAACTTTCTTTTTGGCTGGTGGCACTGTTTCTAGAGAAAAACATGCAAATTTGGTCCAAATAAGTTCAATGTTATTTCATTTGTGCTCCAAAGCTTTTGATTCTCTCTTTCAATTTCCTTACAAAGTCATCCCCATAATGAGTCTTCCTCATTTTCTCAGTAGACTAACCCATTCTAACTTCCCACATTTTAGAAATGTTAAACTTCATAGATAAAAGAGAGTGAACAAGTCTGAACTCCATGGTTAAATACAACTCTATACCTTTCTTTTGCTTTACATAACTCGCCTGTTAGAATCTTTCTTGTCTCTTCCAAGATAATGATCTTTAAAGATCTGCCTCCAGGGGCTTCCCTGGTGGTGCAGTGGTTGAGAGTCCACCTGCCGATGCAGGGGACACGGGTTCGTGCCCTGGTCTGGGATGATCCCCATGCCGCGGAGCGGCTGGGCCCGTGAGCCATGGCCGCTGAGCCTGCGCGGTCAGAGCCTGCGCGGCCGGAGCCTGTGCTCCAAAAAAGATCTCCCGCCAGGAGAGATTATCATTTCCTTACAGACTGCCTTTCTGCTACTTACAAGCCTAAACAGATAATTTCTCTTGGAGAGAACAAATTCTTATACATAAACTTACTGATATTATTAGTTCAAACTGAATTTGAAAACAGATCCAACATTTACTATACATTTGGGTTAAGGCAAATTATTTAACCTTGTAAAGTCTCATTTCATTAATCTCCAGTTAGGGATAATTTCCCTGGATCATGTATTTCTGTTTAGAGATAACACTTAGCATAGTGCTTCAACTATTGCCAGCCTTATTTAAATGAAAGATATTACATATACATATTATCTCCTGTTTTATTTGTCATTCTTTTTCTCTCCTATTTTTCAGCATCTTGACTGAGTCATCTAGAACCAGCCTCATCTTCTGAGAACCAACATTATTAAATTTCCTCTGAAACCTCTCTTCTGCCTTTGAGTTCTATGCATGATATATTTGCCATATGTAATGAGTACTTCTCCATTTACCTTACCATACACTATAATGAGGTATTTGACCTTGTTGAACACACACTCCGCCTTTTAAACTCTTCTCTTGTTTCTATACATCAGATGAGCTGTTTTCTCTTTTTCCCACTCTGAAGCACTGCTTCGTCAGTTCTATTGGCTCTGAATTCTCTTCCAACATTTTATGTGTGAGCAATTCCTGATGAATGCTGGTTCTTAATCCTTCCCACTTCTTTCCATCTCTCTTTCTCTTTCCATCTTTCTCCCTTTCTACCTCTTTTTCTCCCTACCTCTCATAGATATTTCTTTGCTCATGGCATCAGTTAACTATAAGCTGAAGAGTCCCACATTTATATCTCCAACTATTATTTGTCTTCAGAGGATCATTCTATTAAAAAAAAACAAACTCTATTCCCTTTATTTGGATTTTATTTTCACATAAAAATAAACATGTTTAAAATCGACCCTTATACCACATCCACCCCTAATGGCATTAAAAAAAAAAGCATCAATAAATAAACATACCATAAATCAAACCAACAAACCAGACGAATTTTATCTTTTTCTGGTTTCTTTTAAGCAGCACTGAATTTTTCTTAACCCCTACTTACACTTAATCACCAAATATTTTTGTGTTTCTTTTATGTTTCTTCCCATGCATTACTTTTTATTTCATCCAACACTCACCTATTTGATTCAAATCTGCTGGAATATGGTTCATATATTTTTTAAGTGCTCCCTTTGACTTCTATGTACTCACATGAAATATCAGAAAATATCACTTTGATCATGTTTCTCTGAACAAAAAGTTAATAGATACCTACTGCCTATGGAAAAAAATTTCCAAATTCTCCATTTAGCATTCAAAAGCCCTTCTAATCTGACTCTAACAAATCTTTCTGGTCTCAATGTGCCAGTTTGGGACTCTGAGAGATAGGGTTTTGGAGGTAGCAGGCATGATTAATCAGAAGTAGGGATCAAAACAGGGCAATTTCAGACTAACTGAAGTATTAATTTTGAGAAAAAATACAGTGCTTAGAAGTGTGAAATGCTTCATTTTTTAGTAATTGCCAAGATCTCTAACTTAACAATGTGCTAAAATGTGCATGTAGGTATAGGATAATATCTTGCAATAAAACAGTTGTTAATGGCATGCCAAAAATTTTCAAAAATGTTTAAATTAATATATTTTATGAAAATACTTTGTAAGTAATGTCAAATCACAAATGTTCATATTTACATGTTTTTACCTGCTGTCCACTGAAATCAGATCTTATTGTATAATAGGCAATTAAATAAAGGGGCTGTGAGAAAGAATTTTAAAAATTTATTTTCATTTATTTTTATTTATTTATTTATTTATTTGTTAGTTTCTGCTTTACAACAAAATGAATCAGTTATATATATACATATGTTCCCATATCTCTTCCTTCTTGCGTCTCCCTCCCTCCCACCCTCCCTATCCCACCCCTCCAGGCAATCACAAAGCACCGAGCTGATCTCCCTGTGCTATGTGGCTGCTTCTCACTAGCTATCTACCTTACATTTGGTAGTGTATATATGTCCATGCCTCTCTCTCGCTTTGTCACAGCTTACCTTTCCCCTTCCCCATAACTTCAAGTCCATTCTCTAGTAGGTTTGGAATTTAAGAAGACAGGAATAAAGACACAGACCTATTTTCATTTATTTTTTAAAAGTTTGTAGCAATTTTTTCTGAAGTTACTTTCCTTCCTTAGGCTTTCTATTTTTATTTTTTGAATTGTTGAACTTTCTTTTCTTTTCTTTTTTTAAACAGCAATTTCTTATTAGTTACCCATTTTATACATATTAGTGTATACATGTCAATCCCAATCTCCCAGTTCATCCCACCCCTGCCCCAACCCCCACTTTCCCCCCTTGGTGTCCATACATTTGTTCTCTACATCTGTGTCTCTGTTTCTGCCTTGCAAACTGGTTCATCTGTACCATTTTTCTAGGTTCCATATGTATGCATTAATATACGATATTTGTTTTTCTCTTTCTGACTTACTTCACTCTGTATGACAGTCTCTAGTTCCATCCACATCTCTACAAATGACCCAATTTGTTCCTTTTTATGGCTGAGTAATATTCCATTGTATATATGTACCACATCTTCTTTATCAATTCATCTGTTGATGGGAATTTAGGTTGCTTCCGTGACCTGGCTATTGTAAATAGTGCTGTAAAGAACATTGGGGTGCATGTGTCTTTTCGAATTATTGGTTTCTCTGGGTATATGCCCAGTAGTGGGATTGCTGGGTCATACGGTAATTCTATTCTTAGTTCTTTAAGGAACCTCCATACTGTTCTACATCATGGCTGTATAAATGTACATTCCCACCAACAATGCAAGAGGGTTCCCTTTTCTCCACAACCTCTCCAACATTTGTTGTTTGTAGATTTTCTGATTATGCTCATTCTAACTGGTGTGAGGTGATAACCTCGTTGTAGTTTTTTTTTTTTTTTTTTCTGGCAAGTGGGCCTCTCACTGTTGTGGCCTCTCCCATTGCAGAGCACAGGCTCTGGATGCACAGGCTCAATGGCCATGGCTCACGGGCCCAGCCACTCTGCGGCATGTGGGATCTTCCCCGACCGGGTCATGAACCCGTGTCCCCTGATCGGCAGGTGGACTCTCAACCACTGAGCCACCAGGGAAGCCCTCGTTGTAGTTTTGATTTCCATTTCTCTAATAGTCAGTGATGCTGAGCAGCTTTTCATGTGCTTCTTGGTCATGTGTATGTTTTCCATGGAGAAATGTCTATTTAGGTCTTCTGCGCATTTTTGGATTGGATTGTTTGTTTTTTTAATATTGAGCAGCTGGAGCTGTTTATATATTTTGGAGATTAATCCTTTGTCTGTTGATTCGTTGGCAAATATTTTCTCCCATTTTGAGGGCTGTCTTTTCGTCATGTTTGTAGTTTCCTTTGCTGTAAAAAACCTTCTAAGTTTAATTAGGTCTCATTTGTTTATTTTTGTTTTTATTTCCATTACTCTAGGAGGTGGATCAAAAAAGACCTTGCTGTGATTTATGTCAAAGAGTGTTCTTCCTATATTTCCCTCTAAGAGTTTTATAGTGTTCCATCCTAAATTTAGGTCTCTAATCCATTTTGAATTTATTTTTATGGATGGTGTTAGGGAGTGTTCTAATTTCATTCTTTTACATGTAGCTGTCCAGTTTTCCCAGCACACTTATTGAAGAGACTGTCTTTTCTACATTGTATACCCTTGCCTCCTTTGTCATAGATTAGTTTACCATAGGTGCCTGGGTTTATCTCTGGGCTTTCTATCTTGTTCCATTGATCTATATTTCTGTTTTTGTGCCAGTAATATATTATCTTGATTACTGTAGCATTGTAGTATACTCTGAAGTCAGGGAGTCTGATTCCTCCAGCTCCATTTTTAACTCTCAAGACTGCTTTGGCTATTTGGGGTCTTTGATGTCTCCATACAAATTTTAAGAGTTTTTTGTTCTAGTTCTATAAAAAATGCCATTGGTAATTTGATAGGGATTGCATTGAATCTGTAGATTGCTTTGGGTATTATAGTTATTTTTACAATGTTGATTCTTACAATCCAAGAACATGGTATATCTGTCCATCTCTTGCTATCATCTTTAGTTTCTTTCATCAGTGTCCTATAGTTTTCTGAATATAGGTCTTTTGTCTCCCTAGGTAGGTTTATTCCTAGGTATTTTATTCTTTTTGTTGCAATGGTAAATGGAAGTGTTTCCTTAATTTCTCTTTCAGATTTTTCATCATTAGTGTATAGGAATGCAAGAGATTTCTGTGCATTAATTTTGTATTCTACAACTTTACCAAATTCATTCACTAGCTCTAGTAATTTTCTGGTGGCATCTTTAGGATTCTCTATAAATAGTATCATGTCATCTGCAAACAGTGACAGTTTTACTTCTTCTTTTCCAATTTGTATTCCTTTTATTTCTTTTTCTTCTCTGATTGCCATGGCTAGGACTTCGAAAACTATGTTGAATAATAGTGGTGAGAGTGGACATCCTTGGCTTGTTCCTGATCTTAGAAGAAATGGTTTCAGTTTTTCACAATTGAGAATGATGTTTGTTGTGGGTTTGTCCTATATGGCCTTTATTGTGTTGAGGTAGGTTCCCTCTATGCCCACTTTCTGGAGAGTTTTTGTCATAAATGGGTGTTGAATTTTGTCAAAAGTTTTCTGTGCATCTATTGAGATGATCATATGTTTTTTATTCTTCAATTTGTTAATATGGTGTATCACAATGATTGATTTGCTTATGTTGAAGAATCCTTGCATCCTTGGGATAAATCCCACTTGATCATGGTGTATGATTTTTTTAATGTGCTGTTGGATTCTGTTTGCTAGTATTTTGTTGAAGATTTTTGCGTCTATATTCATCAGTGATATTGGTCTGTATTTTTCTTTTTTTGTAGTATCTTTGTCTGGTTTTGGTATCAGGGTGATGGTGGCCTCATAGAATGAGATTGGGAATGTTCCTTCCTCTGTAATTTTTTGGAAGAGTTTGAGAAGGATGGGTGTTAGCTCTTCTCTAAATGTTTGATAGAATTCACCTGTGAAGCCATCTGGTTCTGGGCATTTGTTTGTTGGAAGATTTTAAATCTCAGTTTCAATTTCATTACTTGTGATTGATCTGTTCAAATTTCTATTTCTTCCTGGTTCAGTCTTGGAAAGTTATACTTTTCTAAGAATTTGTCCATTTCATCCAGGCCGTCCATTGTTTTGGCATAGAGTTTCTTGTAGTAGTCTCTTAGGATGCTTTGTATTTCTGCAGTTTCTGTTATAATTTCTCCTTTTTCATTTCTAATTTTATTGATTTGAGTCCTCTCCCTCTTTTTATTATGAATCTAGTTAATGGTTTATCAATTTTGTTTATGTTCTCAAAGAAACAGCTTTTAGTTTTATTGATCTTTGCTATTGTTTTCTTTGTTTCTATATCATTTATTTCTGCTCTGATCTTTATGATTTCTTTCCTTCTGTTAACTTTGGGTTTTGTTTGTTTTTGTTTCTCTAGCTCCTTTAGGTGTAAGGTTAGATTGTTTATTTGAGATTTTTCTTGTTTCTTGAGGTAGGCTTGTATAGCTATAAACTTCCCTCTTAGAACTGCCTTTGCTCCATCCCATAGGTTTTGGATCATCGTGTTTCCATTGTCATTTGTCTCTAGGTATTTTTTGATTTCCTCTCTTATTTCTCCAGTGATCTCTTGGTTATGTAGTAACGTATTGCTTAGCCTCCATGTGTTTGTGTTTTTAACGTTTTTTCCCTGTAATTGATTTGTAATCAATACAAATCAATAGTGTTATGGTCAGAAAAGATGCTTGATATGATTTCTATTTTCTTAAATTTACTGAGGCTTGATTTGTGACCCAAGTTGTGATCGATCCTGGAGAATGTTCCATGTGCAGTTGAGAAGAAAGTGTAATCTACTGCTTTTGGATGGAATGTCCTATAAATATCAATTAAATCTTTCTGGTCTATTGTGTCTTTAACACCTGTGTTCCTTATTAATTTTCTGTTTGGATGATCTGTCTATTCATGTATGTGAGGTGTTAAAGTCCCCCACTATTATTGTGTTACTGTTGATTTCCTCTTTTATAGCTGTTAGCAGTTAGTTGCCTTATGTATTGAGGTGCTCCTATGTTGGTTGCATATATATTTATAATTGTTATATCTTCTTCTTGGATTGATCCCTTGATCATTATCTAGTGTCCTTTCTTGTCTCTTGTAACATTCTTTATTTTAAAGTCTATTTTATTTGATATGAGTATTGCTACTCCAGCTTATGTTTGATTTCCATGTGCACAGAATACTTTTTTCCATCCTTTCACTTTCAGTCTGTATGTGTCCCTAGGTCTGAAGTGGGTCCCTTGTAGACAGCATATATATGGGTCTTGTTTTTGTATCCATTCAGCAAACCTGTGTGTTTTGGCTGGAGCATTTAATCCATTCACGTTTAAGGTAATTATCGATATGTATGTTCCTATGACAGTTTTCTTAATTGCTTTGGGTTTGTTTTTGTAGGTCTTTTTCTTCTCTTGTGTTTCCCACTTACAGAAGTTCCTTTAGCATTTGTTGTAGAGCTAGTTTGGTGGTGCTGAGTTGTCTTAGCTTTTGCTTGTCTGTAAAGCTTTTGATTTCTCCATCAAATCTGAATGAGATCCTTGCTGGGTAGAGTAATCTTGGTTGTAGGTTCTTCCCTTTCATCACTTTAAGTACATCATGCCACTCCCTTCTGGCTTGTCAAGTTTCTGCTGAGAAATCAGCTGTTAACCTTATGGGAGTTCCCTTGTATGTTATTTGTCATTTTTTCCTTGCTGCTTTCAATAATTTTTATTTGTCTTTAATTTTTTTGTCTTTAATTTTGCCCATTTGATTATTATGTGTCTTGGCACATTTCTTCTTGGGTTTATCCTGTATGGGACTCTCTGTACTTGGGTGGGTATTTCCTTTGCCATGTTAGGGAGTTTTTCGATTATAATATCTTCAAATATTTTCTCAGGTCCTTTCTCTCTCTCTTTTCCTCTGGGACCCCTGTAATGCTAATATTGTTGCATTTAATATTATCCCAGAGGTCTCTTATGCTGTCTTCATTTCTTTTCATTCTTTTTTCTTTATTCTGTTCTGCAGCAGTGAAATCCACCATTCTGTCTTCCAGGTCACTTATCCATTCTTCTACCTCAGTTATTCTGCTACTGATTCCTTCTAGTGTATTTTTCACTTCAGTTATTGTATTGTTCATCTCTGTTTGTTTGTTTGTTCTATAATTATTCTAGATCTTTTCTAAACATTTCTTGCTTCTTCTCGATCTCTGCCTCCATTCTTTTTCCAAGGTCCTGGATCATCTTCACTATCATTATTCTGAATTCTTTTTCTGGAAGGTTGCCTATCTCCCCTTCATTTAGTTGTTTTTCTGGTGTTTTATCTTGCTCCTTCATCTGGTACATAGCCCTCTGCCTTTTCATCTTGTCTATCTTCTGTGAATATGGTTTTTGTTCCACAGGCTGCAGGATTGTAGTTCTTCTTGCTTCTGCTGTCTGCCCTCTGGTCAGTTTGAACCATTTTTTAAGTTCCTTGCAGTGATTCATTTGTGAGATATTTCTTTTTTTAATATAAAATTCAGTATTATTTTATAATTGGTTTGTAACTGGAGTATGATTGCTTTACAATGGTGTGTTAGTTTCTGCTTTATAACAAAGGGAATTAGCTTTACATATACATATATCCCCATATCCCCTCCCTCTTGCATCTCCTTCCCACCCTCCTTATCCCACCCCTCTACGTGGTCACAAAGCACTGAGCTGATCTCCCTGTGCTATGCGGCTGCTTCCCACTAGCTACGTATTTTACATTTGATAGTGTATATGTGTCCATGCCACTCTCTTCTCATAGGAAATAATTCATCAAGATTTTTTACTATTTATTCCTTTGTTTGCCCTGACAGCATCAATAATATCTCTAACTACATCAGCTAAATTTTAAATATATAGAATTTATGGGATACTATCAATACCTTCATACTTGTTCATTCTTTAGCAGTGGTTAAAAAAAAAAAAGTAAGCCCAGTATGATTCATGATTATCCTTTTGCATTTTGTTAAATTTTTTAATATTTAAAGATATGAACCTCTAGTCACGCATATTGTCTATTTTCCTATATATGTTTGTTAAGAATTAGTTGATTTATAATGTAGTTTTGGAAGAATAGCTGCAGAATGTTTTGGGAATATTTAAAAGTAAATTTTGGAGCAATGAAACATACTACTATTAAAAGGATGTTAATTATGAAAATTAATATTCTTTAGTAAATAATATGTTTCTTTTTGTCAATTATTATATATTTACATCATCCCTGGAAACTTTAAGGTAGTATCTGTTGAGAAATAATATTGTTTTCCCGTATTTTGCTTCCCCAACTCCTGGTTACAAATCCATATTACATAAATATTCTCTAGATATTTGCTACATATTTGAATCATTGATTTAATCATTGAGACTAAAGAGTTTTGTTAGAGACAGATTATAAGGGTTTCTAAGGCCAGGGTGAGAATTTCGGATCTTTCTCACACAGCAAAAAGTATCTGTTAACTTTCTTGATCAGGAGAATGTGATCAAAGTTACAATTTTTGATTTGTAATATGAGTACACAGGAGTTGGGAAACTTAAAACAGTATGGCAGTCAAATAAGCACATGAAACGATGTTGAACATCATTGGCTATTACAGATCTCAAATAAAACCACAATGAGATACAACTACTCCCCTGTCCAAAAGGACAAAATAAAATAGTGACAACACCAAATACTAATAATCATGTGGAGAAACTGATCACTCATACGTTGCTGGTAAGAATGTAAAATGGTACAGCCACTCTGGAAAACGTTTTGTTAGTTTCTTACAAAATGAAACATCTAATTACCGTAAGACCCAGGCAATTGTATTCTTGGATAGTTATCCCAGGGAAATAAAAACTTAGGTTGAAACAAAAATATATACCTGAATGTTCATAGCATTTTTATTGATAATAGCAAAAACTGGTATCAGCCCAGATATCTTTCAACAGGGGAATGGTTAAACAAACTATGGTACATACATATCATGGAATATGACTCAACAATGAAAAGAAACAGATTTGATATGCACAACAACTTGGATGAATCTACAGGGAATTATGCTGAGCGAGAAAAAATTCCAAACTTAAAGGTCATGTACTATATGACTCCATTTACAAAACATTTTTAAAATATCAAGATTTTAAAATGGATGTTTAGATTTTAGTGGTAGCCAAAGATTAGTTATGGAGCAGGAGTTGTTAGTGAAGGCAGTAAGTGTAGTTATAAAAGAAATAGAAAATATGAACAGACCAATCACAAGTAATGAAATTGAAACTGTGATTAAAAATCTTCCAACAAACAAAAGTCCAGGACAAGATGGCTTCACAGGTGAGTTCTATCAAACATTCAGAGGAGAGCTAACACCCATCTTTCTCAAACTCTTCCTAAAAATTACAGAGGAAAGAATACTCCAAAACTCATTCTATGAGGCCACCATCACCCTGATACCAAAACCAGACAAAGATACTACAAAAAAAGAAAAATACAGACCAATATCCCTGATGAACATAGATGCAAAAATCCTCAACAAAATACTAGCAAACAGAATCCAGCAACACATTAAAAGGATCATACACCATGATCAAGTGGGGTTTATCCTCGGGATGCAAGAATTCTTCAATATGCGCAAATCAATCAATGTGATACACCATATTAACAAACTGAAGAATAAAAACCATATGATCATCTCAATAGATGCAGAAAAAGCTTTTGACAAAATTCAACACCCATTTATGATAAAAACTCCCCAGAAAGTGGGCACAGAGGGAACTACCTCAACATAATAAAGGCCATATATGACAAACCCACAGCCAACATCGTTATCAATGGTGAAAAACTGAAAGCATTTCCTCTAAGATCAGGAACAAGACAAGGATGTCCACTCTCGCCACTCTTATTCAACATAGTTTTGAAAGTCCTAGCCATGGAAATCAGAGAAGAGAAAGAAATAAAGGGAATCCAAATTTGAAAAGAAGAAGTATAATAGTCACTGTTTGCAGATGACATGATACTGTACATAGAGAATCTTAAAGATGCCACCAGAAAACTACTAGAGCTAGTCAATGAATTTGGTAAGGTTGCAGGATACAAAATTAATGCACAGAAATCTCTTGCATTCCTATACACTAACAACACAAGATCAGAAAGAGAAATTAAGGAAACAATCCCATTCACCATTTCAACAAAAAGAATAAAATATCTAGGAATAAACCTACCTAAGGAGGTAAAAGACTCAGAAAACTATAAGACACTGATGAAATAAATCAAAGATGACACAAACAGATGGAGAGATATACCATGTTCCTGGATTGGAAGAATCAATATTGTGAAAATGACTATACTACACAAAGCTATACTTCTATCTACAGATTCAATGTAATTCCTCTCCAATCGCCAATGGTATTTTTTACAGAACTAGAACAAAAAATCTTAAAATATGTATAGAGACATAAAAGACCCTGAATAGCCAAAGCAATCTTGAGAAAGAAAAACAGAGCTAGAGGAATCAGGCTCCTTGACTTCAGACTGTACTACAAAGCTACAGTAATCAAGACAATATGGTAGTGGCACAAAAACAGAAATATAGATCAATGGAACAGGATAGAAAGCCCAGAGGTAAAGCCATGCACTTATGGTCAATTAATCTATGACAAAAGAGGCAAGGATATACAATGGAGAAAAGATAGCCTCTTCAATAAGTGGTGCTGGGCAAACTGGACAGCCACATGTAAAATAATGGAATTACAACACTCCCTAACACCATACACAAAAATAAACTCAAAATGGATTAAAGACCTAAATGTAAGACCAGACACTCTAAAACTCTTAGAGGAAAATATAGGCAGAACACTCTTTGATATAAATCACAGCAAGATCTTTTTTGACCCACATTCTAGAGTAATGGAAATAAAAATAAACAAATGGGACCTAATGAAACTTGAAAGCTTTTGCACAACAAAGGAAACTATAAACAAGACAAAAAGACAGCCCTCAGAATGGGAGAAAATATATGCCAATGAATCAATGGACAAAGGATTAATCTCCAAAATATATAAACAGCTCATGCAGCTCAATATTAAAAAAAACAAACAACCCAATCCAAAAATGGACAGAAGACCTAAACAGACATCTCTCCAAAGAAGACATACAGATGGCCAAGAAGCACATGGAAAGCTGCTCAACATCACTAATTATTAGAGAAATGCAAATCAAAACTACAGTGGGGTATCACCTCACACTCATTAGAATGGGCTTTATTGGAAAATCTAGAAACAACAAATGCTGGAGAGCGTGTGCAGAAAAGGAAACCCTCTTGCATTGTTCGTGAGAATGTAAATTGGTACAGCCACTATGGAGAACATTATGGAGGTTCCTTAAACAACTAAAAATAGAATTACCATATGACCCAGCAATCCCACTACTGGGCATGTACCCAGAGAAAACCATAATTCAAAAAGACACATGCCCCTCAATGTTCTTTGCAGCACTATTTATAATAGCCAAGTCATGGAAGCAATCTAAATGCCCATTGACAGATGAATGGATGAAGAAGATGTGGTACATATATATACAATGGGATATTACTCTGCCATAAAAAGGAATGAAATTGGGTCATGTGTAGAGATTTGGATCTACAGACTGTCATACAGAGTGAAGTAAGTCAGAAAGAGAAAAACAAATGTCGTATATTAACACATATAGGTGGAGTGTAGAAAAATGATACAGATGAACCGGTTTGCAAGGCAGAAATAGCGACACAGATGTAGAGAACAAACGTATGGACACCAAGTGGGTGGACATGGGGGGTGGGGGTGGTGGTGGTCAGATGAATTGGGAGACTGGGATTGACATGTATACACTAATATGTAAAAATAGATAACTAATAAGAACCTCCTGTATAAGAAATACATAAAATAAAATTCAAAAATAAAATAAAATAAAATAAAATAAATGGTTATCCCTTGGGGAAAAAAAAGGGGGGCAACAACAGAGATCCTTCTGAGGTTGATACTATTCGATATCTTGACTGTGATGGTAAATACACGAACGCTCACAAGTGACCAGATTGTACAGAACTTAATTCATACCTGTCTACCCACATACACACAAAGGAGTATGAGGAAATGTAAGACTGGTGGATTGCATCAATGCCAATATCCTGCTTTTGTTGTTATACTATAGTTTTGTACAATGTTACCATTGGGGATACTGAGCAAAGTGTGCAAGAGCTCTCTGTGTATTGTTGCATGTGAATCTACAATTATCTTGGTAAAATTTTCATTTAAAAAACAGAATAGCATTATTCTAGCCGTTGGGCTATACAGATTTTTGAATCAAATAGGTAAGAATTAGATGAGAGAAAGTATATTGAGGAAAAAAAATCATAAAAGAAACACAAATGTGTTCAGTAAATCTTGGGCAAGTAGAGACTAAGAAAGATTCAGTGATGTTTCCATATTTTCAAGACAATTTATATTAAGGAAAAAAAACTAAGAAAAAGAGCTAGCTACGTTGGCTGGATGGTTTCATTCATGCTAGGTGTATTTGTTGGCATGTTTTTATCATCGTCGTTGGGAATAGGAATAATAAAAGGGGTCAATTTTAAACACATTAATTGTATGCACAACAAAATTAAAGTGGGTTACAGTCAGTTATAAAACATAAACTAAAACCTGACAGAAAAAAAGCTGGAGATTTTCCACCCAAATCCTCATGGTAAATAGTTTTTCTAAAATAAATATTTTGCATTCTTGTTTTTATTATTTGCATTTGGCTTTAGGGCTATATTTTTAACATAGAAGATAATGTAGATGAAAAAGGAAAGCACTTCATAACAATTTTGTAACTGAAGTATAATATAAATTAATAAGTTAAAAAAATTAAGCAAATCAAGAACATATGTCAATATATCATATCATGCAATTATGAACTGAATAATCAATTGGAAAATTCTTTGTAAAGTTTAAGTTCAAAGTAATGACTTTCAGATAATTTTTTGTCCTAATATACCTGAATGATAAGGTAGACTTTCCTTAACAATGGTGACTCATTAAAGCCAGGTTAACTGTCACCCACCAAATGAAAATTGCCAATAGCTTTGACAGCAAAAATGTAAATATGTTTAAGATACCATAACTCTTGACTCTAGTATTTGCAGATTGTGTTTTGGAAATAATATATGTATGTGAAGAATTAAATTATAGTATTAAGTAAATAATTGCCCAATAATATAATTGAAGTGATTTCACAAAATACTGCACAAATAGTTGTCAAATGAATGGTATATAACACAAAATGAAGTGTTATTTTAATAATAATTGTGTATCTTCTTTAACTCTCTATTAGAGTATAATCCTGGAGAAGGGAAGGATTATGCCTTAAAGTTATTTGAGTCACTCACAGTACCTAGCATGAAAAATCTTTTGATGTGTAGGGAGTTAATGACAAATTTAAAAATAATGAACAAAACTATTATCCTAAAATGGTTTTTGACATAAACATTCTAATCTTCAGAAGATTATTCTCTCTTATTCTTAGGAGAGAAGTTTCCACGTGTTACTCATGTATACTTCTCCAGAGTCTAGCAAAGCCAAGCACATAACAGGGGCTCAACACATTCTTCCTGAATTGTATCCAGAAGATTTCTACATGAAGGTCAAAGGGGGTTGGTATGTAACAGATACTTGGTACAAAGAAAAATTCATTCTTAAATTGTTTGCAAATACATGTACACATAAGCAAGTCAAAATAAAATTCCACACTAAAGTTGAGGCAGTACATCCCTAAAATATTTTCATTATCTATTAATAATAACACTAAAATCTGATTTTGTAATAAAAATATTTGTGTGATACTTCTTTCCATCTAGAAGTTATGTAGGAAAATCTTTAAAAGAAAGTTTCAGGTGAGACTTTGTAAAATTATATGGAAAATGACCTTATTATTTCTCTCAATGATCAGATTGATGGGTATTGGCATACCTGGAAACTACTATTTAAAAAAATAAGTAAGGGAAAGAGCATCAAATAGTCTGAAGAAAAACTAGTTGCTGAACATGCCAACATTCTAAAACTAAGTATAATTTTGTAATCTTTTAAAGTGAGATTTTTCATTTGTAAAATTATTCAAGCACTCGAGCATATTGTGAGATATTATTTACTCTATGGCTTTGTTCCCAGAGTTGGTAAAGCACATAAGCATAAATAGAAACAAGCCCTATTAGGATGGCCAGCTTATATAATACATATTTCATTATAAATCCAGATCAGGGTCCAAGGTATGAGAGTGAATAATCCATTGCCAATATTATGGAAATTTTATGACTAATTACATTAATTCATATGAAACTTATTTTAAAAAGCTTTTCTAAATAGCATTAAATGTTTAAATTTCAATATGTCAATTAAACTTCAGACATGGGACTTTCCTTGCATGGAAAGAAAATACTTTATCATTTTTCACCATGGCACCCTAATCTGTATAAAATCAAGTGAAGTCATACTTAGAAAGCTATTTTTAAAGTAATAAAAATTATTTTTTAGATAATTCAGTTAAACATGCTTTAAACAGAAATATATATTCATTTTCTAAAGAGCTGTATTATATAGGTTTATGAAAATTTTAATTTAATAGCTCTCCTAATCATTACAAAGTAAATCTGATAATTAAGGTCTTGTTTTGTTGGTTTTCAAAGGGAGGAAACATGCGTTTTATTTTCTTCATTTAAAAATAAGTAATTCTTACAAAACTTGACTTTAAAAAAGTATATATATGTATTGTATATGTACAAACAAATACATTTACACATACTTGACATTTCATACTACTTCTCTGTGTTATTTTCTTCATAACAAGACATTAATAGTGTCAGTTCTTTCATCTATAAACAAGGCAAGTTATTGCTTTCTCCTAATCCTGCTTTAAATGTGTGCTTTAGTACAAGTAAGTAATCTAAATATTTTGTTTGACATTAAAGAAGAAAAAGTTTCATGCTATTTTTACTATTTTATGAAAAGAAAGGTACAAGAAGGGTTTTCCAGAAATATTTCCAGACCCTCCACTCAGAGATGTTGCCAGAGATTTTGATTTTTTTCAAAACAATCAGACTGGTTCCTTAGAGCACCATTTTCTTGCCAAACTCAATACTAATGAAAGTTCCCTGTGGAATTTTCATAAAAAGACTAAGCCTAGTAGCATTGTTCAATAAAACAAGTAAAAAGTAAATGGCAATAATTCAATAAAGTATGGCAACAGTGGAAAGAAAGTCTTTAAAAGCAAGGTTTAAAGAGTTCTTAAGGATCTGATGTTTCATCTCCCTGTAGACTAAATGCTATGAGGATCGGGGACCGATGTGTTAACCCGCTAACCTCCCATAATAGCATGACAGATGCTTCCTACCTGAAGGAGTAATGCCTGGGAGAGAGAGAAGAAGATGGAGACTGACAGAATGCCCAGGGAGAGTATTGATCAAATGACTCTTTTCTGGTAACCATTACAGAGATATGAGTTGACAGTAATTAAAATGACTTACACACTGGGATGGTTTCAAACTCAAATCTTCGACTGAAGACACCATAGCCTGCTGCTGTGCGTGCTCGAATTTGGAAGACATATACTGAAGCTGGTTTCAAGCCCTCTGCAGTTATAGTTGTCTCTTTAGATTTGATAATTGTATAGCTGGTTTCTTGGTCCTTGGATTACACATGTATATGCAATAAAAAGAAGTCAAAATATGAATTATTATTGACAGCAAAACACAGAATCAAAGATAAGAAAAAAAAATCAGAAACTAACAGATTTCCTATTAGTACAAATATGATACTTTACAAACAAAATCCTACGCATCCTAGCTCTGTTAGTTATATAGAACCTTAAAGTATTTTCTAGAACTCATAGATGTAAGATATGTCCTCCACCCATCTGCCACACTTGCCTTGGGCAGAAACAGATATGTAAACTTTAAAAATAAAATTTCCAGGAGATACCCTATTTTACAGACTCTAATTTATTATTGCTAATTGTGAGCTTGTTTTTCTCATAAATGATTTATTGGAGTGCAACTAACATGCTGCTTGTTTATAGAGGAAGGTGACAATGTCTGCTATACAGCCAGGTAAGACTTATGCCTTTTATCTTCAGTGAATTAGATTTCTTTTTAAATTTTATTTTATATATATTTTATTTTTTTAACATCTTTATTGGAGTATAATTGCTTTACAATGGTGTGTTAGTTTCTGCTGTACAACAAAGTGAAGCAGCTATACATAAACTTATATCTCCATATCCCTTCCCTATTGCGTCTCCCTCCCTCCCACCCTCCCTATCCCACCCCTCTAGGTGGACACAGAGCACCGAGCTGATCTCCCTGTGCTATGTGGCTGCTTCCCACTAGCTATCTATTTTATATTAGGAAGTGTATATATGTCCATGCCACTCTCTGACTTCGTCCCAGCTTACCCTTCCCCCTCCCCGTGCCCTCAACTCTATTCTCTTCGTCTGTGTCTTTATTCCTGTCTGGCCCCTAGGGTCTTCAGAACTTTTTTTTTTTTTAGATTCCATATATTTGTGTTAGCATGAGGTATTTGTTTTTCTGTTTCTGAATTACTTCACTCTGTATGACAGTCTCTAGGTCCAACCACTTCACTACAGATAACTCAGTTTTGTTTCTTGTAATGGCTGAGTAATTTTCCATTGTATGTATGTGCCATATCTTCTTTATCCAGTCATCTGTAGATGGACATTTAGGTTGCTTCCATGTCCTGGCTAGTGTAGATAGCCCTGCAATGAACACTGTGGTACATGACTCTTTTTGAATTATGATTTTCTCAGGGTATATGCCCAGTAGTGGGATTGCTGGGTCGTATGGTAATGTTCTATTTTTAGTTTTTTAAGGAACCTCCATAGTGTTCTCCATAGTGGCTGTATCAATTTACCTTCCGACCAACAGTGCAAGATGATACCCTTTTCTCCACACCCTCTCCAGCATTTATTGTTTGTAGATTTTTTGATGATGGCCATTCTGACTGGTGTGAGGTGATACCTCATTGTAGTTTTGATTTGCATTTCTATGATGATTAGTGATGTTGAGCATACTTTCATGTGTTTGTTGACAATCTGTTTATCTTCTTTGGAGAAATGTCTATTTAGATCTTCTTCCCATTTTTGGAACGGGTTGTTTGTTTTTTTTTTTGATATTGAGCAGAATGTGCTGCGTGTATATTTTGGAAATTAATCTTTTGTCAGTTGCTTCATTTGCAAATATTTTCTCCCATTCTGAGGGTTGTCTTTTCGTCGTTTTATGGTTTCCTTTGCTGTGCAAAAGCTTTTAAGTTTCATTAGGTCCCATTTGTTTATTTTCGTTTTTTTTTCTATTTCTCTAGGAGGTGGGTCAAAAAGGAACTTGCTGTGATTTATGTCATAGAGTGTTCTGCCTATGTTTTCCTCTAAGAATTTTACAGTGTCTCGCCTTACATTTAGGTCTTTAATCCATTTTGAGTTTATTTTGTGTATGGTTTTAGGGAGTGTTCTAATTTCATTCATTTACATGTAGTGTCCAGTTTTCCCAGCACCACTTATTGAAGAGGCTGTCTTTTCTCCATTGTATATTCTTGCCTCCTTTATCAAAGATAAGGTGACCATATGTGTGTGGGTTTATCTCTGGGCTTTCTATCCTGTTCTATTGATCTATATTTCTGTTTTTGTGCCAGTACCATACTGTCTTGATTACTGTAGCTTTGCAGTATAGTCTGAAGTCTGGGAGCTGGATTCCTCCAGCTCTGATTTTCTTCCTGAAGATTGCTTTGGCTATTCGGGATCTTTTGTGTTTCCATACAAATTATGAACTTTTCTGTTCTAGTTCTGTGAAAAATGCCATTGGTAGTTTGCTAGGGATTGCACTGAATCTGTAGATTGCTTTGGGTAGTATAGTCATTTGCACAATGTTGATTCCTCCAGTCCAAGAACGTGGTATATCTCCCCATCTGTTTGTATCATCTTTAATTTCGTTCATCAGTGACTTATAGTTTTCTGCATACAGGTCTTTTGTGTCCTTAGTAGGTTTATTCCTAGGTATTTTATTCTTTTTGTTGCAATGGTAAATGAGAGGGTTTCCTTAATTTCTCTTTCAGATTTTTCTTCATTAGTCTATAGGTATGAAAGAGATTTCTCTGCATTAATTTTGTATCCTGCTAGTTTACCAAATTCATTGATTGGCTCTAGTAGTTTTCTGGTAGCATATTTATGATTCTCTATGTATAGTATCATGGCATCTGCAAACAGTGACAGTTTTACTTCTGTTCTAATTTGGATTCCCTTTATTTCTTTTTCTTCTCTGATTGCTGTGGCTAAAACATCCAAAACTACATTGAATAATAGTTGTGAAAGTGGGCAACCTTGTCTTATTCCTGATCTTAGTGGAAATGGTTTCAGTTTTTCATCACTGAGAATGATGTTGGCTGTGGGTGTGTCATATATGGCCTTTATTATGTTGAGGTAAGTTCCGTCTATGCTTACTTTCTGGAGAGTTTTTATCATAAATGGGTGTTGAATTTGTCAAAAGCTTTTTCTGCATCTATTGAGATGATCATATGGTTTTTCTCCTTCAATTTGTTAATATGGTGTATTACGTTGATTGATTTGCATATATTGAAGAATCCTTGCATTCCTGGAATAAACCCCACTTGGTCATGGTGTACAATCCTTTTAATGTGCTGTTGGATTCTGTTTGCTAGTATATTGTTGAGGATTTTTGCCTCTATGTTCATCAGTGATATTGGTCTGTAGTTTTCTTTTTTTGTGACATCTTTGTCTGGTTTTGGTATCAGGGCGATGGTGACCTCTTAGAATGAGTTTGTGAGTGTTCCTCCCTCTGCTATATTTCGGAGGAGTTTGAGAAGGATAGGTGTTAGCTCTTCTCTAAGTTTTTGATACAATTTGCCTCTGAAACCATCTGGTCCTGGGCTTCTGTTTATTGGAAGATTTTAAATCACAGGCTTAATTTCAGTGCTTGTGATTGGTCTGTTTATATTGTCTATTTCTTCCTGGTTCAGTCTCGGGAGGTTGTGCTTTTTTAAGAATTTGACCATTTCTTCCAGGTTGTCCATTTTATTGGCATATAGTTGCTTGTAGTAATCTCTCATGATCCTTTGTATTTCTGCACTGTCAGTTGTTACTTCTCCTTTTTCATTTCTAATTCTATTGATTTGAGTATTCTCCCTTCTTTTCTTGATCAGTCTGGCTAGTGGTTTATCATTTTTATCTTCTCAAAGAACCAGCTTTTAGTTTTATTGATCTTAGCTATTGTTTTCTTCATTTCTTTTTCATTTATTTCTGATCTGATCTTTATGATTTCTTTCCTTCTGCTAACTTTGGGGTTTTTTCTTCTTCTTTTTTCTCTGATTGCTTTAGGTTTAAGGTTAGGTTGTTTATTTGAGATGGTTCTTGTTCCTTGAGGTAAACTTCCCTCTTAGAACTGCCTTTGCGGCATCCCATAGGTTTTGAATTGTTTTTTCATTGTCATTTGTTTCTAGGTATTTTTTGATTTCCTCTTTGATTTCTTCAGTGATCTCTTGGTTATTTAGTAGTGTATTGTTTAGTCTCCTTGTGTTTGTACACATTTTTTCCTGTAATTGATAGCTGGTCTCACAGCATTTTGGTCAGAAAAGATACTTGATACAATTTCAATTTTCTTAAATTTACCAAAGCTTGATTTGTGACCCAAGATATGATCTATCCTGGAGAATGTTCCATGAGCACTTGAGAAGAAAGTGTATACTGTTGTTTTTGGATGGAATGTCCTATAAATATCAAATAAGTTCATATTGTTTAATGTATCATTTAAAGCTTATGTTTCCTTATTTATTTTCATATTGGATCATCTGTCCACTGGTGAAAGTGGGGTGTTAAAGTCCCCTAGTATTATTGTGTTACTGTTGATTTCTGCTTTTATGGCTATTAGCATTTGCCTTAAGTATTGAGGTGCTCCGAAGTTGGGTCCATAAATATTTACAATTGTTAATGAATTGATTAATTGGATTGATCCATTGATCATTATGTAGGGTTCTTCTTTGTATCTTGTAATGGTCTTTACTTAAAGTCTATTTTGTCTGTTATGAGAATTGCTACTCCAGTTTTCTTTTGATTTCCATTTGCATAAAATATCTTTTTCCATCCCCTCATTTTCAGTCTGTGTGTGTCCCTAGGTCTGAAGTGGGTCTCTTGTAGACAGCATATATATGGGTTTTGTTTTTGTAACCATTCAGCCAGTCCATGTCTTTTGGTTGGAGCATTTAATCTATTTACATTTAAGGTAGTTATCAATAAGTGTGTTGCTATTACCATTTTCTTAATTGTTTTGGGTTTGTTATTGTAGGTCTTTTCCTTCTCTTGTGTTTCCTGCCAACCAAGTTCCTTTAGGATTTGTTGTAAGGCTGGTTTGGTGGTGTTGAATTCTCTTAGCTTTTGCTTGTCTGTAAAGGTTTCAATTTCTCCATCAAATCTGAATGAGATCCTTGCTGGGTACAGTAATCTTGGTTGTAGGTTTTTCTCTTTCATCACTTTTAATATGTCCTGCCAGTATGGGGATTCCCTTGTGTGTTATTTGTTGTTTTACCTTGTTGCTTTTAATATTTTTTATTTGTATTTAATTTTTGATAGTTTGATTAATATGTGTCTTGGCATGTTTCTCCTTGGATTTATCCTGTATGGGACTCTTTATGCCTCCTGCACTTGACTGACTATTTCTTTTCCCATGTTAGGGAAGTTTTCAACTATAATCTCTTCAAATATTTTCTCAGTCCCTTTCTTTTTCTCTTCTCCTTCTGGGACCTCTATTGTTCAAATGTTGGTGCCTTTAATGTTGTCCCAGAGATCTCTGAGGCTGTCTTCAATTCTTTTCATTCTTTTTTCTTTATTCTGCTCTGCAGTAGTTATTTCCACTCTTTTATCTTCCAGGTCACTTATCCATTCTTCTGCATCAGTTATTCTGCTATTGATTCCTTCTAGAGAATTTTTACTTTCATTTATTGTGTTGTTCATCATTGTTTGTTTGCTCTTTAGTTCTAGGGCTTTCTTAAATGTTTCTTTTATTTTCTCCATTCTATTTCCAAGATTTTGGATCATCTTTACTATCATTACTGTGAATTCTTTTTCAGGTAGACTGCCTATTTCCTCTTCATTTGTTTGATCTGGTGGGTTTTTATCTTGCTCCTTCATCTGCTGTGTATTTCTCTGTCTTCTTATTTTGCTTAACTTACTGTGTTTGGGGTCTCCTTTCTGCAAGCTGCAGGTTCGTAGTTCCCCTTGTTTTTGGTGTGTGTCCCCAATGGGTTAGGGTCGTTCAGTGGGTTGTGTAGGCTTCCTGGTGGAGGGGACTTGTATCTTTGTTCTGGTGGATGAGGCTGGATTTTGTCTTTCCAGTGGGCCAGACTGCATCCAGTGGTGTGTTTTGGTGTGCCTGCAACCTTATTATCATTTTAGGCAGCCTCTCTGCTAACCGGTGGGTCTGTGTTCCTGTCTTGCTAGTTTTCTGTCATAGGGTGCCCTGCAGTGTAGTTTGCTGGTCGTTGAGTGGAGCTGGGTCATAGCATTGAGATGGAGATCTCTGTGAGAGATTTTGCCATTTGATATTATGTGGGGCCAGGAGGTCTCTGTGGACCAATGTCCTGAACTCGACTCTCCCACCTCAGAGGCTCAGGGTTGACACCTGGCTGCAGCACCAAGACTATGATTGTGGAGGTTTGGTGATTCCAAAATCTGATATAGTAGGCCAGCAGGCCAGAGACTCTGGGAAGAGTTTCAGCCCAAATGAAGGCCACTGGCAGAATCCCTTGAATTTGATTTCTAATAATATTTAGGGGTTGGGAGAAGGAATGTGAACTTCACTGGAGAAATTTAATTTTAACTCACTAAGTCGAAACAGTGAGTTTTAAAGAAAAATTTCACATAAGCAAAATATTTTTTTCCTTTTTTAAAACTTCATTTTTTCACTCTCATGTGTTTGGGCTGGGTTAGTAACCCAAATGGAGATGAAGGGGGAAAAGTCACCTAAAAGATAGCTTTGGAAAGTGAAACAGAGAGGAATTATTCCTATTTTGACTGCTAACAAAAGTCTAGACAAACATCTATAACTCCTCATTATCTCTGAAGTTACCACTCTGAATATAAAGTGTTAGATACTTAAAGATTTAATACACATTCCCTGCTTTGAACTTTCTCTTCCCTTATGTTTTTCTGTGTGAATTTTTGGCTAAGCTTGTTTTTTCCTTAAGGTCTTTTCACATGTATTAAATTTCTGATAGATATTATAGGATGAATTAAAGATAGGTTATGGTTAGAGATTTTATTCCCCTTTTTTAAGAATTGGGCTTTACTTCAAATAACTTATTGATGCCTGTAAATCATTATTTTCTAAATATTTCAGGGAATTTTGTCTTTACAAGCAGAAAAAATGTATTGATTTTTAAAAAAGATCCAAGGGAAACAACATGCAAAGGATTTATTTTTCCTAAATGAGAAAAAAAAATTGAAAACAAGAAAATAATATTTACTTCTCAAGTACTCTGGTAGGAATAAGGTTATTATTTAATGTTCATAATGCTATTAAAAAGTAAAACAAATGCAAACCACACTCCTTGTCCCTTGAAGTTTACAGCATGCCATGCTGTGCCTTTAGTGTGAACATTGAAATCACATGCTAAAACACAGCAAACCCATTTTTACTTTAACCTCAGTTTCCTTATCTGTAAAATTGGGATAAAAATTGGTGGCTGGATATTCTCACAGAAATGTTGTAAGAATGAAACAGATAATGCAAATGAAAACACGTATTAAACTGTAAAGCACATGTTTTAATTGTCATAATTATTATTTTAATTTTTTCTAATTTGACACATCAAAGTCAACTTCTAACCATATTCTATGCTACCACCAATACAATGTACAATAAACAATGGGTAAATATTCTTCCCTTAAAGCAGTTTACCATTCCTCATTTAATACGTTCAAACATATAAAATTTTCTTAGGGTTATGTATATCCATATTTCTCTATAGATAGATACGGTTTAAATTCTAATCCAAATAGGTTTTTCTGATTCAGTCTACATAAACAATTGATCTTCGTGTTTTTTAACGCTCACGTTAGTTTAAGTGCCTAGTCTCTAAAGTGCTTAGGAAACTTTGTTAGAGTTTTCAAAGAATTTAAAGTAGAAAAATAAATTGTATAAAGTTTTACCTAGTAATGTCAGTCATTTTCTTCACTCAGAAGTATTTATTGATCTTGTCTACTCTATTACCCCTTCTGTTTGCTAGGGGTAGAACAGTAAAAAAAGCAGGCAATTTCTTGATGTGTTCCTTTTAAAAGGGGTAAATAGCTTCTGTAAACTATTGTAGTTACTGATAATCTGAGTACACTCAAGTTTATGACTGAATGTGTAAGACTTTCTTAGTAATATTACCCTTTCCAGTTTGGCTGTGATTGAATCAGTAATTTTCAGTAAAAAATGATAAAATATATGTTTGCTACTATTTGCATTTTGTTTAAAGGGAATTTGAGTTCATGAGAAAAATCTAGACAAAACTGAAGTTATGATTCTGGTATATTTGATATAATTAGGATTTTTACATGAAGTATTAACATTTATATGTAAAGTAAGATTTTTTTTTAATGAAAAATAGCATAGGAATATCAGGGTTAGAATTCCAACCATGTTATTAACTAAGTACATGTGTAAATGTGGGTATGCAACTCAACCTAAGTTTTTTTCTTCTTTAAAATAGGATGAAATTATTTATCAAGACTCTGTGAGGACACAGAGATAGAGATAATATACATAGCACCCAGCACAATCTTCTGAGCATTAGAACTTCTAGGTAAGTTTGATTTTACCCTATAGCATGATGGCAAATTCTTCTACTGAAAAGAAAAAAAAATTTTTTAAAGCTTACATGATTGTAACTCTTAACTATTGAAAAAGTAGAAATTGATAATTTTGTCAAAAATGGAAAAAAAATCATTGCAAGGAAACTGGAATGCTGTTCCTTGAAATAAATGTATAATCTAACATCAGTTGATTATACAAAATTATACAGCATTCCGTCTGATTTATCTGTTAACATTATGTATGTCTCAGTGGTTCCTTATTGCGGGTCTAATGGTACGTTGTCTCTCTGAGTTAGTTGAATACTATATTATTGAAGAGACTTAGCGAATATATCTAAGGAATCAAAACCCATAAATACACATTTTGAATCCTCGAATTATCTTCTAAAATTTGCTTCTGATCCACTCCTTTAAATCATCCTCATAAATTTCTCCATTTCACAAACCTATACACACATCTTCAACACCCACAACCAAATGTTGCCAAGTCCTTGGTCAGGGTAGTGGTTTGCCGCCTTCATGCCCCAGCTGAGCAAATGAGCTACATTCCCCAGCTGCTTAGCAAACACTGTTCACAGGCAGCGAGGGGAAGGAGCCAGCTGGCAAACACCCTGCCAAAGGGCAGCTTACCTTTGCCTCTGTCTTTAATTAAGAGATGGCAATGGGCCCATCACCATGCAGGAGCAGAGAGGCCCAATGACCTCTATTAGAGCAGGGCAATCACAGGCAGAAATGCCAGCTGGCGAATGTGTGAGCCCTGGAAAGCTCTGCCACCTGTGTCTGGCCAAGGGCCATCCAATAAAATGGTGGTATCATTCTGAAGATTCAAAATGAGCTCTGGAAACCTATCAGGACCCCCACCTCAATACATGGTATAAAAGCTCATTATCCTTTTTTTTCCCTTCTTAAAGTGTTAAAAAAAAACCCAACCTTTTTGTGTATTTTACTGGTGTGCTCAATAATTTTGCTTGGCAAAAAAGTCGGGAATTAGTATCTTCTCTGTAAAATGGAAAACACTGACCAAAAGTTAACTTCCCCAAAATAATATATAAGGGTTGCTGCGTTAAAAGCATATAGGTAGGCAACTTGTTATTCATTTATTGAGAATATGAATAGAAATCTTTTCTCCCCAAATCATTTTTTCTTACTTTCAGTTATGCAGATAATAGAATGTATTAATACAGTTTTAAATATAAAATATTAAGTGTAAAACCAAATCTTACTGAAATAAATATAAACATGAACTATAAAGAAAATATTTCCACAACATGGATAAAATTAATTAGAATCAACATGAATAGAAAAGGACTCTGCCCCACCACTTGTTCAGTAACTCCTTGTTTTAATAGAAGAAGCAGCTTAAAAGAAAAAAAAAAGATAAATCCTTGCTCTTAATATTATGTATATGAGACTCATGCATATGCTGGGAAGTAAGAGTAAAAACAATCGAAGGTTACTCATAAGGGGAAAAAAATCAGGACAATTTCCTTAAAGACAAATAAAAAGGATATGGGAGGGGGAAGGGTAAGCTGTGACAAAGCGAGAGAGAGGCATGGACATAAATACACTACCAAACATAAGGTAGATAGCTAGTGGGGAGCAGCCGCATAGCACAGGGAGATCAGCTCAGTGCTTTGTGACCGCCTGGAGGGGTGGGATAGGGAGAGTGGGAGGGAGGGAGACACAAGAGGGAAGAGATATGGGAACATATGTATATGTATAACTGATTCACTTTGTTATAAAGCAGAAACAAACACACCATTGTAAAGCAATTATACTCCAATAAAGATGTAAAAAAAAAAAAAGAAAAGAAAAACAAACTCATTGGTCCATCTAGTTGCTTCAGGTAAAGAAAAACTATGCAGGAAAACAAGTACTTGTTAAACTTTTAGTCGATCTGCTGTTGAACTTTATTTCATCTAAGATATGTATATTCAAATATATAATTTTCATAGTACAGTTATTTTAAAATGTCATTATGCACCTCAACTTCTTTTAAAATCAATTTTAATTACAATAAAAATCTGGAAACTTAAAATGTTTACAAAAGAATTCATAAAGATATATATATATTTGCTTAGCTTTGCATTAGTATGCAGTAATAAAGCTTACAAAAACTTGAAAAAGGAATGTAAACATTAATTTAACCAATTGTTTTTGGATACAGCATGTGCTTAAATTGTAGACTTCTAGCATTGGCAATTCAGTTTGGACCACTACTCCCAGAGAAACGGGAATCAGTGAGGGTATTAATATTATAACATTTTATTTGGTTTACCCTATTTTTTTTCGGTAAACACTGTAAATCTTATTGCAACATAGCTTTCTCTCAGAGGTATTTTTTTAGGACACTCTTGGTGAATAATGTATGAAATAATATATATATTTTTGAAATATAAGTATCTTCATTTGTGTTCCATAATAATCCACTAGTTACATGTAATGCCACCAGCAAATCATTCCTAGAGACAACTATTTCAAACATGATAATTGAGCTTTTATTTATCTATTTATAAAATGAATATATGAATATTGTATAGACATCCAAAACCTAAAAAGAATGTAGATAACCTCACTCTCCCCCACATAAACTTGGCTGTTTTGTTCTCTGTTGTATCTTTACACAGGTAATTGTTGAATCAATGATGAACGAAGCAATTAAAAAGTGCTATGAATTGGGACTTCCCTGGTGGCACAGTGGTTAAGAATCTGCCTGCCAATGCAGGGGACCTGGGTTTGAGCCCTGGTCCGGGAAGACCCCACATGCCGTGGAGCAACTAGACCCGTGCACCACAACTACTGAGCCTGCACTCTACAGCCCGTGTGCCACAACTACTGAAGTCCACGTGCCTAGAGCCCATGCTCCACAACAAGAAAAGCCACAACGAGAAGCTTGCACACTGCAACAAAGAGTAGCCCCTGCTTGCAGCAACTACAGAAAGCCTGTGTGCAGCAACGAAGAACCAATGCAGCCAAATAAATAAAATTTATTTAAAAAAAAATCAGTTGCAAGAAAGTTTTTTAACAAATACTATGAATTACTTTAATGTATTTCAATGTTTTATCTATAATCTTTCATCTATGCATATAAATGGAATGTTGAATTTTTAAGTAACTTTCATTAACAGGATATCAGTATTTCTCATGATACTTTTGCATTAGTATAAGTGGGACCATTCATTCCCCCTCTCTTTTCCAATGTTCTACCTTGGACAGTTTCTTAGGTATTGCAGAGTAAGTTTTTGAACTTCCATCCTTTTCATTCTTCCCTAAGAGAGAAGGAGCGATGTCTCTGGGAGTTTGGGAGAAGCAACTGGGTAAGTGTGGCTGAGCCCTTCCTTCCCTTCTCTTTTGGGATCTGCTTCTCTGCATTATGTCAGCAATCTTTTATACTCCTACCTCCATAGGACACATATGTCTGGGCCAGGGTCTCCTATCCACCTCTTAGAGACTAGTTTGGGCACTCATCTATCTTTATCTGGTCTATTAGAACTCAGGTTGTTCTAAGTAGTGTATGCCATTCAGATCTAGTCTGTACAAAAAATCACAGTAAAATAGGGTGGAAGTTGTCACTTCCAACATGGAAGCAACAAGGTGGCTACATATCTAAGCCAAATATTCCAGTCCAGCTTTAGAAATTATAAGTTCATCTTTAGTTTCCACCTGTTTATTCCTTTATCAATAGCTCATTCAGTTGTGGATTCAGCAAAGAGGAAGAGGGATGATTATTGCCTTTAGATTTCAACAACTATTATGGCAAAACATGTGAGAGTGGACCTAGGAGCCAACTCAGTGAAGAAGAGGAAATCAAGAAACTATAGAGAATGTGAAGCATACACTTCCAATTTTATGCCCTCAAATTTTTAAAATAAATTTTATGCTACAGTGTTAGATTTTTGTTATATTTTAAAATTATAAGGTACATATACACCTTATCTACCTATACTTCCTTAATAGTATAGGTATTATGCAGGGTTACTGGCCATAAGAATGTGTTTTTCCCTGTGGTACACTGCAGTTACTACTGAAGGTTAACAACTCCAGTGTTTGGGACACTTTGAAAATGTCCTATGACTTCATCTTTTAATGCTGTGAACCCTAGTTAAGCTAATGTTAGACTCTATGGCAGTATCCTGGCGGTGTAAACTATTTGGCAGCAGCAGAACACAAATAAAGTGCTCCCTGTACACTTCCAGCTTTCATAATCATGACTGCAAGTCAATTGTCATTGATTTACACATAAAATTCCAACATGCTTTTCTATAAATTGGATAACTGCAGTTGCTAAAATTAAAAAAAAAAAGAAGAAAAGATATTCTTTATTCTTAGTCCCACCTTTTCAAAATATTTGATTTCATACTCCAGGATGATTCCATTGGGGCGATCTGGCTCTTGCCAAGACAAAGAGATGCTGTTTTTTGCAATTTTCCCCTTTTTCACATTGGTGACTGGAGAGGGAGCTGCAAAATAAAGAGTAGCATGATTAACAGAGCCTTGAAATTACACCTGTCTATAATGTATATTGGGCATTCTTGACATGTAGAATAATAAAAATTCCAAATAATTAAATTTTCATTTTACTTGGAAATAATTATACTTTATATACAATTTTTACAGATTTTGAAGTGTTTTCAAAAAATATAAATCAACTAATATTCTGAGAATTTTCTATAATAAAATTGTATCACATAAAATCTTAAGTCTACATTTTCTCTATAAAGTTTAGATACATAAACTATCTCACTTTTGATAAAGATGTTCTTGATGACCTTATGTATATTCTATATTCCTAAAATTTGTGGACTCTGTATAATATATCCCATTACACTAATAATACATAATTATCTATATTACCACATTTTCACAGCATTAAAACTCTTATAATTTCTTATTTTTGAAATCATATGGGTCCTATAACCGCTGAAATTCATACATTAAATATAGTGGAGTTTTTCTTAAAAATATGCTATTAAATGTGTTAATATATTGAAAACAATAGCAAATAAAAGAGACATTTTCCTTCATTTCCATTTCCCCAAATATTTCAACAGAAATCACAATTGCTTATGGTGTTCATTGCTATTTGCCAGTGTCTATTAAATGACACTGATGAAAATAGAAAAAAGATATGCTATTTTAGGTATATCTGAATATTTTGAATTTGAAGTCACACACATATGAATATTTATTTCAACATCCATTTTTTATCAATTTGCTAAGACTTGTATAGACTCTCGGTTTGACACCATAAAGAGGTATTGACAAATACTTTTCTTGATGTAGATAACCTTTATTTTTGTAGTTTTCAGCTTTTATAGACAACCAAGGGAAAAAACCATCATGGACTACTGAATGGTATATATATATACACATATATATTATATATATATATAATATATATATATACACACACACACATATGTATGTGTGTGTATGTACAATGAGATAGAGAAATAATATATAATATACATATGTTATATATAAAATATATATGTATATACATATTTTATAACGTATATACATTATATATACATATATTTATATAATGTATACATATAATAAGATGGAAAAGAGGTCAGCCATAGTGAGTAGTGTATAACCACAGGCTTAGCCCTATGTGAACAGTATTAGACATCTGGTGAGATTAAAATTTAAAGATATGTTATATACATATATATGTATAGTATTTCTAACTATTTTAATTTCCATCAGTGTTCAGACAAAGTAATACACTCTAATTTGTTATGTTTAATTATTTTTTCTACACCTCCAAAAATGTAATCAAATCAGAGGCACCACTTTGAGCAATAGACCGCAAGAACAAAGTTTAGAACTGTTTGGTGGGCCCCATACTGGTGTGACAAGGGTGTGGGGAAGAGGCTCATCATTTAAAAACAGAAGTGAGATCCTGTCACTCCTCTGTGCCTCTCTGTTTCACTGCAGAGTGAAAACCAAATGTGCAAATGCATACAAGCATCACTACCGTATGGCTCTTTACATCTCTGACCCCATCACCGCCTGCTACCCTTCTTCAGCAGCTCTACCCAGGCTGGCTGTCTTTAGGCACTTCTGACACACTACTGCCTAAGGATCTTTGTATTTGCATCCTATTATTCAGAGGTGCTTCTCACCCTGACTTCTCCAGGGCTTTCTCCCTGCTCCGGGTTTCTCACCGGAACAGACCTTTCTTGTCTGTTCTTTAACTCAGCCCCCCTCACCTCGCCATGCCCTCTGTTTCTTCAGTGTTTTTTCTCCCTAGTTCTTGAACTTCCACCATCTGATATTCATATCTTAATTCTATATTTGCTTTTTTCAGTCCTCTCAAGTAAAATGTAATTTTTATGAAAGCAGGGATATCGTTTATTTCATTCACAGCTGAATCCCTAGATCTAGAACAGCACCCGAACAGAGAAGGATTCCATAAATATGTATGGAATAAATGACCGGTGGTAAAAATCAAATATAGAGAAAACCTTTACTTTTTATTATGTATTATGTCAACAAACTCATCTATGAAACGTGTGAAGTGTCTTTCAATAAAATTAAAACAGAGACAGATATACTCTGTAAGAGCAAAATTTGTTAACTAGTGTTTTCTAGTGTTTTATGTACTCATAATACGGTGATAATGACTTTGGTACTATAAAATGTACTTTTATTCTTTTAATCATAGCACTTTTGTGGTATTCAGATTCAGAGGATGCATAATTTCAGCTTTATCTGTTTTTCTTAAACATGTCCAACTCCACACATTTTCTGGACTACTACAGAACACATAGTGTGCATATAAAGCTAAAATTGTCTGAAAGAAGTTTTGAAATTGCAGTGTATTTACTTCCACAGAAACTTTACTGGACTGGTGGTTCTCACAGTCACATTTTGGCATAAGTTCAAAGTCCCTATTGATTCCCTCATGAGGGAAAAGTCATGCCATACTTGGTATTGTGGACAAAGCATTCAGAAGACATGGAAACAAGAAAGAGGAAGCTATAAGCCCCCTAGCTCATCATAGTGTTTGTAGCAAAATAGCAAATTTACTGACAGAAACAGGAACAGAGAATTAAGGAAGACAGTAGAATTTTTTTAATGTACTTTGTTCAGTAGTGAATATCTTTATGAATTATCTTAAATTATAAACTATACTCACTTTCCCATTACCACTATATATTTTTTGCATTATACTTTAGTAAAGATCCAGACAAAGACTGTCTTTAAAGTTCTTCACTCATTTTACTACATTGCAAACATTCTCATTTTGATTGATGCATTTCTTGTAGGTAGCTATCAGTTTTCACTTAATAAATTGATAGTGCTGCCAACTTTCTATTCATAATTGCATTTAACATGTATGCTCCATGAAGACAGGGATTAATTTGGTTTAGTTCACTGCTATATTCCCAGCACCAGAAAACTACTTGGCATATAGATATTTCATAAATTTTTATTGAATGGAAACATGCATTCATGAATGAATGGGAAATACACACATCATCATGTATCATTCAAAACCGAGTTTGTCTCATCTTACTTGCATAGACTGGGCTCTTATTATTTGGAGATTTATGCTTTATTTTAAAGCAATCAATTCTTTAATAAAATAATCAACCATTTCAACATGAAGCTATCAAATAAACATCAGCACAGACATAACCAGCCTAAGGTGGAATTCTTTGTTATTTACTTACATCCATCAAACTTAAACATAACCTGTATGGCTTTCAAAGACTGTTTGATTTAATAAACACCATTGTTTTCCAACTTTGTTGTCTCAGAGGCTAAATAATATCCTTTAAATCATGGTTCAGAATGGAGGGAGAAGAGGAAACCACTTCTCAGCTCAGAGTAATTCAAGAATAATTTGCTCTGTGACGAGACCATTTCTGCATCATTTGTGTAAAGCTGATCAAAGTGGGGACACTGACAGCTCCTGGAGACACAATGATGATGTGAAAATTGTAAATGTAAGCACTCTTACCCTACTGCAAAGTATTTTACAGATAATATGTACATTAACATAATTGTAACCAGGTTTGTCAATTGCAGGGCATGTTTAATTTATTTCATTCATCTCCCTCACTAATACCGTCTGCTCATTCTTTATCTACTCAACCATTTATTAAGTAAGCCTGGAACAAAATGAGAATTATGACACAGAGCATTGCTGCTTGTAAAATTGCACTGAATGATGTTACATCATAAAACTATTACCATCCTAGTGTAAGAAGAACAAAAATACTAGGAATCGAGTGTGAATAGAACAAAATAATTTACATAGCTTCTAAGTTTCATCTTATGTGGAAACATCCCAAATTGTTTCTGTATTGTAGCTTCTATATTGGAGGTGAACTTTGAATACCACTATAATAAAGCAAGATATTTATCCCTTAGTAACATTTCCCATTATGGGCTAATTTGTCTAATTGAACTTAAAAAACTTAAATTGAGAATGGTTTTATATTTATAGAAAGATTATTAAAGTAGTACAGAGAGATTCCCTGTATCCCACACCTAATGTCCTCTATTAGAAACATCTTTAAAAAAAAGTGGATATATGTATATGTATAACTGACTCACTTAGTTGTACTACAGAAACTAACACAACATTGTAAATCAACTATACTCCGATAAAAGTTTTTTAAAAAGATGTTGTAAGATGTTTCCTACAACAGTACAGTATATTTATCACAATTAATGAACCAATATTGATACATTATTATTAATTAAAGTTCATTTTTATTCAGATTTCCTTATTTTTACTTATTATCCTTTTTATACCCCAGGATCACACTCAGTATCTGCCCAAATTATTGTCTCTTCAACCTATTTACTTATTTGTTTAATCATTTATTTATATTCATGTGGAGTATGGACACATGGGTTTTTTATACTTTAGTTTATAATCTAATACTTTATTTTTTACTCATACTGTTAAAGGTTTGGCCATTGATTACTCTTTCAGTTAGCTCCTACGTCTCTTTGACATACCCCTATCATCCCGGGTTTTTCTGTCTGTTTTCTACATCACTTTCTTTCCCCCTGGCACTGCAAGACCAGATGCGCTAGGTCCATCTTGTTTATTTACTGTCCTCAATCTTAGAATAAGTAATTTCTCCTAGGAACACTGGTTTCTTTTATTGGAGAATTCCAAGGTCTGGATAAGAGTGCTCCTTGCTACTGGGGTTTTGCTTCTTGGCCCTCTCAGCTGGCTAAGCCAGGAAATAAATGAGTGTATGTTAACCTGTGTATATCAGTAAACATTTCTAAATATAACTATATGTGTATATATATATATATATATATATATGTTAAGCTAAACATAAGTATAAACTGATGTCACCACCTCTAATCACTTATCACACAGATTATTCTAGCTTCTTCACCCTAACTTATCTGTAACCTCCTACTTCAACAGTGGCTCCCACCATCTGCCATCCATTTACTTAATTGTTTAATTCCAGTATATATGTCTAGTGGTTAAAGAATTGCCAATCTGTGTCTGTTTGACTTATTGATAATTATATAACGTAGAAATCTCTAACATCTCAATGGCACAAGCAATGACATACAAAAGTCTGCTGTTATGTAAAACAGCATATCATCCTAACTTTTCAAATATAGAAGCTAGTTTAGGGCACAGTGTCCTTAGATGGGAAGGGATGCCATGACACAGACAGCTTTGAAGTCAAGCAGAATTGGCTTCAAATCCTTTGGCAACCAGCCATCTCCTAGCTGAGTGATTCTGTTTCAGTTACTTAACCACTATGAATGTAAATTCTATCTTTAAAATAGGAACAATGATACAAACTTTTTATAAGACTGCAGTCTGATTCTGTATTACAGTATAGGTATAGGGTAGGTACAAATTAAGTACTGTTTGTATTAATAGTTTTAAAATATTAGACAATTGTTTAAGAAGACTTCAATAACAGATTCTAACTCCTTAATCCTTTCAACCTTTCATCAATCAAAATTATATGTAGCCTCTTCTCTAAACTTGACACTGTTCTAAATGTTGGATGGGTGAGATCAAAAGGCAAAGTACCTATACAGATAAGATATTTAATTTTCAACATCCAGTGGATTTCACAACTCTACATAAATAAATAGTTATAGGTAAACTTCCTTCATCATCGCAGATTTTTTTAAAGACCTAAAAGTGTTGAATTTTTAATTGCTAATTAAATGACTAATAATTCACTTAATATAGATTAATGTGTGTCTCATTATTCAAAAGAAAGTTATCATGATGAAAACATGAAACTTAATTGTGTTACATGGAATAAGAAAATACCATTCATCAGTCCCTGTACACAATGCTATTTGTGTAGACAAAAATAAACTATAGATAGACTCAAGTATTGGTTACTTACATTTAAAAAAATCAAATAATACATCTCTATGTATCGATATTTGACCTATCCACATAAAATTTGAATCTTAAAGCACTGAGAAAGATAAATAAGGTAATATTGAAATCTTTTCAGTCTGTGACAATCCACAAATGTGTTAAAACTTTCTCAGATGGCACTTCTTTTACTTTCCTCCAAAGGTCCCTCCACATGAGTAATGTATTAGTTTATTTATACACAAGCTTTAAAAATACATGTATCTTATATTTAATTCCATAGGTCAAAATCTGGCCAAGTGGATTGTCAATATTTGCCAGCTGGAAGCTCCCACTCATCTCTGCCATGCAGTTCCTCATATTTAGGTGTTTCTTGTTACCCAGATGGGTCTGGGACAGTGTTTTTTAAAAATACAGATTATTAGGCTTCACTCCAGGAAATTCTGACTCAGGAGGTCAGAATGGGCCAAGGATTCTGTGTTTTTTTTTTTTTTTTTTTTTTTTTTTTTGCAGTATGCGGGCCTCTCACTGTTGTGGCCTCTCCCGTTGCAGAGCACAGGCTCCGGACGCGCAGGCTCAGCGGCCATGGCTCACGGGCCTAGCCGCTCCGCGGCATGTGGGATCTTCCCAGACCAGGGCATGAACCCGTGTCCCCTGCATCAGCAGGCGGACTCTCAACCACTGCGCCACCAGGGAAGCCCGGATTCTGTGTTTTTAATAAACACTCTAGGTGAATTATTTTTTCAGTAATTTTGGGAAATATTGAAGGCAACCATACTAGGATCAATTCTTTTAACAAAATTATACAAACCTGGAAACCTGAGGCAAGAAACTGGATCAGTGTTGTTTTGTGAACTGTTGACTTCTTAAACCTTTGGCTCACTCTAACTGCCTTGTTATCTTGATGTCTGATACCATATTTGCCTTTCTTCATTTGGGAATTGTTTCTTTTTATATTTTCCTGACCCATTAGTATTTTTTTTGTAAACTGATTTGTTTGTTCATTCAAGCAATCTGTTTTAGTTCAACCAGACTATAATCTCCATAAAATTAGAAAAATCTTGTGCCTTTTTCACTATTGTCTGCTTAGTTTTTAGAACAGTTTCTGGATGATCCTAGGCACACACAAATTTTGATAAGAGGTGAATACTTATCCACATTCTATTACAATAGATTTTCTAGAGTTTTAAAATGAAGTCACACCGTATGTATTCTTTTTAGTTGGATTAATAAGGGACATGAGTAAACTTGCTGAGAGAAATGGATATGATTGCTGTCTTATTTGTAGTGATGTTTCACAGGTATGTAGATATGCTAAAACTTATCAAATTGCACACTTTATGTGCAGTTTATTGTATACCAATTATACACCAATAAAGACACTAAAGTGTATGTGCGTGTGTGGGTTTGAAGTGAAAAGCATATGTGCCCAATGCCCCCCCAAGACTATTTATCAAAATGTGAATTAGTTAGAAAAGTGTAATAAAATAATATTGAAAGTTTTATTTTTGGGAAAAATTTGAATTTATTTTTATACGTTAGTTATAATTGAAATTTAGTGGCTTTAATAAAAATTCTATATAGATAATTACTTCTTTGCTGCTTAGGTAGACTGAAATAAATATTATAAAAATTAATGACTACAATCTCTTGTTACAGACTTGATATTTTTGTCTTTGTATTGTACCATACTCTGATGATACAATATAAATGAAAGTTGTAAATGTATATCAAGCTATAATAGACTCTTAACTTAAAATCAATTTTAAGGAAAATAAATGGTAAATGTTTAAATCATTCATGAGAAATGGCAGGAAGATAAAATAAAATAGAAAGAAGTGTGACCAAAATTATGTTGCCTCGGTGTCTGATGCAAACTGACACTATATCATCATCTATCCTCAAATTATGAACAAGCATTTGGAATACTGTGCTTACTTGAATTTTCCCTATATGTGAATTTTCACTTATTTTCTTTCTAAAACAAAACATCTTTTAGTCTCACTATTAGCAAAACTTCCACATTTTTTAAAAAGGTAGAATCATCGAAATATTTTACATTATCTGATTTTTACATTATCATAACGCTTCTATTTCTTTATATAATTTTAGACCATCTTTTGAAAGATTTCTACCCCAAGGTAAAAAGCAAAAAATGATTTTATTTATATGGTAGTGCGCTTAGTGAGGGCAGGGACAATTCCTTAATTGTATGGTTTCCTTCCAAGTGCAAAGTGCTGACTGAAATGGACCGAACTGACATGGCAGCAATTACCAAAGGAATGGTTAAGAATGTCTACATATAAAAGAGCTGTCTGTCGGGCTCAATTCATCCTGGAAGACTTTTAAAAGTTTGTGTTTTTTTTTTTTAAACTGAAGTTATTTAAAAATTTGTTTAATCCTGATCTTGCATTTGTACCATCTGTTGGACAGTAACTTCCCCATCGTTGGTCACTTTGTGCCATTTCTGTTTTTTTTTTTTTGCGGTACGCAGGCCTCTCAGTGGGTTTATGTAGTTTAATGAAATGTAGATACATCCTTATTTCATTATATTTTTATATATGTGTATATAAAATGTGTATATTTATATATATACATATGTCTATATCTATATCTGTATATATAACACTCTATATATACATATACATATATACATAAATAGCAAGAGAGTAATGTGCACCTTTTGTATAGCTGGTTTAATGAAACTACATACAATGACTACTGTGCTATACTTGCTTTTGAGTACATATATATCATTTGAACCTAATAAGCAATTAGATTTCCTAATGTAAATGAGAAATGCAGCTTGCTAAATTAAATAATAAACATATCTGAAATTGTCAAAATGGAAAAGTGGGACAGATATTTTTAAATATGTACATGTTCATTGAGTATTATATCGTATATTTTATATTTCGTACTATATGTAGCATATAAATGATAGATGTATACACTTATTCTATACTTAATATATATTTATTACTATGTTGTCATTTGATACCACCAGACTAAGAGAAATAACTACAGTGCATTCTCATCACACCTGGTATCCACGGTCTCTTCTAAAGAAAAAAGGCATTTTAGAGGTTTCTTTCTCAAATAAAAATTCAATCTGCTCATTTAGACAAAACCTACAATCCCTCCATCTTAAAAGCCTGCACTGGATCTTTTGATATATGATCAAAAGACCATTCCAAAAAAACTGGCTTTAAATGTCAGTACTTATAGAGAGATGACATCCTTTTTAATAAAAAGAACCTATGAACTGAAATGTCCCATTAGGTATAGTTTGTTTTTTTTCAAAAACTTGAAAATCATAAGATACTGAAAATAAATTGTTTTCAGTAGGAAATAAAACAACTTAATTGCAAAGAAGTAATTTTGATGTGATCAGACTTAATAGTATTAACCATATGCATCAAATACCATTTTGAAGACATGTGCACAATGATGTTAATTAGAAAAGAAAATGGCAATAATAAAAAGAGAGAACTATATCACTGGCACTTATAGTCAATGTTTTTCCGATACAATCATGCAAATTACAAAACAAATATTAAATGTAACAATGTGTAAAATGACACATGCCTCTTTATGAATTAATCCCACACTAAACAAACTATCATAGAATTTGTTTTTCATTTATTACTTCTTATTACCCTATAATAGAATTTTTATTACACAAAATGGCCTTACTATCAATGACAATTTAATCTTAACCACAATATTCATTTTATGATAAACAGAATTTAAATAGTTTTTACAATATCCTTTTAAAATAAAGTGGGGTTATATTTAGCAAGTAACATGGCACAGTTGGAAAACTTTAATCCACACAGTATTCTTCATATACATTATATCCAAGGGAATATAGTACCATATTTAATTTTAATCAATTTTACCAACTTTAATCAATGCTAAACCTCAATTATAGGATATGACAATTAGCCTTATAAAGTGGATAAATAGTAATTAGGTCAATAAACACACTCATAACTCATGTTTTTTCATAAGAGAAAAATTAATCTCTTCTTATAAATCCATATTATGTAAAGTCTTGTTTACCACAGAATAAGCCATAAACAATAACAAAACCATTAACTGGTAACTTTAATTCAATTCTTAATTACTTCAAGATTTTCATAATATAAACTGATCCAGCATTTTAAAAAGCAAAATAAACACATCATAAATATAAACAACCTATTTTTTTCCTTTATCACTTCCTATTGGTCTTAATCTTATACAGCTATATAAACAATAGGGATTATTTAATTCAACAAAGATCGTGATAATAAGTTATCATTTATCTATTGACTGTTTAAGTAATCAGATTAAATTTCTGTTATACCATTTAAGTTCAAGGCCATCACATCTTCTTTCCCTAAATATATTTTCTCTGAGGCCATCTGACAGGATTCTTTTAAAATCTGAAGTTGTGCTGGTAGAAACAAGAAATTAAATTTTATGGCTATCAAACAACCAAGGAGACATGAGCAGTGTTTATCAGCTGACCTCATAAACATCGCAATTACAATATCTTGAAATAGTATAATTCCTAGCAGCAACAAGAGAGGCCAGAAGAAAAGGCAAGGTTAATGATTATAGGTAGTCAACATTTTAAAGTCCAGAAAAAAGCCAAATCAAGATATTCTGTTCCAAGTTAGTAATGTTATCAGATATTCAATTCTTCATCTCTTACCATGAGACCAATTTTAGTGAATCCAACCACATATTTCCCAGGTGGTGGGAAATCTCAGCTAATATTGAATTTGCATGTGAGGCCATTTTCTTTTGAGAGTGACCACACAGAGAAATTTCTAAAGCCAACAAAATACAGCACTATATATTTGTCATTAGAAGTTCAAATAGCATGAGGTTCATATGTTTTGTTTTATTGGAGCAGTAGTTTGTGCTCATATTTTCCAGAAAAGAAAAATAAAAGTACATAATCCTAGCTGTAAAATGCCCAAGATGATGCATTTTGTAAAATTTCAGTTATTACTCAGAAGGGATTAAGTCTACATTTTACTTTGACAAATGTTTAACAAATTTTGGCTAAAAAAAAAGGAGGAAGTACATTCATGGATGAATAGATGGATAAAGGAGTTATTGTAATTACCTGATAATACATTGCATTTACAGTAAACATTACATGCCTGATACTTTGTAGTCTAAGTACTTTATACACATTAACTCATTAAATATTTCTAACATCCCTAGGAAGTCCACACTATTATCATCCTCTTCTGAAGCACTGAAAATTTAAGTAATGTTCAGTCAACCCACCAGGAATTGGTAGACCTAACCAGTCTTGCTTCAGAGTTTGTATTCTTAAGCATTACACCATAGAATAATAAAAGAATCCCTCAATAAGAGAGATGTTGCACTTTGTACTTAATTGGACATCAAATTATGTTAAAGATTACTCAGATTACATAATTTTTCCTTGATATGGCCTAACCTCTTAATTTTTGTTCAACTTTTTAGTATCTTCCAAAGCTGATGACAGAAAACAAAATAAAAACAATAATCTCATAAAAGATTAGGCAACTCTACTGTCATATATACTGTATGCATTTTGTGATGTATAATTGTATCTACTCTGAGTTGTATTACCTAAAGCAATGGCTTTACAATCATTTGACCTACCATTTTTAAATATGTATTTTAAATATATGTAAGTTTAAAAAAATTTTAAACACATGTTAAGTCAGAAAGAGAAAAACAAATATATATTAATGCATATACGTGGAATTTAGAAAAATGGTATAGATGAACCTATTTGCAAAGCAGAAACAGAGACACAGACGTAGAGAACAAATGTATGGACACCAAGGTGGGGGGGTTGGGATGAACTGGGAGATTGGAATTGATGTATGTACACTACTATGTATGAAGTAGATGGCTGGTGGGTGCTTACTGTATAGCACAGAGAACAAAAACACTAATTCATAAAGATATATGCACCCCAATGTTCACTGCAGCATTATTTACAGTAGCTAAGATATGGACACAACATAAGTAGTCATCAATAAATAAGTGGATAAAGAAATTGTGAGATATATATGTGTGCGTGTATATATATATGTATATGTATGTATACATACATATATGTATACATATACATATGTACATATATATACACACACATATATACCTCACAATCACAAGATTGTTGCCTCACATAATGTTGTAACTCCTCTCACTAACAAATTGCAACTTTGAAACCAAAATGTTGACTATTTTTTATCTGACCACAAAGTACTCAATCCAGGGCATGCTCTTCGGAAAGAATTTATGTGACTTCTCCAGCTTGCTCCGGAAAATGCTCCAAGCAGACACAATGCTTTGTAAAGATACAGTAATTAAAATAAAGCCTATAAATGAGACAACACACAAAATATAGATTCCTATATTTTCTCCATTGCCCTCCTGTGTGCAAATTGTGGTATATGTAGGTAAAGAAATTTACCATTAACAGTCTATTTTACATATAATAACAACATAAAAGGAAGAGCAAATCACTTATAATATCCAAATTCTGACTAACACTTAGTCATAAACTAAATATACACCCTGGGCAAGTTCATGAATGTTTTATTAGCACACATGAAAACCCAACTTACTATCACTGAGAATTTTAGAATTTAAGATTTGTGTAATAGGTGTTTGAGGTCAGTACGTGATTTGTATCCCCTGTTACAGGTTTCTCGGCCCAGAGTGGAAGCAGTTGCATTGATTAGACCACACTGATATGGGCCAAGGATAATATTTGCAGCACTCAGATGAAGAAGTATGCTTAAAGGCATAACAAACAGTCATAACATTTATTGGGGCTCTTTCATCTTCAAAAGATGATTTTTTAAAGTGTAGGAGAAATTAAGAAATCAAAATATTACAGACCTTGATGCTGACTCACAGTGCAGTAAGAAGAGATCTCTTAGCAGTCTCTGAGATCTCTAATTAGATTGACAGATTTTAGAATTACTCTCAAGAAATTAAAGGTTTATAAACAAAGAATTTTTCTAGATGTGGGTTGTTGCACTCCTTATTCTCTGAAAAGTTCTCATGATTGCTGGAAATCTCAGATCTGGGAGCAAGGAGAGCTTCTGTTCTGGCTCTGCCACTATCCTTTTAGCATTACGGGCAAATCATGGGGCCTTTTTATGTGTAAAATTAGGGTGCTGGAGCAGACTTTATATTATTCCTTCTGACACAAAATATTCTATAAGCATAGAAATGAAGCACTGGGGGAAAAAAAAAAGTCCATTGTGAATTGAGCAGAGAAGCCCTGACACATGGTCATGTATCTTGAGCCTCAGTCCAATTAAATGCCTGAATTAATACAAATTACCTCTTCTGTAAATTTTAAATGATTTTTTTTCAATTTTGGGGTCCTAAAAATTCATTATAATGTTAAAATTGAATTCAAAGCTTTTCCTTACTTGACGGTGGACATTATAATATTCTCAATGGACAAAGATAGCAACAGTTAATGATGAAATAACTGTATATAAGTTCACGTTATGTTTGTTGAGAACTAAACTGTTTAACATGAGAATTGCTTAATTCCACCTTTATCTATAGGAGGTGGGTCATTGGGGGCAGCTTCATCTTTTGAGGCAGAATTGTTCTGATGAAATTGAACTTGGGAAATCCGAAACTCTATATAAATAATTTTAACTGAATGATCTATACTCTCCAGACAGCATTGAATTACTTTGGAGAAATGTTTATATGTTTTCTGACCAACTACTTCAAGGTCTATTAAAGCAGTGTTACAAACAAGCACCAAAAACTGTAATTAATCATTAGTGATACACAGTTCCTTGGGGGCACTTTCATGCTAAATCTTGATCCTTTCCTATATTTTAAAACTCTTCTTTACTTAGAGGATCCAATAGATTATACCTCCTTATGACTAAATCATCCTCAAATAAGATAACGGAGGTACTAATGGAACAATCCAAAGAGTCTGGTAAAAAAATGATAATCTGGCACTGCATGTGTATTAAATGTTGACTAACTTGAGATTCAGTTTTTTTTGTTTTTGTTTTTTTCCATTTCTGAATATGGACAAAATTCCATGAGAAATTCTTAGATTCAGATGCACAGTGCCTATTTTAAATGTGTATATTTTAAAGAGTGAAATCAGCATGAGACTACACTAATATAAGAATTACTACAACAATAATTACCTGGCTATTTAGACATGAGATTATCTATCCACAACTAACTCACACCTACTGGGACCTGGAAAGTTTAATGACTTTGTGATCAATTATATAATGCCAAAGGTTGTTTTTTCCCCATAATTTAGTACTCATTTCTTTTCTTTTTATCCTCTCATGAATAAATGGTATCAGGCTTTTGATCTGTATATTTCCATCACAATAACATGGTAGGGGAGGAAACAAAACTCTTTTTACAGTGTTCACTGCCAGGAATTTATGAATTATGTGCTGATTTCTGTAAGTGTGCCTAAATATAGTGAAAGGGGCGTTTCATGAATGTGTAAACAAGAGAAAACATAAAAAGCAATGTTTTCTAATAGGGAAAACTAAATACTACCACTGTTATAATTTATTTTACTTTCACTTTCCCTCTTCACCCATGCATTACAAAGACATTTTTCTCAAACTTATCCCACAATCTCAGCTCATAATATTGTTGCAAAGAAGACGAATAGAGCACTCATACTGGCTTACAGGTCCTCAGAAAGAACCTCTAGCTTCCTGCCAATCAGAGTTTTTTCTTATTGTACTCAGTGGCCATCCTTCTTAACAAGTTTTAAAAGTTTAACAACCTTTCCAATGGGTCTTAAGAGTGTCTATCATCAATGTCTATCATCATTAGGCATTTGTTTCTTCAATTTATTAAAAAAGATATATCAAATTTTGGACAATCCATAAACAGTAATAGAATTCTATTCATTTTTATTAAATATTAAAATAAAATTGATTGTATCTTATAAGAAGTGCCAAGTAAAAAAGCAATTTTTTGAAATCCATAATCATTAGGGAATGGTCCAAATTTCTGATACAGAAGCAAAATTACCAATCCCACTAACTACAAAGTCATTCATAGGATTACAAACCTGTTGTTTTCAATTATAAAATTTGATTCAAAATTTTGAATTCTAGAGTGAATCTGGAATTCAGCTCCAGTTCTTTCAAAATATAGTAAAGTCAGAAAATTCTACCAGTGCCTCAGTATATTCATTTGTAAAATTGGGATTTTATCTCTCTCCCACCTAACTCACAAAGTCACAGGGAGTTGATGCCATATTAAATGTAATATTAAAATCATAAAATCTCTATATCAAAAAAATCATGAATTTACAGAGTTAAAATTAAGCATCCATTTCCTTTGTCTCTCCTGTGGTGTCTTATCAAATCTCAAAGGCTTCACACTGCATTTTTAAAAAATGTGTCAGAAATGGTCCTCTGGTTTCAGAGTTGAAAACAGTATTTATCTGTTCATAAAACACCATAGTAGAATCATTCTTCCATTTAATTAAATACTTGCAGACGGACTACCATGTGGCAGGCACTATTTTAATTGCTGGGGAAACAGCAGTGAACAACATAAGCAAGTCCATTCCTTCTTGAAGCTTACATTTAAAATGTTATCAATTTATCTATAAACCTATTTATTTAATGAGTAGGAGGTACCAAGAATAATCACCCCAATACCTCAAAATATTCCACTGAACTCAGATTATTACAAAAGTCTCACATCCATCTTTTCCACCTATTTTTTCCTATGTGAATTCCCTGCATCAGTTAAGTTAATTACTCAGTTAAACCCATTTACTTCTTGGAAATATATATATATATATATATATATATATATATATACATGAATAGTAATGTAAATACACATACATATATATATATTTTCATATTTTCATCTTGTTTGGAATGCCCTCTCACATCTTTCTTCTAAAATATGAGCTGAAAGCTATGGAAACCAAAAGAAGACAGTAAATAACCATGTGGAGTTGAAGAACATTATGAAAGGATTTAAATAAGGAAATATATGGGCTAAACCTTGAAATGGAAAATTTTCTATTGGGTAAAAACAACAAGGACCATTTGGGGTGAAGGAATATAAGTATAAATACTAAGAGATAAGAAAAAGGTATATCATTCTCAGTGATGTTTGATGTTATAAAGGATATGTGTGGTGGGTGAAAGCAGAAAAAGAAGTTGGAATAAGTGTTGAAAACCAGAATGCTGTTATCACTGATTTTATAATTAGGATAGTTTGTATTGTTGTTATTATTATTAATATTTTATATTTGGTATAAGTTCAGTGTCTTCAAATAGATATTGTGCTCTTAAAAACAGTGACCAGTGATCTGCAACTTTTTGCCCCTAATCTCAAAGCAATGGGAATCACTCCACAAATGTTTGTGATTGCTATTGCTAACACTGCTATTGTTGGTGCTGGCAGTGCGTGGTAAATATAATACTATTTAATATCAGTGAGAAAATCTATAGGAATTATAGAAATAGAGATCACAATGGCCTGGCAGATACTAGATTTTACCTGGGACTTGAATGATAGGCTATGAATGGATAGGAAGTAAGAAAGAAAGGAAATTTTACCAAAGAAAATGTCCAAAGGCTCAAATGTGCAAAATAGAAAAAGGCACTAAACTATGGGGACATTTAATCCTCTCTGGATTAAAGGGCTTGCACTAACATGTGTTTGGATAATAAGCTTAAATACTTGTGCTAGGACCAAAGTACCAGGAACTTTGTAAGTCAAACTGATACTCAGTTAGATTGGAGGCATAGGAACTAACATCATGAAAGTGGTACGGTAGGAAGATATCTCTGCCAAAGTATGTAGGATGTCTGGGATGGGAAGAAGGCAGGAGGGATCATATGAGATCGGTTTTAAAAGGAAAACAAAGAAAACAAAATGCATGAATGATTGTTTTGCCATCTCTTAAATAAGTTGTTTTCTTTTTCCAAGGGAATTACAATGCTATAACTGCTCAAACTCAAATCCTACAACCACCACCCCATGCTATCCTTCATTTATGTTAGGAAAAATGAACATCTACTCTGTTGAAAACCTTAAGGATCTCATACTCCCTGTATGGACATATTAAATTGATCATGAATTAAATTAGTTGCAAATTGAATTAATAATTAATCACAAATGTCCACTGATTCATTTCTATTATATTTTTTAAAACTTTCCTCATCTCTATTACAATGCCACCATAGATCAGGGTCTTACAATCTTGCTCTATAATTTCAACAGCCTCTAAATGGTGAAGTGCTACCATCACCTGAAAAGTAGAAGCCCTTTAGTCTGCACACAAAGATCTTGACCTTTCCTCAGCCTGTGCTTCTGCTCTCACATTCTTTCACTATCGTAACAGATGCATATCATGCCAGCCATCCACATTTTCCTGTGAAACACTGATTGGGAGCAACATTTTAAAAGTCTGGAGGCCAATGGTAGAGACATATTTCACAGAGACATCAAGCAGGCTGCAAAATGGAAACTAACTTTTGGAGTTAGCTACAAGACGGCTAGTGGATTTATTTAAAAAAATAAAAAACACAACACACACAAGAATGTCAGCTCAAAATGAGTAAAGGATAAAAGGAAGAAAGTTAAAGGTAAGTTGTAACTAAAAGAGACTATAGTAATATGTAATTATGAAAAAAGTGAGAACTCATAATTCTAGTTGAGAAAGAAAAAGGAAATAAAAAAGAAGGGTTCAGATGGCTTATATTTGAATATAGCTGTAACAGTTAACACTGATATACAGTTGTCCCTCGGTATCTGCAGAGGATAGGTTCCAGGAACCCCCCTCAGATACCAAAATCCATGGACGCTCAAGTCCCTTATATAAAATGATGTATTGTTTGCATGTAACCTACACACATCATCTTGTATACTTTAAATCATCTCTAGATTACTTGTAATACCTAACACAATGTAAATGTTATGTAAATATTTGTCAGTGCATGGTAAATTTAAGTTTTACTCTTTGAAACTTTTGGATTTTTTTTTCCAAATATTTTCCACTGGCGGTTGGTTGAATCCATGGATGTGGAACCCACGGATATGGAGGGATGACTATGTAGCTTGTATAACTCCATACACTGAATTCATTAAAATGTACTAAACTGTTACATATACTAACTGTTATAAATCTCATAACAACACTATGAGGTAGATGCTGTCACCATTTCTATTTTACAGACAGGAATACTGAGGCAGAGAGAGGGTACAAATAGCGTTGGAGATGGTCAAACCCAGGGAATCTGGGTTCAGAGTCCACATGCTTAACCACCGACAGTACTATACTATGTTACAACAGTTGTGTCCTAGAAGAGGCAGGAAAACTTGAAATACGTTAATACTTTCAGATATGTAAAAACTGCTTTACCCTTTTAAAGGAAATCCAAATATTTAGCATTGTTGTTTTGCTTGGATTTCCTGTACAACAAGAATTTAGATTAGTCAGTAGATGTTGTATTTGTGTCTAATTTCTAAGATAAATGGTGTACAATCTTTGTTCAACATAGAAAATTTTTTTTCCTATGAGACATAATCACTGTTTAAAGTTCTTGATAGTCTGAGATTTCTTATCTTGCAAGTGCTGGTTGAAAATTCCTTCTTAAACCTAGGCAGAATTACAAGATGCCAATATTAAGTGACATAAAAGCATTTGAGTTAGAAAGAAAATGTATACAAATCAATGATTAAGTAACCATAAAGTCAGATAACAGGGTATTTTAACTTGTCATCTTAGTGGGTTGAACTGAGGATTCATGATCTTTTTCAAAAACTCTCTGATTTATTTTAGCAATTCCAGTAGCATAGTTTATTCTGTATACAACATAGCTATATTTAATCTATTTTCTTTTATGTTTGCATTTGCCAAAAGGAAAGCCAAATGCTTGGGATTATCTGTATTTAATTGATTCAGGTAAAATGATGCCCTTGATGTTTATAAGAAGTAGGAAATATGCTTACATTAGGAGGGTTTTTGTCATCTGTGTAACTATGGTATTAATTATACTTTATTTCATTTATCTTTTTGCAATGCTTATAGGTTGTACTAGTTGCTTATTTCTTAGTTATCAAAAAATATTTCTTTTTTGGAAATACCACTAATATCATGAGATGTTCTCTCATAGAGTCTTTGTGAATGAATATTTATTTATATAGATATTTAAAACCAAATAGAGTTCTTTGTTTCTTAATAGTTCTTTAAATGACTATCTGAACATAATTATTTCTAATTTCAGAAATGTTACCATTAACCTCATGAAGCATTTGCACATAATCAGTATGAATATTACTAAAAATTTGCATAGATATTATCAAACAAAACAAAGGTATTCTCTGGCTTTTATTAATTCATTAAAAAGATTTTTAAATACATATATGAGTAATACACTAAGGGGGGAACACTGTGATAAAAGAGGAGGTTCCAGAGGAGACCCTGAGATCTGGATAAATATTGAATTTGGTATTATACCTATAGAATTTCAGTAATATTTATGCAAAAAAATATGGAAAATATGAATTTACTATATTTTTATGCAAGTTATTAAAATTATTCCTAAAGCTTTGCAAAGAAAAACAAACTCAGGATAGAATTCTCTGTTCTTGTCAGAATAGAGATGAATTTATTTTCCATTACTTTATCATATAAAAATATACTTCAATTTTTTTCTATGGTATTTCAATACATATATGTCCAATATTTTTTATTTGGGATTCATCAATGTTAAGGTATAACCCTGCCTAATTCTACGTCTGCAGATCCCTCCCTCTTAAAGTTTTTGGATATCAAAACATCACTCCAAATCTAGTAATTATAATTCAAAGTCTTATTACTCACTCAGACATATGCAAAGCGAGGGATGTCTTTGGGGAAGGGAAGGGTACCACCATGGGGAGGATTCTCATGTCTGGAAGGAGAGGAAGGGGGAGAGGAAGAGGAAAAGGTAAAGCCTGGTCTCAGGAGCCATTTCTGGTGACCCATCTCTCTGTGGGTGTGTTTAGAGGGGGTGGTAGTTGGGAAGGAAGATCAGAGGAATAATGTGGGTAGCCTTGTGTATGACTTCTCAAGCATAGGAAAAGTAAGTAGGGCTGGGGCTTCTGTCTGTCCTTGTCTGCACAGGCCTCTGTTAACTGTTCAACCAAATGCCATTTTGCTATGAGTGACTTATTGCTTCCAAACTTATTCCTCCACAATTTAACTATCAGAAATATATTCATTGTATGATACACAAAATGTTAACTTGGAAATTAATAAATACTTGTCAATACACCTGCTTATTGATTTTTTAATAACTTCAAGTCACCATATTATATAACACCATTAGGACATTTAATACTTTATTATAAAAACAAGTGATATAGAGTAATTAATTGAAGAAAAATGCAAATGACCAATAAACATGAAAAAAGTGCTTAGTTTCATGTAAATTAAAGCAACATTCATACCACTGGCAAAATTTTAAAAAAAATTTAAACACATCTTATAGTATTAAGAGTGTAAGAAAATTAATGCTTCCATGACTTACTTATAAAACAAGAAGTTTTTGAAAAGTAAGTTTACAGAATATCTTGAATTTAGAATGTACATCCCTAGAGAAATTTATCTTTACTACTAGGTAAACATATGCATAAAGTAATGCTTACTCTAACATTATTTATGAGGAAAAAAAAATAAAGAGGTAAGAGGGAAGAAAGAAAAAAATCTCAAGGGATGGAGGGAGGAAAGGAAAAAGGAAGGGACAGAGGGAGGAGGAGAAAAGGAGCAATTTGCATGATGTAGAAGAGTAATTAAGGTATATCCATTTTATGGAATACACTACAACTGTTAAAAAGGACAATGTAAATTACATATAAACACAGCCTTGGAAGGTTCTGCAAAAGGTATTAAGAAAAAATAGTAATTTGGAACATTTGGAAAATCAAGCTGCCAGAGTGGAAAAACTGTCTCCAATTCAGAAATATTATCTAAGTCAAATGAAGTAACTATCAAGAAAACCCACTGATTAGCCAACTCAGTTGAACTTATTGGTTATATCTTTTTGTAATGTACTTCAGACATATGATCTTTTTATTCTAACATACGTAGAGATTTCACTGGTCTGTCATTACTCTGCTAGGCATTTTACATGGATACCTCATTTAATCTCCTGTATAACCACATGAACTAGATACTATACATTATACTGTATAACAGATAGTATATAGGTTAAGTAAGAATTCCTAAGTAAAATGTTTAATATCATTCAGTTTGTAAAAATTTCCATGTAGTCTGACTACAGAGATGACTACACAAATCTTTAAATTAGCTTTGCCCTGTGTACCAGTCAGTGTACGTGTGTGTGTATATATGTGTAGGAACTGGGCATATCATATGTACATATGCTCATACATTTAAATAATAATAGTTATTATATACTACATATATAATGTGCTGTATTTTTTAAAATTTTGAATTTCTAAAAGCAATAAAGTGGATTAAAATTAAATATGCCTATCACAATCATATTTTTTCTTAGAGATGGCAACAAGAAATTTTGCAGTCAACTTGTATTGCCTAGAAAATCATTGTTATTCAGCAATTCCCTGTAAGGTGAGAAGAACTGAGATGCAGAGGAGGGTAAGTGACTTGTCTGTAGTCACACAGTCACTGCCTAACACTAGGGATGACAACTCTCAAGTCTCAGATCTCTACTGAGTTCACCAGATCACCAACGTTTATACAATGAATTTCAGAAGTTAGAAACGCTTTAAAGTTCCTATTGAACAAACTATATTTTCCAACAGTTCCTTTCAAAGAACAATGCTAGAAACTTCAAACACCTCAGTGACTTACTTTTTAGAAGAGTAAATCTGAAAATGTCAGGTGTAGTGGATGAGAAGTTTCTGCTGTAGTATCCTGGGGTGTGCCCTAGTTATTTTCAACTTGTCTAGACTGAGACATTGTAGTTCATAGTTGTGTCTGCTTTTCATTAGTTTTTTAAAGTGTATCCATGTATAAATCTTTCTATCTGAATTCCATAAAGCTGATCAAGTTTTTCTAAAATGTAAATTAATATCACCTGCCCAAACTATATCAATAATTGCATTAGCTGGGGTCCATTTAGAAAAATAGAAACCATACTAGATATTTCAACAGAGGGAATTTAACATAGGGAGTTGTTTATACTGGTGCTGTAATACTGAAACAGATAAAAGGAAATATTGAGGTATTCCACTGATAGGTGCTACAAAAGCAGCTATCATCCTTACATAAAAGAGAAAGAAATTTGGGGATATCAGAACCAAGAAGCCTTGCTGCTGCTAGTACCCCAGCGGTTTGGAGAAGAGCCTCTGAAGGGGTGTGATAAAGGTGGTTCTGGAATGCCTACAGAAGTTAGAGGCTGAAACAAACTGCTGTTGTGGAGACAAAGCACTAGTGGAGCAATGCCTGAAACAACAAGCAAACAAGAAGGATAATTTCCCATCTTCCAATCTCCCTCTATTGACTGCAGTTGGTAGACTCTGACAGGAAGCCATCTGGCAAAAAGCAAAACCTTTTTTTGCTGGGTCTCAGTACGAGGATGACAAAACTAAATATAATACAGTGGAATTCCATTTGAGAGACAAAGATTTAATTGCCTATTTCCCCTAACGAAAGTTTATGTTTCTAGGCTTTTGGGGTGTGCGTATAGGGGGAGGGGCTTGGGGGCAGTGAGGAATACACATGTATGTGTACAGGCTTTCTGTAGCTTTGGTTTGTACTGTAACAGTAAACATCACTTAGTAACTGGTTGTTGACTCTTACTTGAAGCCTTTCATGGTTGACTTGTATGCTTAAGTAATGATTTACTAATGTTGCCACCAAGTAATGAGGATGTATACCATAGTGAAAAGAGTTTTAGCTTTGGAATTGCACAAACAAGCTTAAATTTCAGTTCTGCAACTTTCTAGCTGAGTAATTGAGGGAAAATTGCTTACCCATTCCGAACCTCTTTTCGTCTCTATAAAATCAAGATAATATCTGTCTTTAAGTTGTTGCAGAGATTAAGGATATCATATTTATCTAATCTAGCCAATGCCTATTATATAGCAGTGCCCAGTATAGTATTATTACTGTAGATACTGGGAGCTTCTATTGGAATAATCTTATGTAGTCATCATAAAATCTCAGAAGAAAAGAGGAAATCAAAGCTTTATGAATGCTTACTATGCGCAGCACACTGATCAAATTTTTATAGAGATGATCTCTTTTATAGCTATGAAATATACATTTTGTCTTGGTTTTCTAAATGAGAGGTACTAATTTTAGACAGGTGAAGTGACAGCTCAATTCTGCACAGTTAGCATTCAAAGCCAGTTTGTTTTTACTTGTTTTCTGGTTGTTTTTATCACAGGTCTAGAAATACTACAGACGTCAGCTTAATTCTCATGAGTTTAGTTAAAATGGTTAGTGCCCAACCGGCAGATACACTTTCTCCTTCCGGATCAGGAGCACATTTAATCAGTTTGTTTTTCTTGCCACTGTAGCCAGTATTTACCTTCTTTCTTGGTAGTTCTGCTATATTATTCATTAGCCACCTCATCACTATTTACTGAATATGAAAATAGCCACACCAATTACTGATACATTTTGCTTGGGTGCTTTTAGGAGTATTTGTGTCATTTTTCTCAAAAGCTTCAAATTCTTCCATCCTTAGACATTTCTTTTGCCCAGCAATAACTATAAAATAGACCTTTAGTCTTAATTTTTGTTTGAATTAGCCATTTAACACATTTTATTTTGTTGCACCTATACAGAAAAACAAGCAAAAAAATAGAGATGGGTTTTAGAAAAGTTGTACACAGCTGTCAATTTCACCATGTTTTAGCATTTATCCTATACTTCTAATAAATAAAATATTTCCTTTGGATTCTCTTCCTACTACATAAATGTTTCTTATTCTCCTTGTCTATATTTTAGATATATATCTTTATAGAATATAAACAAACCAAAGATGTAGTAACTTTAAATGTCATTTTTTTTTTTAACACTTTGGAGTTTAGTGTTTGGATTGACGATTTAAACTGTGGTATATATACATTTTAAATTTATATATAAATTGTTCAAAATAGTTTAGATTTTCTTCTTTTAATGCAGTATGTGGCTATAGAGTTCATAACTGAATTAACAAATATATTAACATTTTAAAACAGGAAATGTTATCTAAGCAATTTACTTATCAGTGCGGGAGTGTTGATAATCACAGATGGAAGAAGTCAGCTTAAAACAAATAATGAATAGCAAGAGGCCTTCAAATATTGCTGCTTTATAAGAAAACTTAAATGATCATACAGCTTCCTGGATAGTGAAGATGCCAACAAGTTTGTGAATATTCTCAGTAAATTTATTATTAAGAAAGTTAACTACATCTGAAACTGCTGCTTTGCAGACCAAAATTTTTGCTATTCCATAAAGAATCAGCCATAAAGATGAAACAGTAATATATGATAAGTAGAGGTTCATCATTTTTTATTACAAGCAGTTTTCACTTCACCACACAAAAAGATTATCTTGTACTCCAGCCTTAACTTGCAAGTTTAAAAGAAGTTAGTTGTGCCATCTAAAATTTTAGCATTTTTTTCTATAGTTTGGCAGGTGATTCATATACTCAGCGACCTTCTCCTTGCCAGACTATACTCACTGCATTCATCTTTCAAACTAACAAAAGCATTAATGTTCTTGTACAAAAATATTAATCTTAGTTCAAATAGTTGTGCTCCAAATCCACTACTTCAAATACACAGATGGGTAACAGACACAGGAACAAGACTAGCAATTTCTTCCATCAATTCCTCTAGTAGCTCAAGGAATAAAAATACTTCAATCTTCTATTAAATACTGAGTCCATTTTAAAATGTAACATTCAAAACATGCCACCTCTTTTGCTACTGTTGTTGTCCAGCACAACAACATCTCTTCCTGGATCCTGTAATAATATCCTAACTGGTGTCCCTTCTTCCAGTGTTGGCCACATAGCTATTAACTACCAAGCTGTCAAAGGGATCTTTGTAAAACAAAACTCATATCATGTCAACCCTCTATTTAACATACTCTGGTTAGTTTTAATAAAACAGCAAACTTCTCAACACAGCTTACAAGGCCTTTGATGAATATATTTGTTTGATTATTTAAGTTGCACCAGTTATTTGTTTTTTACTTTTTAAATATATTACTATTAACAACTTTATTGTCTTAGTATGAATTATTTTATACAATATTTACAAGTAAAGGCCAAAAATGTCTATTTGGCTAAGAATATTATAATCAGTAAAAAAAAACTTGCTTATTCATTCATTCATTCATTTACTTATTTAATAAATAAATATTTTTCCCCATATTATACTAGAAATTTTGATGAGTACTAGGACACTACAGCAATACACAAGAAGACACAATCATTGATGTCACTGAGTTTAGACTCTAGTGAGGGATACGGGCAAGTAAAAGAGGCTATTACAATGTAGCACTGTGGGAAATAACTACATCGGTAGAATAGTGTACCTTGGGAAAACATAAGTGGAGTACCTCTTCCTGACTTAGAAAGCCAGGTGAGTTTTACCAGAAAATAACTTATAAATCAAAATATTAATAATATCCAGAAATTAGCCATTTAAAGGAGTGTAGGGAAGTATGTTATAGACAAAAAGAACACTGTGTGTGTGTGTGTGTGTGTGTGTGTGTGTGTGTGTGTGTGTGTGTTAATGAGCATATGATGTTTCAATACGGCTGCAACACAAATTGTAAATTTGGAGAATGAGACATGAGGTTAGTGAGATAAACAGGGGCAAGTGATGTAGAACCAATAAACTATATTAAGGAGTTTTTGAATTTATCTAAGACCAACTGGGGATATTTAATAGCTACAAATAAAGAGTCATACTGCCAAGCCTGCATTTTTAAAAGCTTACTTTGTTTACATTGCAAATGATGGATTAAAAGTGGGGGTGGGCAATATACCAGTTAGGTTATGAAAGTAGTCCCCAATCAGATATATGCTGTTTGGTGGGGATCATGATATTCGCTTAGATATTCCAAATACTTCTGCAAATAAATAAATGTTACCGAATTCAAGATTCTGCAGCCATCATTATGGTCAATGTCAAAGAAATGTATTATTCTTTTTGTCCTAGTGGTTTCTCGGAAAATGTAGTTTTGGAGGAGATATCTATGAGATAGATAAGTAGATAGATAGATAGATAGATGATAGGAAAAAAGAAGGAAAGAAAAAAATATATATATATGATCTAATTCTGAAGGCTGGACTTGAGAGTGACAAAATTTTGTTGGTTTTTCTTCAAGCAAAAATTGACAAAATCTAGAAGACTGCTGAATGTTACTAAATATTATTTTTACTTAGACAACCTTAAATCAAAATTTTGCCTTCATAACCCATTCCTTGCCAACATAATCAGCTGCAAATGTTGAATTCTTTGCTACAGAGGATTCCATTGACTTGCAAAAAGTGCAAGATTGTATAAGAAGTGATTTAAAAAGTTGTTAGGAATTTTTGGTATACCTTGAATAAATTTTTCCTTGTCTGGCAAAGAAATGGCAGACCAAGAAAACTCTAGAAGATAGATCTGAGGAAATTACAACAAAATGACAAATATTAAAAAATACCATGTAAGAGAAAAGAGATATGCGATATTTGAGAAAAATTAGAATTTTCTAAAAGAAGTTCCAAAAGAAGAAAGCAAGAAGTGCCAGAAGACAAGAGTTGAAGAGAAAATGATGACCAAGTTCCAAAATAGATGACTATCATATTTCCTCATTTCAACAACTGTGTTCCAAGAACTATTAAAGAAAATAATCTCAGCATCAATTTCTTGGCATATGGAAACTTTAAAAATCACAATGATAAAAACTTAAGAGACTTTAGAGAAGAAAAAAAGACAATTTACAGATAAACTACAATGTACACCAATAACAGGCCATTCTACAGAACAACCAAAAGTATACCAACAGAAATTTAAAAAAAAACATTGTCAACCTATTACAAAAGCAGAGAAAAGCTACAATCACCCCCCATGCCAACCACCAAAAAAAGAAAGAAGATACAGATATTATGTATATATTACAAACTGATAATTATTCCATTGTAATTATAAATAAAAGAAACACAATGAAGAGTTTAGGGAAAGAGCCATGTATATATGAGGGTCTTTATTAAAAGCCCATAAAAATGATAAACATTTTTAACAAATGACATGAGAAAACAAGCCTTTTGTATTAAAAAAACTCCAGAATCATAATACATCAGAAAGCAAATTATAGATGAACTAAATTATGTGAAAATCCAAATACAAATTTTGAGGTGAAAATATATGAGAATATTTTTGCAGCACACACCAGGAAAGGTTTTTTTTTTTTTTTAAATTGACACAGAAATTACAAACCATGCAGAAAAGACTGATAATTCTGAACATGTTACAATAAAAAATAATGTGTAATGAAATTTAAAAACATACTACAGGTTAATAAAAGATATATGTATTGTTTAAAACCAACAAAATTACTATCTAGTGAATGTAAATTTTTAAAAATGAATATTTCAATATAATAAATGGGTTTAAAAATACTAGGTCACTCATAGAATAAACCTAAATGCCCAAAAATATATTAAAAGTTTCAGTACTTTTTCAAAAATCCAGAAAAATGCAATTAAAACAAAAAAGAATACATTTAACACCCAAAATTTTAAAATCTAATAAAACCTGCATTAGTGAGAGCTTGTTGAAAAGGTCCTTTGCATTGATTTACATTTTTGAAAGTATATACATTGGCACACTTTGAATTTTAAGAACAGGAGAAAATTTAAAATACAAGAATTTAAATTCTGTGTCTCTGGCCCAACAAAACTCTAGGCAGAAGAGGTATGTACAATGATTGTTTGTATAGAAAAAGAAGTTGAAAAAAATCAAACTATTATTCAGTGAAAGAATGGATATACTGTGGTATAATCATATAGCAATTATATTCAGTAAAGTTCATACGCAGGCATTGTTACGGGTTCGATTATGTCCTTCAAAAAAATGTTGAATTCCTAAAACCCAGTACCTGTGAATGTTACCGTCTTTGGAAATATGGTCACTAGTACTGACCTTAGTCCAAAATGACAGTGTCCTTATAAAAAGGAGAAATATGGACACATTTACACACACAGGGAGAACCTCTTATGAACACTGGGGTCATATTGCCCCAATCCAAAAAACTACCAGAATCTAGGAAGCCTAGAACAGATCCTTCCCTAGTGTCTTCAGAGGGAGCATGGTCCTGTCAACACCTTGATCTTGAAATTCTAGTCTTCATAACCATGAGACAATAAATTTCTTTTGTTTAGCCACTCAATTTGCAGTATTTTGTTAGGTTAGCCCTAGCAAATGAATACAGGTATCAACACAGATAAGTCTCAAAAACACTAAAAAAGCAAGATGTTAGAATGTACATCAAGAGTGAACCCTAAGGTAAACTATGGACTTTGGCTGATTATCATGTGTCACTGTAGGTTCATCAGTTATAATAACAGTACCATGTTGGCAAAGGATATTGATAGTAGGGGAAGCTGCACATGTGTGGGAGCAGAGGGCATATGGGAGACTTATACATTCCTCTCAATTTTACTGTGAACCTAAAACTGCTCTAGAAATATTGAAATGAAAAGTAAGATGCAAAAAAGTCATGGCATATCAAATTTTAAAGTATGGATTTTTATATTAATGCCTACATTTGCAGTAAAACTACAAAAAACGTAGAAACAATATACACACATACTTTATGATCATGGTTTCTTCTGGGAACAGGGTGAGGGAGAAGGAATGGGAGTCAGAATTTAACTGTAGAAATTTTAGTGTCTTTTTTTAGAAAGTGAAGGAGAATTTAAGCTACCAAGAGGAAAAAATTCTGTGCTTCAGCTTACTAGTATCTTATATCATTTTATGTATACTTTGTTTCTTTGAATTGTTTCACCATTACAAAGTGGAAAACAGAGCACTTACATTACTCCACGTTTTAACATCCAATAACCCAGATCCATATGCAGTATTCCACATGCAAAGCCATTATGACCATTACATGGAAGGACAGACATTTAGACCAATGTAAAACCTGATAGTCACCTGTTTCACTTGCACATTCAAGGCAGAATGGAAAATGTGAGATCATGTGAAATATTAGAAGTAACATCTTTTCTCTTTCTAATTATGAATTATATCAAATCATTAAAATTGGAGGTAGCAATTAAAATACTGGACCAATGCTTAGATTAAAAAATGAAAGTGACATCCTAACAAATCAGTCCATTCTTCTTGACAGAATAAAGTTACCTACATATTGATTTCCCCATTAAGTTCCCCCCAAATTTGTTCACTTTCTAAACTCAGAGCACAGTTTCTCCTTAAGAACCTCAGAAATAATTGTGACAAAGAATTCATCAGTACAAATCCTACATTACTTTTTCCTCCTCTGTCCTCTCTCTTAAAATTGAAATGAGTAGTGCTTTGCCTCTTTAAGTATAACTTTATACAATCTCAAAAGTGTATTCGTGCATGAGACTGCTTTGACTAATGCCTGGAGCATGAACAGTGAAAGCTTATTCCTTACCACAGCCCTTCTAATGATACTTCAAAGACTAACCAAGCACCCTAGAGGCTGTTCAGAATGCCCATCCTTCCATGATAAAGTTTGGCTAATAGAACAGATGGCTTCAATCACTTTCAAATGAGAAGTAGCTTCTTTCTGTGAGATATTTTGCATCAGATACACTGACTATCCAAAAGTCAGTAGCAGTTTAAAAAAATTTTTTTAAGAATAATTGAAGAAAAAATGGAAAACCATATTTGTTTTTACAGTATAATCCCAAGTATCTTCAACTCACCATCTTTTTTTTTTTTTTCTATAAAGGAAAACAAATAATTTTGGACAAAATTCTGAAAAAAATACCATTCTATTACATCTTAATCACACTTATCACACTTTGCAATCTCAGATATCTACCAAAGTAAACATTTTCATTTTTGCTAGTCATTCATTATAGCCTATTATGGATACATTAATTCCAAGTTATACAAAAAGCATGTTTAAAAAACATAATTATGATACCTAAATATCACATTCAAAGGATAGAATGGCTCTTTTTTAACAACTGATTCATAGTTAAGAAAAAATTAAATATAAAGTAAAACTCAAATCAAATACATTCCTGAGCATGGCAAAACTATTTTATCAAAAGTATTATTAAAGTTATGGCAACTTTTCATAACTACATTCAAGTGCTCTTAACATTAGATTTTATTTTTCCCCTATCTAAGAGCATCAATCTAGCCAGATTCCTGGAATAATCAAAGTAGGCCTGACATTATGGTCAGGTACATATAAATCAGCTATGTCAGATGTTTAAGGCTGATTGGGTTTTGTTGCCATTTAAATGGAAGGATTCCTGAATGTGAGCAGGAATGGCAGGAGTCTGTAGGAGGAAGCAGACACTGTCTGCTTCAAGGAGGATTGTTTTCTTCTTGTTTAATTATTATCATTTTCTCCTGTAAATTTCCAACAGTCATTTTACTTTTTTAATTTAATGATATTTTCTCAGCTTCACTGAAGTATGATTGACAGATAAAAAATTGTATATATTCAAAGTGTACAATGTGATGTTTTGATATATGTATACTCTGTGAAATGATCACCACAATCAAGATAATTAACATATCTATCACAAAGTCATATTCTTTTGATAGTTAAAGCTCATTTTTTTTTTCTTTAAAATTATTTTACAGGTAAAGATGAGGTTTGAGTAGGTGGAAAGATCTATCCAGTGAAATATTTCAGAATCATTAGAAGAATGGGTTATGGAGAGAAAAAATAAATTCTACTGAAAAGTTTCATGTACTTTTAGCTTTTATTCAAAATATTGTTGATCCTGTTCATATATATTTTACTGGTAAGTTTTTTAACCACTTCAGTGCTTGCTACTTACTGTGGCAGGAGTTAAAATTCATAATATATTCTGTATAATTATTTAAACAAAGAGAGATTATACATATTTCTTTCCATGTGAAATATTGAACTTTTGTTATAAACATCAAATAAACATGCCCATTTTTAATGTTAGTGAGAATGTAATTCATAAAAATATTTTAAATGCCAAGGTATGTCAGAAAACTTATCTGCAGTATTCTTCATTAATTTACACACACACACACACACACACACACACACACTTGCACAAGGGAGGGAAGGGGGTACCTATTCCAAGTAAACTTGTGACAGAGACAGATCATTGCTTAAAACAAAGTACATTACCTTGCTCAACTAAAATACAAAACAAAAGAAATCAATACTGAGTGGCTGTGAGAGCTCATAAATTAAAAATTAGACAGTAAAGTGTTAATGTTTACAAATTCACTTAAAACAATTTTTGAAGTGTCATTTTCCATGAATGCAAGCAAAGAAATTAAAATGAGTAACGTTTGTCTTTAAATTTGAAAGTAGAGCAGAAACAAGGAGGAAATTAGAGTGCTCAACTGATTCATAACTAGAAACAGCTGTTGCACTGTATTAACTCTGTGTTCTATTTAACACTTATGTATTTGTAGTACAATAACAAGCATTTTTAAATAAGAAGAAGGAAAAATTCCCTCCAAAAATTGAGAAAGTTTTCCTGAACTGGTAATCGTTATTTTTCCTTCCTATGTTTTCCATTTTCACTGAGTCACAGTTTTTAGGAAACTTATTTCCTCAGTCTTTGTGCATATAAACAATGGTTCTAGTAATTTAGACAAATTTAAAGGAGAAAGTTTGTGGTAATAAATGAGCATAATCTTTTGAACTGTAATGGAAAAAAATTGCTTTCCTTTCAAATGCCTTTGCTTTCCATGCAACCATTGCAAGTTAAATGAAAGCAGATTTGCACAATTGTGTTTCATGGTTAATCATTTCTTAATACTCATAATGTAAGCTATTTTTCTAATTTTACTGTATCAGCACACATGAAAAATTATACTTACTTAAAAATCCTAATAGTGGAGAAAGATTAAGTGGTTTTATGTGTAAAAAATTATAATGCATGACTAACAGTAAAATTCTACATGTCACTAGATATCCCACTAAGTATGAGATTTTAAAACATATTTGTACAATCTGTTATCTACCTTTCTCTCCAAAATATGTGAAAATGAATTAGTGTTAAGACTTTTAATTCTCCACTGACTCTTTAGATCAATTAAAATTGCCCTGAAAAAGGCACTGGATTCTTTAAAAATAACTAGCTATTCGAGAAGAAATATTAAATTTATAGAACTAATAATACCTAAATTCAGATTACTGTGAAAAGCATGCTTACATCATAAAAACAGCATGGCTTTTCCATCAAATCCTAAAACACTCTAGATTGTAGATTTTTAAAATAGATAAATGTAAAGATGTTATATTTTTAAAGCAAAACTTGGCCAAAGTGTCTCAAAATTTTCTGATAAATGAGAAAAATTTTAACTGAAGTTTACATGTAGAGAAAAAGAATAAGAGAGGGTAGAACATAATAATTTGATCAGCTATTAGGTAATCAAATCATTGCTTTTTCTATCAAGCTAATTTTGATCATGTAATTGTGAGTTAAGAACTTGATGTGAACAAAAAGCTAAGTTCTGGTAGCAATAGCAGTTGTGGGCAATCACTTAAGTAAAAGTCATTGGGTTGCTAATTGTTGCTCATGTTTCCTGGGCATTTGCTTAATTACAATATATGTCAAGTACATTTTAATCTCATGTATTTGATTGCTAAAGAAATGGCAGCAATAGAAGTGTTTCAAAGAAAGATACATAACCTTTACGGAAAAAAAGAGATTAAAAAGTTAATGATGACCAAAAAGGAAAATATTATATATTCATATGTATTGAAATAATTGGATACTGGACAGCAGGAAAATTCTGAAGGACAAAGAAAAATTCTGCATCATGAAAAGTGTTGGTCCTATGCAACATTCAATGGACCCTCAGCAAAGATGGAAGAAAGGTAATTCATCAAAAACGTAAAATCTTTCCAGTGTGTGTTTAGAAGCATGTCAGATACCCATTAGACAAATGTTAATGCAGGAAAAGGCTAGGACTTGTTCTATTTAAAGGCCACGTATGGTAAAAAATCTACACATCTTTATTTTTATCAACTGAATTTTGAAAGACTTCTTTCCCTCCTCTTCAAGGAAAGATCAGATTTCACGGCCATTCATAAAGGCATTATTTTTCCTACTCAACTGGATAGTAAAGGCTGCCAAAAGGAAAGTTGGGAGGAGAAAGAAACTTGTTAAAAAGAAAACCATGAATCAGTATGAATAACTACTATGCAAATTTGCTTGAAAATAGGAACAATGAAGAATGAATGCCTGAACAGTGCTCTGCCAGTCTGTCACTGAAAGAAAGGAGACTCTCCGAAGACAGCAAAGGGAGTTTCTGTACCAGAGGCCTATCTTTACTGCCTGTGCCGACTCTGGCAGATTTCACAGCATTAATTTCTCTGGTTCTATTTCTGAACTCTGCTTTCTTCTGCTCTTTAATTTTCTTTCCCTTCATGGGAGTGGGAAAAGAGGGAATAGTAGCATAAAATAATCTATGATTCTAAACATGCTGTGGTAGCTGTGCTGTTTTCTCCAATTTGTTAAAGACCAGCAAAAAGGAAAAACATGCACTTTGTTTTAGAATCACTGATGAAATGTTAATGCTGATTAGTGTGTCACAAGAAGACTGTATTTTTAACTAATCACGTATGCTGCTCAATTTCTGATGGGAGAGCTTGAAGGGAGCCAAGTAATTAATGGGTCTTGGAAATGTTTAATTAAAATTTTAATCAACATAAAGTTACATAAAAACACAATTATTTTAGTCAAATATGATTCCATTGAAGTATATCAGCTATGAGAGGGAAAAAAACATGTAAAATAAACACACACATTATTAGCTAATTTATAATATGTCACCTACCCACATTCTCAAACTTGATTAGTAATAAATGAAAATTTTCTTTCCATTTCAAGCTATGGAAACACATTGATATACATGAAGGCATTATTTTCTTCCTTTCAGTCTGATTAAACTGCTTAGTACATGAAAATGCATAACCCCAAGAGTTTATTTGCTATCTCATTGCAGCAATTAATATCATTCACATTATAAATTTCATTATTTTATTAGGGTATAATGTAAATCAGTGTAACCAACAAAGAATAGATAGAAATGATAACCTTAGAACTGGCCTTCAGAATACAATAATACTATTATTATACTTAGAGGTAGGAAAATAGACATTTTAATAAGCTACATGTACTTTCATTTGTGAACTGAAATAAACATACCATATTCATTTCTCCTGTAAGAATGGAAGAGGGAGGAACACACTGGAGAAACTGCATCTTGTTTGGTTAATGGAATGGAGTCTGGCTTGTATACTGGATTTAGCACTGTGACTTAGGCAAGTTCTCTAAACTCAGTGTCTTAATTTGTTAAATGAAGAAAACTTTATACCTACAAATAGGGTCGTTATAAGGATCAAATGGCTTAATTTGTGAAAACAATATAGTAAGCATTTTATAATTTATATATAAAATAAATAATAATATTTCTCCCCGATTTCTTCTCCTGTTAAAATAGATTTCTCTTTGATTTGAGAATATATTCTATATGTGAACTAATATTTGCTAATAATCACTTTTAAATGTATATCCCAGAAGAGGAGTCAAGAACTCATAATTTCAAATCAATAAGTTTTTCTACAATGCATTATTATTTTTCTGTTCAATGAGGAGTCTCATGGCCTAAAACAGTGGTTTTCTAAGCATAGTTCATCACCTACCATATCAGAATTAGTAGGTATAATTATTAAAAATGTAGATACTTTGACCTACACTATATCTATTGCATTGGGGGCCTGGATTTTTTGATATGTCAATGTAATGTACAAATGTATGCTATTTTGATTCATTGTTGAGGAAGGTTGCTTAAGAACAATCTTCTTGAAGGAGGTTCCTATAATATGATAAATGACTGCATAAAATTCCATTGTAATGAATTTTTTCACATTTAAAATTTTTATTTTCAATTATTTTATCTTAAAAAATTTGAAGCAATGAAGTTAATTTCATACAAAGAAACTTTAATGGCTCTTCAATGCATAGAAAATTAAATCTTTTTACTCTGGTACTAAAGCTTTCCAAAATCTTGCCCCAACATAGCTTTCCAAATTTATAGTCCCACTGATTTACATACAGCACAAACTGGACCATTTGAAGTTCTTCACATGCATCTTTGACAATACTTCTCTGATTTTACTCAACATATTTCTTCACAGCCCAGCATGTTCTTTTCAGTCTCAACATGTCCAGATTCTACCTACATTTCATTACCTTATTCAGACAGTATTTCCTTCATGAAAAAAGGAGATTTTTGATTTTCTTACCTGGAAATAATTATTATTTTTTCTGAAAGTCCACATTGATTTATTAATCTTCTTAATAGACCTACTTTTAACTTTATCTTATAGTTACTTGTATACATATATAATTTCTCACATTAAACTTTACACTCACTGAAGGCAAGAATTATGATTTATTTCTCTATTTTGAATATGGCCTAGAATAGTGTCTTTTTAATAGCAGGTGCCAAAATTATTATAGACTAAATGTATTAATAGAAACAAGGCTAAGGTAAATGTCATATATACATGAATTTGTTCAATCACTTATTTAATTAGCCATTCATTGGTAAGATTTATTTATGCCCATATTGCTCCATGTAGGATATGAGATTAATACCACCATCAGTGAGTTAATATATTCATTAATATGACTTTGAATGTTATTATTCTAAATATCCAAAAAGTCTCTTTCATTAATTTTAAATGCCTATGCCATACAATGAAAATACATGTGAATTTTCACATCTGTTTTTTTTTTTTTTTTCCTGTATGCGGGCCTCTCACTGTTGTGGCCTCTCCCATCGCGGAGCACAGGCTCCGGACGCGCAGGCTCAGCGGCCATGGCTCACGGGCCCAGCCGCTCCGCGGCATGTGGGATCTTCCAGGACCAGGGCACGAACCCGCGTCCCCTGCATCGGCAGGCGGACTCTCAACCACTGCGCCACCAGGGAAGCCCACATCTGTTTTTTTAAGAGACTAAGAATCAGTTACAATTTCACATTCTAATGCCTGCAAACAAGTTAAGCGAGGAACATAATCATAAATCTGAAGTATTGTGGTTCTTGCCTCTGGAGATTAAGCAGGGGCCAGCTATGCACTATTCATATCCAAGGAATATAATAATCATGTTCAGTACTTTAATTCCTAATTCAAATTTGATCTAGAAACAAATTAAGAGAAATATTACATCTTACCAGTGGGCTTCAACTCAAATTTTGTGATCTAATGCTTGTAAATTATCATATCCCATCACTACAATGAAAACTAAAGGAAAAGCAAAACAACAGTGATTAAAAAATTAACTCTGGTTTATGGAAAACTACTTTCCCAATCTTCCTCAATTATGATATATAATGCAAAAATCACTGCTCTTTGGGCATTTTCATATTTCTTATAATATTTATAAATATTTCCATTTCATCCATTGCACAAAGTATGAATGATTACCTGGAGATAAGGTTTTCAATTGTAGTAAGGGTATCAAGCCAGTGATCTTAACTAGTCATGTATGGGAGATTTACTTCTAAGGCATGATTATCTACAAATCTTTTTGTAACTTCTCACATGCATGATATTATAAGAGGAAAATATACAGCATAATAATGTATATAGTTTATTAAGTTTATTTATGACTACAAAATTTTCCTAACTTAGGAAAAATAAAGTAAAACTCCAAATTTATCTGCCTATGCATTTTCAGTCTGTCTTTTGTTAGAATGGAGATGAAAAAAACACTAAAGCCACTAGAACCAATATTGAGGACTTTGTAATTTTGATAAAAGAAATCTAAGGAAGAACTATTCTGAAATAGAAGAATCTATTAAAAATGTATTTGTTGATTCTAAAATATTCTGTTATCCAATCCAACATAAATCACTTGGTTGGTAACCAAAGAAAAAAGGGCTTTGTATCAAGGGCTAATGTTGTCGATAGAAAATCCTACCCAAATCCTATTTTGAAATGATCTACTCTCTGTATGGAATTATCTTTGAACTTCAGCCTGAGAAATTTTAAAATAATGTATTTTTGACTTTTCCAGTTTTATTGTTTGTTGTAATGTTAATGTCTTGAAAATAAATAAACCTGCTTTACTTTTTAAAATAATATATATACAGATATGTATATTGATTCTGGTTATAAAAATAGATTTAGGAAAATTAAATATATATGGGTACAGAATTATGTTTATGTAGAATTTTAGTACTATACAGTCTTAAATTTCAAATGCATAATATTTTATAATACATTTCTATTTCCAAATATGAATTTAACTATGTGACTGGAGATAGCCAGACATGATTTGAATCTCAGTTCCATCAATAACTATAATACTGAATAATTCTTAGTTTCCATTTGCCTCAGTTTTCTTAGCTTCAAGTGAATATTCCATGGAGGATGCTGGAGAATTAAATGAGTACTGAATGTAAATTATTTAGCTCTGTGCCTGGAATATACTAAACAACTGTTATAATAATGACTTTTCAAGGTCAACAGCCAGATAGAGGAAATATAAGATAAAAGCTAATGAGGATATAGTTTCATAAAAGAAACTCAGGCCAGGTCTCTAGAGACACAGAATCTCTAGAGACACAGGTCTCCAGAGACAGAATACAATTGATGTTGAATAATTATGCAGTTAACCAAGTACAGCATGCTTGCTATGGGAGGAATGAAGCATATACACACTTAAGGTGATGGCGAGATAGGTAGACAGCCTGATAGACAAATAGATAAACATCACAATTCATACATATTCATACATAAAATAGGACTACTGAAGAAGTTTGGTCTTTTGCAATTTAAGAAAAAATCAGGACTTCCCTGGTGGTTCAGTGGTTGAGAGTCTGCCTGCCAATGCTGGGGACACGAGTTCGTGCCCTGGTCCGGGAGGATCCCACATGCCACGGAGCGGCTGGGCCCGTTGAGCCATGGCCGCTGAGCCTGCGCGTCCGGGGCTTGTGCTCCGCAATGGGAGAGGCCACAACAGTGAGAGGCCAACGTACCGCAAAAAAAAAAAAAAAAAAAAGAATAAATCATCTATGTTGATTTCTGAATTATCTTTTGAGAATGAATACAGTGATGGTGGTCAATGTGATGCTCCTGTAACAAAATTGCCTGGATTCAAATTCTGATTTCTCTACTTATTAGTTCTATGTAAGTGGACTCAATTTTTTTTTTTTTTTTTTTTTTGCGGTACGTGTGCCTCTCACTGCTGTGGCCTCTCCCGTTGCGGAGCACAGGCTCCAGACGCACAGGCTCCAGACCCGCAGGCTCAGCGGCCATGGCTCACGGGCCCAGCCCCTCCACGGCATGTGGGATCCTCCCGGACCGGGCACGAACCCGTGTCCCCTTCATCGGCAGGCGGACTCCCAACCACTGTGCCACCAGGGAAGCCCGGATTCAATTTTTATATGTCAGATTTCTCTTCAGTAAAAGAGGAATGATGAAGGTGATAATGAAGTAACGTTCATTAAGTATTCAGAGCACTTCTAGGTATTTGTAAGTGTACCACAGATGTTGGCTATGTTATTAATTTCCAGTTTCTGTAAGGAAACAGTCCCCAAATTTGGTGAATTAGATCAACAGTGATTTACAATTTCTCACAGTTCTAAGCATTGGCTGGGTGATTCTTCTGCAGGTCTTATCTGGATTTACTCACATGGCTGCATTCATCTCCCAGAAGGCCTGGGCTCTAGGCTTGTCCCAGAAATCCTTATCCCAAGTGTAGGGCTTTCTATGGGAAGGGTGGAGCCCTGTCTCTCCAGGTGCTCTCTCATCCTCCAAAAGGCTAGACCAGGCTTCCTCAGAAAACTATGACCTCAGGGTTCCAAGAGGTGGGGGATGGAGCTACCGGCCTTTAGAGGTCTAGGCTAACGAATTCACATACTTTTGCTGTATTCTATTACTCAAGGAACATCACAAGCTGGTCCAGATTGAAGAGTTGGAAAAACAGAATTCATCTCTTGATGGAAGGAGCTTTAAGTGTTTTTATACCCTACCATAACCATTATTTTTATTCCAGGACCTGGAAGCTTAAATAGAAATCTCTATATCTGCATATAGAAAGAATGAAACAAATTCTTTAGCCAGGTCTCCAAAAAATTTATGATAATAAATGTAATCTTGAGAATATAAAACTATACTTAATAGCCATGGTCTGTAAGTAAATAATATATTTAATTATTTCCCAGGAGGTCAGTGTATAGTACACAGAGGTATCAGTCTGTATTTTTATTGTTAAAGTTGTAACTAATGTTTAATCTAGTACCTGACAAAGAAGTCATATTATGAATGCAAACATAGGCATATAATTTATATTTGCAACAAAACTAAACAGTATTGGTAACATTTTTTTTTCTTTTTTTTTCTTTTTTAATGAAGATAAGATCTCTCTGCCACTTACAATATATGTGCTCTTGTGGGATGTTCGTTCATTCTGTATCACAGCAGCTTTCTATTTGGAAAACCATTTAGGACAAATGACTCAAGCATTTAGTAATGACATTCACAAGAGGAAACCTTATGAAATCTATCTCTTATATTAGGCATGGAATTTGTAGTTTTAGTGATACCAGTGAAGAAAATCCTTTTATTTAAACTGGATTTCAGTTGTTTAATATGTTACAGTCATGAGTTTGAAATGATTTTACAAAAGTTATGAGAAATATCACTGCTATTAATAAAGAATCTTTGAAGCAATAGGAAGCTCTTTACATCAGTGTTTGCACTATTAGAAAGGAAGAACACCAAAGAATCCACAAGGTTAAGTGTGAAGAGCACTGGATAGGGATTCTAGACATCCACATTGCAGCATAAAATCTTTCAATGATTAAGCAGCCTTTGACAATTACCTCATTTTCTACTCTCCTCATTTAAATATCAATCCATTCAGTTAAATATAAATCCATTTGGATGTTGTGAAAATGTCGTCTACAATGTAAATCATATGCAAGTCTTTATAGAATTTTTCTTTTGTCATTATTTGTTTAGGATTGATATTAATATTGCTGCTTACATGTACAGAGATCCTAAGAAAGAATAAAAAGCTATAGTCACAACTCTTAAATGTAAACATCAAAGATGATTTGGCAAATAAATGAACAATGTTTCCTGATGCTTAAATTTAAAATCTATCCATAAATTTCTTTCTCCCTAATTAAGGTTAAGCAAATGATTTATTATTCTATTTGTTTTCCTACACTAAAAAACTCCACATCCATTAACACTATAACCATACGAAATGTAATTTTACTTAGAGACCTCATAAAACTTTGCCTTTCACCTACTCTAAGAAGAAGAAAATTGTAGCTGCAGAATATCATGAAAAATATGAAAGAAACTCAGGCATATGCTAAATAAAGTAATAACTTCTTATAAAGTACAGGTAAGAGTTCTGCCAATGTGCATTGGTTGGGACTCAGTTTTGTTCATTTTAAATAATTAAGTTTCAAAGCTCATCAGTCTTTCCATATGCAGATTATTTTCTACAATTTTTTTTTCTATTCAGAACCAATTTAAAATTACTGGCATGCCTAGAAATTAAAAAAAAAAAAAAGCAAGAATATACTTGAAATTTGCCTCCAGAAACTGATAAAGCAACACAAAGAGCAACTAGGCACTTTCATTTTAAGACATTCAATTAACTTAATCTAAATAGATAATAATTTACAAAATCGTACAAAAAAACTTGAAAAACCAAAAGCTGTGATAGTTTTAACTAACAATTTTTTTTCTTTTGTTTTGTTTTGTTTTTTGCGGTACGCGGGCCTCACTGTTGTGGCCTCTCCCATTGCGGAGCACAGGCTCCGGACGCGCAGGCTCAGCGGCCATGGCTCACAGGCCCAGCTGCTCCACAGCATGTGGGACCTTTCCGGACCGGGGCACGAACCCGTGTCCCCTGCATCGGCAGGTGAACTCTCAACCACTGTGCCACTAGGGAAGCCCCTAACAATGTTTTTGATGTAACAAATTACAAAATAATTAAACTGTAAGGTTGAATAATGTACACACAAATGAAAAAGCACAACAGTATTTTAAGAAGAAATCAGACAGGATTATTTAAAACATAGAAATTATGACCAAATGTGAATGTTGTCAAAATTAGGATAATTTCATCTGAAAAGCGAAATTGCTTTTGGGTTCTTGAAGTGTCAGGAAGAATTGATATTAGTATTGAGGGGAGATCAGTTTTCTATTAATAATATTACATATAAAACTCCTGATTTTTGAAAACTAATACCATTTCACTTAATTACATTATTTATTTAATCATTTATGAGCACCTGTTATATGTTAGAACCATACTAGTCAGTGAGAATTCAGTCATGGATAAAACATGCATAATCTCTGCCCTCAAGGAGTTTATAGCATAGTGGAGGAAATAAATAAGAAAGCAAATAACGACATACTTGCATGGGAGGGATGAGTGCTTCAGAGCACTGAAGAGAAGCACCTATCTCAGATTTGATGATTCAAAGACAGCTTCTTGAAAGAAATCATCTTAGCTGGGAAATAAAGACCAAGCAGGAGCTAACCAAACAAAAAGTGGAGGTAATGGGGGCCTAAGTGATGTCTCCCATGTGGGGTCCCATGCTATCAGCCAGTGTAATGACATCTTTTAATGTAGATCAGCAAATGATTTGAGAATTAGGAAGATGTAACTGTTTTGTTTGATAAAACTGTAAAGTTTGGAATTTTCTAAGACGAATACCTATTTGTAAAAAGATACCTTTCAAGAATTTCCATCATTTTTCATTCACTCACTCTTCCAACAAATAATTATCAAGTTATCTCTACATGCAGGTGCATTTCTTGGCAAGAAACAATAGTAACATTCCTGCACTTGATGGAACTTACATTCTCAGGAAGGAACAAAAAAGATATACAAACTAAGTAAGTTATATAGTGCTATAAAGCGCTATGTGCTGTGGAAAAAAATAAAACTGGAAAGTGGGATAAGAAAGGCCAGGATGAGGGCCCTGTGTGTGAGCGCAGGTGTGTGTGTACTAGCATAAGCACACAATTATAAACAGGATGGTTAGGAAACACTTCCGAAAATATATGTAGGCAAAAGGCATTTATCATGCCAAGGTAGGGAGACATATGGAAGTTTGGGAGAAGACGGTTCTAGGCAGAAGTAACAGCAAGTAGAAAAGTCCTGAGACTGGTACATATCTGGAAAGTTCAATGATTAGCAAGGAGGCAAGTGCATCTGGTAAAGTGAGTAAATGAGAAGTACTGGGAGATGAGGTCAGCCAAAGAAGTGGTAAAGGTCCGGATCCTGTAGGTCTGTGTCATTTACTCTGAGCGAGATGGGGAGTCATGAGAGTTTTGAGCAGGGAAGTGATATCACTTGATGTATTTTAAAGAGATCCCTGTGGCTGCTTTGTGGAAAATAAACTGTGGAAGTCTGAAGGGTAAACAAAGGGATTCATTAGGAGACTATTACAATAATTTAATTATGAAGTAACAAAGATTTGAATCAAAATGTTAGCAATGGAATGGGTGGGAAACAACTGAATTATAGATTCATTTAGGTGTAGAATAGTTAGGATTTAGTGATGGTTGGATGTAGGATGTGAAGGTGAAAAAGCATCAGAAAGGACTCCAAGATTATGTCAACTCTCAAACATTACCTGGTAGTATCTGATTGTAAACACAGACTCTTTGTCCAGGTTGCTTCTTTTCCTTAAGATTTTATGGGCCAAGAATCTTGTTATTAAAGTCAGATACTTAAGATGGAGGCATCCTTTCTGTAACACTTCCCTTTCCTTCTAGGCAAGTCACCTCGGTGCATTTGAGCCTATAGCTGTCCACATGAATTCCCCACATCTTTCCTGCGTCTGAGAACAGAAGGCAGAAATGAGACACACAAAATCGATAGCCCCTAAATCACCAAAGGGACAAACAAGATAGTTATTTTATTTAAAAAATATATAAAAGAGATGGCAATAAAGATGAGTGAAATTTAACTCTCTCACTTGTTTCTAATGGAACACACTCATAACAAACCAAAATACAAAGAGATTATGAATTTACTTCTACACAATGGGATGAGCAAGGGAAAGATGGAGCAATGCCAGCTACTCAGAACAATATATGAAGGTCAGAAAGCAAAATAGAGTTTTCATGCTTAGAGAGTAAATCATGGTGATTGCAGTCTTTCTGACTGGGCAGGTCTTTTGCCTTGTTTCAGCTAGTAGAAAGCAATAAATGTGATGATGTGTAATTTTTCTTGGAAACCTGACTTCAACAAACTGCAGTTTGAAAACCATATGGAGAAAAGCCGAGTTATCCCAACCAAGGCCTTTCTAAATAAGCCGGTTTGCTGATCTTCAGATGTATAAGACAGCTCAGACAAAACCAACAGAGTCACTGTGGTAGGCAGAATAATGGTCCTTCAAAGACATCCATGTCCTAATTCCCAGAATCTCTGAATATGTCACATTACATGGCAAAGGGAAATTAAAGTTGCAGATGGAATTAAGGTTGCTAATCAGCAAATAAGGAGATTATCCCAGGTTATCTGAGTTTGTCTAATGTAATCACAAGGGTACATGACAGTGAAGAGGGAGGCAGGGCAAGGCAATGTAAGAGGGACTTGAGTCACCATTGCTGGATTTGAAGTTGGAGAGAGGGGCTCACAAGCCGAGGAACGCAGGTATCCTCTAGAAGCTGGGAAGACAAGGAAATCAATTCTTTCCTAGAGCCCCCCAAAGAAAACAGCCTTGCAGACCTTGATTTTAGCCTAATGAGACCCTTGTTGAACTCTGATATAAAGTATAATTATCAGAGATAATTATATCGAATGATAATAAATTTGTGTTGTTTAAGCCACTAAGTTTGCTTTAACTTGCTACAATAGCCATAGAAAACTAATACAGTTACCTACCCAACATGCAGCTGACTATACATGGATGAATAAGCAAGCCAAGGCAAGATAGAACACCTAGCAGTTATAGACTCTTGAGCAAAAATAAATGGTTATTGTTTTAAGTTACTGAGTTTGGGGGTGGTTTGCTACATAGCACATTGCCAAGCATGTTTGTGGAATAAAATGTCAAAACTTTTTTTTTTCTAAGTGAGAAGAGAAAAGGCTCTAGAGTAGAACTTTGAGGAATAAAAATGTACAAATTGATGGGAAAAATAAAATAATTTACAAAATAAAATGCAAAAGAAGATATATTTTAAGGGAGGGTTGGGTATTCCAAGAACAAAAAAATTTTACTCATAAAGACACTTGAAATACTAATAGACAAACTTTCACAAAACTTTTACCAATTAGAACAAAGGACACTGCACATGGGCAACAAAACAGAGTTTTAATCCTCAAATCCATCTATCCTTTTTTGTGCCACAGTTTTAGAGTTTTGATGGGATTGACTCTACATCTGGGTCTGTGGTGAGGACCCTGCGGAGGTCCCTAGGGAAGCCCATGGGGAATGAGCCAGCTGGTCTATTCCCGACCCCTCGTCACAGCAATGGGTTCCATAGTATCCCTCTCTCAATCTGGCCCTTGTGCTTGAAGTCTAGGGCTGTTAGTTGATAAATTGAGGAAGAGAAGTTTTCTTTCCTTCTGGTATGATGTGCTATAAATGTATGACGTCTGGAATCGCTCTAGCCATTTTGCTACCTTGAAAGAATTCCATCAAAACAGACCCAGAGGGCTTCCCTGGTGGCGCAGTGGTTGAGAGTCTGCCTGCCGATGCAGGGGACACGGGTTCGTGCCCCGGTTTGGGAAGATCCCGCGGAGCGTCTGGGCCCGTGAGCCATGGCCGCTGAGCCCGCGCGTCTGGAGCCTGTGCTCTGCAATGGGAGAGGCCACAACAGTGAGAGGCCCGTGTACTGGTATATAAAAAAAAAACAAAACAAAAAAACAGACCCAGAAGAGGGTAAGCTCGAAAAATCTCAGAGAAATGAAGTCAGATCCGTGATCAAACTGTTTCTGAAACTGGTGCTTTTCAATGATAAATATGTTCCCTGCATTGCTTAAGTACATTCTAGTTGAATTTATCTTATTTGCAGCATTTTGGCTGCTGTAGAGTCATACAACTATGAATTTAAATCTGTAATCTATTAAAATAGGTAATACTGTGTAAAATAGGGATACAACTTACATACTTCAACGAGCTGGTGTGAGGAATAAGTAAGATAATGGGTGATACCTTTGGTTGTTCATACTTTAGAAAATATTGTGTAAGAGAAAAGAATTCTTGTGTATGATAATTAAAACACCAAAGCCATGGCTGGATTAGATGAAATCTGAAATACCTTGAATTTCTTAAAACAAAAGGCCAGGGTTCGATGAAGGTGAGGAATGCAAGGGCTATTTAATAGTTATTTGGGAAAGAAGACCAGATTCAGGGATAAAAGGCAAACTCTGTCTCTATTTCCAATTTCACCAAAATGATTTTAGATATTTTGCTAAGAAATTTAGTTAACATATCTCTATAAAACTAGAACTTGGTACATAGTGATACATGTTTTTGCTACAATCATCATTATTATTATCAGCTTCTTTAAAATAAGTTTAAGGAGCATTTAATTAAGAATTTAAAATAGATTCTGATTAAATATGAAAAAAACTATTCATATTAGTAAGACAAAAACAAATAAAATTAAGGGAGGGTAGATCGTCGTTAAACCAGAGTCTAGTTGCACCACTGATGTGACTTGCTAACAAAATAATCAATAGTTGTTTTTCAAGACAGTACAGCTAGCCCTTTTAAAAGTTCATACTTTTGAGTTGAAGAACCTCATCTCACATGGAAGTAACTGCAGAAGCCTTCGAGGGATTTTCTAAACACTTAATAGTAGAACATTTATTTTCTCTGCTGACTTGTAATAACCAAGTTCGTGAATACTATCTCCACCAAAAGCAGCACAGTGACATACAGTGTTAGATTTTTTTCTGTAAGGAAAATGTAACGGTAGGACTAGAAATAATTGTAGTGCTTTAGAAACTAGAGAAAAAAGTCAGACTACTTGACATTATGATCCTTTACCAATTATGTAAGTGCGTGATTGCATAGATTCAGGACGCAAGCCACTAATATTTCCAGTCCAAGTCCCTGGAAAAATAGACTTAAGTCCTGTGAAAAACTGAATGTTTAGCTCCCTCTGAGAGTACCAATATTAGCATCTTACTGGAAAATGTGTAAAATGATTCATTTAATCTTTGAGTCCTTTTATCCTCAGACGTAAATTTTAAATGTGTAAAATGGACCAAAACACACACAAAAAATAGAGGAGTCTCTCCCCCCAGCCTTATCCAGTTTCACTTTTCATGGTTTCAGATACCCCCAGTCAACAGCAGTCCAAAAATATTAAATGGAAAATCCCAGAAATAAATAATTCATAAGATTTATCTTTTTTTATTTTTCTTTTAAACTGAACTATATTTTTTATTACTATTTTCTTATCTCTACATCCCAGTTCTTTTATTTTTTATATTTTATTTTTTAAAATTTATTATTTACATCTTTATTGGAGTATAATTGCTTAACAATGGTGTGTTAGTTTCTGCTTTATAACAAAGTGAATCAGTTATACATAAACATATGTTCCCATATCTCTTCCCTCTTGTGTCTCCCTCCCTCCCACACTCCCTATCCCATCTCTCTAACTGGTCACAAAGCACCGAGCTGTTCTCCCTGTTCTATGCGGTTCCTTCCCACTAGCTATCTATTTTACGTTTGGTAGTGTATATATGTCCATGCCACTCTCTCGCTTTGTCACAGCTTACATTTCCCTCTCCCCATATCCTCAAGTTCATTCTCTAGTAGGTCTGTGTCTTTATTTGTGTCTTACCCTTAGGTTCTTTATGACATTTTTTTTTCTTAGATTCCATATATATGTGTTAGGATACGGTATTTGTCTTTCTCTTTCTGACTTACTTCACTCTGTATGACAGACTCTAGGTCCATCCACCTCACTACAAATAACTCAATTTTGTTTATTTTTATGGTTGAGTAATATTCCATTGTATATATGTGCCACATCTTCTTTATCCATTCATCTGATGATGGACACTTAGGTTGTTTCCATGTCCTGGCTATTGTAGATAGCCCTGCAATGAACATTTTGGTACATGACTCTTTTTGAATTATGGTTTTTTCAGGGTATATGCCCAGTAGTGGGATTGCTGGGTCATATGGTAGTTCTATTTGTAGTTTTTTAAGAAACCTCTATACTGCTCCCCATAGTGGCTGTACCAATTCAGATTCCCACCAGCAGTGCAAGAGTGTTCCCTTTTCTCCACACCTTCTCCAGCATTTATTGTTTCTAGATGTTTTGATGAGGGCCATTCTGACCGGTGTGAGGTGATATCTCATTGTAGTTTTGATTTGCATTTCTCTAATGACTAATGATGTTGAGCGTTCTTTCATGTGTGTGTTGGCAATCTGTATATCTTCTTTGGAGAAATGTCTATTTAGGTCTTCTGCCCATTTTTGGATTGGGGTGTTTGTTTTTTTGATATTGAGCTGCATGAGATGCTTGTAAATTTTGGAGATTAATCCTTTGTCAGTTGCTTCATTTGCAAATATTTTCTTCCAGTCTGAGGGTTGTCTTTTGGTCTTGTTTATGGTTTCCTTTGCTGTGCAAAAGCTTTGAAGTTTCATTAGGTCCCATTTGTTTATTTTTGTTTTTATTTCTATTTCTCTAGGAGGTGGGTCAAAAAGGATCTTGCTGTGATTTATGTCACAGAGTGTTCTGCCTATGTTTTCCTCTAAGAGCTTGATAGTTTCTGGCCTTATGTTTAGGTATTTAATCCATTTTGAGCTAATTTTTTGTACGGTGTTAGGGAGATCTAATCTCATACTTTTACATGTACCTGTCCAGTTCTCCCAGTACCACTTATTGAAGAGGCTGTCCTTTCTCCAATGTACATTCCTGCCTCCTTTATCAAAGATAAGGTGACCATATGTGCATGGGTTTATCTCTGGGCTTTCTATCCTCTTCCATTGATCTATATTTCTGTTTTTGTGCCAGTACGATACTGTCTAGGTTACTGTGGCTTTGTAGTATAGTTTGAAGTCAGGGAGCTTGAATCTTCCAGCTCCGTTTTTCTTTCTCAAGATTGCTTTGGCTATTTGGGGTCTTTTGTGTTTCTATACAAATTGTGAAATTTTTTGTTCTAGTTCTGTGAAAAATGCCAGTGGTAGTTTGATAGGGATTGTGTTGAATCTGTAGATTGCTTTGGGTAGTAGAGTCATTTTCACAATGTTGATTCTTCCAATCCAAGAACATGGTATGTCTCTCCATCTATTTGTATCATCTTTAATTTATTTCATCAGCGTCTTATAATTTTCTGCATATAGGTCTTTTGTCTCATAGGTAGGTTTATTCCTAGATATTTTATTCTTTTTGTTGCAGTGGTAAATGGGAGTGTTTTCTTGATTTCACTTTCAGATTTTTCATCATTAGTGTATAGGAATGCCAGAGATTTCTGTGCATTAATTTTGTATCCTGCTACTTTACCAAATTCATTGATTAGCTCTAGTAGTTTTCTGGTAGCATCTTTAGGATTCTCTATGTATAGTATCATGTCATCTGCAAACAGTGACAGCTTTACTTATTCTTTCCCGATTTGGATTCCTTTTATTTCCTTTTCTTCTCTGACTTCTGTGGCCAATACTTCCAAAACTATGTTAAATAAGAGTGGTGAGAGTGGGCAACCTTGTCTTGTTCCTGATCTTAGTGGAAATGCTTTCAGTTTTTCACCATTGAGGATGATGTTTGTTGTGGGTTTGTCATATATGGCCTGTATTATGTTCAGGAAAGTTCCCTCTATGCCTACTTTCTGCAAGATTTTTATCATAAATGGGTGATGAATTTTGTCAAAAGTTTTCCCTGCATGTATTGAGATGATCATATGGTTTTTCTCCTTCAATTTGTTAATATGGTGTATCACGTTGATTGATTTGCATATATTGAAGAATCATTGCATTCCTGGAATAAACCCCACTTGATCATGGTGTATGATCCTTTTAATGTGCTGTTGGATTCTGTTTGCTAGTATTTGGTTGAGGAGTTTTGCATCCATGTTCATCAGTGATATTGGCCTGTAGTTTTTTTTCTTTGTGACATCCTTCTCTGGTTTTGGTATCAGGGTGACGGTGGCCTCGTAGAATGAGTTTGGGAGTGTTCTTCCCTCTGCTATATTTTGGAAGAGTTTGAGAAGGATAGGTGTTAGCTCTTCTCTAAATGTTTGATAGAATTCACCTCTGAAGCCATCTGGTCCTGGGCTTTTGTTTATTGGAAGATTTTTAATCACAGTTTCAATTTCAGTGCTTGTGATTGGTCTGTTCATATTTTCTATTTCTTCCTAATTCAGCCTTGGCAGGTTGTGCATTTCTAAGAATTTGTCCATTTCTTCCAGGTTGTCCATTTTATTGGCACAGAGTTGCTTGTAGTAATCTCTCATGATCTTTTGTATTTCTGCAGTGTCATTTGTTACTTCTCCTTTTTGATTTCTAATTCTATTGATTTGAGTCTTCTCCCTTTTTTTTCTTGATGAGTCTGGCTAATGGTTTAGCAATTTTATCTTCCCAAAGAACCAGCTTTTAGTTTTATTGATCTTTGCTATCGTTTCCTTCATTTCTTTTTCATTTATTTCTGATCCGATCTTTATGATTTCTTTCCTTCTGCTAACTTTGGATAGTTTTTGTTCTTCTTTCTCTAATTGTTTTAGGTGCAAGGTTAGGTTGTTTATTCAAGAGGTTTCCTGTTTCTTAAGGTAGGATTGTATTGCTATGAACTTCCCTCTTAGAACTTCTTTTGCTGCATCCCATAGGTTTTGGGTCATCGTGTCTCCATTGTCATTTGTTTCTAGGTATTTTTTGATTTCCTCTTTGATTTCTTCAGTGATCACTTTGTTATTAAGTAGTGTATTCTTTAGTCTCCATGTATTTGTATTTTTTACAGATCTTTTCCTGTAATTGACATCTAGTCTCATAGCATTGTGGTCAGAAAAGATATTTGATATGATTTCAATTTTCTTAAATTTACCAAGGCTTGATTTGTGACCCAAGATATGATCTATCCTGGAGAATGTTCCATTAGCAGTTGAGAAAAATGTGTATTCTGTTGCTTTTGGATGGAATGTCCTATAAATATCAATTAAGTCCATCTTGTTTAATGTATCATTTAAAGCTCTGTTTCCTTATTTATTTTCATTTTGGATGCTATGTCTATTGGTGAATGTGGGGTGTTAAAGTCCCCTACTATGATTGTGTTACTGTCATTTCCCCCTTTTATGGCTGTTAGCATTTGCCTTATGTATTGAGGTGCTCCTGTGTTGGGTGCATAAATATTTACAATTGTTATATCTTCTTCTTGGATCGATTCCTTGATCATTATGTAGTGTCCTTCTTTGTCTCTTCTTATAGTCTTTATTTTAAAGTCTATTTTGTCTGATATGAGAATTGCTACTCCCGCTTTCATTTGGTTTCCATTTGCATGGAATATCCTTTTCCATACCCTTACTTTCAGTCTGTATGTTTCCCTAGGTTTGAAGTACATCTCTTGTAGACAGCATATATAAGGGTCTTGTTTTTCTATCCATTCAGCCAGTCTGTGTCTTTTGGTGGGAGCATTTAAACCATTTACATTTAAGGCAATTATCGATATGTATGTTCCCATTCCCATTTTCTTAATTGTTTTGGGTTTGTTATTGTAGGTCTTTTCCTTCTCTTGTGTTTCTTGCCTAGAGAAGTTCCTTTAGCATTTGTTGTAAAGCTGCTTTGGTGGTGCTGAACTCTCTCAGCTTTTTCTTGTCTGTAAAGGTTTTAATTTCTCCATCAAATCTGAATGAGATCCTTGCTGGGTAGAGTAATCTTGGTTGTAGGTTTTTCTCCTTCATCACTTTAAATATATCCTGCCAGTCCCTTCTGGCTTGCAGAGTTTCTGCTGAAAGATTAGCTGTTAACCTTATGGGGATTCTCTTGTGTGTTATTTGTTGTTTTTTCCTTGCTGCTCTTAATATGTTTTCTTTGTATTTAATTTTTGACAGTTTGATTAATATGTGTCTTGGTGTGTTTCTCCTTGGAGTTTTGCTGTATGGGACTCTCTGTGCTTCCTGGACTTGATTAACTATTTCCTTCCCATATTAGGGAAATTTTCAACTATAATCTCTTCAAATATTTTCTCAGTCCCTTTCTTTTTCTCTTCTTCTTCTGGGACCCCTATAATTCGAATGTTGGTGCATTTAATGTTGTCCCAGAGGTCTCTGAGACTGTCCTCAGTTCTTTTCATTCTTTTTTCTTTATTCTGCTCTGCAGTAGTTATTTCCACTGTTTTATCTTCCAGGTCACTTATCCGTTCTTCTGCCTTAGTTATTCTGCTATTGATCCCTTCTAGAGTATTTTAAATTTCATTTATTGTGTTGTTCATCATTGCTTGTTTCCTCTTTAGTTCTTCTAGGTCCTTGTTAAATGCTTCTTGTATTTTCTCTATTCTATTTCCAAGATTTTGGACATCTTTACTATCACTATTCTGAATTCTTTTTCAGGTAGACTGCCTATTTCCTCCTCATTTGTTAGGTCCGGTGGGTTTTTATCTCTCTCCTTCATCTGCTGTGTGTTTTTCTGTCTTCTCATTTTGCTTATCTTACTGTGTTTGGGGTCTCCTTTTTGCAGGCTGCAAGTTCGTAGTTCCCGTTGTTTTTGGTGTCTGTCTCCCGTGGTTAAAGTTGGTTCAGTGGGTTTTGTAGGCTTCCTGGTGGAGGGGACTAGTGCCTGTGTTCTGGTGGATGAAGCTGGATCTTGTCTTTCTGGTGGGCATGTCCACGTTTGGTGGTGTGTTTTGGGTTGTCTGTGGCCTTATTATGGTTTTAGGCAGCCTGTCTGCTAATGGGTGGGGTTGTGTTCCTGTCTTGCTAGTTGTTTGGATTAGGGTGTCCAGCACTGTAGCTTGTTGGTCATTGAGTGAAGCTGGGTGTTGCTGTTGAGATGGAGCTCTCTGGGAGATTTTTGCCATTTGATATTACATGGAGCTGGGAGGTCTCTTGTGGACCAGTGTCCTGAAGTTGGGTCTCCCTCCTCAGAGGCACAGCACTGACTCCTGGCTGCAGCACCAACAGCCTTTCATCCACATGGCTCAGACCAGGTATGTGGGGAGTTTCTTGCCTTTGGGGAGCGTTCAGTGGGTGTTCTGTAGGAGTTGTTCCACATGTAGATGTATTTCTGATGTACTTGTGGGAGGAAAGTGATCTCCGTGTCTTACTCTTCTGCCATCTTCCCCCTCTCCTGAACTACTTTTAAAGGCAAATGCTCAGGGGTGTAAAGAGAGGCAACCATCAAGAAAGAAACACTTGAAGAAATGGCTTCCAACAGAAGATCCACAAGACTTAAAAGGAAATACAACTCGGTCACCTAGTGGAAAGGCTGTAATGTGTGCGAGGGCTATCCTTTGTTGTGCATGACACTCAGGTCCAGCGTGGTGATGCCTCTGCCTCAGACAAGTGCTGACAAGTGACTCGCAGTGTGTACACCATCCCCAGGGTCCCTAGGAACTTCCTCCTCCTGGCTCCACCCCCTACAGGCCTCACCCACGAGCCAAGCATAAGTTTTAAATTGCCTACTCTTCTGAGTAATGTGATAAAATCTCTCATTGACCCGCTCCATCCCATCTAGGATCCCCAACCATCAACATCCTCTGCTCCTGGCATCCAAAAATCCACTTCTTCATGGCTCAATGATCCAGGACCACCTGAAGCAGATGATCTTCCTTCTGACAAATCATCAGAATGTCAATAGCAGCCTAGCATTATGTCAAAATGCCAAGGTCATTCATTTTATGTCATCAGATAGGCATTGTATCAACTCACATCATCACAAGAAGAAAAAAGGTGAGTACAGTACAAAAAGATATTTTGAGAGAAAGAGACCACATTGACATAACTTTTATTACAGTATATTGTTACAATTGTTCTATTTTATTATTAGTTATCATTGTTAATCCCTTGCTGTGCCTAACTTATGTATATATGAATATATAGGAAAAAACATAGTATATGTGTATAGCACAGGTCACCAACCCCCGGTCCACAGACCTCTACTGGTCCGCAACCTGTTAGGAACTGAGCCACACAGCAGGAGGTGAGTGGCAGGTAAGCCAGCAAAGCTTCATCTGTCAGTCCCCATCATTCACATTACTGCCTGAACCATTGCTCACATTACTGCTCACACACCCCCTCCACCGTCCATGGAAAAACTGTCTTCCACAAAACCGGTCCCTGGTGCCAAAAAGGTAGGGACCGCTGATGTATAGGATTCCGTACTATCCAGGGTTTCAGGCATCCACTGGGGGTCTTGGAATGTATCCCCTGCAGATAAGTGATATTTTCTATTTGCATACGCAATCTTATGATCAATTCCCAACAAACTAGGAGGAGTTTTAGCACTACTACTCTCAATCTTTGTTCTAATATTCATCCCAATACTACACACATCTAAACAACGAAGCATAATATTCCGACCCTTCAGCCAACTCTTATTCTGAGTACTAGTCACAGATCTCCTAACTCTAACATGAATTGGAGGCCAACCCATAGAACACCCATACATAATTGTAGGCCAAATAGCATCCATCTTATATTTTCTCTTAATCCTAGTGTTAATACCAGTAACTAGTCTTATCGAAAATAAACTCCTAAAGTGAAGAGTCTTTGTAGTATAACAAAATACTCTGGCCTTGTAAACCGGAAAAGGAGAAACCCACACTGCTAAACTGCTACCACCATTCCCATTACTACCAATAATAACTTAAAAACACTACTAATTTACTCTCTACAAACAAAGGTTTTTTTCTGAAATAGAACTATTTCTTTCTATATCTATAGTGTATAAAGGGTTAATTAAGTATAAGTAATAACAAATAAAGTCTTATTAATATGAGTATACTGTTGATGACAGAAATTATAACTTGAAAGGTTAGTAATTTATAGGATGATGAAGTTTTCATCTTCAAATGTCATTTACTGTTTTATTAGGGAAAAATAAAGATTGTTTAAAAAATAGATAGACACCCTCTAAATTCATATACTTTAAATACATAGATGTAATTAAAGCAGAGAAACTGCACTGTTTGGAATAATACTGTATTTGTATTTGGTTCTCTACCACAAGCCTAAGGGAAATCATTGCTCGAATTGTAGTTTAAGCATCGGTTTGCAGTACAGGTCATATCCTCAGGCCTTTTAGGCTTGAAGATTCAATAATCTAGGCTCTCTTTTCTTACTAATGGAAGAAAATTTGTAAAAAGTGAGATCAAAAAGCCAGCACTGCAAGCATATTTTGTTTAATGGAAAACATTTCACATCTTCAAACACATTCTTCAAGCTAGATGCTTGTTTTGACAAAGAAGATATTGGTGTTTGTGTGCCAAGCTACAAATAGGTAATTTGCTCTGACTGAATTCCAATAATGTATTAAATGGACTGTCAAATATTAATAAAATTAGATATAACAGAATAAATTAAAATTATCCCAACAGTTAAATAATCTCAAGATAATTTTTGTCACTTCATTTTGTGTTAATATATCATTCAATAATAGGTCATTATCAGCAAAGATTGATCACTCTGGTATTGATGTTCACCAAACAAGGCATGACTATTGAAATAGATGTAAGGGCAGTTACAAAATGGTGTATCATCTATTTTTAATAGATGCAACTGTATATCCTAAGTGGATTTGAATAAATGCCTCTACAGACATGTATGTGTGATAAAGGAAGCAAAATACAGAGAAAAACAATGTGAAGTCAACAAGTCAATCCATATCGTCACCCAAAGATAATGAATTTGATGCTATTGCTGCTGCGCTTAATACTCAAACTGTCATTAGTTCTCTTCTGTTTTATTTTATTAGACTTTATTCTTCAATTCATTAATTCTCTAGCAAGAAAATAAAAACTTCTAAGGTTGGAGTAGGATGGAGTACTTCAACTGCTTTTGTATCTTTCAGAATGCTCAGTAGCATATGATGAATGCAGGAGGTGCTGAATAAATACTTGATGTTTGAATGAATGGCAGTCAATTTCAGGAAAATCACATGAACAAATCATTTCGACATGCTGTACAAAAAACATCTCAGTATTCTAAGTAAACTTCATTTAGAACCTAATAGAGGACTCATGGATATGCTTGATTTAAACATGATTTCGCATCTGTATTATGCTACATCTAAAGAGCACACTAAGAAGCTTTACATGATGCCAGGTCACTGGGAATGCTTTCAGAACTTTGTTCTCAAGGACTAGAGAGCAACAGCACTTCAGAGTGAGGTTTTAAACAACTTGATATTCTATGCATATCAATTTACAATAGGCATCTTTACACAAATAAGTTCACAGCATACATGCCAATGAGATGAATGATTGAACAGTTCAAATGCTGAGTGAGTTGCTCTGATTCTGAACTGAACCACATGACGGTTCACACTTGAAATGGATTTTTGACCATGTTTCTGTTAAATAGGGAGTGAGTTTGCAACCAGAATTACACAGAAGAGCAGAGTTTAAAACTAGCTTCCAGGTGAGCAGTAGGCAGAATAGAGTACCCACATTAGAAAGAAAGAAAATAGTATTAACAAAATCATTGCTGGCACAAAAACAGAAATCAGCAGGTAAAGAGCTTTTGAGAAAAGCAACATCAAGCAAACCTGATTAAGCGTTGTCACCATTTCCCTAGAGAGGAGGGACAGGAAACAAATATCATAACCTCCCGCAAGTGTAATTTTTCTCAAAATGTGGGCTAAACACACCCTGCAGCAGAATCACTGACTCTGTGTGTGTGTGTGTGTGTGTGTGTGTGTGTTAAAATATGCAGATTCTCGGGCCCTCCCTTGCATATAATGAACCATAAATGCAGACTGTGCAGTTCATGAGTAAGTAACTCATAAACACACTATAGATTGAAAACACCATGAATTGCTCTTAAATAGCACAGCAATCATTATACAAAATTCCTCTCTGGAATGAGTTCGGTCAATTGCAGTGAATCCTTTTGTCAAGATTAGAGTGTCTAAAGAAACAGATATTAGGAAAGTAGGAAGGCCAGCTAAGCAGTAGACCTTAAATAATAATGTCTTATTTCAGAGTTCCATAAAACCTAAACCTATGAATTACAATTAGGGCTCTGTGTCTGGATCCTGAATTTAAAAGAGAGGGGGTGGGGAGAGGCACTCAACAGAAATAAGAAAACAAAACCTTAGCACGTAATTATTTGAAGAATTACGAAAAATTTAGAAACACATTACACATCACACCAGTAACTGAAATTATAACATTAATTCAAATAATAGAGAAACAATTGAACTCATTATTTTAGGTAATATTTTAAGAAGCACAGGTTCCAGGCATTATTGTGATCCCCAGGGGAAGATTCCAGAAAAATAGATAAGAAAGCAAATAGTTACACTGCCTGTGCTCCAGGTTACCTTAGAGAGGCAAGCCCAAACTGGAGAGCAGAGCAAACTTTCTTATGGAAGCAGAGATTTAAGCAGATCTGAAGACTGAGCTATCTAGGACAATGATGTAAGAAATAGGCTTCAGGCAGAGGAAACAGCAATATGTACTAGTGATTCAGAGCACAGTAGCTCTAGAGTAAGAATTTCATGGTTTGGATTCCTATTCCCTCACTTACTAGATTTGTGACCTTGGGCAAATCACTTCAGATCTTTAAACTTCAGTTTCTTCATCCTAAAAATGGGAATAATAATAATATTATGTCATGAAGATATTGCTAGAGTCAAATAAGAAAATGCAAATAAAGTTCTTCGCATAGCAATGTGCACACAGTAAGTGCTGAAACATGCTAGCCATCATAGTCTCTGTTATTGGTACCACAGTAGGTAGAAAGGGAAAAAAAGAAGGAACAGAAGTCTCTGAAGTCTCTTTTAGAAACCAGAGAAGTCTCTAGAAAGATTCTTGTCAGTGAACCAGACAAGTATTTTGAGGATTTCTAAAAATATTCCACCCCATCTGCTAATCCTTATTAAATACACTAGAGATGAATTATGGAGAAATTCATCAGATTAGTGTCTCATTTTTGAACCATGTTTTCAAAACAGCAAATAGGCATAGGAAAAGATCAGAACTTGTGCCTCACTTAAGCCAAGTTTTGATGTGGATGGGCAGCTTCAATTGGCAAAATTAAAAGATTTTTGTTGGTAGTATGAGGCCAATGTACAGATATTCATGATATGTAATTAAACAAAACATTTGTCTCTAGATATATTTCCTTAGAAACGTCAATAATTGACAAATTAATATTTGTCCACAAACAAAAATGATGTAGCTAACAAAATTTGTATTTTTCCAAATACATTTTGATGTAAATGAAAATTATGACTATTTTCTATACACAAAGTATTTTCCCCCTTTTTGCTCTTACTTTGATGCTGTTATTCTCTTGTTTCTTTATGTTATTGCTGTGGATATTTTATTGAATTGAAAAACTTCAATGCCAATATAAAACTCAGTGTTTTAAGAAATCATTGAAGATAGAGTCACCACTGGAAAATGAAATCTCAGTTTACTCCTCCAAACTTGAAGCAGTTGCTTTTGTTACCTGTAGCATCACTGATTCTATATATTATTTTTCACTTTTGAATTTTTTTCTTTTTATTTTACTTCACCAATGAGTTTGTCTATATAATACTCATAAAGTCTAAAAGCTATTTATCTCATAGTTTCTTCTATGAACTCACACTATTTGGAATACTACTGAAAAGTTTCTTAAATACTACTATAGTAACATTTATCAATACCTTATTATGTGCTAAGCATTACTCTTTGTTATAGATATTAACTCATTTAATTCTCACAACCATCCAATGTTATGGATACTATTTTTTTTTTCCATTTTACAAGTGGATAAACTGAGATTCTGGAAGGTTTCAGTAACTTACCATGTCACATAGCTAGTAAGTGGCAGAGAGAGCATGGAAAACAGAAAGTCTGGCTTCACAGTCTAGATCTTTAACCAACACACTAATTTGCTGCTCTGTGTAACAGATTCAATGCACACACACACACATGCACACAGTTTCTGCTCTGTGTATTTTATTTTGAAGACAATGAAATTATATTAGGTACACTGTGTAGGGAAATTGGAAAAGAACTGAAAATGTGACCTACAGTTTTATTGAGTTTTTTTCCTTTTTTATAAAATAAAATTTGGGTATACTGAATGAACATCACTATATTAGGGCTTAAAATTGAATAAAAAATGCCCGCAGATTGGGTAGTCAAAGGATCTGGGTCTTTGTCCCTGGGTGAATTAGTGTGTAAAGTGCAGTGGATGTAAGACAGTTATAAGCAGCACATTAGATGGCCAAAAGCAATATAAGTGGATCTATAAAATATTTTGATTGTGGTGAAAAATTTAGTAGTCAGAATGAGATATTTAACATAACGATTACATGAAATTAAAAACACATGCATCCAATGCTAAATAAACTTTTAATAAGAATACCTATGAATAGAAATAAACAATCCATGAAAAGGCTGCTGTTTAGGAAAATGGATTTGGGATAAAAGCAGTACATAAGAAAATATATAAACCAGGTGAGGACCTTGCATAGCTCAAAGATGGTAATGTGCCATGAATTAAGGCATATTATTAACTCAACTCACATCATCTGAAATACAAAGAAAATACAGAATGAAGGAAAGAAAGAATAAAGGAAAGAAAGAAGGAAGAAAGGAAAGAAAGAAGGAAGAAAGGGGGAAGGGAGGAAGAAAAAGAGAAAGATAGGATAAACAAACCTTAATTACTTGAAAAAACAGATTTTTTCAAAATAATGGAGATAACTTGCTTAACAATTTTATGTAGAAATTTTCATTCAAATTCGAACAAATTCATTGGATATCATAGTTTGAATATGGTGGCAAATCTGAAGATTTTTCAGTAGCTTCAATTTGAGATTCCAAAATAGCAATGCTACTAATGGCAGCAGCAACTGCAATAAAGTAAAGTGCCTGCCATTTATTGCTTGACAGCTGCAGTGGCAATGTTTCGCTTCATCAGGCCAGATCTCTGGTAGAGTACTGGGCATTTCTCCTGAAACTTGCCTCTAATATTTGAATCTATTTTTCTCAATGATTGTATAAGCCACTTAATACCTTTTATTAAAGGGCTTTTCTGTTTAAACCAGAGGAAATTTCGTTTGCAACTAAGAAAATAGACATTAAAACCAAAAAATGTTCCCCAAAGAGAAGTGTCACAGGCAACAGTCTTTTAAAGGAATGGGGATTTGGACCAGTGGTTTGACTGGTTGAATTTCATTGTAGCAAGAACCTATGTAGTTTTAAAGGATGGTAATCTAACAACACGGGGCATATGTCTTATCACCTCTGGTCACCTCAAATAAAGTGATTCTTGAGGATAATATTTTTGGTGACCAAATTCCATCTGTTTTAGTACCATAAAAGCATGAGAAATATAAGCAATATCGGAAGGATAGCCTGTGTCTAACTGCACTGCAGAATTTAAAGAAACAAAATTAGCTTCTCAAAGTTTAAATTATCTGCTCAAGTCATATTTAGATGATCAGAGAGTCTCCATTGCCGTGTCTCACGTCCTCTTAATGGTGAAAAGGATGACAGAACTGCACATCAAAAACAAGTATTATCCCACAGAATTCCTGAACTGCTAAAATGATTGACTTTATTGCCTTGTCTTATGAGAAAATGAGGCCACTGACCGGAAAAAAAGAGTGAAACCCTGAGCATTGGAATGTGGATATGTAGGAGAATACAGATGATTCAAAATATTCTCAACTTCTAAATCTTATTGAGTCTCTCCTGCTACCATTAAGCTGTCCCACACTTCACTGAAGAAGTTGTTCCTTCATGTCTTCAATACCTTATCTAAGATCATTAACTGATAGAAGGAAGTACTTGTCTTCCTGCTCAAACTTATTACTCCATCTGAACTCAAGATCCCAACATCCTCTTGGCAGCCAACTACCTGGTCAATACTGGAGACAAGAAGCTCCCTGAATATGAGTCTCACAAGATTCTGTAACTTAAATCTTCAAAAGCATAGGAAATATGTGTGAAAATGGATTCTATGTGTTCCTTACAGAGAAGCGAGAAACAATTTCATTCAAGCTGGTATAAATGCATGATTAGAGATTCTGGATCCAATGTCATTCTCCAGGTAGCTATCACAAGTGCTAAATGCTTCTTCAATTAGTTGACCAAAATCTGGACTGAAAGGTGGGCTAAGTTTTTAGATAAAGTTCAGATACTGGGAATTCCTTGTTTTAATGTAGAAGAAGGGATTAAATGACCTACTGAAATAGGAATGTTAAAGTGGATTTATTTTCTAAGACCTATGAAACTATCCACTAATTACATCTTTAGAAAGGACCCAGAAGACAATTTCATTACCATAATGATGAGAAATAAATTGATGAGGACAGTGCCACTTTTATAAATAAAATCTCTAAAATTGCTGTTCTCTATACTTGAGAACACAGAGGTTGAAGATGCAGTGAAATGATTTCTTGATTTCTTTAGGGTTCAAGTATGGCAGAGGCCAAGTAGTAGCACTTTACCACTAGAAGGAAAGTGGGAACAGATTTCATAATAGGCAGCAGATGTGAATGGAAAAAGTCTAGTACGATGGCATTTAGCGACTGAAATAATGGGCCATTTGATCTGTACCACTAATGATATGAAGGTCTGAGAAATACACATCAAAATTTAGTGACCTAGTTAGTCATGGTCTCTCACGAATTCCTAGACCTGATTTAGTCTACTTACCCTATAACCCCTAAATAAGAAGAGAAAGTTGACTGTCCTTAAGAAGGACTGTGCAATAGTAACATATGTTAACATTATACATTTTCCTTCTCAGTTTATCTGAGACGAATCTCTGGCCATTTCTAGATAAGTGGGAGGGGGGGTGTTACCGCCCAGATTATAAAATGTAGATTTCTGGATCTAAATTTAGATTTACAAACTAGGGTATAGAATATAGATTCCACAAATTATAGAAAACTGCCTCTGAGCTAACACTAATCCAAGTGAATCCGGAATACCAAGAAACCCTGATCTGAATGGAGGCTATGATGGTAATGTGATGAATGAGATTTTGTCCTGAGCCCATATTACAACTGGCACATTCAATTCTTTGATTATTTCACCAGGTTACTGGTGTATATTTGGAAGACTTTCTCTTCAACTGGAAGAAATGTCTCTTTGTCTCTGAGGCTCATGCAGTAAAAGCTGTAAAACTGTAGTAATGACCAAACTAAAGCATCTCCCTCCTGCCAAAAGAGTAAACACACACCTTTAGTGGATCCATGGGGGGAATGCAGCAATTAGTGTCACCATAAAAAGTAAAGGAATAAAGAGTGGGGATTACCAACATGCCGATTTAAATTACCTGTTTAATCTGTATAGAAGACAAACTAATCCTGGCAAACAAAAATACATTTAATCAAGTGGTGATTACAAATACAGCCAATAAGTTCTCTCCACTGAAGAAAATCAACAAAGACTCTCAGAATGATCATAGTAATAATCTAGCAAGTGACAATGAACATTTTTTTTAACATCTCAATCAATAGAGACCAACAGAAAACATTTGTTGCCCTCTTCTCAGGAACAACTATGTACTTTTACCATCTCAATTCAGCATTCTCTTAAATTTCCAACTCTACAGCATAATTTAGTCTCAGGAACCCTGATCATCTCCACATCCTGTGAGACATCATGCTGGACAATTACATGAATGGCATCAAATTGAAAGTACTTGATGAAATGGGATTATCATGTCCCCCAGACACCTTTGGAAGAACCAAGAAATAAAACCCTTCGAAATACAGTAATCACATTTCTTAGTGATATTTCTGATAGTCTGGGACAGGTTGGGACATTCCCTCCAAAGTGTTTGTTGCACTTTGCAACTCATATCATGTTAATCAAGTGCTGTGAGGAAAAAGTCCAAGAGTCTAAGACTATTTCAAAACAATTAAAATTTGGTCTATTTCAGCTCAGAATTAAGATTCTGTATCTTTGCAAATTAAAGTGTTAATACTTTTGGTTTTTCAGTTAGAATGAGCTTATTCTTTCTAGGGATAAAATATACATTTGCATATATTAAAAGAGCTTTATGATTTAATTCTTGATAAAGTATGCCTAGTGCAAAATTATTTTAAAGTAAAAATTTTTTAAATATGTTTATAGAAGAGCATTATAAATGCACACTCTTTTGTAAGCAGTTAATGAAACATTTAAAGTAATTGCTTCAATGGGATTTTTAATTTTCATCCTATGTTGATATATCACCCTCCATCTATCCATCTATCTAACAGATATATACTTTTAGATGCCCTAAAATAATAAAACAGAAGAACAACAGGTGAGAACAACAGAAGCATTGTCATGTTAATAATCTAAATGCTTTTTTCTATAAAGAAAAATTACTAAATGTACATCAATTTTTTAAAACAAGGCACTGCATAGAAAGACAAAATCACTAGAAAACTGGAGGAGCTCAATGAATTTTATTCCTTTTCTAAGTTTGAGTTTAATAAAGCACAGCTTGTATATCCATTATTTTATCCACTTTGCAATTTGACTATTAGAGTTCTTTATGTGATTAAAGTATTCACATTTCCGTGAGATGTTACGGAAAAACCCGAATGAATCTTTTGGCCAACGCAGTATTTTCCTATCACTTTCCCCTTCTCACACTGTTCTTTTACCTTTTTGTCTTTTTTAATACATCTTTATTGCAGTATAATTGCTTCACAATACTGTGTTAGTTTCTCTTGTACAACAAAGTGAATCAGCCATATGCATACATATCCCCTCCCTCTTAAGCCTCCCTCCCACCATCCCTAACCTACCCCTCTAAGTTGTCGCAAAGCATCAAGCTGATCTCCCTGTGCTATATTGCTGTTTCCCACTAGCTATCTATTTTACATTTGGTAGTGTTTATATATTTCGATGCTACTCTCACTTTGCCCCAGCTTCCCCCTTCCCCCACCCTGTGTCCTCAAGTCCATTTGTAAATTACTTTTTTTTCCTCAGTTTCCCCCTTCATATGTGTTTATATTTCTTGACCATGATAATCCCCGCAATAACTCTGTAATTCTTTCCTTGTCAACCTAAGTACTTATGCTACATTTTACAAGGCCCATAAATTCCAACTAATTATAGTATTTAGCTTTTCTTAAAACTTCATCTTTTGACTTGACTATTAAATTACATGCAAAAATAGTATCATTTGAATTCAGGCAACACGCAAAAGCAAGATGCTAGACTCCATAATGATTTAATAGCTGGAAAAATGTCTTAAATGCTGTATAAACATCCATAAATTAATCATTTAATCACTATCCTCGGCACGAAATCATTATTTCCTTTTATAGACTGAGCCAGGGTTATCTAATCAGTTTCAGTTTCTAGCTTAATGCACGATTCTCATCTTGAAAAAATTACTATTTTTTTCTTCTTGTACTTGTTGAATATAATTTTGAATCTGGACAGTTCATATATCACATTCTTGTCACAAATATAAATCAATCAGAAAATGACAAAAAATTATAAAGTTGAGATAAATCAATTAAGAAACAAATGCATTTCTCAAAAAACACTCCTTAGAGGAGAATAAAACTAATGTTGGAATCTGCTGAAAGAAGTTTTATATAAAAACCGCATATGGTACAGATAACTTTCTTCAATTTAATGCTGAAGAAAAATTCAGACATTAAAACCAACTACTACAGCCCACTTTCTATAATGATGGTACTTGATAAATGTCCAGCATAGTGGCATTGAATCTAAGAGCTTTTAGGAGCTACTTGAAGTTAATAATTTTTGTGGAAATTGAGACTTAGTTGGTCTGAAATGTCAGATACTGCGAAAATCTCCCTTCTTATTTTGATTTTTTTTGGGGTAGTTTTGTGGTGATTTTACACTATGTGTACTCTGAGAACTTGGGGAAAAGAAGCAGCAACCAAAAGTTTCTGCTCTGAATACAAATGTTTGTTTTACATGATAGCCATGCCTTGAACAGCTGGATAAAAATTATTCTTTCTTGATATTTAAGGTATTTATAGTTGAAAAAATAAAAAACACACTTTGCAGTCCTAATAGGCCAGCAAGTCAAAGACAACTAGACCAAACATTTATTAATAACATCATTTAAAAAATAAACGGTCATTTCTTACATCTAGTTCATCAGAGAAATATCTTTCAAAGAAAGTTATGCAAGCTTAGAAAATGTCCTCCCAAAGGGATACAACTCTTAATGATTTTTCAATATGCTTTCAATATGTTAATGAAAGATTCACAGGTAGAACCAAGTAAGCTTGAAAGACGTTGCATATGAAGCCTGAAATCAAATGTTTAATGCCAGTATTTTTCTGATGTGGGAAGGCAGTTCACATTCACAGAGCACTTGTGGCATCTAGACACTGCGATGGAAAATCAACATACACTAGTATTGCCAGAAGCTGAGTCTATACTGAAGGAAAACCTAATTTTCACTATTTTTGTCTAGCTCTTTTTAGCACTTTTATTAGTTCAACCTTAGGTTAGGGAGTAAATGGAGAAAATATAAAGGATTCACTGAGTACAGTGGTGTATACATGTACCGTGTTTTTTCTCATGGAATAAAAAATGCTATTGGCATGTATTCAACATGGATGAGAACATCTAGAGTGCTTAGAATGATTCTTAGTGAATTACGCACATACCTGTATATTATCTGGGACACTTTTGAATGTTTTCTTCAGTTTTATCACTCAAACATAACTATGAACTCAATAGCATGTGTTTTCTTTTTTTTATTCTCAAGAGATAACCACGTCATTTACCTGACACATCCAATAATTCAAATTATTTCGGCCAAAACTTGATTACCAACAGCATTCTCTTGTCAACCAGATCATTCCACCACCTACAAACTTATACTAACATTATACGAATTAAGTCTGATTCGATTCAGTCAAACACATCCTATTGCATTGTGAGCTCTACCGGCAAAGATGTCCTCACCCACAAAAGCCCACCTGAGGTAATTATGAGGTAACAAACTTATGCGCTTGGACTGAGAGTTTTGGCCAAAAAATAGAAGGAAAGTTACATTTAATGCCTCTTTCCGCCCATGTACTTGCTGTTGACAAAAACAAGTTATAAGTTACCCATAGGCTTTGAATGACTCTTGCCACATAATGAGTTATTAATTCAGCCATAGTTTATCTTTGGTTTTTATTTTAACAGAAAATAATTCTTCTATATTGTTTACTTAAAATTAAATATTTGAGGGGAAAATTTAGGGGAATTAGTAGTTCAAGCAGAACTATTTTCCCTACTCCTTAATAATTACTCCCTAATATTTCCAAGATCTTCATATGGCATATAGATGTATCTTCACATGTATGGTGGTTGTACAATCGTTCATAGTTATTTTAATTTTGATAAGTGGATTTATCAAAAAATTATCTCATGCATTTTTATTATAATAATAATAGAAATAATAAGAAAACCCTATTTCAATCTGCAAAGAAAATTCAGATGTGGTGCCAAACAAACAAACCAACCTGCCAGATTACCTGCTAAATTAATGAACTAAACAAAAACACCTGAAGTAAAACAACAAAAATGTAGATCTGAGCTGTAATTATTGCACTGTGTGAAGTTATGGGATAAAAAATTTTGCCACAAATGGATTTGAGCCAGAAATGTATTTTTTAATGAAAACATTCAATTAAAGCCTATCTTTTTTTTTTTCTGTCCATGGATGTGTCTGCTAAGAAAGCCTTAGCTTTTATTTGCTTAGAGCTAAGATAAAGCATTTCAAGATGTATTTTACTTTAAGTCCTAACCCTCTGGATAATGAGAAGTCATCTCTCATGTCTCAGGCAACTTTGCCCTGAGCTGTGGAGATGACTGACAGTGCTCGACCTAAGGTACATGATTTAGTTAGACATCACACTTACCTGCTTGATTTGTGGTTACATTTACAGACACATACTGCCGGGCTCCTGGGCTCAAGTCGGACACTCCATTCACTGCCTCAATCTCAAAGGTATAGTTTGTGTGAGCAAGCAGATCCACCATCATGACAGAGGTGTTTTTCAGGCCGATTTGCTGGGGGAGGTACCTGACATGACCGCCACACTCGTCACACACACCTGCATGTGAGTTGCACTTCTTGCATGCAATATAATATGACACATCTTTCCTTCCACCAGTGTCAGCAGGAGGAATCCATTCCAGAAAGACACTAGTTTCATTAACATTTGAGATGGCATTCCGAGGAGCTGAGGGGGGTCCTGGTTTGCAAAGTAAAGTGAAAAAAACAAATTTTGAGATGATAAAATTAAGCATTGTTTACTACACAAATCTCTGGTCTGAAGGAAACAAAATGGATTTGCAATCAATCTGTTAAGCAGGGAGAATGCAAGAGTCATCAATTTGTAGTAATCTTTGAAAAATCTTGTTATACCTTTGTAGAAACAATAGTGGGGTTGGTATACTATAGAAATGACTTATCTTGGCAAAGTTGCAAATTCAAATAAAGATGTTTTGCTTAGTGTATATGTAAAGAATTATGGAGTAAAAATATTTATGCAAAAAATGTTAAATAAAATTATGTATTCAAATAGTGGCAAGTTCTTTGGCAAGTCCAAGGACAAATTCTCCTTGGGGATTGAACAGATTACTTCCTCAGTGATACTCATCTCTGAAACCTAGGAAGTAAACATGAAGGATTTACTAAGCAATGAGCACAGGTAGAAATAGGATTTATTAGTGTGGCTCTTGACTACAAATTCCACAAAAAGTAGAAAAGTAGCCTTAGTTTATCTCAAAATAAATTGCATAGCTACCGATAAACCACCAACAGAATTTGGAACCTCCCTCATATGTCAAGAAAGAACTAGGATTTAAGTAGTTGATCAACATTGCAATCTGTAATAAGAGTTTGCTTACTTTGATATTGCTTTAATATTGTGTTTCTGCAAAATTGTGAATTTTACTTAATTGGAAACCTAAAATTTATTTTAAAAATAATTCTCAAAAACACAATAAGAGGAAAAATGAACATGTTCTGACCTTGAAAGATCAGCAGAATAAATTTATATATAAATAAAAAATAATATTCATGTGTATATTACTTTATTTCTGAAATAATAGTTAGCAGACTAAAGAGAATTAACCTTGTTTACATAGCAATTGTAACAAATGTATTACTCTGGTGGGGGACGTTGATAACGAGGACAAGCTATGAATGTGTGCGGACAGGGGATACATGAGAAATCTCTACACCTTCCTCTCAATTTTGTTGTGAACCTAAAACTGCTCTAAAAAATAGAGTCTTTAAAAGAATTCATTGCATCATGTCTGACTCTATAGTAGATTTTTAGATACTCAGTTACAACTTCAGTCAGCTGTTAATATTATATGATCAGATGTTCTCAAAGAGAAAATACATTTATATTTGTTTCAGACGTAGTAAAGATTTCCCAACAGGGAATAAAATGGACTGTGATGGTAGTTGAATGGTTCATAAGCATAAATTAAGCTACTTAGGATGACATAGCTTAGTTATCTTAATATGTGCTGTCTGTTCTAAATATAGAAATTAATGTTAATTTCTACCTAACATTTATTAAGCCATGACTACTGAGGACTAAATTTAAAAGTAATAAGAAAGCTACGTACCATTTATAAAATGTCACTTAAAATTAAAGAACCCCATAACGTAAAAGCTGCCAGTTTTGACAAAACAATCTCCACTTTAGTTATATTTGTGGTTGAACCCTGTGAATTTTTCCATAAAACCTCACACACTTCGATATAAAACAGTCACTTTTAAGTTGAAACAAATACTTAAGATGGAAATACAAGTGGTTTTTTTTTTTTTCTATTCCCTCTACCTTATTTATTTAATAGTGGAAGGTTATGGAGAAAATGTAATTTGAGATCAAAATGTTACAGGTCTACTTGTGAGAAAAAGGTAAAATATAATTGAAATTTGTCTACTTCAAAAAGATATCAAACTTCTGAGGGTTTTTTTCTACCAACTGAAATACACCCCTCAGTTACCACCTTTCCTCTAAATCTGTAAAAACTGCATCAGAGTCTGACTCTTTTTCTTGACTCTGCTACTAACAGCCCCTCAGCATGTGGGTGGGGGCACATATGCCTCTCAAATTCAAAATAAAACTCATATTCAAGGGAATCCCTAAAGTAGAGGTAACCAGTGGAGATTGAGACTGACATGCACCTAAAAATAATGTAATGAAATTTCACTGTCCTGCTAATAGATGTGATGCATGAACGAAAGTAGAGCTGTGAGAAGTACCCTCAATTTGAACAGATTCATTAGGAACTGAATTTTGTTTGATTTTCTTTTCCTACAGGTTTATAACATTTTGTTGTCCAGAGTACCAGAAAAAAACATTAAAAGTAGTTGAAACCATAAATTTAATAGCAAAGAGCCAAAGAGACATCAATCAAGCCATCTCATCTGTTCAAGGGTATCATCATATGAAGAATTTGTGTTATTATGAATGCAACTAAGAACAGAACACACACACTCACAGATTATATATTAGAAAGATCTTCTACAGGACTCCCAATAGTCTTTTTTGAGAAATGCATACAAATTAGTGTTCTTTTGAGACACAGTATTAGAAACTCACACACCTGGAGACAGAGAAAATATAAAGCCTCAGGTCCTAAAAGAAAGCTAAGCAGTCCTTGCCACCAGAGCAGGGTTCTCCACCATTCCCAAACCTAGTAAATTTACAGAAAGGGGGGCTCACATTTGTGCTGAGAAAGATAAAGGTCATGCATGGACTACTTAAAGAAAGAATACTTACAAAATTAATAAAATTTAAATAGGTCAAGATATGGTTTTCTCTCCCTAATTTACCAAACTACAGTCTAGCCAACACTCCCCCCCCGCCCCCCGCCACTATTTGGGCTTTCTTTTGCTCTGAATAATTGAAGCAATTTCCACTGAAACCAATATGCATCACATGCAATCATTGTTTATATCTCCTCAATTCAAATGTATCCTCTCAAAAAATGTATATAATAATGTCATTTACTTATTTGAAGAGGATTGTTTATAATTAGTAATCATCTAACCCATAAAATTATCAGAATGTGATAAAGAATGATCTTTAGCAATATAGAGTTAATTAACATCAATGATTTGAGAAATTATGAAAATATGTTTCGCTGACACGATGAAACTGACACTGAAATTCAGATAAAATTTCAGTTTGTGATATTTAAGTAAAGAAATTGTATGTCTTTATGTATGATACCCGTGAATACTAAATTTCAAAAAAATGTGTCTTCATCTTTGAAAGCACCTACAACTTACTGGGATCTAAAATAGTAAAACATGGGACATCATGGAAACTGAATGTTATGGGGAGATGGGATTCACTGTTCTTCCCTTCAATTTTCTGTTTTTGTTTGATCTGCTATAGAAACTATGGTAGAAAAACTAAAGAAGTATTGCCATGAAGCAAACTAACACATAAATTTGTTTCCTTCCCAGAAACATGTGGAACACTAGAAAAACAAAAACACCAAAACATTGATAGATGTGGATGTACCCACTGCAACTGTTGGAATTAAATGTTTAATATTCATCTACTCATTATAAGATTACCTGATCATATAATTAATAACAGTTAAGGACACTCACTGTTAATAAACACAACAGCTACCTGAAAATCCTAGTTGACAACTGATTTTATATTTGACTCTTAAATATGATTTGCCAACCCCCAGTTCTCCATGTTTGTGTAGAGTTTCCTGTCTTCTTTTATAAATGACCTTCTCATTGGTCTTTGCAGCTTAGTGGGCCAGGTTAGAACAAGAAGGTAGAAGTGCCATGTACTGCATGTTTTTGTGATCAGAAAGCTGCCTTGGAAGACGAAGAGAAAGAAAAATTAAAAAGGTTTACCGGAAACGGAAAAATGGATTTGTCAAAGTCATGTTTGTCTATCGTGAACACTAAAATAAATCATAAAATAAAAGGAAAAATTCCATATTTGTGGCTCAGATGTTGAATTTGAAATGAGGGAAAATGGATGCTTCTCACAGTAAGTGATAAAAAAGACTCAAATTTCTCAATGCTTACTCAAGAAGGTTGAAATCTGGTGAAATACTATATTGGAAGATTAAACATTATGCCTGTTTTAAGGGAAATGGTAATAGAATGTAACAGGCTCCATCATGCTCTTTCTTCAAACTGGTGAAAGTTAGCATCACCAAATGTCCATGGGTTTCCTTACTTGTGCATGCCATTGTGGGTGGATCAGACTCCCTCCTGAAATAATCCTTTTCACAGACACAAGAGGTTGAAGCTTCCTCATGGGTATAACTGTGAGGTGGACATTTGCTGCAGCTCTGGCTGTGAGGTGAAGCTTTGAAGAACCCAGGTCTGCACACTGTCAAAAGAAATAAGAGACTAAGCTTTTCCCTGGAACAGATGCAGTGTTTGTTTTGTGAATAATGTCATTATTTTGACTAGTATACACAGATTACATATAACACCATCTTTTCATTAATTTCAAAAATTTTTCATCAGTTTCTGAATCATAAATAACAGGCTATTCATTCAGATAATTAAATATGTATTTTAAGTATTTAAATTACACATGTTGGAATAGATATATTTTTAGTGATTTTTATGCTACAGGAGCTTATAAGAAATTATATTATAAAAGGTAAATACTCATGTATTTAAAACTGAAGAAGTGCTTTGAGTATAATTTTCATTTATGCTATTATTAATACAACTTATGTTGAAGAAACACAAAATTTCCACTATGCTCAGAGAATGTCATGGTACACAGTAGTTACTCAAAATTTTGTTGTTGAATTAATAAATAAACCAATTAGTAGGTGCTAAAAGCTTCACAAAATTCTGTTAGAATGGAGAGAATGCATAATTGAGCTGGTATATCATTCACATTATTATTAATTCACATTATTATTATTATTATTATATTGATTCCAGGAGGAGTCAGATTTTAGGCATTTGTTTTACATTTTACTCCATTTTAGAACTTTTCATTCAGATTCTTACTGATTCAACATGCATCTATTCTAATATCAGTCATGTTTATACTATAAAAATTATAATGCTCTACAAAGGGGAAAAATTGTGCCTTATTCAATTTTCCATTCACAGTACTCATCACAGTGTTTGACCACAGAAGGTGTTCATGTATTGTTATGTAATGCACACATGAGTAAATGGCATGGCACGAAAAATGTCACTGAACTACTTAGAATCACATGAAGAAAATGTTCTCCGACATTTTTCTTAAGTTGGTGGTCAGGTAAGTAAATGCTAACAAAGTAAGTCTCTTTATTCTGTAGATTCCCTAGACTTTTGTATCTTTCTTTCTTCTCAATGGGTAATAAAGCCAAACTTCAATATTCCAATTGCCCATTATGGACAAAGTAAAGACCATCAACCTGATGGTTTGATTACTTTTTAGAGCTTAGTTAACATAAAGCTAATCAACCATCTACGTTTTTTCATATTTTGAAAACTCACTATATATACTTAAGAGCATTTATTCAAGTATCAATGAACATTTGCTAAGCTTAAAGATAAACTTGTATTTCAAAGGAATTTTTTGATAGACATAATGAATTGGGGCCAATTTTCATGTGCTATAAATGATCTGGGGTTTTAGTAATCCATGTTAAGGTTTTCTGCCATCCCCATGAATAATCAGGAATTGAAAAAAATGAGAAGGTACTTTTTCAGTAGATCTAATTATAGCTATAGTAAAGCCTTAATGCTCTCATAAATTCAGAGCAAATGTGAAGGTATTTGAAAGATAAGAAGAGCTTTTTGATAATATTAGGGACATTCTTGTAGTTAAATGATTAGGAGAAGATTTAAAATATTATTTTTCTTATAATAGGATTGCTGTAGCAACCAGTACCATTCTTAGCTAAGTTACCCAATTTTTCTTCTTTCATCCTTTTTAGTAAAACTATTCTCACTTCAAACACGATTTGCTCTCAGACATGAACTGTCGATCTACATATTCTGCATATTTGGAACTCATTTATCACTCATGAAACAAAAGTCATTTCTTTTTAATGAGTGCCTTTTAATTTAAAAACTTTATATGATATCACATATTACACTATTTTTCAACCCTCCATGGTAACTTTGGAAATAGGAAACAATATAAATGTAAGTAAAAAGTAGATAAATGTATCTTTCTGTTCAGTAGTTGAACAAAATGCTTTCAGCAGGTGTGGGCCAGAAAGTTTCCTTGCTACTGGGTTATGAAGGTAAAAAAGATAGACATGGCCCTGCCTTTATGAGTCTTAAAGGTACTGTAGGAATAATTATAAATATGATTATTCTAGGAAAGAGAAAGAGCTTGGGAGTGAATATGGACACTTAATTTAGACTGGGATGTCAAAGAAGACTTCCCTTAGGAAGCAGAGTCTCTGCTGAGATGTAAAAGATTAGGAAAATTATCCAATTTGAGGAGTACTGCAGTGCCTTCAAAGGACCAAAAGAAGAGGAGGACCAATAGGGATATGAAAAACACTAAAATATTGATCAGGGAGATAGTAGGAATAAAGAAGCAGAGATGAAGTTAGGGAAGAGGATACCAGGTCAGAAACACCTTATGGCTTTTATTATTTGGGACTTTTATTTAATGGGTAAAAACAGGTCATTACAATGTCTTAAGCATGGAAATAATAAGATCAAAGTAGTGTTTAAGAGATCATTTCACTGTAGCACATGCAATGGACTGGAAAGGAACATGGTTGGAGGCATTTGGCCTTTTTGTTTCGTTGCATTGGTCCGAAAATGGACAAGAGTGGATCCAATGGTGATAGATAAGAGTAGGTAAATTCAGGAGATGAATATGAGGTAAAATCAGCAAGATTTCATGATACATTTAATTGATCAGATTCACGAGTGATAAATCTTAAGAATGACTCTAAGGTGCTTGGCTTAAACTGCACTGGCAATACTGGTACAATTTTCTCAGAGCACACTAGATCTGAAATGTATTGGGGGAAGATAATAATTATGTCTAAAGCATTATTTAATTTGAGGTGGCTAAAGAAATCCAAATAGAGGTATAGAGAGGAAAACTGTAGGGTTTAATGTTGTCCAAGAAAAATATCACAAAACCATAATTATCCATTGTCTTCAAATCATGCCCCTAAATCCAAGTGAGACATGCAATGCTGCTACACAATCTTAGTATTATTTTCTTAGTTAACTTCAGTTCCCACTATTGAAAGGATTATTTTGTAGCTTTTCCTCTTTCTTCTAAGTCCTTACAAGCTCTGTTCCTTTGTGACTCTCATGGTATATTTGTGTGTGCACGCTGAGAAAATAGAAGTCATCAGAGAGGAACTTTCTTATTTTCCTACCACCAAATCTCCAAGCCTATATGCACCTTTCTTCCTGTTAAAATGGAAATGTCTTTGCTCTTATCAAAAAAAAAAAAAAAAATCTTTATTTGAATTAGGAACTGTAACTCTTTGAGAGTAATCTTCCAAGTGTCTACTATCCCTTTTACATGCTCAGGGGCACTCTCAATCAATCTCTCTCTCTCCCTTTCCCTCCCTCCTGTAGTCATTAACAGGAGCCTAATACAATTTCCAGAACTCATCAATGGAAACAAGTGAAGCAAAACAAAATACATAACAACAACAAAACTATCAATCTCGCATGACCCCATTTCTCCCCATGGTAAAAGTTACCAAACAGTTTGGTTTCCATGCAGAACACAATTCCTTAAATTATTTTTCCATACATGCATATCCACCTCCTCATTTTAAGTCACATGTTGACACACTCCACTCCACTGCCACTGCTTTTATTAAGAATGTAGCCTACTTGTTGCCATACTTCTCCACAGCATTTGATCATGTCCTCTTTTGGGAAACTCCAGTTAATTTTCCTACAAAATGCTAGCATAGCCTACAAGTTTCCACACAATATTTAAGAAACCCTTTAAATGTGACCTCCTTCCGCACTCACTATCTCCATTCATACTAACCTACTTGCAATTTCCAGCACTTGAGAAACTCCTTTATCTGCCTCTGAATATTGCAGGAAAAGCATTCCAGGCCAAAAGACAAGAAATGTAAATTGGGGGGGGGAGGTAAAAAAGCTTGTAGTTCATGATAAACTTGGATTTAATCTGAACACATTTGGAAGGCTCTGTGTGTATTATTATTTTCTTTTTTTGAGGACATTCTTTCTGTTAAGAACTGTGGCAGGGAATATTTGTACTGTGGTGAGAAAATAAAAATTATACTCTATACCCTGAAGCTATGATATATTTGGGAAACAGAAAATAAATAGTCATAAAAAGTAAAATTTACTTTTTACATTTTAATCATGACAATATTCAACAAAAATTATTTAGGTAAGCAGTAAAATTTCTCTAAATTCCAACTTGATATAGTTCATTCAAAATAAAGGAAGCTTCTGGAGCAAAGCTGTTTCACATGACACGTCACCTAAATATTTGAAAATACTATGCAAGTTCACTCAAGTTGGACAAGAAACGGGAGAAAAAAATGCATCCTATGTTAACATGTTTCATTAAGATTATCTTAGCAGTCCTCTGGAGGCACAGAAACTATTTTTAATAGTTCTTATTCTGTCCATGCTTCAAGTCTCATTTTAAGTGCTACGTTTTTCTTTTTCTTTTTTTTTTTTTTGCGGTACGCGGGCCTCTCACTGTTGTGGCCTCTCCAGCTGCGGAGCACAGGCTCCGGACGCGCAGGCTCAGCGGCCATGGCTCACGGGCCCAGCCGCTCCGCGGCATGTGGGATCTTCCCGGACCGGTGCGTCCCCTGCATCGGCAGGCGGACTCTCAACCACTGCGCCACCAGGGAAGCCCCAAGTGCTACATTTTTTTTCTGATGCTTGTGCTAAATCCATGATTACATATTGTTTCCTTACACATCCTTTAGAACTTTGAACCATTTGTTTAGCATCTCTTTTATGGTAGATAGAAAATATTTTGCCAAAATTCTATGTGTATGAATTCTTATCTACTCCCAACCCATATAAACATTCTGGAGAATGGAAACTGTTCATTTGATTTTCATCATATGAAGCATAGTTCTTTGTATTGAGCACATATTCATCAGTATTTACTGGTATAAGCAGTACATTTGCGTCTTTCTTAGGGTCTAAATGGTATGGCAGGAACTTAAAAAAGCTGGTAATCAGAGTTGTTTAAATATTAAGTTCTGGCAAGTAAAAAATAATATTTCATCTGCACTCACTACTTTAGAAGTTTTGCACACATTACCAACACTAACTCTCATATGTATCAGTTTAAAAGCAAAGATGTTATAGTCAGTTTTCAAATTTAAACATAAGATGCATGTCATCTATATTCAAATTAATGAAGGCTGTCATTTGTTAAAAGTGTGAAAAGGTGCTGTCTACTCTGATTAGGAATTTTTAAAAATCCTCAAAATTACCAAAAATGTATAGTTGACAAGTTAGGATTTTTTCAACTATTTCTTGTCATTTAAATTACTTTTAATGTTTCCCAAATATTTTCATGTTAAAGGTCCTTCACTCTTGGGATACTTAAATGAATCCACTTTACAATTCAAAGTCAATACTCCAGAAGCATGGTCACCAAGGAAAAAAATTATTTAAGTAATGTAAAAAATACTGTTTTAGTAATTTATAATTAAATTATAATTCTCCCCATTAGAATTAAAATATACAGATCATTTAAATATATATATAAATAAATATATATGTGTAGAAGGAAATGAGAATAATAAATGCACAGACTGCTGTTGTCTATAGAGTTCAAGATATAATTAACCTTCAAAAATGTCATTAGATTTATCCAATTATACTTTATTAAGAATGACAGAAGGGCTTCCCTGGTGGCGCAGTGGTTGAGAGTCTGCCTGCCAATGCAGGGGACACGGGTTCAAGCCCTGGTCTGGGAAGATCCCACGTGCCACGGAGCAGCTGGGCCCGTGAGCTACAAATACTGAGCTCTGCGCGTCTGGAGCCTGTGCTCCGCAGCAAGAGAGGCCGCGACAGTGAGAGGCCCGCGCACCGCGATGAAGAGTGGCCCCCGCTTGCCACAACTAGAGAAAGCCCTCGCACAGAAACGAAGACCCAACACAGCCAAAAATAAATAAATGAATAAATAAATTTAAAAAAAAAAAAAAAAAAAAAAAGAATGACAGAAAATCACTATGAACAAGATTTTTACCATAGTTCTATCATATGTGAATTGTCAGAGAATATAAGCTATGTCAAATTCGCTTTTTAAATAGATTTTTCAAAATAAGGTGCCCACAAGATAGTTAGCTGAAATTTAAAAGATGTGTTAATTAAGAAAAACAGCATAACACAACATGCTAGAAGGAAGTTACAACTCAAAATATATCCAATAATATTTATACCAAAATTTAACAGTAATAGCAGATTTATCCTTACATTTAAAATATATGCTCAGTAAAAAAATAGGTACTGTGTTAAAACACTGACATTAAAATAGATTTTCAACTAGGTAACATTTCTTGAATGCTTGCAAACAGAAACATGAGAACTAACCTATTTTAGAATCTAGAATAGGCTAATTAGAATCTAAGTTTAAATGATTGAAAGCAATAAGGCTAATTTGAATATTAGAAAACAATATCAGAGAAGAACAAGAATACTATTGATAAATACTTTAAATATATCTCTTTCTCTAGATATATATATAAATTAGGCTCACCAAATATTGATAGACGCTCAAAGGAATTACATAATATTTATAAATAAAAAGTAAAATTAATTGCTACATATCCTTTACATATTCACTCATTCAATATATGTATTAAACCAAGCTTGTATGTCATAAATTGTACTGGACATATAAATATAAGTAAAAACTACTCATTGCCATTATTCCATTAAATAACTCAGTCATGTGGCTATTGCTTACATGTTGTCTGGCACATATTTAGGCATTCATTACTTGTTTAATGTTTAGTATTAATACACACATTTTTAAAAGACACTCAAAATGACAATTTAAATATAGCATCCTGTGTGTGTGTGTCTGTATGTGTGTGGAGACAAAAAATTTTTGTCTCTCAGTAAAAGATATTTGCACACATATTATTATAAATTATAGTTATATATAAAATTATAACTTTTCTATATTTATTAAGTTATATTTTATATTGTAAATTATAAATAAAATATAGATGTGTCACTTTAGAAATTGTTTAGGATTGTATTACTCTCAGATTTTTATGTTCTAAATCTATGTCATTTATAGAAGTGCTGTATCATGTAGGGTCAATGATCAATTCTACTGAACTGAACTCCCTCTCATAGTCTAGGGTAAGACACCTCCCCTATAGGTCACAAAAGAGCAGAATATCCTTAAATTTAGTAAAAAAATGTATTATGTACCAATATTACCTCCTATCCTACTTTATTTCTAAGATCAGAACTTCCATACTTCATAACTAACAGCTAGCAACATTAGAAAATACTTAAAATTTGAAATATACTGAATAAGTTATGTATAGATAATATCTATGTACTAAATAACCTGGGATGGAATATTTGTCATGCTCAAGTAATGCATGTTGATTGAATTATTACTTAAAATTATTCCTTGATGATGATATTGTTTTCTAAGATAAAACAGTTAAGCTAAACTAATTTCAGTTTCACAAGTTTAAATACCAAGAGTCCTGTGGAGTATTCATGAAAAGACATTATGCAGTGATATGATGATGTATCTTTCCACTTTGGCAACATGGACATTTTGAGATATAATAACTAACCCATGAAGCCCTCTGTGGTTTGGAATGGACTGACACATGGCCCCTAAACTGTGTACAGCTGTAATTCACAAGACTTCCATTTTATATTTATCTAACAATCTCCACTAAAATAAAGGCCACAGAATTTCAGCGACTCTTCAAAGACTTCCATAACCAATGTATACAAGGATGAACATTTATTGAAAATAATAGAATCCATGGTATCTCTCAAAGCAGAGGTTATAATTTCCCTTTAATTTTTGATTAACTGGATTTCTCTCCAATAACAAATTGCTATAGATAATTTTAAAGTTGTATTTTAATTGTTAATTTACTGGACACATTTTATTGCTGTAATTTCAATAGATACTTAAGATGCTGAGCAGTTTTGTTCTCCCAAACAAATACCAACATGCTTTAGTAATAGTGTGTATAGGATATGTATGAAAGTGTATGTGAATGTGCAAAACACTTGATATTTGGTTATATATTTTCAACTTCATTTAAAAATTAATTCCCTGGTGGCGCAGTGGTTGAGAGTCCGCCTGCCGATGCAGGGGACGTGGGTTCGTGCCCCGGTCCGGGAAGATCCCGCATGCCGCGGAGCGGCTGGGCCCATGGGCCATGGCTGCTGGGCCTGTGCGTCCGGAGGCTGTGCTCCGCAACGGGAGAGGCCACAACAGTGAGAAGCCCACGTACCACAAAAAAAAGAAAAAAAAAATTAATTAGATAAAATTAATTTAAAATTTTAATCAGATAAAGATTTGGGAGTTAAAAAGTATTTATGTTGTTAAAATGAACAGAATCCAACACAACATTTGTTTTGAAGTGTATGCAAGGTCTGGCCCAGGGTCTTGACCTTGACAGCTATGATAAAAATAGTGCTTTCTGTTATGAACATTTCACCTTGTACCACTGGGCATTACATCTCAGTTCACTAACTCAGAAGATGATACCACCAGAGTAACAAAATCATATATCCTTTGATATGATGATAAAGTACAGATTAAGTATGTACCATTTTGAAATAAAGAATAAGCCACTCTTTGTAGTATAAATTAATTAGTGATAATTTTCTCCTTAAAAATCAAGCAACAACTACAACAAAGGAAACTTTACTCCTCAGTCCATTAAGAGAATCGCTCCCCAGATTGGTTATAATTTGACTTTAACTAAAATGTTAACAATGCAGTTCTCTTTAAAAAGCATAGATATAGAGAGATTAACTACAGTAAGTATTTGAAAACTATAATTTACATTAAAAGAAAAGAAATATTTAAAAATTGCCCTGATTATTTGCAAGAAAGTGTGCTTGGATATAGGAGGTAGCTGGTTTATATGAACATAAATACAATGAAGGCAGTATAAAGGATACACCTAAGACATGCAGTCATTCTAAATTTTCTCCAGATTGCACACTGAGACTTAAACTGAATCAAGCCATTTTGCAAATGTTTAATCCATATCTATGAAATGTTGTCCTTTTAAATTGAAAGTCTGTGAATTAGCAAAAGCAACTGGCTAGTGAAGTTAATTTGGCAAAAGCAGCTACATATTTACCCCTAATTTTCAGTGTTCAAGTGTCCTATTGGGTTTCAAATTAAACAATTTCAAACGTCAACATTAGGGGCACAATGCTTTACTCACAGAATAGAAAATTCATGCCCAAAATAACTTAGTAAAGACTGTCCTTTAATAGTATATCTTATTTCTAGAAACTTCAAGCAGGCAAAATCTGAAATATATTTCATAGCATTATATATTACATTATCTTTATTTGTCTATGTTTAGCTCACATATTTTTTCTTCTTAGTTTAATGTGATCGGTGCTATAGAATTTCTCAATCATTCCCAGAGTTTATTTTTATGTCTTAGCTATCTGGTGATCTCAATTTCAAAACCAGAATGAGGCTTGGCTTTTTTTCAAAAGTCAAAGCAGAAAGAAAAAGGAAGCCAGAAAAAGAATAACTAAATGGCTGGTCTCAAGGATGATTACAAAGCAGGTTCTTTACTTCATAATATGGAAATTTAGACTTCAAGATTATAATCTCAATTAAAATTAGATTATGTTTTAAAGCATATTCCTTTCCACTGTCACTTTACGGTTACCATCCTGCCAGCATCTCACCAAACATTTTCTTTTATAATTACATGATATAGGAACAATAATTACAGTAGCCATACTAATAAAATAACATATATTCAGCATGACCACTAGTGCTAGTCAATAAGTGGAACTCTACACAGATCCAGATCATTTAATTAGGACAATAATAATACGAAGTCAGTGCTATTAATTCCATTATATAGGTACCAGGCTAAGCAATGTGCCTAAATTCTTAGAACCAGCCAGTAAGTAAAGAATCTGGAAGTTCAGCACCGGAGTGTCTGGTAACACAGCTAAGCTTTCTCACCATTATTCTGTTGACAGCAGGCCTTGAGGCACCATCTTTCTTGTTCCTGGATAATAGTCACTCTCTATGTAATGAACCATTCTCAGGGTTGAGGATTGTGGAGAACATTTCAAGTGTATTCTATGCAATCTCAGGTAACCCAGACTGCTATTAATAGGACTTTATTCACTACTTGTTTCTCATTACTGTGTTCTCCACAGTTCCTGTTTTTAACTCTTTCAGTCCATGTGGCCACCTAATATCTCTTCTTTGATTAAAGAGCTTGGACTTATGAGGTTATTAGACTTGAGCTCAAATCTTGACAATTTTACATTGTATCCATATGCCCCTTGAGATGATACATTACAAACCTTGAAACTAATTTTCCATATCTGTAAAACAGTAGCTCCTTTATGGATATTTGTAAGGGTTTAATTGGAATACACACATACACAGGTATAGATCCAAATATAGTATAGGTATAGATATATACAATGTGTAACATACACACCCATATATGTGTAGCACTGCGCTTGGCAGAGAACACTCAATAAATGATAGCTTTTTACTAATATGAAGTATACTGTGATTAATATGCCAATGGTCATCAAGTCTTGAGCTACCTCTATGTCTATCCGCTTCAACTCAGAATAGATTTACATCTCATAATCACAAGATTACAGAACTGGAAATGACCTTACACGTGGCTGTCACATGCCAGACATAATACATGCACATGCCAGGCTTGTGTATAATGAGTAGCAGTAATTCCTCTCACCTTCCTTTGTTTTTCCACTGAAGAAACCATACTAACACTTGAGTGAGAGTAAAAGACAAGGCTTCATTAAAACTAACCTGGGCTTCCCTGGTGGCGCAATGGTTGAGAGTCTGCCTGCCGATGCAGGGGACACGGGTTTGTGCCCTGGTCCGGGAGGATCCCACATGCCATGGAGTGGCTGGGCCCGTGAGCCATGGCCGCTGAGCCTGCGCGTCCGGAGCCTGTGCTCCGCAGTGGGAGAGGCCACAGCAGTGAGAGGCCCGCATACCACAAAAAAAAAACAAACAAAAACAAACTAACCTAAAATCTAAATTAAGAAAGACATTTCAGAGCTTTTAACTATTTAACAGAGAAGCAAAAAAGATTAAAATAGCCTGCCTAAAATCACAGAGAAATTTAGGACTAAAACTTTGGCTGCTGATTCCAATGTTATATTTTTTCAAGTACATTCTTGAACTATTGTCAGAAGGATAATAACTCACTTTTAAAACAAAAATAAACCTCATAAAACCATGCCATGGAAAGCAGTTGTTCGTGGTGGTGATGGTGTTAGACTTCACCTCTTCCACTTTACTGTGTTACCTTGAATATCTCACAACTGTCTTGACTAACATCATCCACTCCAGACTTAGATGGTCACCACACTATGGGCAAGTCTTAAAGTAGTCTCAAATTAGATAAACAAATTTAAAATGTTCACTTCATTAGAATATAAAGCTTTAAGAGACTGCCAGCATTTATCTTTTTTAATACAATCAGGAATAACCTTTTATAAGGCTAAAATTTGACTCATGATAATTTTTCCTTCCTTAAACAACAGACAATCTCAGAAGTTCGATAATCTTTGTCTTTGTGAATGCCTAGAGATGTAGGGTATATTAATATTCTTACAGTTTTGTAGAATAATATCACAATTTTAGGGAAACACTTTCTTCTAAGAAACTACAATTTGAATAGTATGAATGACTAACCTAAAAGCTACAGATGATGGAGGCTGATGAAAGCATGTACAGTGCATTATAGAACCCCAACTTTTACATTTCTTTTCTTCTTTCTTTCCTTTTTTTACATCATGAACATATTACTTTGACACATTTTTCAGCACAAAACCTACAAAATTGATATTGAAAAGATAGCATTTGTTATGGACTAAATGTTGTTTGTGCCCTCAAAATTCATATGCTGAAGCCCTGACTTCCAATGTGATGGCAGTAGGAGGTGGGGTCTGTGGAAGGTAACTAAGTAGATGAGATCATGAGGGTGAGGCCCTCATGATGGAATTAGTGGGAGATGGGGAGTGGCTGGAGCAAAGTTAGTAAAAGTAAGTGTATTAGGGGATGTGGTCAAACAGGTGGTGGGTAACAGATCACAAAGGGCTTTGAAGGCTGTTGTAAAAACTTTCATTTTTACTCAGAGAAATGACATAGTTCAATTTTAAAGAATCACTGTGGCTTCTGTCTTGAGAACTGACTTTAATGGATAAAGAGGAAGAGCAAGGGGAACAGTTAAGAGGCTACTACTATAATCCACCAGAAGGATAATGCTGGTTTGGTCCAGGTTGGTAGTAGTGGAAGTGCTGTGAAACCACTGGATGCTGCATATAATTGACGGTAGAGAAAACAGCATTTGCTGACAGATTGGATGAGAGATATAAGATAAAGAGAGGAGTAAAGCATGATGTGAGGAACTGAAAGGGTGAAACTGTTCTCATCTGATATAGAGAAGTTTGCAGATGGTGCAGGTTTTCAAGGGAAGATGGGGAATTCAGTTTGGGACATATTACATTTAAGAACTATGAGAAATTCAAGAGCAGATGTCAACCATACAGCTGCATAGATGAGTCTGGAGTTTGAGAGATAACTCAGGGCTGAAGTTAAGAGTATTTAAGGCCATGGGACTGAATAAAATCTCCATGGGGAAGAGTGTTCATGGAGAAGAGAAGATGGTCCTCCACACTCAGTATCCAACACAAAAAATTCAAGACATTGTTGGTTGTCTTTGGCTGGGTGCTCAGGATACCAAGATACTACCAAGAGACTAAAAGCGTAGCTTTCAGCTATTTATTTACTAATTATTGTGCCTTCAAAGTTCCGGGCAATTTACTAAGACATATTTTAACTTCACTTCCTCAGTTAAAACTCAAGAAATCCATGAGGTAAATAATATCATCCATTTTACACTTAAGTAAACTGTACCCCTGAAATATACCCCCCAAAAAGCTGAGATTCAGACTCCATTCTGTTCACTGACAAGTCTGTCCCCCAATCTCCTACTTCTTTATCCTTGAAGGGATTCTGGCTCTTTATTCTTGAAAGGATTCTGGCTCTGTCAGCCTTCTTTCCCAAGAAGAAACTCAGCCCCACTTTCTCTCTCCGCCTTTCCTTTTGGTTTCTGAAGGAAAACCCATATTTGGTTGGACTAAATGCCACCTGGCTTTGTACCATCCCACTTTTTATTCAAAGATGACCAAAATTAAGTAATACATTATCTGGGGGAACATTTTCATTTTTTTCTCTGTAAGATGTAAGTTTCTTTCTAGCTCATGATGGCATTTTTATCAAAATTATGGTAAAAATCAACAAGGACAAAATTAAAAATCATCTTTTGGAAAGTAGTCATTATGTTGTGATACTTAAAGCTTCTTATTAAAAATACACTAAATCCATCATTAGCAGTAGTTACTATTAAGAATATTTTACATATCAGTAAGCATGGCATTGCCAGTGGTAGGTGAACATACAGAGAAAAAAGTATAAGAAATAAATGTCATGAATTATGTTAATTGTAATAAACTTTTAAAAGACATTTTAAATATAAAGACTATAGTGTTTTACATAGATTTTACAATGAATCATTTAAACATCAACTGATATATCATAAACATGAAAAATAAATGAATACACCTAACTTTTTCAAAATCTATCCTGTATGCAAAATTTAAAAATTAATCTAGTGGTGAAATCTGGGGGGAAAAACCCCTGACTTTTCAAAAGCCAGATGTGTGATGGCTTACTAGAACTGAGTCTTCAGTCCTGTGATCAAGTCTGCCATGCAGATTTGTCACTGAACCTAGAGAGAAAGAGGGATTCTCAAATTACGATCTGGTTTAAACAACTGGAGTAATTTGTGGTTAGGAAATATGAATTTGGGAGAACTTATTTTGATTTATGTTGTGTGTGTTTGCACTACCCACATTTTAGTCCAAAGCAGTAATAAGTTACAAACATTGTTCTTAAGGAGTCACTAAATATTCTTGATAGATTTTCATTTATGTAAGCACACAGATAGTAGGGAAGTCTCTATTTTTTATAAACTCTTCCCCAGACATATTAAGTATTTAAATTAAAGTTGAAATGGAATCATTCCTAGTTCTGACAAATCATATTTTTTAGTGGAGTACTTCACGTGACGATTTCTAAGCACTTTTGAATATTTCACATACTTTGTGTGTTTATTTTCTTTAAGGTATTTGAAACTATGCCTAGAAACAAGGCATTGACTGAATCAACTTTTACACCTTTTAAAAATTTTGGAAAGGTATCTCAATAATTAATCTTTGTCTGGTCTTTTAAATCATTTTAACACGTATTATGATTTTGTCATGAGAATCAAAAAAAGTCAGTAGGAAACGACTTTCTATTCTTAGCCATATAATAAAAGTCAAGATTTAACACTTAGTGAGTGCCTACTGTATGCCAGGTCTTGTCATAAATGCTTTGCATATACTATCACACTTTACCTACCATTTTATCCCTTAGCTCATGAATCATCTTCTCTATACAACTCTGTACATCCCCCTTTTATTGATCCCATGCCCCTCACTTCTGTAACACCTGAAAACCTACTATTATAATTCTTAGTCCATTTTAAATTATCAACAAAATCTCCTGCACCCTCAATCTTTTTTCATATTCCTTTTACTTTTTAGCTCTAGCAAACACATGGTTCTCTCCTGAAGACAGTAACTGCCCAGGGGTAACGGTTATCTCATATGCCCTCCTACCAGTTGGCTTCTAAACGGGGCAAGTGTCCCTCGTGCTCTACATTGCACTTCCCAGACCATTCTCCCTATAGTAGATTTTATTTTTCACAGTGCCTGCTGCAAGATCTCCCATGATATCTTTTAAAATTTATTTTTGGTGAGCACATTTAAGTTCTACTCTCCTGGCAAATTTCAATCATACAGTTTAGTGTTATCCACTGTAGTCACCATGTTATCTTTGAGAGTAAAAGCAAAAGGTGAAACCTGAAATGTATAAGTTTTTGTTTCATATCCTAGAGCCTACTGTTTTTTCCAACATTTATATTTACTTTTTTTATGTCTAAGTTTCTACCAAAATTAAAGAAAGCTGAGCTTGTGAAGTAAGCTTTATAGAAATGCCAAACCTAAACTATTCAGGTCCTAATCATTTGAGAGTCACTGTTGCATAGGTTTGCCCCAAAGGGAAGCAAAAGTAAACATTTCCCTTCCTCTTCTTTATGTAATCCATCTACCATCCCCACCCTGACAAATCCATTTCCCATTGCCTGCCATAAACTTGAAGTACTAGCCTGCAGCAAGTTCAGCAGCAGCTCTTAGCCCACTGTCTGTGCTTCTCAGATTTAGAGCTTCCAGAGCTTGATTTGTGAAGCTCTATTCTGAAAATCATTATGTAACATCTTTTCCCTTCATTTTAAATTTCACAGTCCATCTGAAAATTCTTTTTATTTAACAAATAGTTATAACTCTCAAAACACCCATCTCTGGTACTCAAACCAACAGAAAAAGGTCTAAGATCTCACTAACTGATTTATATTTGCTAGGGGTGCTGAAAAATCTGAGGTCTGTCCCAGCACTGCCTCTAACGTGTTCTGTATCTTCCAAGGAGGCTCTGGTTCTTTTGTGTCCCAATTCTTTGAGAATATTGCAGGATAGGGATTTTCTGCTTCATCTTTGGTCTGCTCTGCATTTCTAAGTAATTAATAATTATAGATGAGCTATGTAAATACACAAATTTTCAATAATTGCACTTGACTTACTCAAAGTCAACACCCTATTTATTTTCCTCATCATTTTCATCTTTCATACCGGTAAGCAAAAGACTTCTCTGTATTTAAATATAATTAAAAGAGCAACCTTGACCCTTCTCCAAATCATATCTGCCATCAAAATTAGTTTTCCAGAGTATGGAGACTTTTTAATAACATATGATCTGAGCTCTGTGGTTAGTGGAGAACAGATTTAAAGTGTCATCCAGTTTACCCAATATTTACATTACAGAAACCTCTGTGCTTCCTTAATGTAAATGTATGAATAACATAAGACTTTGAGTTAGTGTAACTGAAACAGCAGAGGCCCAATTTATTTCATGATTGATGTACAGCTCTTCATATCACACCCCTGTCCTCTACCAACAATGCTTTCCTTACATAGTGTGCAACTGGTGCTTTTTTAACTCTTCATTTCTATTTTCTATTCTTACAATTCACTGCAATTGAAATGATTCAATATAAATTTTACAACAATCTGAATAAGGTGGTCTCACATCACACATTTTATTTTAAATCACTTACTATAAGCAATACCCTGGGAATTGAGGATATATTAAGGGAGTCTAAAAAGCATGATTAACAGAAAGAGGCAAAGGATATAAAAGAAAAGCATTATCAGGTGGCTGCTAATTTAGTTAGTGGATTTAATTTTTTTCATACTCTATCTTCTCCATTCTTAATATTTAATCACAGAGCATCAGTAGGTAGACTAACACAAAATATATAACTGAAATGTATACTTAATATGATACATGATAAAGTATATAGTATAATATTTAATATAATATAACATAATATAACAGACATCATATTATATAATATGTATTATATATCACCTGGGATCCCACAAAAGTAATAAATATGCATAAGACAACTATGAATATTTTTCCTTCGTACCGTGGTTTTTCGTGTAAAATAAGTTGGAATCATACATTGTCACAGTGACCTGGTGCTTGAGCTTCGAAGCAACAAAGTATGGAAACAGAGATTAGGGGTACATTTTCAGTTGGCCTGATATTTCATTTCTCTTTGCTATTGTAAATGGAGGGGACTGGCTAATTTTCCTACAGTGTGTGAGAAGATGTCCAGCTGGCGGGGATAAAAGACACATTTTAAGAGAAAAAAACTTGTTTTGCTATATGATGAAAAACATATTTTATAACCAAACGTGAAAACAGAAAACAGTTTTCAAATGAGCTTACAAATCTGATGCTCTACAATATTTTCCTTTATGAAACAGTTTGGATATCAAAGACCAGGAGCTATCAACGTGGAACCGAGGTTTTACAGAGAAAATAAAAAGGATGTTCCAATAGCTTTGTTGAATTTTCAGAGTCCTCTTGATTTTTTTAGTTGCTTCTAGCTCCTCCTGAGAAAAAGAAAACTACTGAGTAAGAGGTTCAATACACAGTATGACTAGAGGCAAGTTTTCAGGTTCAAAAGTGTCTTTTTCCTAACCTAGAACAAAGAAGGGGGAAAATGGTGGATGCCTTACTTCCACATCAGAATAGCTAAGGTGATTAAGCCAGCACCACAAAAACTCTTCTGAAAACTTCAGAGTAAATATTGAACTATGAAATGCCTAGAAATAATTTTAAATGATTGACTAGAAAAACAACTTGGTCTCCCCTTCCAAGCAAAATTGTAAACATTCATAAACAATTTTACTGCTGTCTACATTGCTTTCACTGTATTTTTTCATTCACTACAGTTTTGATGGACCACAGTACTCAAGGAAGTCTATCAAACAATTGGAGCAGGATTGTCATTAGAGTAGTGAAATTGAAATAGGTAAGTATAAAATTTTAAAAAAGATAAAATATTTTGAAGTGACTCTGTCGAAGGAGAAAGGAGTCTAGAGGCAAAGTCTAGAGAGCAAAACAATTAATGTGCTTTGTCTACTGAGCCAAAGATGACTAGGTAGACAAAGATGTGATTCTTTCAAATGTTAACACATCATATCCTTTATTGTAGCCTTATATTTTTATACCAGACATGTATTTCTATGCTATTTATGGTGTGTACATTTACATACCACTTGTCCCATTGCTCAGTTTTGTAATTATATCTGTAGCTGTATTTTTGCTCCAAACTGTAAGTTCCTAGAAGATCAGAGTTGTGTTGTATATATCTCAGCATACCTGTTTGGACCCAATCAAACTCTGCTTGGATTAGCCAAATGGAGTATCAGAAAATAGCCTCTAGATAAAGAAATTTAAATATTAAATATACATATGTATCACACTTTATGTAGCCGTGCATTTTCATTGTGTTTAATTCTGAATAAAATCCTGGTAATTTTCCATATCAATAAACAAGCTTTTCAAGTACTTACACCAATATTTTCCCAAGAAAAAGAAAAGATTGTTTGGCAGCTGAAACACTGAGGACATAAGTAAATATAACAGATCCCCTAGCTACTCCTACAAAGCAAAGGAGGGGTACCTGAATTTTGTGTTTAAAAGTATCTAATCCTTCCAACAATCTATTCTGTTCCACAATGATACACATCATATAAATGTCACATCTTCTTATGAGGCATTGTCTGTAACTTTTTCCTTTCTTAAAAATATCTGCCATACAATATTATCTCCTAAGTTCCATGTAGAGTCCTACAGTATGTATCCTGTGCCTTAAGAAGAGCCTGTATTTGAAGGTAGATTTTTAAAGCTTACAATTATGCAATTTTCCATCTACTAAAAGACTTTTAAGTAGATATGTCTTGGAACTGCTGTATTAATGGAGTGGCATTTTCCAGGTAATGCTATGATTTATTTTAAAAGTTGCCTTTATGACTGTGTCTAAGAAAGAAAAATAATTTAATATAATTTCATTCATTCATTCATTCACTCACAAGTTTTTGATTATTTTGTCCCAGGGCTATGAAATGATAATGATACAATTTAAAAAGACAGGTTTAAAATTTATCATGAATTTAATATATAGCTTTTCAAATTTTAAGATGGAACATTTTTATACAATGTATTCTTTCTCCTGTCTACAGCAGTTATCAATCTGTTTGCTACAAGTGTCCTTCTGCTCTTATACTGTACAGATACACATTTGTGACGCATTCAAGTAACCTACTACACCCTTTGGAACCATTGAAAAACTATTTACTATACTCTAAAGAGCAGTGATCTGCCTTAAAGTGCTCACATTTAAAAGTACAGACTTCCTCAAATGAAAAACATAAAGAAATAAAAACACAATGACCTTACTAAACACACAGACTCATCATTTTCTCAGAGAGAAGCCCCCTGGCATGAATAAACCATGAATGTACTGTTGAAGGAATAGTATAAGAATAGTAAAAGTTAGAGCATATCAAATTTCTTTATTTTTTTGCTTCAAACAAGTACCATGGAATTTTTCTGAATCTGTTCTTCTATATCTTTCTCTCAGGCACCAAAGATGTTTTGAAAATCTCTTGGTAGCTGGCTATTATCTTAAGCACTGAGGTTATAGAGATGAGTAACACTTCCTGTAACTTGATTTTGCCGGTTATTGGACAAATTAACCTCTCTCAATTTCAGCTTCCTCATATAAAATATAGTATACTACTACTATCTACCTCATTGTATTATTGTTATGAACCACCAATATTTAGCCCAGTACCTGTCATATAGTAAGTATTCGACTGATGATAGGTATTATTATTTTTCATTTATCAAAACTTATTGGTAGGGCTTCCCTGGTGGTGCAGCGGTTGGGAGTCCGCCTGCCGATGCAGGGGACACGTGTTCCTGCCCCGGTCCGGGAAGATCCCGCATGCCGCAGAGCGGCTGGGCCATGGGCGCTGAGCCTGCGCGTCCGGAGCCTGTGGTCCGCGACGGGAGAGGCCACAACAGTGAGAGGCCTGCGTACCGCAAAAAAAAAACTTATTGGTAATCTGATAAATTGTCAGAATTTATCACATAACTTGTCTAAAAAAAGAAAGTTAATTATGAAGCAATTCTCTCCTTAGTGAATTTCCATTGTTTGTTAGGAAAAAATATCTACAATAGTTCAAAATCAGTTAGGAAAATAAAATTAGCATCACTCTGATATCAGTTTAAGGAAACCAAAATGCCATGAAAGCCATACCTTGCATATTTGTAGATCATACTATCTAAATGCCAACTGCATCAAATTAAAATTTTGCCTCATTTCCACCTTCTTAGAAAAATGCAGGATCTCCCTCATTTTCTTCCTTTTTATCTTATTATTTATCTTCAGTAAGGTAAAGGCAATAGATCCAGATAATAAAATTCCAAAATATATTAACAGGAATTTCAGAGAAGAAAAAAACCTCTATTGCCACCAAATCCACATTTTTAAAAAAAGTTCATTCTTACCCCTACTTGGAAAATTATAAATTTTAGCTACCAACTCATAGGTATCAGACTGCAACCATTTAAAATATTGATATTACTGACAGTTGGTGAGAAAGTGGTAACAATTAAATTTGTATATGGTGCTAAGGACAAGCACACTTTGGAGAGAAATTTGGCAGTATCTGCCTAAATTCCACCTCTATGTATGTCTCTTAGAGAAACACTCACAAATATGCCAAGAGCCTTGTACTGATATTTATTGTGCTATTGAGACACAATCTATAGTAGAATACTATACAGCAATGAAATTTTAAAAATTAGATATTTATTCACCAAAGGCATAAAACATGAAAAACTTATGCTGATAGGAAAAATAGCTGTAAAATTATACATAAAATATTTTCCAATTACCTAAATTTTGTAAAACTAAGAAAACATAATTATATACTGAATTGGAGATATGCACACACATACCCACAGACCCACACACGTAGAAACCCACACACAAAATACATATGAAGTACAAAAAGACATAACTAGAGGAGAGTATTTACTTTTGGAGAGGGTTAAGACTCAGTAGGAGTGGAGCCTCAACTTTATTTTTTTAATGAAATAATAATTTAAAAAGAAAACCATTTCTTTTTAAAATCAGACCTATATTTTCAACCAATCACCCCACGGGGTTTGGTATGAAAAGCTGAATGGTAACTCTGCTAGGACTAAGATGTGGTGGGAATTAAAGTTCTGGGCATCCTTAATTTTAAACATTTTAGTTACTTAAATAAATGTTCCAGGGTTTAGTATTATCTGCTCATCTCTCTCATTATGTTGATGGAAGTTTAAGCCGTGGTCAGCTTGAAAAAAAAATCATTTGACCAGTAAATGGCATTACCAAAATGTTTCCTAAGACATTTCTTACATAATGAGATATAATCTTGCTGTGGATGTTTGCAAATATAAAAGGGGGACACAGTTAAGCATTTCACATTGATAAAATATTAAGTGCTGTGAGCCAAAACACCACAGAATAAATGAGCAGCTTCTAGATTTAGCCTAATTAATCCAAAATTGGATAAAGAAAAAAATATACTGTGCTTTAATTTTGGCACTGATTTTTGCTAAGATTGAAAAAGAGGGATTTCCTAGTTTAAAGACTCTAATTATTCTCCTCAAGTACATTTTATGCACTCTTAAGAAATGTGGTTAAGTCACTTCCTCCTCTATCCTCCTTTTATCCTTAAGAAGTAAAAAGCATTTGGTTTTCCCTGTTGCTTAAAAAAATCTGTAGAAAATTCAATCTGTATAGACATTCATTCATTAAAATCCATCTTTTAATGTTTAATTCAAGAATCCCAAGAGGGAAATAACTAGTTCAGGATACCCAGTGATTTACATACTACATCCTTGTCAACAAATATGCAGGGCAGGAATGAATTTCATTTCCTTTTGTTTCACACTATTTTTTCCATCTTTGGTTGCATTTGAATTTTAACTCTGTTCACATTCTGCTTATTCATAGGAAAGTGGCCTGAAGCGGACAGCAAAAGAAGCACTAAATCGAACACGTAAATCACCTCCTCCCTAGTTCCACAGCCTATTTAAAGAGCATCCTGGCACTGATGCTTGGAAATAATATACTGCCGAACCCGACACAGCAGAAGGACTCTACTTCAAATTATAGGATAGTCCAGGTGACCGTGCAATTATAATTAACCTCTTGCCCACAATGTCAGTGATAAACAGTCAAGCGAGTGATGGATCTAAGAAAGTGATCAGGTAACTGAAAAAGCGATTTCTGAGGTTTTAGTGTTTAAAAAAATATTTTAAATTAAAATATCTCACAACTTCAAAAATGGTTTCCTGGTGAATGTAATAGTGTTCTTCCCTGTTAAAGCAACTATATCATATGACATAATAAAATCGACTAGAATAATATCTGACACACAAGAGGTGATCAAGAACTGTTTATGAAAACACTTGCAGAATGTTAATAAGCACATTTGCAGAAATCCACAATCTTTCTAATCCTCAAGCACTGGTCCAATGTTTGAAATAGTTTTTCAAAGCATACTTTTTCCCAATCAGGCTTATATGAAATAATAACTATACTGATATATTGACATCAATTATATATGAATATAATGCATGCATAAAGACACAGATATAGCATATCAGGTTATGTATACTCTTCATATAGAGAACCAGAGAATAAGAGAGGCAGAGAAATGTTGTGTTTAAGTATACCTGGTCTTTTCACTATAGATATTAATAATTTTCATTGTGTATATGCCACATACACACATAATGAATGTATGTAACAGCTTATTAACAGATATCATGGTTTAACAAATCTCTGTAGAGGCAAGAATTTTCCAACCTTTGAATCACACAAATGTGCTTGCATATGTAAAACTGGAACTATGACATAGACATATGTTACCCTTACTCTACTAAAATATACTTAGTTCAAACTCAGTATATTAAATTAATATAGTGATGGTAATTACCATAAAATTTTTCCAAGGAATTCAGTGATCAATTCTGACAAAGTTCTGGTAGGTGCTATTAATGAACTAAAGTCTACTATTAAAAAGCAATCTTTTCTAATTCAAAATGACATAATCATACAAATTTAGAAACATTGATACTCAAAGTTAACACACATATATAAGATAATTAAGAAAGCAATTAAAGTATAAACAATTAAAAATAATATTATGTATTCTTTATTATGACAAGTGCCAGGTGAAACAGAGGTAGTATAATAAATTGACTTTAGTTTCATATTTCTTACATTCTAGCTGGGGAAAAAAGTCTATCATAGAGTTATTAAAAAGAGTATTAATATAATTAGTACAAACTGTTGAAAGGATGAAACCCAAGAATATAACCAGTTAGAGAAAATTTATGGAGCTGTTAGGATTAGAGCTATGCCTAGTAACACAAAAAAGAATAATCTTAATATTAAAAAAACAAACAACCCAATCCAAAAATGGGCAGAAGACCTAAATAGATATTTCTCCAAAGAAGATATACAGGGCTTCCCTGGTGGCGCAGTGGTTGGGGGTCCGCCTGCCGATGCAGGGGACGCGGGTTCGTGCCCCGGTCTGGGAGGATCCCACGTGCCGCGGGGCGGCTGGGCCCGTGAGCCATGGCCGCTGGGCCTGCGCGTCCGGAGCCTGTGCTCTGCAAGGGGAGAGGCCACACAGTGAGAGGCCCGCCTACCACAAAAAAAAAAAAAAAAAAAAAAAAAAAAAAAAAAAAAAAGAAGATATACAGATTGCCAACAAACACATGAAAGGATGCTCAACATCACTAATCATTAGAGAAAGGCAAATCAAAGCTACAATGAGGTATCACTTCACACCAGTAAGAATGGCCATCATCAAAAAATCTACAAACAATAAATGCTGGAGAGAGAGTGGAGAAAACGGAACCCTTTTGCACTGTTGGTGGGAATGTAAATTGATACAGCCACTATGTAGAACAGTATGGAGGTTCCTAAAAAAACTAAAAATATAACTACCATGCGACCCAGCAATCCCACTACTGGGCATATACCCTGAGAAAACCATAATTCAAAAAGAGTCATGTAACCCAATGTTCATTGCAGCTCTATTTACAATAGCCAGGACTTGGAAGCAACCTAAGTGTCCATCGACAGATGAATGGATAAAGATGTGGCACATATATACAATGGAATATTATTCAGCCATAATAAGAAACAAAATTGAGTTATTTGCAGTGAGGTGGATGGACCCAGAGTCTGTCATACAGAGTGAAGTAAGTCAGAAAGAGAAAAACAAATATTGTATGCTAACACATATATATGGAATCCAAAAAAAAAAAAAATGGTTGTGAAGAACCTAGGGGCAGGCCAGGAATAAAGACGCAGACATAGAGAATGGACTTGAGGACACAGGGAGTGGGAAGGGTAAGATGGGATGAAGTGAGAGAGTGGCATGGACCTATACAAACTACTATATATAAAATAGATAACTAATAAGGACCTACTGTGTAGCACAGGGAACTCTACTCAATACTCTGTAATGACCTATATGGGAAAAGAATCTAAAAACGAGTGAATATATGTATAACTGATTCACTTTGCTGTACACCTGAAGCTAACACAACATTGTAAATCAACTATACTACAATATAATTTTTTTAAAAAAAGAATGAAAGCAGTATATGCAGGATGGCTTTGCGGGATAACAAGGATCTTTGTACCTGATAGTAAAGAAGTATGACATCAGTCCTCGGCTGAATTCCCCTGGGCTTCTTTTGCAGGAGAGAAAAATAATTATACTTATTTAAGCAATAAAACTTGTTTAGGCCTTTGAACTTTCACTTATATTCAGCAAAAGCTAATTCTAATGAATACTTAAGCCCACAGCACTTCAGGGCAAAAATTGCCTTCTCCTAATCTCTTTTGAAGCAAACAGATAACAATTTATCACTGTGATCTGACTTCTTTCAGTTCATTTAACTTCCCTGAAGTATGACAGGCATCAAAATCTCTTGTAACTGACTCCTTACTGACTGGCAAGGAAATTACTGCATCTGACAAGATCGTCAAGGAAAACAAATTTCCAATTCCATAATATGGAAGAAGTTCCATTCCTACTGAGCTAGTATATGAGTGAAACCATGTATATTTTACTAATTGTCTGAGATAAAGTGCAATTTTCTCACACACACCAGAAAGATGAATCCAGCAGCATCCTAAGCAGTCAATTATACTGTACTTTTTGAGACAGAAATTTTACTTAAATTTTTGCAAGGTCTCTGAATTCTACATATATATATTTTAAATGTTGGTGAAAGAAATTAAATTTGGCTTTGAATCAAATTACAAACAATTCCAAAGCATATAAATTTCATTCAACAATTTCATCCACGTAAAATGAGACATTTGTATCTTTCAACTTGAATAAAAGGAAATCTAAAATACAGAAGACTTAAATCCATTGTTCATATAGCAGAAGTTTTGGAAAGAGAAATCTATAAAAATCTTTATATTTACATCCCCGTTTAACAGCAATTCATGGCACAAAAAGGAAAATGAAAACTGAAATTAATTGTTCAGTTTCAAGTATTCTATACTTGATTTATCATGATACATAAAATTGGTGCATATCTTAGAATCATGTTTCTGTGATGACAGCCCAGTTTTACATCCTTTAAATGGTAAATGAATTAATCACTTTTGTATTCTAATTGGGTCAGACTATGACTTAAAGGGACACATTTTTCCATAAAACCCCTGGGATTCAAAAATTAGAGCATATTTCTCACATGAGAGACAGAGTGAATATCTATATGCTCCCTGTAGTGGAAATAAAGGAAGGTGGTGAACCAAAATTTATTTTCAGTTATAAGAAACTGGGATATGGACCACTTATTTTCCAATTGATTCTTTACAACTCAACTGAGCATGTGCTTATATCTAAATTGGAACATTATCATCTTAAATTTAAGGAATAAAACTAATGTGCATCATTAAGTCTTATAGTTATTACCTAACTGTACGATAAGTAGGAGATATTTAGTGAAAATATATGACATAGAAAAATCCAAGTTTTTCAGATGGCAAAATTAAGTTGTACCTTGCTATTGTGGCACTAGCTCCCTGAAACTCAGGGATGCCTGCAAGAGAATGTTTACTTACCCTATTAGATACATTCCCAAATTTTAAAAATGCCCAGAAATAAATATCTACAAAATAGGTTCAGGCTCACAGTCTTCATATGGGCTCAATTCTTTTTTTTAGTATAGAACCATTTCTTACTTGTATCATGTTAAACATGGACTTTTCTACATATTTGGTATATCTCAGAACCCAAAAGTGAATTTGTCTCAAAGCTCTAAATAAGGATAATAGTATCTTTCTCCTAGGATTTGATAAGATTAAAGATTTGATAAGGTTAAAAAGATTAATGCAGAGGAAAATAGAGTAGGGCCTGTCAAGCAGTGGGGACACAAAGATTTAGCGGTTACTATGATTGGCAGAGAAAAGTGAAGTTTCATAAACACCTGCTGCAGGGGCTCCCTGTCTCCCACTCTCCCTAAGGCCAGGTCCCTCCATTTTGGCTTGAACTCTAGTGATTCAAAGCCACATCCTAAACCCCTTTCACTCTAGTAAGCGTAAGGCATTCTGTTCTTTGTAAACACAAGACAGAAAAACTGAGAGGCAAATTCTGCTTCTAGTGTCTACTTTTATACTAATTCAGACCTCATAGAGATCTTCATCCCAAGACATGATATAGACTAAACATACAGATAGCAATTTTTCAAAAGTTTAAATCAATGTATTAATGATAGACAGTTTTATTAAGGGCAACCATAAGGCTGTAAGAATGTGGAATAAGAATAATCTATCTTATACTGCTGAACAAATGGCATGAAGTATACAAACGGCTTCACCAAAGAGCATTTCTTGTCACTCCCACTAGATGTTTAGGGCTTTGGCTGAAGTGCCCCTGGGCCTAAAGAAAGATTAAAGCCTTATCCTCCTTTCTTAGGAGCATAAATCAGACTCTAGCTTTGATAGGTATTACTTTTGCATGATCTTACTTGGTTCCTTCTTTTCCATCATTATTCTCTCCAGGAATGAGTCAAAGATGTTATTCTAGAAGAAGTTTCTTAAAAATATAATTAGAATTCTTAAAAGGTGAACAGAAAAAGAAGAAGTAGGAAATGGAGAAGGAGAAACAGGAAAAAAGATGGAGAAAAGAATTTGTTAAAATATAATTTATTAAGGGAAAGAAGATAGGCCTTTTATGTGTCAGTTAGCATAAAAGAAGACAGAAATAATGTCTGAATATGACAAAAATGACCCTTCGTTAATTATTTTTAGGCAGATGTGAAAAAGAAACATAGTCATAATTCCATTTGCTTCTATAATCATGTTCAATAGCAGTTTGTTAAAATTGTACGGCAAGCAGGGACTGGTATGTTCAGATAGCTGCTCCAAGAGGTTAAAAACAGCTACAGTTTGATCAGTAGAGATGTTACAATCTCACTGAAAAAAAAATTCAAATTAAATGATATCATAGAGAAAGTTTTGGAAGAAACAAGGAGGCTTTAAATTAGGCTTATCCACTTCTCAAGAAAGTTTCTTGAAAGCATACTGTTTTCAAAATCTGACTCACTTTGCTAATGCTTCACTCTAGTTGTTATTGTGAATCATGTTAGTGATGATCGCACCTTTTATTCCATTTTACAGTCATATAATATGCCAAATAATAAGCTAAATATCATTGCACCTTATTATACAATAAAATTCGCATGTGACTACTGTTTTTTTTTTTCCAATAAGTGCTTTTGAAAAACTATTCTATTCTGGGAGCATTCCTGCAATTTAAAATTTACAAAAAAAAATAGGCAATTATGTAATGTGATTGTTCTATAAGGGTGTTCTACTGACAGGAAGAAGATACTGACAAAAGTCAGCACCATGCATGAAATTAATCACAGTGAAACAAATGTCAGGAACATACAGACACTTATCATGAATGTCATAAATGAATGGGTGGCAACAAGACATGTTAACACTATATTTCACGGTATAGGCCAAAGGGTATATTCTTAAAGCCTGAGGAGTATTCTTAAAAGTTCTATTTTCCAAATGGAAGAAATATGATCATGAAAAGTTATTTCTTCTCAAAAGGATCAAATTGTCTCTTGTCTTGCACAGTTCATGTGAATAAATGGGATCTGACACCAGTCTAACTTTATCATTGACAATTCTATAGTTCAATAAGCAATCATTTTTTTTCTCTCTGAACTGCTTATTCTCCCGAGTTTGGTGCCCAGAGCATGTTTTTTCAGTGCGTGTTTAAAAATAATTTATATGCTGACAATCTGAAAAATAATAGTAAAACAAAAAAGCAGGACAACAGGTTCATTTTTTAAAGAAGAGAAGCATTGCAAAAGATTCCTGCAAACATGAATTGAAGTTGGCAGGGTCCTCTTACACCACTAATCATACAATAATTAAAATACTGCAGGAATTTATTTAACACCAGGTTGGTTTCACCTAGGCACTTATATTGCCACATTACAGGACGGAAAGTCAAGGGTGCTTAACACAGTTATCCCTCTTGGATGCCCTTTTTCTCCTTATTCTTTTTCTCTTTATAATGGTATGTGTTTCCAAGCCCCAACCCCATCCCATCCCTATCCCAGAACCTGACAGCAGTCACTTTTAGTGAAAAATCCTTTTCAAGTGTTAGTCACTAAACACATTGAAGTGTTAGGTCTGGTTGCTGATTTCTGTTCAATGGAAGGAAAGGAACACTTTTCAGCAAAGGAAAGACTTTGAAAATGACGAGCCTGAGACAAAAATGACAGTACAACTACATGCCCCTCTCTCTCTTTCTCTCTAGCCCACATCCCTCTCTCTTCCTCTCTCTCCCTTTTCTCCTTGTCCTTTCTCCACCCCCCCAATCTTCCCTTCCTTTCCTCCTTTCTTTCTATCTTTACCTTTTTTTCTATTTTTAAGAAAAATATCATTCAGGCTTTTTTGTTTTTTTTCTCTCTAAGTCTCCAATCTGTCTTTTCCTCTAAGCTGTGTTTAAACAAAGATAGAAAGTTCAGTCATGAAGGAAAAACTACTTTGTGGTCATAAAACTATGCAGATGCTATTCTCATTAATATATTTGTCATCAAAGAAGCACAGTTTTATCCAGGATCATTTTTTTCTGCCCTAGTAATGTTGGTATTTCTAATTGAAAGAAATATAATGTCAAAGAATCAGGCATCTGTGATTCTCAAATAAGTGTATTCCTGCTACTTTCTCTTTATTTAATTTGTCCCATTTCTCCTCTCCATGCTTATACAGTTTGGATGGGGTTTCAAATGGGATCAGTTATGGAAAGCAGTACTCATGTAGCTGGTAGCCCCCAAACAGATGGGATCTCCATTTTTCCAAAATAACCCATTACTACTGATCAGATAACTACAAAGATCACTGTCTTGACTAATACATATGAAAGCAGAAAGATGGGATCAATACATGATGCCAAGGCTTGAATAATGCTTATCAAAAAAAAAAAAAATTGTTATCAGTTATTTCTTTGACCTAAAAGTCCAGAAGAGAGACGAGGTTTATAGAACTTGACTAGTAGTACAACAATTTGACACAATGGGATATGAATAAACTAGAAAACACAAAACAAGGAATTCTGGAGCTCAGGCTGAGTGATCGTTGATAGAGAAGAAGGTGAAAAGGAAAGAACAAAATATTTTTAACACTAGGTGAGTTTCCATTTGACAAAAGACATTACATTGCAGCATATATAAGCTACCACTCTTTATTGATCCAACAGAAGCTTGCGTGTGAGGCCAATGATTTCATTTGCTAGGACCAGCTCACATGGTCTGGAACAAAAAAGGTCGGCAACAATAGAACAATGGTCTAACGACAGAAGTTACAACTTGACATATCTACTGTAGGAGTCAATTAATTGTAGACGAGCACTGGAATGATAGAATGTCACATTCACCATACTCAGTGGTACTCTAACGCAGGGGTCTATGAGGACCACACAGTAAATATTTACAGCTTCATGAGCCACAAGGTTTCCATCACAGCCACTCAACTCTCGAGTTGTAGCTCAAAATTAGGAATTGACAATATGTAAATAATAAATAAATGAGCTCTGGGGGGAATTTGGCTCACATGCCTGCATTTGAATGACCCCATCCCAAAGAATCACACTTGAGTAAACATTTTAAATTATTTTACTACTTTTTAATCTTTATTTTATAAGTAAATGGAGAGGCAGTGAGAGTTTGGAAGTGCTAGGATGTAACTTCTGACTGCCATGTATTATACACAGCATTCATAGTAGAGGCACTTAGAAAATTTAATAACTAATCAAGTTGCAGCTATACTGGACACCAAATAAATATTTATGTGTCCCATCATTAATATTTCCTTCTATTCTGGGAAAAATAAAAGGCATCAAGAACAGCTATGTGGAAAATTGAGAGTTGCATCAAAAGGGGGATGTGCTTGGTATTGCTTTAAAAACAATGTAGCTCTTTGCACATTTGCATATAAATTTTTTCCTGAATTTAAATAAACTATTTTTCTAATGGTTCTTATTTATTTTTGAACAAATATATTGCACTTATTCATTTTCTCTGTAGTTCAATATCTCCTGACTCAAACATACTTGCAGATATTTTAGCAACTGTCCAATGATTTAGAAAAGTGATTTATAATGCCAGAGTTTCTGATTCTGTTCAAAGTTAGCAAGTGAAACTCTAAACTCTATGACACTAAGTTACCCAAAAAGCACGGACTTTGCTTTTTTTTTTTTTTTTTTTTTTTGCGGTACGTGGGCCTCTCACTGCTGTGGTCTCTCCCGTTGCAGAGCACAGGCTCTGGGCGCGCAGGCTCAGCGGCCATGGCTCACGGGCCCAGCCGCTCCGCTGCATGTGGGATATTCCCGGACCGGGGCACGAACCCATGTCCCCTGCATGGCAGGCAGACTCTCAACCACTGCACCACCAGGGAAGCCCAAGCACTGACTTTCTTAATCTCATCTGGATATTAAGAAGAAATTAAAATATCTAAGAACTTCAAGATCCCTAAAGTCTAATTCTACAAAAAAACATGTCAGCATTATTAAAAGCAATCATTAAGTTTCTACCAATCACCAAAAAGAATTTTATTTTTAGGAGGTAGCACTTTAAAAACTTTTTACTAATTCAAATCAACTTTGTCCCACTTGCAAAGTAACCTGTCTGCATAACACATTTGGTGGAAAATTTCAACCTCTTCCCTAACAGAATAAGCATTCATAAGTCCCAATGTGACTGGAAGCAACAGTTCTGTAATGGAAATGTCACTGCAACCTTAAATATAGAGTTTGCCACCGTGAAAACTGTAATAACAGATGATCACAAATGACTGGTGTGATGAATCAATGCAGAGAAAGAAGGAGAGAACGAAGTCTGTGTAGGTGTTTGTGTGGAGTTGGGGGAAGAGTGCCTTAAACACAGGAGTATACAGATGGCAGTGACAGAGGCATTCTGGGATAAATTTGACTTTTTACACCATGGGACTTCTCTGCTACCTGCAGTTACCTATACAACAACTGGACAAAATAATGAAGATTCAAAGGCAAGTGGAGAAAAAAGAAATTACAAGAGTTACCTTATTGCTTTCACTTTGGTGATGAGAACAAAAGAAAGGAGGAATAAAAAAGAGCAAATGAGACAGGCAAGCTGTTTTGAAAAAGGTCAGTCAATATATATTGACTGGGCTCTCCTGACATATTTCATGGTCTAACATAGTTCATAATCCATTAATTATTTTCCTACTGTTGTATCAAATACAATGTTCTGGATAAGAGAAAAGAGATTTAAAAAACTACTCTTGGGGCTTCCCTGGTGGCACAGTGGTTGAGAGTCCGCCTGCCGATGCAGGGGACGCGGGTTCGTGCCCCGGTCCGGGAAGATCCCACATGCCGCGGAGTGGCTGGGCCCGTGAGCCATGGCCGTTGAGCCTGCGCGTCCGGAGACTGTGCTCCGTAACGGGAGAGGCCACAACAGTGAGAGGCCTGCGTACCGCAAAAAAACTCCAAAAAACAAACTACTCTTGGACTTCCTCTTTTTATTATGATGAAATAGGTAATTCAGGCTAATTTTCCCTCTTAGAACAAGTTTAAAAAGCAGAACAAAATACTTAAGAATATCTCCTTGATGACTGGGGACACTGTCCCTAGCAGTATTGTTGATCCCCAAACTGAAAGGCTAAGCGGTCCTTTTGACAGCCTCATAGGTTTAGGGAAAGAGAGATTGGAATCTAATGGCCATCCAGAGACAGGGGCTGAGGGATCCCAGGTAAATACAGTAGTACTGCATTGGAAAGTGACCCTGGAAGCCTGCAGTCTAGATAAAACTGGAGGCACTCTCGTACAGGATTTTGCTCAGCTTCAGATTATCTCAATCATTAAAATGGATTGAGAAGATCTCAGATTATGAGTACCACAAATCCTGGGTCAAAAGCAAGCATTCTCTGTCGAGGAAAATATTATCATCCAGTAAATCAAATAAGCACACAGTTTTGCAAATAAAATATACAATATATAATCAAAAATAACCAGCACTGCAAGATAGGGCAATATGAATAAAAACTAGCCAGCCCCAAACAACAAGCAACATCAACTGATTCATGGAGACTACAGTATTGATATTAGCAGATGTAGATATTAAATAACTATAACTATTTAAAAATAGCTATATAAAATATGTTCAATAAGAAAAATACAAGAATAAGATTTTTTGTAGAAATTTGGAAATTTTATTTAAAAATGGTAAAATATAATAAAATTAGGAACTTAATGGATGGGGTAAGAGCAAATTAGACAAAATAGAAGAAAGAGTTAGTGGACTGGAACATAAGTAAGAGGAAAAAATTCCAGACTGAAATAAAAGGAGAAGAATGGAAAATGTAGAAGAAGACAGGGTATGGGACAAAGATAATACCCTGGGAAGTAATAACATACCTCTAATTGGAATCAGGGGAAGGGAAGAAAAATAAGATGAGTCAGAGGTAATGTTTAATAAAGTAAGGACTAAGAAATTTGCAAACTCGATGAAAGATGTGAAACCACAACTTCAAGAAACTTTATTAATTCCAAGCAAGGAAATATAAAGTAATACATTTGGGGAGATTATTGTCTATGCTTCATGTTTCTGTATGTCCTACAAGCAGAAGCACTGACTGGCTTTGTTCAAGACTGATCTTTGCATAGATGTTTGTATAGTAAACATTCTTGGATAATAGAGTAAGTGCCTCACTCTACAGCAGAGAGGTTTTTCTGTATGCTCCAATGTAACAAAGGTACAGCTATAAAATCTCATGTTCCCTTAACACAATGCCTCTCACCTGAAATGCAACCCACTGAGTATGCAGGTGCCACCTGCTTCTCTATCTGGGAATTGAGGCTCAGGGAATTGGCATGATGCTCACAACCTAGCTGGTGGTAATGCAGTGAATAATAAAGCTCTTTGTCTCTGACCTGGGAGTATCCTGTCTTCTACCAGTATCCATGAAACTTGGCAAGATAATTGTATTAGCTTGAAAATGAATTGAAAATAGCAAATCTTTCACAGTTCTTGATGTATATACCAAGTAAAAATTCAGAAAGCCAAGACAAAAATAAATCTTAATATCAGCCAAAGAAACCTGTCAGATTACTTTCAAATGAGAAAAAGTACACTAACAATTGAATTTTCAATAGAAATCATGGAAGCAAGAAGATAATGGAATGATACCAGCTAGTCTCGAAGAAAATTCTGGCAACCTAGAATTTATAATCAGCAAAAATACCCTCAATATTCAAGGTGATTTTCAGACAAATTGAGAAAAATTATTATCAGTAGACCCAAGTCTTCAGGAATTCTAAAAGGTATTCTTCTGGCAGCAGGAATATGATTATAAATGGAAGGACTCAGATTCAAGAATGATGATAAATAACAAAATATGTAAGTATACAGCAAATTTTAAATTAATATTTATACAACCATAATAGTTTGAAATATAGAGCCAATTAAAATAAAAGACAGCAATGGCTTCAGTTTGGAAAAGAGTCATAGTATTAAGCGTTCTAAGGCGATCTTTTTTCTGGAAAGAAGGTTAAAGTAACAAATACATGGCTTTAATATGAAAGAGATGCATGCTGTAATCTCTAGGACAACCCTTAAACCCTAAAGAAAATAGAAAAAACAAAGAATTGAATTAAATTTCCTATTTAAAGTATGTCTTTCTATAGAAGAGATTAACAGACCAAGTAGATCAAGGTTACAGTATATAATTTTTATTAGTACATAAAAAGATTAATGTTAAAGTTTTAAAAATCATATATATGCCCAAACTTTTATATACAGGAATATTTCCTTTAGACACATAAAAATTAAAATTAAGTCCCTGCCTTGTAAGGGTTACTAATAATCCCTATGGTATCTGTCAACTATGCTGCCCAGAGCCCCCAAAGCGCACTTTACATTTATTTATAAAACTAAGTATATTCCAGCATTTAAGACTGTGTATATGGCTACATAGTGATGTTGTTATTACATAAGTATCATGTTTAAAACATTTGACATGTAAAACCAATATACAAAAATTCTTAGAAGTTTTTCTCAAAACATAACAAAGATGAATATTTCAAAAAATAATAATAATCACTGTTAAATTATTGTTTTTATTTGCTTTATTGAACTGGATAAAACATAAGAAAAGAGAAATAATAAACAGAAGTAAAAATTATTTTTAGACACAAGTTGCTAATTCTTCAGAACTTTTGTTTCATGGGCAGTGGGGGAGAAGTGCTCCTAATTCTCTTCATTCCAGTCATTACATCAATGTGAAAATATGTTGAAGCATAAGAAATTGCTGATATTCAACTATTTTGACACGTGAAAATGGATATTTCACTTGATTTATATTTTAGTAACATTTCAAATGTTAAGTAACTTCTAAACTTTTCTTAACTTATATTTTTTTTGGGGGGGCGGTACGCGGGCATCTCACTGCTGTGGCCTCTCCCGTTGCGGAGCACAGGCTCCGGACGCGCAGGCCCAGCAGCCATGGTTCACGGGCCCAGCCACTCCGCGGCATGTGGGATCTTCCAGGACCGGGGCACGAACCCATGTCCCCTGCATCGGCAGGCGGACTCTCAACCACTGCGCCACCAGGGAAGCCCTTTCTTAACTTCTAAATGTGTGCATGTTGTATACAGCACTTACATTTTTATTTTAGTATGTCAAGCATGTGTTATGACATATTGCATAAATAGCATTCTAATATAAGTTTAAACTTTTGTGATATACTTATTGCACAAACAATAGTCAATATTCAACGCTAAATAACCAAAGTAGTCGTCCTCATTTTTACTCATACTGATTATACTACTCAGTAATCTGTATAATGAATAATGCTGATTGATTTTGATTGTAATTTCAGAGTTCTAAGAATGTAGATATTCCCATGCAGATAGTACAATTATTCTGAACATTGGAAGCTAGTGGTTAATAAATTACATGTTAAAAATTGTAGTAAAATATTTATCGTCTGTACTTGCAAAGTTATTTTGGCAATTTTCTTTTCCTTCTACAAACTTGTAGAACTGCAACACAAAACACTGTAAATGAGGCTCATCTTAAACAAGCTGAGCAATGATTTAGGCCTCAGTACATTTCTATCTGTCTCCTCAGTGATGCTGTTTTCATTCAGAGCAGGGGGGGATAAAAATACCAACATCACTAATGAAGCTGTTCGGCCCTGTGGCCTGATGTTGGAACAGCAGACGCTGACTTCATCAGTATTTAAATTACAGGAGCAAAGAATGTTTTCTAGTTGAGCACTGTTCCAGTTCTTTGAACTGACTGCCATGGATTCCCGGAGCTTGACCGCATTACAATTTTCACACTTAGCAACTGTAAAATTGTTAAAGAGATATCTTTCCACACGGTTTATCCATTATTACTGCTAAGTTTGGCATACCACCTTAGTTACGGACTTTAAATGCCACTTTCATCACTTCCCAGGGTAACCTTGGCCATGAAATTGGAAAATCAGATCATTTTCTGGTCCGTTTTCTTCTTTTCCTTTGCATGAGATTAGATTTTGCTACGCTTGACTGACAAATCCCATTTAGGATTCAAGGAGAGGCCTGTGCCCGACCTCTTTAAGAAGTGGGAGGTGAGATGTCTTAGGCAGTGATGGGGAAGAAAGGACCAATTTCAACTCATCACACAAAGGCAATTAGTGATTAATTCACACTGTGAGACAAAAATACTTGTAAAAGTATAAAGTGTTTTAGTGTCAGATCACAACATTATTTAAGATTCTTTAAAAATACCAGTCATGTTCAAGGGTTTTCTCTGCATGTTTTTTCTTTCAAATTATATTTCTTGTTCTGTTACAGAGTCAAGCTCAAATTATTTTTACCTGAATAATATGTTCCACAATTAACAGGAAAAATCATTTTTTAAGAAATAACCAATGTTAATCCAAAATAGATACATTTTTCATGGCATATTAACATAAGGTGATCGCTTTATTATTCAGGGATGTAATGCTTAGTTGCTTGGCTGTACAGTTCCAGATATTACCTGCTTTGAGGACATTTATCCATTGTTGATGTGGTGAAAAAGTGTGGTTGAAGAAAGGACAAAAATAATAATTGGTAAATGCCTCAGATTAATATTATGTATTCCAGACTTTGTTTTCTGAGTATATGTAATAGGATTAAAATCTCAATAATGAGTTTAGGGATGAGTTGGCATTTTAAAATCTATGTCCTGCTACATCACAAATTTACATGAAACTGATTGAAACAAACAAAAAATCAACTAGATACATTGTCATAAGAATCTGAATGAGCAAATGGATCAATGAGATGTCCAAGCCATCTTCTTGCGTTTGGAGACCTGTTCAACATTGAAAGACCATTTGATTTAAATAGGCAAACTTGGAAGAGTGATATCTTTAAGGATCAACAGGCTAAAAATGATTGTTACTTTATGTTGATTTCTACGCCTACTGTCCTGTTTCTTTCTAAACTTCTTTTTATCAATAGTTGCATTTCCAGGAATTATTATTGTATCACATTTTGCATCACTGAAGTTCTAGTGACTTCAGAAAGAATCTTTAGTAGTCCTCAATTTCTCTTTCAATACATTTAGTTTCTGATTTGTGTCCAGTCAATTTGGGGCTCTAGCCAAACACCTGGTAAAATAATAAGCTGAAATTCATTTCTAAACGTTACGTGGGAAGAAATGTGGATCACAGTACCTTGCATAAAGTGCAAATAAATATTTGTGAAAGACTAGGCCATTTCCCTTCATCTCTCTGGCTGTATAAATATTGCAGTGCATGAATGAAGTGTTCAGATGTAGGAACTCAAATGTTTTGAAGTCAATTATAAAAAGAGATTCACAGCTGCCTAAAAATTTAAATAACTTGTTTTTCCCCAAATGGAAACTCTTTCAGTAATATGGAAATATGCACCATCCTAATAGAAAATTCTACTGAAATTTTATTTTATATATTAGGTACATTTCTGAGAAACTGTGCAAAGCAAGCAAGTGTATAAAAAAAAATTCTCAGTGAATTTCATTACATTTTCAGTAAGAATACCTCTTAGCAAAAGATGTTGTCTTTGGTACATGAGAAAAATGATTACATACCTATGAATTTCAATGTTCATTTCAAAAAGTACTCTTTTATCCCTGTGCTTCTAATATTATATACCATTTGAAGATGCCAAGCAAATGAGAAAAAAAAAATCTCTGAAATTTGCACTTCTGCAAATCTCAAAGATACACACTCTCACTTGAAATCTCGTATATGTATGTATATTGATATATAACATACATATGATTTCCATTTTACTGTTTTCATTCATTTCATTGGATTTCATTACTTAGTTGGCTGTCATTTTGGCTATCCTTGTTGTGATATCAACAACATTCAGCTCTATTTTATTCACCAAATAATGATTACTTATTATGTGCAAATTAACTTTTATTAAAAGTTAATAATTTACTTTAGGAAATATAGGTGAGAAATAAAATAGTCTTTGAACAAAATCTGATAGTTGGGCAAAGAAAAAGTGGTAAGACAAATATGTAGATAATTATAATAAAAATATACTACAGATTTGATTTCTTCTTAAACTCTACATTAGTTTTTTCAGGTAATGCTAGTATTTAGTCTACATTTAATTAATAAACTATTCCCCTATGTATGGTCAATGGATTTCTCATCACTAAATATATTTCCATGTTGAATTTTCTTTTTACTTGATAAAAAGTTCTATCATTCTGAAGACAACTATATGAATTATCTGATTATTTTTCATACGGTCAATATTTAGTGAGAATTTACCTTATGTAAACAATTGTTTTAAGGCTTGGTTATGTAATTGAGGAGTAGGTATCCTGGGTCTCTGGAGTCTCAGTATTAATAAATTTTAATGAAATTTATTTTAATTCAATAAAATTTACCTGTGCTTCTACACAGTGATAACGTTCCAGAGATGGGGAAAATTCACGCTTAGGTATAAAATGTCAGCACTTTCCCTCTTTACAACAAAGAATAGATTTTTTACATTGCTTTTGTCCATTTCAGGGAAGTTATATTTACTATACAGATTGTTTTAAAATAGTGAACAGACTCTGTGACTCAACCATTTTACTCCTGGGTGCATCTTCAATAGCAGTGGATACATGTTTTCAGGTTTTGCAGACTCAGAATGAATAAGAAAAGGCTACGGCAGCTTGGAATCCACTGGGAAGAAATGTCCGAAGGCTAAATTTGAATACATCACCATGATTCAAAACACTGATTTGAAAATAGTGTTTTAAATATATACCATTGTTCCCAGATCCTAAATTCACTCTTAAAAAAATGCCCACCTATCTGTCTGTGGCTATCAACTCAAAACAAAAAGTTAATTGAAACTCAATCACCTGTTTTTCAAAGAAAACAAGATTTGCTTTATTTTAAATTTCACATAGTACACTACTCTGACACACTGTTCAAAGCTGGGCTACTTCATCAAGCTCTTAAGAGATCGTTCAAATATTCTGACAATTGACAGTAATTGATTATTTAGTGTGGATTTTTTTACTCAAAACCACGAGGCCAGACTAATGCTACCAAAGAGATATATGCTGTATTCAGACTGTCAAATAGGAATACTAGGATAACATCTGTTAATTTGACATTTTTCAAGCTGCATTTATTTCAAATCTCTTTTTATTTTTCACAAACTGTTAACAAATAATCTAAAAAAAACATGGAAAAGATATAATAACTTCCCAAAATTTCAGGATTTTGTTTTTAAAATCACTGCTTTTCTTAATCCAATTCCAACGACAGTTTTTAAAAATGGAACTAAAAGAACACGCTGATGATGATGAATGTGTGCAGACTTCACCAAATCCTATTGATATTTTATAATGTAAGAAAGACCTGTACCCTAGGTAAGATATCAGTAGCCATTTCTCATACAGAAAACACATCTTTCTACTGACATGTCAGTTTTGAAAAAGCATAAAGCCAATTTGATGGCAAGTGTGGATATGTGTTATTTCACCACCAGTCAGATTAAATGGAACAGGCTCAAGAGATCCTACAAGAACTGTTATGATGTCAATAAAACGTTCTGTGAGTGGCAGGGCTAAGCTGGGGACAATTCACCCACTCACTAGTGGAAGTCGAACCGCATGCTGAGAACACTCAGAGGAGTACTTGGCAGGATTAGAAATAGCCCCAGCATGACCAATATAATTTTTCCTCTCCACAAAAGTAAACAGCTAACAAGTGTGGACCAAAGAGAAATATAAAATTAGAAAGATTAAGCTATGTTTCTACCATTGGCAATTTGTGTTTGGTAGAAATAATTTATCCAACAATTGTGTACATATGTGCAATTATGTACATGGCTATGGAAATCACATGGGGAACAATTTTCTATAATTTAGAGGATTGTAAGGACTTTTAGTATTACTACAATAATATAAATTGATATTGGTTTTATCTCTAATTCTATTTTCAGAGTATGGGTAAAATTTAGCAAATAAACTTTTAGCTTCAACACACCTGAATTTTAACTACTGACAAAGGCCCTATGGTACATAATAGCCCAGGAAAAGAACTGGCACAATTTTTGTTCCTTTGCATTGGCTAAGACCTGAATAAATATTTATTAAGAACTATCATGCAACTATATGCCAATAAAATGGACAACCTGGAAGAAATGGACAAATTCTTAGAAAGGTACAACCTTCTAAGACTGAACCAGGAAGAAATAGAACATATGAACAGACCAATCACAAGTAATGAAATTGAAACTACGATTAAAAATCTTCCAACAAATTTCCAAGACTAGATACCTTCACAGGTGAATTCTATCAAACATTTAGAGAAGAGCTAACACCAATTCTTCTCAATTCTTCCAAAAAATTGCAGAGGGAGGAACACTCTCAAGCTCACTCTACAAGGCCACCATCACCCTGATACAAAATTCAGACAAAGATATCACAAAAAAAGAAACTTATAGACCAATATCATTGATGAATATAGCTGCAAAAATACTCAACAAAATACTAGCAAACAAAATCCAACAACACATTAAAAGTATCATACACCATGATCAAGTGGAATTTATCCCAGGGATGCAAGGATTCTTGAATATATGCAAATCAATCAATGTGATACACCACATTAACAAATTTAAGAATAAAACCATATGATCATCTCAACAGATGCAGAAAAAGCTTTTGACAAAATTCAACACCAATTTATGATAAAAAATGTCCAGAATGTGGGCATAGAGGGAATCTACAACATTATAAAGGCCATATATGATAAACCCACAGCAAACATTCTCAGCGGTGAAAAACTGAAGGCATTTTCTCTAAGATTAGGGACAACGCAAGGATGCCGACTCTCACCACTATTATTCAACATAGTTTTGGAAGTCCTGGTCATGGCAATCAGAGAAGAAAAAGAAATAAAAAGAATACAAATTGGAAAACAAGAAGTAAAACTGTCACTGTTTACAGATGACATGATACTATATATAGAAAATCCTAAATATGCCACCAGAAAACTACTAGAGCTCATCAATGAATTTGGTAAAGTTGCAGGATAGAAAATTAATGCACATAAATCTCTTGCATTCTTATATACTAACAAAGAAAGATCAGAAAGAGAGATTAAGGAAACAATCCTATTTACCATTGCAACAAAAGAACAAAATACCTGGGAATAAATCTACCTAAAGAGGCAAAAGACTTGTACTCAGAAAACTATAAGATACTGATGAAAGAAATCAAAGATGACACAAACAGATGGAGAGACATACCATGTTCTTGGACTGGAAAAATCAATACTGTGAAAATGACTATACTACCCAAAGCAATCTACAGATTCAGTGCAATTCCTATCAAATTACCAATGGCATTTTTCACAGAACTACAACAAAAAATTTCACAATTTGTATGGAAACACAAAAGATCCTGAATAGCCGAAGCAATCTTGAGAAAGAAAAACAGCGGGAGGAATCAGGCTCCCTGACTTCAGACTACACTACAAAGCTACAGTAATCAAGACAGTATGGCACTGGCACAAAAACAGAAAAACAGATCAATGGAAAGGATAGAAAGCCCAGTCATAATCCCATGTACCTATGGTCAACTAATCTTTGACAAAGGAGGCAAGAATATACAACAGAGAAAAGACAGTCCCTTCAATAAGTGGTGCTGGGAAAACTGGACAGCTACATGTGAAAGAATGAAATTAGAACAGTCCCTAGCACCATACACAAAAATAAGCTCAACATTGATTAAGGACCTAAATCTAAGACCAGACACTTTAAAGCTCTTAGAGAAAATCAGGCAGACCACTCTTTGACATGAATCACAGCAAGATCTTTTTAACCCACCGCCTAGAGTAATGAAAATAAAAACAAAAATAAACAAATGGGACCTTATGAAACCTAACAGCTTTTGCACAGCAAAGGAAACCATAAGCAAGACGAAAAGGATGGCAGAATATATTTGCAAATGAAGCAACTGACAAAGGATTACTCTCCAAAATATACAAACTGCTCATGCAGCTCAATATCAAAAGAACAACAACCCAATCAAAAAGTGGGCAAGGAATCGGGAAGATGGCAGAAGAGTAAGACACAGAGATCACCTTCCTCCCCACAGATACACCAGAAATACATCTACACGTGGAACAACTCCTACAGAACACCTACTGAACGCTGGTAGAAAACCTCAGACCTCCCAAAAGGCAAGAAACTCCCCACGTACCTGGAGAGGGCAAAAGAAAAAAGAATAAACAGAGACAAAAGAATAGGGATGGGACCTGCACCAGTAGGAGGGACCTGTGTAGGAGGAAAGGTTTCCACACACTAGGAAGCCCCTTCGCCCGCGGAGACTGAGGGTGGCAGAGGGGGGAAGCTTTGGAGCCACGGAGGAGAGCGCAGCAACAGGGGTGCGGAGGGCAGAGCGGAGAGATTCCCGCACAGAGTATCGGTGCTGACCGGCACTCACCAGCCAGAGAGGCTTGTCTGCTCACCCGCCGGGTCGGGCGGGGCTGGGAGCTGAGGTTCGGGCTTCGGTCGGATCACAGGGAGAGGACTGTGGTTGGCGTCGTGAACACAGCCTAAAGCGGCTAGTGCACCACGGCTAGCTGGGAGAGAGTCCGGGAAAAAGTCTGCACCTGCCGAAGAGGCAAGTGACTTTTTCTTCCCTCTTTGTCTCCTGGTGCACGAGGAGAGGGGATTAAGAGCGCTGCTTAAAGGAGCTCCAGAGACGGGCACAAGCCGCAGCTAACAGCGTGCACCCCAGAGACGGGCATGAGACGCTAAGGCTGCTGCTGCCGCCACCGAGAAGCCTGTGTGCGAGCACAGGTCACTATCCACACCTCCCTTCCGGGGAGCCTGTGCAGCCCGCCACTGCCAGGGTCCCGTGATCCAGGGACAACTTCCCCGGGAGAACGCACGGCGCGCCTCAGGCTGGTGCAATGTCACGTCGGCCTCTGCCGCCGCAGGCTCGTGCCACACTCTGTGCCCCTCCCTCCCCCCGGCCTAAGTGAGCCAGAGCCCCCGAATCAGCAGCTCCTTTAACCCAGTCCTGTCTGAGCGAAGAACAGATGCACTCCCGCGACCTACACTCAGAGGCAGGGCAAAATCCAAAGCTGAGCCCCGGGAGCTGTGCAAACAAAGAAGAGAAAGGGAAATCTCTCCCAGCAGCCTGAGAAGCAACGGATTAAAGCTCCACAATCAACTTGATGTACCCTGCATCTGTGGAATACGTGAATAGACAACGAATCATCCCAAATTGAGGAGGTGGACTTTGAAAGCAAGATTTATTTATTTTTCCCCTTTTCCTCTTTTTGTGAGTGTGTATGTGTATGCCTCTGTGTGAGATTTTGTCTGTATAGCTTTGCTTTCATCATTTGTCCTAGGGTTCCATCCGTCCATTTTAATTTTCTTTAAAAATTTTTTTTTTCTTATTTTTTATTTTAATAACTTTCTTTTATCTTAATTTCCCTTCCTTCCTCCCTCCCTCCCTCGCTCCCTCCCTCCCTCCCTTCCTTCCTTCCCTCCCTTTTATTCTGAGCCGTGTGGATGAAAGCCTCTTGGTGCTGCAGCCAAGAGTCAGTGCTGTTCCTCTGAGGTGGGAGAGCCAACTTCAGGACACTGGTCCACAACACACCTCCCAGCTCCACATAATATCAAACGGCAAAAATCTCCCAGAGATCTCCATCTCAACACCAGCACCCAGCTTCACTCAACGATCTGCAAGCTACAGTGCTGGACACCCTATGCCAAACAACTAGCAAGAAGGAACAAAACCCCACCCATTAGCAGACAGGATGCCTAAAATCATAATAAGTCCACAGACACCCCAAAACACACCATCAGACGTAGACCTGCCCACCAGAATGACAAGATCCAGCCTCACCCACAAGAACACAGGCACTAGTCCCCTCCACCAGGAAGCCTACACAACCCACTGAACCAACTTTAGCCACTGGGGACAGACCCCAAAAACAACGGAAACTATGAACCTGCAGCCTTCAAAAAGGAGACCCCAAACACAGTAAGATAAGCAAACTGAGAAGACAGAAAAACACACAGCAGAAGGAGCAAGATGAAAACCCACCAGACCTAATAAATGAAGAGGAAATAGGCAGTCTATCTGAAAAAGAATTTAGAATAATGATAGTAAAGATGATCCAAAATCTTGGAAATAGAATAGAGAAAATGCAAGGAACATTTAACAAGGACGTAGAAGAACTAAAGATGAAACAAGCAATGATGAACAACACAATAAATGAAATTAAAAATACTCTAGAAGGGATCAATAGCAGAATAACTGAGGCAGAACAATGGATAAGTGACCTGGAAGACAAAAGAGTGGAAGTAATTAACACAGAGCAGAATAAAGAAAAAAGAATGAGAAGAACTGAGGACAGTATCAGAGACGTCTGGGACAACATTAAACACACCAACATTCGAATTATAGGGGTCCCAGAAGAAGAAGAGAAAAAGAAATGGACTGAGAAAATATTTGAAGAGATTATAGTTGAAAATTTCCCTAATATGGGAAAGGAAATAGTTAATCAAGTCCAGGAAGCACAAACAGTCCCATACAGCATAACTCCAAGGAGAAACACGCCAAGACACATATTAATCAAACTGTCAAAAATTAAGTACAAAGAAAACATATTAAGAGCAGCAAGGAAAAAACAACAAATAATACACAAGGGAATCCCCATAAGGTTAACAGCTGATCTTTCAGCAGAAACTCTGCAAGCCAGAAGGGACTGGCAGGACATATTTAAAGTGATGAAGGAGAAAAACCTACAACCAAGATTACTCTACCCAGCAAGGATCTCATTCAGATTTGATGGAGAAATTAAAACCTTTACAGACAAGCAAAAGCTGAGAGAGTTCAGCACCACCACAGCAGCTTTACAACAAATGTTAAAGGAACTTCTCTAGGCAAGAAACACAAGAGAAGGAAAAGACCTACAATAACGAACCCAAAACAATTAAGAAAGTGGGAATAGGAACATACATATCGATAATTACCTTAAATGTAAATGGATTAAATGCGCCCACAAAAAGACACAGACCGGCTGAATGGATAGAAAAACAAGACCCATATATATGCTGTCTACAAGAGACCCATTTCAGACCTAGAGACACATACAGACTGAAAGTTAGGGGATGGAAAAAGATATTCCATGCAAATGGAAACCAAAAGAAAGCGGGAGTAGCAATTCTCATATCAGACACAATAGACTTTAAAATAAAGACTATGAGAAGAGACAAAGAAGGACACTACATAATGATCAAGGGATCGATCCAAGAAGAAGATATAACAATTGTAAATATTTATGCACCCTACATAGGAGCACCTCAATTTGTTAGTTAGGCAAATACTAACAGCCATAAAAGGGGAAATCGACAGTAACACAGTCATAGTAGGGGACTTTAACATCCCACTTTCACCAATGGACAGATCATCCAAAATGAAAATAAATAAGGAAAAAAAGCTTTAAATGATACATTAAACAAGATGGACTTAATTGATATTTATAGGACATTCCATCCAAAAGCAACAGAATACACATTTTTCTCAAGTGCTCATGGAACATTCTCCAGGATAGATCATATCGTGGGTCACAAAATAAGCCTCGGTAAATTTAAGAAAATTGAAATTGTATGAAGTATCTTTTCCGACCACAATGCTATGAGACTAGATATCAATTACAGGAAAAGATCTGTAAAAAATACAAACACACGAGGGCTAAACAATACACTACTTAATAACGAAGTGATCACTGAGGAAATCAAAGAGGAAATCAAAAAATACCTATAAACAAATGACAATGGAGACACGACACCCCAAAACCTATGGGATGCAACAAAAGCAGCTCCAAGAGGGGAGTTTATAGAAACGCAATCATACCTTAAGAAACAGGAAACATCTCGAATAAATAACGTAACCTTGCACCTAAAGCAATTAGAGAAAGAAGAACAAAAAAGCCCCAAAGTTAGCAGAAGGAAGGAAATCATAAAGATCAGATCAGAAATAAATGAAAAAGAAATGAAGAAAACGATAGCAAAGATCAATAAAACTAAAAGCTGGTTCTTTGAGACGATAAAAAAAATTGATAAACCATTAGCAAGACTCATCAAGAAAAAAATGGAGAAGACTCAAATCAATAGAATTAGAAATGAAAAAGGAGAACAACTGACACTGCAGAAATACAAAAGATCATGAGAGATTACTACAAGCAACTCTATGCCAACAAAATGGACAATCTGGAAGAAATGGACAAATTCTTAGAAATGCACAACATGCCAAGACTGAATCAGAAAGAAATAGAAAATATGAACAGACCAATCACAAGCACTGAAATTGAAACTGAGATTAAATATCTTCCAACAAAAGCCCAGGACCAGATGGCTTCACAGGCGAATTCTATCAAACATTTAGAGAAGAGTTAAAACCTATCTTTCTCAAACTCTTCCAAAATATAGCAGAGGGAGGAACACTCCCAAACTCATTCTACGAGGCCAACATCACCCTGATACCAAAACCAGACAAGGATGTCACAAAGAAAGAAAACTACAGGCCAATATCACTGATGAACATAGATGCAAAACTCCTCAACAAAATACTAGGAAACAGAATCCAACAGCACATTAAAAGGATCATACACCATGATCAAGTGGGGTTTATTCCAGGAATGCAAGGATTCTTTAATATATGCAAATCAATCAATGTGATACACCATATTAACAAATTGAAGGAGAAAAACCATATCATCATCTCAATTGATGCAGGGAAAGCTTTCAACAAAATTCAACCCCCATTTATGATAAAAACCCTGCAGAAAGTAGGCATAGAGGGAACTTTACTGAACATAATAAAGGCCATATATGACAAACCTACAGCCAACATCGTCCTCAATGGTGAAAAATTGAAAGCATTTCCACTAAGATCAAACAAGACAAGGTTGCCCACTCTCACCACTCTTATTCAACATAGTTTTGGAAGTTTTAGCCACAGCAATCAGAGAAGAAAAGGAAATAAAAGGAATCCAAATCGGAAAAGAAGAAGTAAAGCTGTCACTGTTTGCAGATGACATGATACTATACATAGAGAATCCTAAATATGCTACCAGAAAACTACTAGAGCCAAAGAATTTGGTAAAGTAGCAGGATACAAAATTAATGCACAGAAATCTCTGGCATTCCTATACACTAATGATGAAAAATCTGAAAGTGAAATCAAGAAAACACTCCTATTTACCACTGCAACAAAAAGAATAAAATATCTAGGAATAAACCTACCTAAGGAGACAAAAGACCTATATGCAGAGAATTATAAGACACTGATGAAAGAAATTAAAGATGATACAAATAGATAGAGATATATACTATGTTCTTGGATTGGAAGAATCAACATTGTGAAAATGACTCTACTACCCAAAGCAATCTACAGATTCAATGCAATCCCTATCAAACTACCACTGGCATTTGTCACAGAAGTACAACAAAGAATTCCACAATTTATATGGAAACACAAAAGACCCCAAACCTTGAGAAAGAAAAACGGAGCTGGAGGAATCCGGCTCCCTGACTTCAGACTATACTACAAAACGACAGTAATAAAGACAGTATGGTACTGGCACACAAACAGCAATATAGATCAATGGAACAGGATAGAAAGCCCAGAGATAGACCCACGCACATATGGTCACATTATCTTTGATAAAGGAGGGAGGAATATACAGTGGAGAAAGGACAGCCTCTTCAATAAGTGGTGCTGGGAAAACTGGACAGGTACATGTAAAAGTATGAGATTAGATCACTCCCTAACACCACACACAAAAATTAGTTCAAAATGGATTAAAGACCTAAATGTAAGGCCAGAAACTATCAAACTCTTAGAGGAAAACATAGGCAGAACACTCTGTGACATAAATCACAGCAAGATCCTTTTTGACCCACCTCCTAGAGAAATAGAAATAAAAACAAAAATAAACAAATGGGACCTAATGAAACTTAAAAGCTTTTGCACAGCAAAAGAAACTATAAACAAGACCAAAAGACAACCCTCAGACTGGAAGAAAATATTTGCAAATGAAGCAACTGACAAAGGATTAATCTCCAAAATTTACAAGCAGCTCATGCCGCTCAATAACAAAAAAACAAACAACCCAATCCAAAAATGGGCAGAAGACCTAAATAGACATTTCTCCAAAGAAGTTATACAGACTGCCAACAAATAAATGAAAGAATGCTCAACATCATTAATCATTAGAGAAATGCAAATCAAAACTACAATGAGGTATCATCTCACACCAGTCAGAATGGCCATCATCAAAATATCTAGAAACAATTAATGCTGGAGAGGGTGTGGAGAAAAGGGAACACTCTTGCACTGCTGGTGGGAATGTGAATTGGTACAGCCACTACGGAGAACAGTATGGAGGTTCCTTAAAAGACTACAAATAGAACTACCATATGACCCAGCAATCCCACTACTGGGCATATACCCTGAGAAAACCATAATTCAAAAAGAGTCATGTACCAAAATGTTCATTGCAGGTCTATTTACAATAGCCAGAAGATGGAAACAACCTAAGTGTCCATCATCGGATGAATGGATAAAGAAGATGTGGCACATATATACAGTGGAATATTACTCAGCCATAAAAAGAAACGAAATTGAGTTATTTGTAATGAGATGGATGGACCTAGATTCTGTCATACAGAGTGAAGTAAGTCAGAAAGAGAAAGACAAATACCATATGCTAACACATATACATGGAATTTAAGAAAAAAATGTCATGAAGAACCTAGGGGTAAGACAGGAATAAAGACACAGACCTACTAGAGAATGGACTTGAGGATATGGGGAGGGGAAAGGTAAGCTGTGACAAAGCAACAGAGTGGCATGGACATATATACACTACCAAATGTAAAATAGATAGCTAGTGGGAAGCAGCCATATAGCACAGGCAGATCAGCTCAGTGCTTTGTGACCGCCTGGAGCAGTGGGATGGGGAGGGTCAGAGGGAGGGAGACGCAAGAGGGAAGAGATATGGGAACATATGTATATGTATAACTAATTCACTTTGTCGTAAAGCAGAAACTAACACACCATTGTAAAGCAATTATACTCCAATAAATATGTTAAATAAATAAATACACATCAAATGCAACTTCATGCAGGTGTGATATGTTATCATTATATGAATGTATAACTACGCTTATATACAGCTAATGGAGAAAGGTGGAAATAGATTTTCTGAGTAGTACAGTTTAAGAAGAATTTTGGCACAGTAGGACAGAATCCATTTGGGAATCTATCCTTATTTCCTTTTACAAGACAAGAAAATAATTGTACAGTATCTACTCCTGGGATTTAAACCCATGTTTCATGCCTGGAGACCTAACATTTTATTCAAGGTGCCAAAGCTTACAAATTTCTCATTAGAAAATTCTTCAAAAAAGAAGATATGGTAGTGTCCCATTGTCCCTCTGTTGGGATGCCTCATTCATAAGCAAGGGCAGGTAGGGAGTAGAGTGAGTACAATGTGCTGAGGAATGGCACGACTTAGTGGGCAGGTGCGTTTCTGAATTTAGGCTGTTCAAGCGGTCCACTGATCCCATGGTCAACTTCTAATGTCTCACAAGTATATATAAATACATGCATTGGGTAAAAGCAGAAAGTGAGAGCAACAGAATCATTAGGCCACTGAAATTAAGACACATTGTATTGATATAAACTGTCTCAATGCCTCAACTCATCATCAAGTCCATGCACCTCCATTATGTTAAAAGCCAAATACATGTATTTGATCTGTGGTATATTTCTTGGAAACCATAGGGTAGAATGAATCACAAAAAGGTTGGGGGGAAAACCATTCTAGGAAATAATTTTTAAGCAAGATTGATATACTAGCAAATTGGAGATAAAAGGGCCTGGAAAGAATTGCTTTGCTGCTCTCAATACAGTAATAATTCTCTTCCCACTGGAGTGTAATATCTTAAGACATTTCTGGTGACCATCCAGTTTGACAATACTCATAATTAACCTGATCAATATCTATAATCTAGTTAACTGTGGTTATCAGAAAGTCAGTACCTTCAATTGAATACAACAGAGCTCTTGATTCTTTTGATTATTTGGAATTTTGAGTCAAGTTTGAAGGTCACTAGCCATCATTCCTTGAAAGAACCAGACATGTTAGGCATGGAGATTATGTTATAGACACAGTAGGATGGTACTTTTCAACTGTGTTGCAAGTAAGCTTGGAGGTCCATAATTTCAATGGAACACTTTTTGTGGTTTCATTTCAATGATAATTTAGGGAAATTAATATAATGAGTTCTAAATTTCCTATTACTACTGAGTAGTGCCACTTTTGGGTTTATGTTTTGGATTATATTGGCACTAAGTGACCAGAGTTTATATTTTAAATTTTAAGGCCACGTTTCTCAATTGTTTTTCTAACACACTTTGGAGACCTTTAGGGTTCTCCAGTATAACCTTGAATGCTTGTGAATGTTTGTGGACCTTTAGAGTATACCTTAATTTCCTCAAGTATAAGGGAAAAATATGTAATTACCTCTTCTTGAAACTAGATTTCATATTAACATAAGAAAAAAAACTAGATATTTTGGGTTGGTTTCATAGCTATTAAGGCATTTTGGGAAAAGAGCACTTTAAATTTGGTGTCTAGTATATTCAGCCCAATTTCATTTCAATAACTCTATTCACAAAGTATTTAAGTTCTAAACTCATACTCTTGTATAAGAAAAAGACTCATGAATTTATAATTATGTGTTCCAGAAAAATTTAATAAGGGATTTCTAATATGGCCTTTTGTAATTTTCACTTTGCTCAGACTACAATTTACTTTATTCTACCTCAATGTATTTCGGTCAATTTCCATTTCTAAAAACTTGTGAATCTATTAGTTATGTAATTTTCATAACTAATAATTTAAATAATATTCCACTTTCACCAAATTTGGAAAACTTGCATATGTGTAAGGTGAAAGAAATAGTATAGCAAAAACAATAACTGAAAACAATAACTTTTAAAAGAACAAGATAATCTTTAAAGTTAAGAGAATTTTAAACTATAGTTAATGCACATATACAATAAAGGTACATATATATATTTTAAATAAATAAATTGATTTATTTATATATTTATTTTTGGCTGCCTTGGGTCTTCGCTGCTGTGCGCGGGCTTTCTCTAGTTGCGGCAAGCAGGGGCTACTCTTCGTTGCGGTGCACGTAATTCTCATTGCGGTGGCTTCTCTTGTTGTGAAGCATGGGCTCTAGGTGCGTGGGCTCAGTAGTTGTGGCACATGGGCTTAGTTGCTCCGCGGCATCTTTCTGCCTCAGGGCTCGAACCCATGTCCCCTACATTGGTAGGCGGATTCTTAACCACTGCGCCACCAGGGAAGTCCCAGTAGATGTATATTTGACAGTGAAAATATAACCAAAAAATTCTAAAAAGACTGGCTTATAATAGAAATAAAAATTGTACAGAATACAAGTAAATGTTAATTCTAATTAGGAATAGTCTGAGTTCATAATTTGAAATAAACTATGAAAAATTTTTATTTCCTATTGCACTTTGGAGACAATAACTAGAAGGCTATTTTTATCTTTTTTTTTTTTGCCCTAATGATCTTTACTTCAAATTTGGTTATGCCAGAAATGCTGTGATGTTCAATTTAGCCAGTTCTTAGGTTATAACCTTGATTTCTCCACTTCCTTCAAAATATTCTTTCAAACTTGTCTTTCATAATTTCTCTGTCCTTTGCATTACAAAAAGACCTCTGTGGGGGCCCTACTTTTACCACATGGAAATATGGTAATTAAGAACTTTGTGCCCCTATTTTCTCATGACTGAGTAACATGGAAAACAATGGGGTCTCCTCTTCCTGTTTAGCAATTCCATTCATGCAACAAACATGTTCAATGTACATGTCATAATATAATAACAGTCTAAATGGATTAAATTGCAGTGTGTATTAAACACAATTCTCTCTGGCAGATGTATACAGATATTATGCAGAGCACCACTTAACAGTCTTCATATCCAGTTGCAATGCACAAAGTAACACTTCACAGGGTTCCACAAAAACCCACTCCAAACGGCTTCCCTGATGGCACAGTGGTTAAGAGTCCACCTGCCGATGCAGGGAACACGGGTTCGTGCCCCAGTCCGCGAAAATCCCACATGCCGCGGAGCGGCTAGGCCCGTGAGCCATGGCCGCTGAGCCTGCGCGTCCGGAGCCTGTGCTCCGCAACGGGAGAGGCCACAGCAGTGAGAGGCCCGCGTACTGCAAAAACAAAACAAAACAAAACAAAACAAAACACTCCAAGAAACTAAGACTCCCCTGAAACACCTTTCCGTAACAAACTTTTTTTAGAAATTAAGGCTGCCATGTAAATGGTGAACCATTTTCTAAATCAATTTCATGCCCTCTCTTCCAACTCCACCTACCCACCTTCTTTTTTCCTTTTTTCTGTCATTCCTTATTATTATTTTTTTTTTTTTGATGGAAATCCAGAGAAGCAGAATAGTGCTACTCCAGTTTAATTCACAGTAGCAGCACTGAGTGATTGGGCCCTAAAGCTCTGAGCTGGCTAGAAACATCTGCCAGTTATCAAGGCCTATTCTTATCATTTGCAGGGCTTGTCTGTATTACACCATCATATCTGTAATGTTAGTAAAATGCAATTGACAGCTCACTAATTATAATAAATTGTTTTTCCTACCAAAACAGTAACATACCTAGAGACCACTTAAAATATACCGTGGTGGTTGTGGAAAGCAGACTCTTTAAACATTTCTTTATTGGGGGGGAATTCCTTTATTTATTTATCATAATGTAGTTTCATTTTTTTAATGGGAATTTCAGGAATGTACGTTTATGCATGGTTATACTCTTATAGGTCTAACATACTTAATATAAAAGAATCACACACTGACTATACCCACTCACCCACCCACCCACCTACACTCACTCCACATTTCTATTTGTGTATTCATGAAACTATTAATTTACAGAAGCTTGAAAATATTTATTTCTAATGTGCTATGAAAGCAAAAAAAAAACCAGTTTTTTATAGATAGTTATAATAGATGTTTGCATTTCTTGAAAAGTTTTGGTTCTTAAAGCATTTCATTATATGAGGAATAAACGGATGAACTTGGTAGAATACCACCAAAAGCGAAGTTCTTAGCAACCCCCTACTTCCATCAGTCAACAAGGTTGCATCAGAACACTTAGGTTCTTTTTTAAATTTTGATACTTGGTCTTGAAATGGTCATATGTCAAACTGACACATCATCATAGGAAAAACATATTTTAAACAGCTGACATATTGCCACATGTAAGCTAATATCAATAACATCAGAGTCTAGGTTCTCTGAGTATCTAACCTATTAAGGAAAAAGGACTGAAAGAAGGCCTCTGCTAGGAAGCAAATGTTCAAGTACAAATTGGTGATAGCCAAACTCTTGTCAGTGTATGACATTCTGCTACCAAAAAATGAATGAGATAAAAATGCAGCATGCTTTAAAATGATTCATACAAAAATGCAGCATGTAACATCGGAATGTATATGTCTAAAAGCATATTTTGCAGGAAGCAGTAAATACAGCCTATGGCTGTGCCTATTAACCAAAGAGCTTGAGGAGTTCACTCCACTTATCCACAGTGAAATGCAAAATATGGATCAGTGAAAGTTTCTGTGTTGGAGTGGATAGGGGACTCTCATATAATAATTTATGTTCTTATCACTGACGTTGTCCTGTCCTTTCAAATTCACATTCATACTTTGTTCTGACCCTCCTGTTTCAGATTCTGCCAACTGATAAATTAATCCTCCGCTGATAGTTTTTCATAGGTGTCATGAAGTACTGGCCAGTTTTCATACTCAAAGTCTTGGCACAGAAACAATGGAAATCTACTTACAATCATGAGTAATCAACATTGAAAATATATTTCTATTTTTAATCAAAAATATATTTTACTTCAAGAAAAGACTCTCTTTTGTCATGGCAAAAATTTGTGGTCCTGACTCCACAATCTTTTTATCTGCTCTAAAGAAAGTGTGACTTTTTGCTTCAAGTGACAAGTGTCTTTTTTCAAACAACTTTCAAATTTTGCTAGAAGTAGATCTTATTGGAAAAGTAAAGCACCCTTTAAGGTGTGATTCCAACAACAGTTGTTAAAGGAGAAGCACGGAAACTTATTTTATAAAATTATTTTGCTTCAGTAATAAGTATGAGAATTAAACATATAACACTTTTGGGATACCTAACACAATTATATCTACCAAAATACTGTTGCATTTGATTTAATAATCCCCAAAGATGGAAAATTCTGTCTTGTGTTATGAAAAATTAGATTTACTCATGATTTGTCATAAAATATCAAATAATCAAATACTATATTTGGACTACAATAATATTTTAAATACCAACTAAATACCAAATGTGCAACAGAAAATTAAATGTTTTTATTAATCATTAACACTAAATCTGCCTATTTTTATTTAACACCAAATCTTCATGCTTGAATATTGTGTTTTATTCTACTGCATGGAAAATACCAACATAACTTTTGAAATGACTATCATTCAGTTTAGAGAGAAAACATTATTTCATGAAAGTACTTGTTTTGAAAAGCAAAAATACCATACCAATAGGAATAATATCCTAAAAATATATTTTTTAAAGAAATCACTGTTTCTTATAAAGAAAGAAAATAAATCTATCATCAATGAATTTTTCAATTTTATGAATATTTTATTACATTTAGGATTATGAGAAGTGTTTCTCTAGTGATCTTCAGCTTTAATCTACTGTTCTAATCATTAAGGTCTAGCATATATTCTAACATTAAATATGACTATTTTCCTTTATCATCATGTACATAAAAAAATAATTTTGCTTAATTTTTCTAAGCATAAAAAAGAGCTAAAATGTTTAAATGTTTGAAAAGTAACATTCAACTAACTCACCAATTTTATTTCAGAGAATAATGCAAATACTTATCTACACAAACATGAAACTGTCATAAATGCACATCACAAACATACACTTTGAAGAAATATTTTAGTGAATTGTATAGTGCAATACAACAATATGAAGTGTGAATCATTTTTTTTTTGAGTCAAACACGACCCCTTTATAGAACTGTAAAGAAAATAAGTTTTTAAGGAGTTAAGGAAGAAAATAATTATTCAATAAGGGTAACTATGACACTTAGTTCTCTACCTTGAAGTATGTTTTCTGTTTGATTTTACTGACTGGTGATGAACTTCTCACGTTCCTGTTTAAATCTCATCCCTAAATAATGATATGGCTTCTAGGCTTAAACCAAGAGTATAAAGAATTTCTTTCATCTTCAGAAGATTCTACTCCCAAAACCATTCTGCAATTAGTTTTAAAGTATATACTTACAGATATAATAATTTTATTATTTATGATAATGTCATCATACTTTATTTAGTCATTTTATTTCTTTAATATATCACTCAACCTCCATAGCAGGCATTCTAGAGGTAAACATATGGACTAGAAACAGAATTAAGTCTCGATATTTAAACTTAAATCCTAACCACATCTAATAGCTTGTAAGCATGAATCATCCCAGTAATATGTGAAATAAAGGGAAAAAATTTAGACAGTGTAAAAGTCAGGATTATCAATTTCTATCACTTTAATAATAATGAAAGGTGATAGGAATTGATAAACATGACTTTTGTGATATATACTAGCTAAAAAGTTTATATAACTATTGTGGCTGCAAACCTAGTTCTCTGGCAGGGTTTCCCTCAGCTTATGTATGTGGAGTATGATAAGCATGTGTGTGTAAGAAAATAGAAATAAAGAAAAGTACAGGGCTTCCCTGGTGGCACAGTGGTTGAGAATCTGCCTGCTAATGCAGGGGACACGGGTTCGAGCCCTGGTCTGGGAAGATCCCACATGCCGCGGAGCAACTAGGCCCGTGAGCCACAACTACTGAGCCTGCGCTCCTCAACAAGAGAGGCCGTGACAGTGAGAGGCCTGCGCACCGCGATGAAGAGTGGCCCCCGCTCGCCGCAACTGGAGAAAGCCCTCGCACAGAAACAAAGACCCAACACAGCCAAAAATAAATAAATAAATTAAAAAAAAAAAAAAAGAAAAGTACAATAAAGAGAGTGTGTCCTTTACTCTCACTTACTATTTGTGTAATAATAGTTATCACAACAATTCTGTAAGGTGGATTTGAATATATTTCAAAAGCTTTGAAAATACCCAGATACATTCATACTCTTAAAGCTCTAAATTAAGAGAATAATTAGAAATACAGTTAAATATTTGTTTAAATAGAAATTTATTGAAATGTTATTCCAAAAAGAAGAGAAAGCAGTCTAAATGTCCAGGAATAGGTAAATTGTTAAATAAACTACTTGTATTTTGGTAAAAATAAAAATCATTTTCTCATAAACTACTGAATGCCATGGTAAAATGCTCCAATAATGCTCCAGAGATAATGAGTGTTTCCGTCTAAATCCCCCAACTGACATTTCCTATAAATCCCGTGAAACTTCAGATGGATTCTCCAGCATCTCACCTTCAGTTCAAGATCAGAGTTATGGAAATTCTAGTATTTAACATCCCTGGTTTTACTGGACAGTGTTTCCCTTCTAGAGACAAGGCAAAGAGGCTGGTATAGCAACATAATTTGGATCGACACTATCCCACAAAAAGGAAGATCTGAATTGTGAAAAGACCATTGCTAGCCATAGAAAAGGATAAATCTAGGAAAACAGTAGAAAGAACTGGGCACTTTTAGGAGAGAGCAATAAATATAAAGCACATACCAACTAGAACAAGTGAGCAGATCAGAGAGAAGCTCAACATGAATCACCACAAGATTAATTCTTTCCCAGTGAAATTGAGTAGGCCATACTTTACAGCACCTCTGATGCTCAACACCTTGGATGGTCAACAATCTAAATGTTTAAACTCTTACCAAGCTGAGTAGCTGTCCATGTATCTCCTCCTCTTGCTGCCCAAACCCCACCCCTCAGCAACTTTATGACAGAGAAATCATCTAGTCTCTCCACCTACTACCTCCACAACTCAACATGGAGATGTTAGTTTATCTGAATATTCTACTACACAGTGAAGCTCTCTATTTGAAAATGTCTATTCAGGGTCTCAAAGTTTTTACTCTAACATTCTCTGCAAAAGGATGGAAGCATTATGTTTAATATTATAATGGTCTATTTCCTCACATGAATTATGCCACTTCTCCTCCTCTTCACCCTATAAAGGAAAAGGATCGTCTATAAGCAGATTTAGTTCTAAATATATGGCATATTGAAAACCCAATAGCAATCTCACCACCAGTATCCTAAGATAATGAGAACTCTATTAGAAATAACTATATAAAATTAGTCAAGGGAATGACATTTTCTAATTTTGGTCTGAACTTTTTCTAGAAACATCCCCATGGCAGAGCTCTCCATCCATGTGGAAAAAAATGGCAAAGTATAATAAGACAAGTACAAAGTATGTAGTATGTGGAATGTGTGATTATGATTCACCTGAAGAGGCTTAGTGTCTTTATAGAGTCATCTCTCTCAACTTTGATTCATCCAGTATTAGGCACCGTCCCTAAACTATACACGTATTTGAATGTAAAAGATAAAAACGAGGAGCTAAAATATCTTGGTACTCACCACAGAGTTTGACATATTTTCTTTATATTCTACTATGAATTGTCACTTACTCGATAACTCTATTCGCTTGGGAGATCTCTCACCCTAGACACACACGAAAAGTTCGCGAAGTTAGGACAGGTAGGCATTTGGAGTAGCACCACTGGGAGTTCAGGTCTTGACTTCATACTTGATGCAAATGTTCAGTCCCTTGCCACTTCGCTCCAAGTCCATCAGTTTGAATGACATTCACTCTCCACACGGAAAGAGAGAAAGTTTACACACCACAGAAATAGGAAAATGAATCCTATTTTTCTTGAACACATGTAAATCTTTCTAACACTGTTTCTAATAGAATGTTTGAATGTGCATTTTATTTCCAATCAAAGAAACATTTGCTAAAAATCATATCTGAAGGTAAGGTTTATTTTTAATTATTATTATTTTATTGGCTGAACACAGACTTACGTTTAATTTGCTATCATTATAATTTTAGGGACTTGCCTGGTGGCGCAGTGGTTAAGAGTCCGCCTGCTAATGAAGGGGACACAGGTTTGAGCCCTGGTCTGGGAAGATTCCACATGCCACGGAGCAACTAAGCCTGTGTGCCACAACTACTGAGCCCACGTGCCACAACTACTGAAGCCCACATGCCTAGAGCCCTTGCTGTGCAACAAGAGAAGCCACCACAATGAGAAGCCCTCACACTGCAACGAAGAGTAGCCCTCACTCACCACAACTAGAGAGAAGCCTGCGTGCAGCAATGAAGACCCAATGCTGCCAAAAATAAAAAATTAATTAATTTAAAAAATAATAATTTTAATCTATTTACTTAAGAGTAAATTTTTTATTAATTGAATATATATTGTTTTTCAAAATTTATGAGAATTCCTGTTTTTAAAACCATTTTATCTATTGGACCTCAGTATTTGGAGGGTACCTTCTTTAATACTTTCAGCTATGTTCATTCATGAGATAATTAGGCAGTTCATTTCAAAGCCTTTTATAAGTCAGTGACAGTTACATCATTTTTGTGATATTAAAAAAGTCTGCTATATCATGTGTATGTGACAGTAGCACATGAAGTAAGTTACTATGTACCTTGAGGCTACTAAGGGATTGATGTGGTGTTTAGAGACTAGGGCAGGAAAATCTTTCCACAGTCAGTTAATTTACGTTATTATAATTTAAGCCTAATTTGTTTATTATTCCTCTGCTTGAAAGTTTTAAGCAAATTCTGCATAATACTATTATTTATATTTTAATTTGAAATAGACTAGATTATTTACAAAGTAGGCTTCATTTTAGACAAAAAGATTACATTATACATGAAGAAATACAACTAACTACCTAGACTCTAAAATATCAGTAGAAGTCCAGCGACAATTTCTTTTTAAAAGAAAAAAGGTTAAAGGGAAAATACGTACTTAGCATCAAAACTGAAGTGTATGTTTACAAAATTCCATCACATTTCTCTCACACCAGACTGGTATGTTACCAAATATACTAGAAACAATCTCCACAAATTTAGGAAACTTTTGTTCTTTGTTCACATTGTGTCCCTTGTAGTAGAACATCTAGTACTTAACTGCCCTCAATTAATATTCATTGAATAATTAAATACATGGAAATTATAAGTTTAATACACAAAAATGGGTTACTTCTTGAGATATCACTATATATCAATATACCTATATGTATATCTAATTTCTAACTCTCTATCTCTATCTATGTCTAATCTCCACACCCATCCCAAATGTGTAAATCATTTGGGATTATCTATGAGTTTCTCCTATAAAACTCTTCCTAACATATTCTACCCCAACCCCCAGCTGGTTTTTGCAATATATACATACCTCATATAACAAGCAGACCTGTTACTTCCAAACTTTTACACTCAGAAAAATGACAGCGGTGGTTTTTTCCTCCTCTCTCTCTCCCATGGAAGGGTCAGTAAAAGACACCGCTGCTGGAGGAGGAGACTGGAAAGGCACAGGTAAGCCAGGGACTCAGTGCTCAGCCTCTCACTGCCATCCTCAGGGGCAGGAGCCAGGGACACTGGCAGCTCACCTTTAAGGAACCAGGTAATAGTGGACCTGGACAGTCCCAGTAAGCAGAGGGAGACAGACATACAGGTCAGATGTCTGCCCCACCTGCATATGCTCTGCATGGTCTGAGCCATTATTATATGTTCAGGGCAGAATGTTGACAGCAATTAATGTAGTGTAAACTTGTAAAGGCTTCCACTATATAAAGCATGTATGTAAATTAAAGTTTTATTTAGGTAAATATTTTACTGTTTGCAATGAAAAGTGTGTATGTTGTTTGAATTTTTTTATAAAAGAGGAAAAAAAGGATACATTAGTAAAACAGGTCTTTGAGGTTTACCAACAAATACACAGACAATATTAGTATCAAGACTTAGGCAATAATCTGGCAACAAACTAAAGAAAATATGAGAGAAGAACTACACAAAGTGCCCTTAATGCTGGCTTTTACTCATTCCAGCATTATTCCTGAGCCTATAATTATAGCCTTCTTATATAGAGAATTCCATATTTGTTTGAAATGCTAAAGCTTACTATTAAAAGCAGTGAGTATATTTTTGGAAATAATCAAATACTATACTAACTTGATCCTCAATTAGACCTTAAACTAGAAAATGCAGCTGAATATGGGAAGCAATTACTTTATTTGGTGTTTTGAAATATTAACCTAAGATAGAAATTGCTATATACAGCATACTTTTATAGCTGGCAGGTATCAGGTATGGTACTTTCAAAAAGAATTTTTTCAAAGATCATTAAAAAATTCTTATGGGAATTCCTTTTTCTTTAACTACAAAATAACTAAATAACCAGTTTAGCATGAGAATGTGGAATTTCTACTGTTTCATCTCCTTAGTTATGTTGTCAGTGTTTTTCTTCCCAGGTATTGACTGAATAACTAAAAGACAGAAGGGAAGTATTTGTATGTAGAGCTGTAGGTAATGGGGTGAAGGATGGATATACAGAGCCATTTCACACAGCCACTTCAGGGTTGTGGCAGTGTAGCCTAAGTAGAGTTTCAATGTAAGACACATGAATATTGGAACAAATGAGTGTAACTACATTTAGAATGTTTTACTATATGTTACTGATGGCTCATAATATTTTCAAAATATTTCCTAATTATAAAATTAGGAATATAATTCCTCTTATTACTCATTGCATTTGTTTTCCCCATATTTGCTCAAAAGAGTCTTCAGCTCTGTTGGGTCAAACATTCCAGTGCCTAATAGTTCCAGTTAGTGTGATTCAAATTTGACCATTTACATTTTCTCGAGTTGATTTCCAACCCAACATGTGTCAATTAAGAACACTGAAATGATAAATTTTGATTTTTCTGAGCATAGTAATTTCAAACCAACAAGAATAGGACTTATTATTGAGTTAGCCTATCATTGAAGACACGTACACACCTCAAAGTACTAAAAATAATTCTTCAGTGATTCTCATTTGAAGAGCAAGTAACTTAGGCAAGTGCAAACACTTGCTTCTACAACAAAGATTAGAAGATTCCTTCATTCGTTTAAAAATTTAATCCACTCCATTAATATTTGAAAAAAAACCTAAAGAGTATATAGTTGATGATAAATGTGTATACGCTAAAGTTCTAAGCCTGAAAATAATCCAATGATTGCATTTTCAAGAAGAGCAGCTCATTTTAGCAGAGTTCTAAAACCTGAGTAATGCTCCCAGAAATTCAATCTCTCAGTATTTAATTAAAAAAAATTTTCTATTACTACTTTATATATACAAATACAAAGCTAAAAATAAAATTATTAGCTTATAGTTGCTATACTTATACAATCAAATAATTTTACAGAGTCAATGCAAACAAAACTACAGAACCAATAAAATCCAAATTAACAATACTATTAATGTCACAGATTATGATATTTTATCTGCAAGTAAAATACTATGTTTGACTACACTCTCTGTCATTACATGGGGAACTTTCAAGTTCAGTACAAAGTGATGATTCAATCCTCTTGAAACTCTTCTATATTGAAAATGCTATGAGGGACTTCCCTGGTGGTTCAGTGGATAAGACCCCACGCTCCCAATGCAGGGGGCCTGGGTTCCATCCCTGGTCGGGGAACTAGATCCTGCATGCATGCCACAACTAAGATTCCGCATGCTGCAACTAAAGATCCCGTGTGCTGCAACTAAGAGCCGGTAAAACCAAAATAGATAAATAAGCAAATAAATATTTAAAAAAATAATAAAATAAAATGCTATGAAACTTCTATTGATATAATGAACATTATTTTCATTTGGATTTTCTTGGTCATGCAACAAATTACTTGGCTCCATTCTTTTACCTTTACTCTGAATAATTAATATTTAAGTAAGTTAAATTGGCATAAAGGTTTATTTGGAAAAAGTGCATAAGTAGACCTAGAGAAAATGCATATTCTCCCAGTACTCAGATTTAAAACATAATTATATTACTTTTTGCTATGGTCTGAATGCTTGTTCTCCCTCCCCAATTCATATTGTTAAAATCCTAACCCTTAAAGATGATGGTATTTGTAGGTGGGGCCTTTGGGAGGTGCTTAAATCATAAGGGTGGAGTCCTCATTAATGGGATTAATGCCTTATAAAAAAGAGGCTCCTCATGGCCGCTGAGTCTGTGGGTCTGGAGCCTGTGCTCCGCAACGGGAGAGGCCACAATAGTGAGAGGCCCACATACCGCAAAAAAAAAAAAAAAAAAAGGGGCTCCTGAGAGATCCCTAGACCTTTCGACCATGTGAGGACACAGGGAGAAGTCAGCAGTCTACATCTGGAAGAGGGCTTTCATCAGACACCAAATCTGCCAGCATAGTCATCCCGGACTTCCCAGCCTCCAGAAGTGTGAGAAATAAATGTCTGTTGTTTACAAGCCACCCAGTCTCTCCTTGTTTCTTACAGCAGCCCAAAAGGGTGAAGACACTTTTTTAAGTTTTTTGTGGTAATTAAAACATAAAATATAAACATCCTAATAAAGATCTTTAAGGTCCAGAAGAACATGTCCAGGAAACCCATTCTGAAAAGCACCATACTAAGCCAATCTGTCACCTCAAAAAATGAACAACTGAGCTCTAGCAAGTAAAGTGACCTATTCACAGTCATCTGTTTCTGTCACAGGTTTTTGAAACACCATTAACTATCATTGTCTTCATTCATCAATCTGGGATCTTAGAAACTTAATCTGAAACTTTCATTCCATGAGTTTATATAGATTATGGAGACTAAAGGTAATGGGTTTTAAAATATATTAGCCATAGAGACATTTTTAATTCTTGCTTATTTAACTGCAGTAGGATAAAATTCTATATAGGGTCTTGAGTTAGAAAATGCCTTCAATGCATTTTACTTCCTTAAATGAAATATAGGTTATAAATAATCTCTTGACAAAATACCTATTTCAAACCAATTTAACAGAAGGTTTCTAAATGGGCTTTGTATTAAATGCTGAAGACATAACATAAATGTTCAAATTTTTAACAGTTTTGTTTGTAATTTTTTACACTTAGACATTTAAAATTCTAACAAAATCATCTAAGTAACAAACTTTAGGTGAAATGGTGGCAAATATTCATGTCTGATTATGTGGGAGTGTATGTGGGTGTGATTATGCGAGTATATGACTCTATGTCAAAAACCAGGACCTGAGCTGCAGTAAACATTTCCAAATTCATTTAGGAAAAAGAAATATAAAAAGAAATCCTGGATGTATTCTGAAAGAATAATTTAATAGGTTGAAACTAACATTGTTAATATGGTAACTTAGGTTGTGTAGAAATTTCTGTGAGACAAACAATTTATAACATTTTCTGGATGCCACAATTCTGTTCTTAGGCTAAGCCAGGGGAGTAGGTATTTTTGACTACACCTTGAATAATTTTCCATCTTAAATTTTAGAGTCTAAACTAGATGGAAAACTAGGCATTAGATAAGCAAAATTGGGTGTTCTGTACTCATAAAACATTTTATCTTATTTTTCTCTTCCTCTGGAGGACAAAGACTAAATTATAATTGTTTGAATATCAGAAATGGCTGGCAATTGGGAAAACAAAAGAAAAGAAAACAGTCTCAAAGATTTTCCTAAGCATTACCTATGGGGAAAAAAAGAGAATTTGTTTATGGACAAATTATCAAAAAGCAATAAAGTGAAGTGCCTTGCTTCAGTTGAAATTTTCTGATAACTGGTCTCCAGACAAATGAAGGTTACAGAGATATCTATGAAAGTAACCTGTGTAGTCCCTGGGGAAAGAGGAAAAGTTAAAATTGCATTGCAACATCTCTTGCAACTGGCTTGCAGCTGTGCTGTGTGTGGGTAATCTTAAGCATCTGATTTCTGAAAAAATGAAGAAATGGAGAAATTTAATAATTTACCGATATTTACTGAAGATTCAGTCTGCAGTGGTGTAGAATGAAGGGAAATGACAATTGAGACTAGTGCTAAATGACTTTCTGTTGATTCTACAACTTTGAATTACATAATAGATCATCACTCCTATGTCATCTTTGCCACTACCTCCACTCTTCCTTCCTTCTATCCTTGTCTCCTTTATATAAGAGGAGGAGAAATACAGGAACAAGAATTGAGACAAGGTGTTCTTTCCTTATTTTTTATTTATTTTTTTGCGGTATGCGGGCCTCTCACTATCGTGGCCTTTCCCGTTGCAGAGCACAAGCTCCGGATGCGCAGGCTCAGCGGCCATGGCTCACGGGCCCAGCCGCTCCGCGGCATGTGGGATCTTCCCGGACCGGGGCACGAACCCATGTCCCCTGCATCGGCAGGCAGACTCTCAACCACTGTGCCACCAGGGAAGCCCTTTCCTTATTTTTAATTCTACAATAAAAGTCCTATTAAACTATTAGGTTAACAGACTCATTTGCAAATGTACACACATGTTCATTAAATTCATTTAAAAATATGTCTTAAGGTAAAGTCATTGTTCCACGTGTTACTGTTATACAAAGTCCCTAGTCTCAGGGAGTTTATATTCTGCTGAGACAGAGGGAATTAATTAATTTTACAATTACAAGAGGAAAATGTATTTTAAAGATCAATATTTAATGAAAAACTATTGCCACTAAACATGATATTATTAAAGCTTTCTCTATAAGATACAGAGAAAATTAATTAAAAGAAAAAAAAAACCTACAATAAGCAACAATAACTTATGTTCCCTGTCTTCAAAGTTTATGTCCTCCTACAAAAGAGGATGTTAGTCTTTAATCTTCCTATTTTTTTTTAGATGGGAACGACATCTTCAGAATAAAGTACACAAACTAATGTATGCATCACCAATATAATTCAGTGAAATTACATATGATAATAGTTTATCAAGGTTTTGTTATAAGAAGAACAACAATTTGCAGACAATAAAGGCCCAGCAGAATAAAAGCCTGATTGCAGCGATGAATAATGCACATCGCCTATGGTACTAATTAACCTTGTACTCCAGTAAGATAATATAGAACAATAAGGCTAATTTGAATGTGGTCCAGCACTTTTCCCTATGGCTTGTGGTTATCACCCTTCAGAACACGTAAAATTTTACTTTGTAAAATGAGAAAGATATATCTGTTATTTTTTTACATAAAATAAAAAATGAAATTATATTTTAATATCATGAATTTTCCGAAAAGGTAGATGAAACATATATATAATATAATGTAAAAGATATATAGCATGCTAAATAAAAATAAAATGTGCTAAGTAAAAATAAACATACACTGTTTACTTATAGAGTAAATTATACAGAATATTAACAATACATATTAATTTGGCAAAATATTTAGCTAAAATATCGATGTATAATCAAGCCAACTGGACTCAGAAAATACCTATAATTTATATCTAATCCTTCGATTAGTGTAACCAAGAATTTTCCCCTTCCTCTTAAAATTATAAGATGAATTAAATGGACAAGGTAAAACTAAAATCTGTAATGGGAATATTTTCTTCAAAAATAAACTCCTATGAATTTATTCAAAATATAATACTTTATTTTTTGTGATTAAATCACTGTTGGATGGACAGTCATAGTGATACCTGAGAAGAGATAAATTATCTTCAATCGAAAATGCCAATCTTTAATGTTTTAATCATATTATTTGCTATTATTTAGGTATATTTAAAAATGAAAATAATAACATTTCAAATCCCTGTTTCAAAAAATCTCTTGCGAAAGTTTGATGATAGAGAAAAGATCTTTTCAGATTTTTAGATGGCATGACACAGCTTCCCTAGCCCCCTCCAAAAAATGCTCAAAAGTGACAAAGCATATATATATACACGAGTCTTGTCTCTATTGCATGTTTAAAAGTAGGCAGGAAACAAGAGAAACTGAATGTGAACAGAAACTGAATATCTAGTAGAAAAGGTTTTCTACCTTTTATATAAATATACTTCTGAATGAAAATATTGCTCTCTTAGTTCATAACAGTGTATGTTTATTTTTAGACAGAGTTTGCATATATATAAATGTCATTCTTGATGGAAATCCTTTGTATTTGAACTATTCTCTTTTGTGAGAAAAGTATATTGTTAGGAAGTCTATTTAAATATTTATTTAGCATCCATATAATGATTACATATATGATCTTTTCTCTTTTGAACTGGTTATCTCTTGATGGGAAAAATCAAAGAAAATTTTGGAGAGAGGATAAAATCAATGCTTGTAAAATACAGTGTGCTGGTCTCTCCACTAACAGTGTGGTATAGAAGTTAAAAGCAGAAACTGAAACAAATGGCCTGGGCTTTCATCCAACTCCACTACTTACTGACTGTTACCCTTGTTATGTAAACTCTCTGTGTCTGCTTGTTTTTCTGTAAAACTTAAGAACCATACATGATTCATAGTGTGTATGTGTGCACACGCGTGCACACGTGCATGTACATAAGGACCAAATTATATAACAAATAAGCAGTGTTCAGTAGAGTGTGTGCCACATAGAACTTGCCATGGAAGTGTTGGGAATGTTATCATTATTATTTTAATATCATCATCAACAGGCTTATCACCATCTTTAATAACGGAACAAAAAGGATGGATTTATTGTACAGAAAAATTCCTACACACACTTAACAAATATTTATGTCAGGCTATGTCTTTACATATCACAATAATACCCTTCTATGTCCTTTGGTTCTAAGTTAACAGAACCAAACATCCTCTTTTGGAAGAAAGAGGCAAAAGAAAAAACAAAGCCAAAATAGCTTTCTCTTAAGGAATTAACTTCAAGTTTTCTCGAAGAATAAAGGTATTCAAATGAAGAAAATCAATTTATAACAGAAAAATTTATAATAGAAGGAGAAAAAAAAGGAAATTAGGGAAGGATATAAGTAGAATTAATCATAAGTAGAAGCAATCAAAGTAATACAAGAGAAGCAGCTTGTATTAGAAAAAAATAACTAAGAATTGGAGAAAAAAAAACCTAACCTAGTTTTAAATCTTGTTTGAGAGTTGGGCCTCAGAGTTTTTCAAGGTCAAATACCACTTCAGTGAGGAAAAATACATGCCAAGTTCATTTTAATGAACAGTAAGAGCTGAAGTCATCAGTACTTTCTTAAGTTTAAAGAGAATATATTCACTTTAGTAGTAGAGAAGCTGAAATGACAGAGTAAAAGACAAATCTTTTTGTCTCCAGGACCAAAGTAAGTAAGATGTTTTTGGAAAGAACAGGGATATGTAAGGATTACTGGAGTCTGCATTTACATTTAGTTGTGCATCTGACCTTTCTATATAGAAAATATAAAACATTTGTTGTAATTAGCAGTTATAAATCAACAAGCTCTAATAAGAATTTAAAAACTATATTAACTAGAAACCAATTGAACAAAATAAAGAAAAAGAACATATATTTTTCTATAGAAGCTAGGGACTTATACCCCCTCCTTTTTTGGTCTTATTATGTAAAACTAGTAATATTTATCATACCAAAACTGAAAAAAATCCTTCCAGTATTACTTTTTTCACTTGAAATACATTGAAAACTCTGAAAATTATCTTTGAAATGATGGAAATAGTGTCTCCCAAATAAAGAGAAAAAAAAAAAAAAGGAGAGAAGAGAGAGAAGGAGTAATGATGGAGAGAGAGATAGAGCGAGAAAGAGTATCCTTAGGGAATTTGAGTTTGCAGCCATATTTTCCTCAATTCCTGGGTTATTTTCCTGACATAAACAATGAAGAAGTATCACTGCATATTAACAGTATTTGATTGCACATATATTGCTTTAGATCATATGAAACTGCCACCTTTTGTATTTCCAAAGTGGTCATGTACTAGCAATTTCGTATAATTGCACCCAATTTAATAACTTTTTTCCTAATGAAAGTCAAATATTTAAGTTATATAATAATTATACAATCTTGATTTGTCATGATTCTTTCAGCATTACTGACTACATATATATCTAAACAGAATTAGTTCTTTTTGTACCTTTTCCTATAATTATTATCATATATTGTTCTTTGAATTTGATTTTTTAAAACAAGTAGCAGTTATTATTTTTCTTTACATCAATGCTACGATCGTCTCCATGCTTGTCTTTTGGCTGTACATTTCTCCCCCATATAACTCTAACAATTGAGTTTATCGATTTTTTAAATTAAAAAATAAAACGTGGTGCCTTCTGGGAATGTAGAATAGTCAGTATGTTTTTCTCTCAAAGTTTATATACATTGAAGTCAAAAAAAACTGTATTAGAAGCTAACTCAGAGTTCTTGGAAATCATACTTAATCTATTTCAGCTCCAATTTCCTCACTTATAAAATAGAAACAATAGTATATCTGTCAGAGTTACATTGTTTCTATATACCTCACACATAGCTGGGTCTAAAAATGCAGGAATACATACTATTTTTTTCCTAGAACAGTTCTGTTTTACCTATTAGAACATAAGGATATTTGCCTTTATTATCAGGCTGACTGTTTAATTTAGATGAGTCAACAGAGAAGTAGCAATTATTTTAATTGTACTATTTTATTTATGAAGATCTGTTTGCTCATTTGTTAATTTTTATATTGTATTTCTTTTGTTTTGTATTCCACTTCTTTTCAACTTCCCACGATTAAGAATGACATGAAAATACTTCAAAATGGAAGTCTCCAGTAAGACACCTTGTACCTGAAAGCCATAATATCAGAATTGGTGGGGAGGTGAAGAATCATTTAGTTTCTTTATTGTGGACATGAAAATTCAAAGGCCACACCAGGTCCATGAGGTGCAGAGGCTTTTCCCAAGCTAGAATCTTTACAAAAATCTTCTCACTCACATTGTACAGTACAGTTTCATTTTTCTTTTGCTTCCCTACCCCACCCCCAAAAGAAACAAAAGCAACAAAACAAACAAAACTTGAATAAAATCACACTTCAATACTCCAAAAGCTAAAACATGAAAAAGGTTTCCTGTACTACTTATGGGAGCAGACAAATAAGGCAAAGTAATTTATGTGCATAAGAATGCAAAAAGCAAAAAAGTCAGAAATGGATTGAGAGTTCTTAACCTACAACCCAATCTCTCTCCCTCTCTCTCTCTCTCTCTCTCTCTCTCTCTCTCTCTCTCTCTCTCTCTCTCTCGCACAGCACGTACATTGAGTTTATTCCAAAGGTTTTTTCTTCCCCCACTTTGAATATTCACATAGAAAACAGGTAATCAATTCTAGTTTGGTTCCTGATTATAGGGTCTCTATTGACCTGGGTAAGAGCTTCATGCTCTTGCAATTTCCTCTCACTCACACTTTGCTTTGCTCACACAATCTTGCTTTGCTTTATTTGTTCCATTCCCCTGTCACTACATAATCTTTCTACCTTAAATTTCCTTTCCACATCCTCAGTTTGAGGTCTGAATATGGGGACAATAATCTCTAGGCGACTCTGGTGACTCCTAGGTCCCTCCAGGGTGCCTCTGCCTCTGATATACAGTGTAGTTCTGCTCACATAGATGTTAGATTAGCCCACAAGGGATTTGAGTCGGGTGACAAAATTAAGTGGAGCTCAAGTGCATTTTAATGGAGAACATATAATACAGTGGGAAAACATAGATATGAAACAAACACACCTAGGTTAAAATGTCAGTTTGCTACTTTATAGTTTTAGTTAAAATTAACCTCTCTGAGCTTCAGTTCCCCCTGAAACTATGGCTCACAGGACACTGTCAAGCTTAAAAGAGAGAATGTCAATAAAACATTTAATAGTACCGGCACACAGCAGGTCTTTGCACATGTGTCAACCCTTCTCTTGCCTCACCATACCATATAAGATACCCTGACAATTCTGCCATTTGGAATTGTCATTAATTGCCAGTTTTTGTCATTTATCATTTATTGGCCTTATTTCTTGGAATCTCTATTATTTCTAGTATATTATTGCTTTTTACACTGACTTGAAAGTCAAACTATTCCCTTTGGCCAGCTTTTGTATTTTCAAGGAACAAGAATTTTTTCTCTTCAGCTTTCATTCCATTCTCTTCTAACTTCAGATGAAAACAATGTAAGTTCTGAGATCTGATCAGAGGAACACTCTGGCCAGTCTTCCCCTTGATGATGGAGGTTGCTCTTGGTTAAGACTTTCACTTTCATCAGATTTTTCTAAAACTCAGATTTTTTTTGCCTAACGTCAAACTCTGTGCCTCCTCAATGATTAATTTCTTCTTCCTTCAGTCCCTAATCAAAGTTTGTTACAAATGGACTCTCCATTCCTGTAATATATGTTCAATTCCTTGCAACATGCCTGGTTGGCCCAGTTTATTTCCCTCTTAAATTGAAATTAAAATTTTCCCACTAACACTCAGAAACCTCCTCAGTCTTTACAGGCCGTGACCTGAGGAGATGACCCAGTGCAGACTGGACTGGACAGAATGCTCCCCCCTCCCAGGGTTCCACATGTCCTGGGAGGATAGGTCGCCATCCCAGGGTGGTGAAAGCAACACAAGCAAACATTAGTTCAAAAAGCGGATACAAACAAACAAGCAAACCTCCAGTACTTTGCCTAGGGTTATTTTTCACTGAAATGGCTTTCAACTTTTAAAGTAACTAGCATGTACTGAGGATTTGCTCTAGGCCAAGTACTAAGCTTCATGAGCCTCCAGTCTTTAAAATCTAATCCAGGTTTCAAAATCATAAACAATACTTTTACTGTGAGAGACAGTGGAAAAACTTTTTTCCTATGGATTAGTTTCTAACGTTATGTACTGAGATCAATAACATCTCAGTGCCTGCCAATAAAACATGGAAGAAATCAAACTGTAAAAATAAAGTGCTATACTTGAGTATTATTTTGAGACAACTACTAACAGATGTTTCCCTCTTGTCCATGGTGGGAAAAAAGTTCCTATTTTGGATTTAACTTCATTTTCACCTGAAAGAAGAGTAAAGTTCCTCCAAGTTTAAGTGCATTATCTGTTGCTGTTTGTTTGTGTGGGCCTGAAGAGGAAGGTCTGACTTAAGTCAGCTCTATTGTTACTGTGTAAATGCCCTCACCAGCCCCTCTCTCCAACCACTGACTGTGTCCAAAAAAGCTACTGCTGTCACAAAACAAGGAGTCCTCACTGTTGTGACATTTCATTTATCTGGGCAGCAACATGCTTGAAAGGAGACTGCCTCGTCTGAGTCAAGTATGGAAGACAATCAAACCCAGTTAAGCAAACCAGTGTTGACATATTAAATCATGCTTGAACCAAGAAAGCAAAAACAGGTGACACACAAAACCTTCTAAAGAAAATTTTAAATAAATAAATAATACAGGTCAGGGTAGTTCTAAAAAAAGAAGCTTTTAGCGTTGGAAAATACTGGGACTAGGTGAATACGGGGACATCATTCACAGGAGCCAGTGATTATATGGCTCTCTGATTGTGAGGTGCAAAACTAGAGTTAGTGTGGTAAAGGGAAGCATAGGAGAATACTGGGAAGCTTTAGGGAAATCACATCATCTTACTTTCCAATCCATAAAATGGAAGATAAAATGTTGATAGTTCCATTCTTTATTTAAGAAATGTCCTAATAGAATCCTTTCCAAGTGCTTTGAATTCATCAGAGGAAAAGCCCTTATGCATATGGAGTAGTGTATTATTAATCTCCTGCACAATCACACAGCAGGAACTTTGGAGTGCACATTCTCTAAGTCTGATTCCTGCTAACAATTCCATCAAAGAAATGGAGTTATCCATCAGTCAAATTATCATTTTCTCTAATTGTTACTTCCCCCAAACTGTGTCTCTTCTTTTTTTTTTTTTATTTAAACTATACCTTAACAGCACTCAAATAAGCAGGATATCTTCAAGCTCAGAAAAGATCAAAGCATATCAACAAATTACTTGAGTTCTTAAGGACGAACCCTACTGGTCAGCCATAAATGCAGACACGGTGTTTAAACAACAAAGTATAGAAGATAAGATGTGATCCACATCTGTGACCAGAAATAATAAAGGATACAAAAGGCTTTTCATGTAATGATAACCAGTTATGAGATCATGAATAGCTTAGAATTCATAGTTTTACTTTTACAGCTAATTAATAATACACTTTCTAGAAAAAACTATGCGGAGCTAGTGGCTCCATGCCTTCCTGCTTTATAATAATTGGCATGTCCTTCTGGACTAACGTACAAACTAAATTTAAAGGCAATAAATTATACTGTTTAGGCAAACAGCATACTTAACCTTTTTTCCTGTGAGTAGTATAAACTGGATATATAAACAAATCAATTGAATAGATTGATACCTTCAAATTAAGCTAAGCTTCTTATTAGTTGCTTGGATAGTTAGCTTTCTGTGCAACCCTCCAAAGTGGTTAAGCAGATTTTTCAAGGCTTATCCATACAGGAGGTGTACTACATAAATCTAAACATGTCGAGCAGAAAATATTTGACATATTAATTATAATAGAAATATAGTCCTAAGAAGAATCAGTGCTTTTTATTCAGGATTATCATGGATGCTATATGTGATTACAAACTACAAATCAATTTGTGATTAAGTGTGTTTATATACTGTTCAAAGTACAACAGTAGAATGGAGAATCTGAAGTTAAATATATGATTCTAATGCCAAGTCTAAAACGTGGTGGCTGTGTGATACTGGGCAGGTTAATCTTCTCCCTACTTGCAACATTTGGACCCCAATTTATCAGCTTACTGACGATCATAATATTTGCAACTAATATATTAAATCCTGATTAGCTAAAGTCAAGCCACAGGCTGTGCTAATATTTAAATATGCTATTCTCACCCCCCCCAAATTAAAGTTCTCTTTTTTCTGCAGAAAAGGATAATTTTGTTTTAGTTATTTTGTTGTAACAGAGAGCTTATGAAATACATCAAGATTTCCATCTGTATCATATCTCCATTTTTAGTACTATGAAAAAATATTATTATTCTTATTTCAATAAAGAGCATTAACATAGCACCTCTAAACTCCTGTCTTTAGTTTTCTTTTATTCAGGATGAAATTATTTATTATAATTACACCAAGTTGGCTAGTAACATGAAATTAAAATTTGTGGTATCATTTAGTATCCTTTATGCTAAAATTGTTTTAGACAAAACAGTATGACTACTAGTTTGTATTTCCAAGTTTCATAAATGTTCCTTTTATACTTCTTTCTCAAAGCCAGGATGTCCTTTACCCTAAATTAATTTTTTTAATTTTTTTTTGAAGAAGTTTGAGAGATTTTGATAAAAGAATGTGGAAAGAATTTAAGGAAATGCAGGAATTTTTTCTCTATGGTCTGTAAATCATTTTAATTCTAATGCTACTTGCAGAAGAAGAAAAGTAAAAGATAACTTTTTCTCTATTCATGTCAATGTTAAAATGTCAATTCTCATTTTTAAAAGTTACTTTACTTGACAAATGTTTCAGTTTAATTTTTTCAGCTATTAACTCTTTAGTAAAATAAAACATGTTGACTAAAACATAAATGAAATGTACTTTTCAAAAAATGAACTACTTTTTATTTCTGATAAAATGAATACCAATGAATTTTACATTTGGTGGGTGGAGAGTGTTTCAGACAGGGATGTATATATCCTTCACTAATTTTAGCTTCCTGTAGGTCAGCAATAATTTTACAAAATTAAAAGTTTTATATTTGGGCATTGTATACTTAGGGAACTATAGACTTAAGTTTAGCATTTACTAGTTCACCCAAGTCTTCTGGTTCCAACAACATGAAAGTCTAAGAAAACCTGGAAACGCTCCAGGTACAAGTACCTAGAAATTAAATTAAATAGAACAAAGCTTGGGGCTGATAAAGTTAATTCATATACTGGGACCCACAAAATTGAGGTCACCCCAGTGGCCCAGCACATGTCACAAATCTAAACCTAAATCAGCCTGCATTTAAGAGAAACCTAACATACACCAATCAGTATCCTCAAACTCAGCTTTAGTTAGCCCACCTTACCCTAGAAAGTAGGACCTGCTAGCCTTGTAATTAAATCCGGACCTCCTAGCCAATCATTCCCTGGTTCCGCATTGCCTCTTCTAAAGCTCTAAAAACCTCACTCTTGCCCAAAATCCCCTGGGAAGAGTGTCCCACTGCTGGTGAGGCACTGTACTCATGGATTATTTTGGATAAAGGATATCAAACCTGTTACGAAATTGTTTTAGTTTTGTCATTTAACAGGGCTCATTTTACTGTGTTTTGTTTTAATGCAGGGAAATTTTAAGATGGCAATACATTTTATAAATCTGGGGATGGAAACCCACAGGGGGCAGAAAAAAAGAGGGAACCAAAGCATGGAGTGCTGCCTTTTAGAGCTGATCCTATCCTGCTTCTCTGCAGGACAGGAGGGCTGAGAATGGGTGTGGGAAACGGGAAGACTTGGATTTTAATGTCCCAGGGTCCAGGAGAAAAAGCCATAGCCTTGTGTCAAGTGGGGAGCCCTTCAGAGAGTCTGAAACCTTGAAAAACTGGCTGCACCCTCAAGAAGACACTGGTTAATAGGAGGACGAGGAGAGGAGAATTTGTAGAGTTAGACAGAATAAGACAAAATATTAATATGCTTATCATTTCTGTGTTGTTTATACAGTTTCTTTGTATTTGGGTATAAAGCAGAAGGTTGGCAGACTACAACCTATGGGCCAAATCCTGCCTGTCACCTGTTTATGTAAATAAAGCTTTATTGGAATACAAAAAAAAAAAAATACAGGGCACTGGGTAAAACGTTGCCCATGTATACAAGGAGTGCCAAAGAGGCTTGTGGGAGGTGGGACGTCTTCATGGAGGGAAGAAATCAGTCTTCAAGAATCAAAATTTGTGGCCTTCCCTGGATGAGGTTTTGGGGTATAAATTTACACAATTTATAAAAGCCACCAAACCTTAATCCTAACTATCATAAAACTCCTTAATCTGGACTACACGTTACAGTCACCTAGGGAGCTTTAAAAAAAAATACTGATGCTCTGGCCAGCACACAATGGAATCAGAATCTCTCATAGGTGTGTCCAGCAACAATATGGTTTTAAATTATTAAAATTACTGTGTTGCACTATAAAAATGTTGAGAAGAGAAGAATTAGATAAAAACTGGTCCCAATAATACCTCATCAGTAGGAGGAAAGCTTAAATCATGTGAAGAACTCCTACAAGCCAATAAAAAAAGACAAGCACTCCAAAAATGCAGTTCATAAATTGGAGTGATTAGGACATGGCTGCCATTTGTACTTTTTTCTCTACCTTGTTGTGGTTTGATTTTTCCCCTAATTTGCCAATATTGTTTACTTATGATAATAGTAGAATGAATTGATAGTAAATATGAGATTCCAAAGTCAAGAAGCAATTAGCAGAAATAAAAAAGGAAAGAATTTCATTAGGTCTAATACAATCAAAAGTTATATGATTACCATCTATATCAAAACAAGAAACATCTGGAGGGAAAGATAAATATATAATTAATGCGTAATAGTCATGAAACAACATGGAGAGTGCAATATTTTGATATTTATTCAAAGGGATTAAGATAAATACATTTCTTGCCCTTGTGTAGTTACATAGCCCTAAAATTTATCTGTATTTCAGCTCCCTAATCTTTAAAATAAAGAAAAAAGGAGGATTAACTCCAAGAGTCCTTTATATTAGGGCTTCTCAAACTTAGATGCACATAAAAAACACCAAGGGATCTAGCTAAAATGTAGATTCAGATTCAGTTTTTCTATGATGGGGCTTAAGATTCTGCAGTTCTAAAAGTTCTCAGGTCATGCTGAAGTGGCTAGTCCATGCCCTGCTCCTGAAGTAGGCATACTTTATATGCCTTTACAGGCTGTCTCTGCAGGTGCATGTTGTATTATTTAACATTTCACATATGAGGAAAGTTGGGCTCAATCTGATTTTGTTTGTCCACAGTCACACAGCTACCAAAAGGAAAAGTGAGATTTGAACGGAGAACTGCATCACCTAAAGCCCACAGCTCTCTTTACTGCATAAAAAATCTGGTGGTGATTTCAGGTCGATTTTGAGGTTTTAAGTCTACTTAATGATTTTATGCCATTGGTGGCTACTTTGTTTCATATCATTTGCATTCTTTTTTTAACTTTTTGCTCTTAAGAATCTGAGAATAGACACTGAGATGTTTGCTGAATCACACTCAGTGAGTTTTCAAAATTAAATTTTCCTGTACACACAACTTTTCCCATGAGAGCTATACTGATTTATGTTATCAGACTTTGTAAAAATCCTTCTGCTGCTATCTGAATAACAAAAAAAAGCAAACAATAAAACGGAGTACGTTGTGGTTTCCCAGTACATTTAAGTATCATGGATTTTAAATCACTTCTGAATATATCAATTCAGATATATGATGATATATAATAGCCTTTATCTTTATCATTAAATTTTTCTTCAGAGAATTATCTTTCTATATTAATTTATTTCTATATTTCTTTGTTAATTTATATATTTCTATATTAATTTGTTATAACAAAAGTAGCCTATCCAATGCATATCCTTTTAATAAATGTTTTTTATCAGGAGATGTTTTGTAAAATATGAGACACTTGAACATAAATATAATCATTAATTCTCCATCCATGTGATCATAATGGAGCTCAAGATCAGAAATGCTAAAATTCCTTTGCACGGTAACAATACGGAATGTGCCACCATCATAATAAGACATTCTAGAGACTGACCCAAAGTAAAATGTACAAAGTAGCTATTACTATTACTGTAAATATGAGGCATAGTATTTATTTGTTACATTTATTCTAAACATGGCATAGGAAAGGGAGACTCAAGACTTTGCCTAATGTACCTTCTTTTATGAGTGAGAAAGTAGGAGTGCAAAATCAAGATCAAAAGCTTGTCTAGGAGGGATTATGGAGTGTTTGCTTCTGCTTCTTCTATTTCTTTTCCTTTATTGCCAAATCTCTCTCTCTCTTTTTTTTTTTTTTTTTTACTGTGCACATATCCAGAAGATTCACTGGACCAATGAAACATTAAGTTCTTAAAAAAGAAAAGGCTTTCATTCTTTCAACTGGTATAATAATTTACAAGCTGCCATCCACCACACCAATACTACTCATAAATAAAATGAGTTGTTTCATATTTGATATGTATGTATTTGACCCTAGGTATTATTAGGAATTCTCTATCCTTAAGACAGTATAATATGTATATGAATAGCCTCTTTTAGCAGGTAATTTCAGGGAGTAGCAGCTCTTTTATTTCTCAGATTTTAATATGCAAATACATTTTAATATAATTTTAGAGGGAAAAGAGATATATACAAAATTGATTAATATACTATGATAGATCTCTGCACTGAAAGCTTCCATCTGCTTGTTAAGCTGTTTCCCATAGTCTTCATGTGGCTTCTTTTTTCACATCTGTGTTAAACATCACCTTTTCAGAGAAACATTTTCTTACTACCCATTTTTTTGCACACTCACACTGCCAGTAACAACGCTCATAAACCGTAACTGTAGATGTGAGTGCATATGTATGTTTGTGAGCTATCTGTCTGCATTACTAGGATACAGGAATTGTATAGATAGACTACAGTGCCTACGACAATAACTTAAAGGATGAGCGATCAATAATTTAAAGAATGAGTGATGATATCTAAGGAGAGAGCAAATCTCCTTCATAAAGTAGGTTCCAATATATTTACATAGTTGTGATCACCCAATAAATAAAAATGTAGGACTATCCTTTGATAAATGATTCTACTAAAGAATACACTCTCTAGTTTAAACAAATTAGAGAATTTTCTAAGCTGAAGCTACCCTGTATTTTCCAATGGACAGACACATATTCCTGTACATAATTTTATTTTTAATAAAATATCTAAGACATAGCTAACGTTTATTGAATAAGTACTGTTTTCTAGGCGTTATTCTAAATAATTTTCATATAATATCTCCTAGAATTGCTATGAGGTAGTTAGAGACGAGGAAAACAAGGAATAAAGAGATTCAACAACTTGGCCAGGGATACAGAGCTGATAAAGGCAGAGGTAGGATTTGAATCCAGGCATTCTGGCTCAGAATCTGCATGCTTAAAACACTAGGTAGGGTATGTTGCGTCTCATCAGCAGCATATTTACTGATATACTATATCATTTTATCCAAGTTAAATTAGTCACATTTCAAAATGAATACGCATTTTAAGAAATGTACACTTCTTTCGTTCTGCAGAAAAATGTTCACTTTTGCAAAGGTAACCAGTCTATAAACATATTTAGCTTTAGCAGCACACCTGCTCACGTAGGCAGATGGAGTATATTTCAATCAGTGGTTCTCAGCTAAGAGAGATTTTTGCCTCCAGGGGTCATTGGTAATATATGGAGGCATTTTTGACTATGAAAATCAGGAGTGGAGTATTAGAGGCCAAGGAAGCTGCTAAATATCCTACGGTGAACAGGACCACCCCTCCCCCCAAACAACTAGTTATCTGGCCCAAATATCAATAGTATCAGTGTTGAAAAACCCTGATTTAGAAAAAAAAAAGCAAAAACAAAAAAATGCAGAGTATGCTCTAACATTTTAATAGAACTAATCTAAAATTATTCAAGGGAGGAGTTAAAAAGAAAAGAAAAATCTATTTTATTACTCTCATGTGTAATACCTACAAATAGATGAAATGACTTAACTACTTGATTGTCTTAGTGGTGGTTCACAGCAGTAGGTCACACACATACACATATACTCACACACCATTGACACTCTACTTTCATAATTACCATCTTTTGTTAAAATTTTTAAATTAAAATTAGTTTCCTTCTTTTGCATAAAATAGCATACCAAATAGGACCAAAAGTTCAACCCCTTTGAAGTTTTTTGGTAATGTGTCTAATTAAAAATAACTAGGCTCTCCAGTGCATAATTATATGAACACCTAATACCCTAAATTTCCAGCCAATTTTGTTTCAAACATAAATATGCACCAGAAGTTTGAATGACCGACATACTACTCCCTGCAGTATCTGTACTATTTCTGAATCAAGGCTCTTTCTTGAGCTCAGTATTTTCACTACATTTCCTTGCTGTGCAATCATCTCCCAGTTGGACAATTAATGTGTTTTTTCTCCGCAGCCCTTGGCATGTGACACCCTCCCTTACCCTGTATTTGAGCATGCACCATATACCTTCTTCACTCTGACTGGTTTTGGCAGTGACCCACAATCTAAATCTCTTTCCTCCATTTGATATAAGTGAAACTATAATTATCTAGGGGTAATTTCAAATTACTACTTCATTCCGCTAGCAACTGATGAAGATTAGTGGTCTTGCCTTGCATCTGAGTAAGTCGGCAACATAATCACAAGAGAACTCAGCAGGCAACATTTGATTCATGTGAACTCAATTACTTCTGTCAAACACATTCACTTCAATAAAAAGCAGAAACTTCCAAAATGGGTTTCTGCTAACAATTTTGTGCTCAAAAAAATTTCATTTGACTCTTAAGGGAAAAAAATAGTGTGAATTTCATCAGAAATAATAATAAATAACAAATATGGAAACATACTTGAATAAATGGATTTAATACATTATTAGTTCCTGAAAATAAAGAACATTTCAAGGAAATAAATTTGTATACTTAAGGCAGCTTATTATAGAAAATTCAGGCATATAAGTAAGCTTTAGAAAAATGAATTCACTCTACGTTTTAACGTAATACAATAGAAACCAGAGTACTTGCTTACCTGGTTAAAATCAGATTATTATGGAAAAGGTAGTCAAGTTCTCCTAAAGGAAGTTAAATATGAACTGCTAAATGGACAGGGACTCCTGAATCACTTCTTGGTTGTCTTCTGGGTTGAAGCCGCCATATGTTAATAAGCTGCCTAGCATTCTGATTCCTTAAGGTTTAGTTGCTAAAAGCCTCTCGGTCAAGTCTATCATGCCCTGCACGCATATCAGGTCACATGAACATGATCCAATAGCAACTACCTGGTCACTTCCTAGTACAGATTCAGTAAATCTTAACATATGACAATCATTACAACAGGTTTACTCAAACTTCACTTTCTTATTACAGCCTTAATTAAATCCCAACATATTTTGATTATAAAAGAAACTGAGTTATTAAATGTAAATATGTAATAAGGCTATATTATAAACACCTTTCAGCATGTGATGTTTTGAGGGCTACAAAAATCACTAAGACGACCTCTATGATAGTTAATATATCATATGCCAATCATATATGATTTAATACCTGAAACTTGAAAATGTGGCCTGAGAATCTTAGGACTAAGCAAAGATTAATTTAAAAGACATATTTGTCAATTTTTATGACCAAGGATGTTTTCTAAAGATAAGTACAAAGGTAAAATAAACACAATTATTTATTTAAAATAAATAATTTTAAAACATAGTATTCTTTTATGACTTTGCTCATCCTATTTCCTCTTTTGAATTCATTTTCCTTACCTCTTGCCTTTTGATTTCCTTCTCACTTCTTAAGATTACATACACCACTGTTGTAATCAAGGAGTATGTAGTCTAATGGGGGTGGGGAGTGAATCATAAATCAAATAATAAGTTAACAAATATGTGCAAAATCATAACTCTAAATGGTTTTATGAAGGAAAATATGTGAGTAAATAACAGAGGGGGATGACCTAGTCTTCAAGGATCAGGGCCAGCTTCCTTGAACAAGGAGTGTTGGAGTACAGATCTGAAGGATTAGTATGAGTTGATCAGGCATAAGGGAGGTAAAAGAATTTTTCAGGGGAAGGGAACAGAATCATAGAAGAACAAGTTATGAAAGTGAGCCTTTGAGAAACTAAAAGCGAGCCAGTGTGACTAGTGCATAGTTTAAGATGTGTCTAGAGAGCTAACAGGCGCAAAGTCATGCAGGATCTTAGGCTACTTTAACAACTTTATTTTAAAGGAAACCATTGAAGAGTCTAAAGTAAGTGTGTTGGGACTAGGCAGGGACTGAGGAGGATGGGTGTGTGCAACTACCAGATTTGCATTTTTGTAGAGATGATACACTCACATGGCTCAAAAACCAAAACTACATAAAAAGTCATTCATTATATTTAAAAATAAAGTTACAACAAGATATGCTTATAGATTGGAGGAAAAAGGAAACAGAGAGAAGTGGGTGATTTTATGAGATAATTGCGTGGTAGTTTCTATAAATACTTTGGGATGGATTGAAAGTCGGAGGTGGGTAAGAAGGAGATGTCAAGAATGATTCCTAGATTTCTGGCCTATCAAGGATAGCTCCAAAACATCAACGTCCCTACTTAAAGGTTTGGGGACAGTACATTAAAACCATAGAATGAGTTAGAGTTATGGAGGAATTGTATATGATACGCACACTTACACACATACATACATTTACATTTGCATGTACATATAATATATAGGTTTAAATGCATATATTTATTTATGTGGGACTATCTGTGATGCCTTAATTCTCCAAAACAAACCTTCAACATTTATTTATTCATTCAATAAGATATGTTATTTATAGAATAAACATTTGAAATTCCTCCTAGAGTGGCCACATATCATTTGTACATGGGAAAACACCAAGAGGCACTATTCATATAGACTGCACTGTGTAGAACAACTTCTGGTGCTGTGTCTACAGCCTTCATGACCCACAGCCTTTGTTCCTCCTTCCAGAGTAGGGTAGTAAACACATTTATTGATGTTTCCTCCAAGGTAGCCTCTCCAGTTCGTCCCTCTTTCTCTCAGGTCTCTACTCCTCAATTAGTAAGAGTACGAGAATAGGAAGTTGCAGTAAATGCATGCACTAAAAAACATCCTGTCAGAACACTACTTCCCCAAGATGTTTTCATGATAAGCACCTGCAGAATATTTTAAGCCCAGTAACAATCAAAAATTATCCTCTAAATGCAAAGGTCCTTTATACTCTTTGTGGATACGGACGAAGACAAAAGTCACTGTGTTTGAACTAAAGCTACCACATTATCATTCGCTAAAAGGATATAAACAAATAACCAAATCAAGCATGCTGCTTTATAATAATAGTAAACAAATTCTTAGAAATAATAAGATTCATATTGTAAATATTTTAGGGAAACGAATACAGTGTATTCAATGGATTATATTTAACTCCCACTTCTGATTCTACAATTACATATATCTTCACCTTATACCAAGAAGGCTGCTCAAAAAGAAAAGTTAAGTTAATGTTAGTTAGAACTTTCCTTTAAATCCAAACCTAAATAAAATCTGATTCATTTCCTTGACAAACTTAAAAGCTTATCTGAAACATAATTTAGATTTAATAAAACTTTACATATACATATAAAGGAATAGAGAGTTGTAGATTACATGGAGAAATAATCATGCACTTGATTGTAGATGGTATACAAATATGAGGTGATGCTGAAAAAGGAAGTTTAAATATGGTGCAATGTGTTTCTAGAGAGAAATAATTAAGCAAAGTCAGTATGATTTACAGGACATTTCCTAGTTTTGTTTCCCTGGATCTACGGTCAATCTACAGTCAGGCCTGAACAAACTGAGCAAGTTTGATCCACATTATATACTGGATTTAGAAAAAAAAAATGCATCTGAAGCTACCAGTGGGATTAGGGGACTTCTTAGCATTTGGTTTTCTCCTCAGTTAATACACATTAACTCTCATTACCTATTTGGCATGTACACATCATGGTGAAAACAAGTTCAGGTTCATAAGGATGGGTTTTTCCTCTTTTAAGGAAAACGTGTTTTCTTCTTCATAAGCTGTTCTTCACTTTGCATAAAGTACTATCCTGTTCCAAAAAGCTATTGATAAAGATCCAAGTTTAAAAGGGCAACTCACCACACTGTGGGCAAAATGAGGGTATTTTCAGATGAAGAAGGAGGCATGCATGATCAAGTTTCAATTTAAAAGAAAAATTAAAACAAAAAAATTTCCAAGTGCAAATTGCTTTGAAATGACCTTTCTGTATTGGCTCTATCTCCAAACAGTTATTTGCTTGGGTTCTACTTATTATTCATTTAAAATTGACCTGGAAATTCTTAAAAGCAAGCATGTAATAGCCATCATATGTAAACAACACAGTAAACTAAGTCCTGTCACCTTACACATATTTTCCAATGAAGTTCATGTGGCTGAACTTATATCTGAAGAAATTTTAAAAGGCAGTTAAAAGCATGCCAAAACAAGTCTCATCGAAGGTTTACATTTGAATTTCATATAACGAGTAAAGAGTACTATTTTCTCTTCATGGAGATAAAGTAGCAATAAAGTAGCAGACACTAATCATACAAAGAAAGTTATATACAAAGAAATAATCCCTTGATCTGAGCTGTCCAAAAATAAAACTTCTGAAAGCAAAATGAATATGAAATATTACACTGCAATAAGACACTCTCTGATAATTATGTATATCCAATAAAATATTACATTAAATCTTTCATCATTGCCAGAAGTTTTAAAATTCTGAGAAGAAATCAAACTTGAAGAGAAATAATCTCCATAAATTAGCAAAGTAAAAGGTCATTTGCTCATAATCACTGGAAGAAATACATATACATGATCCAAATGAAGCAGACAACCCCTGCAGATCCAAAGGTAAACTCTTACCTTGACAGGTGCCGTTTTTCTCTTCAAATCCTGCCTTGCACATGCATTTCCCAATGGGCACCAGCCACTCCCCTTCAGCGCTGCAGTGCATTTTGGGTGGTTCATCTGTCACAGAATGGTTGACACAGGAGCCCGACACTTCAAGCAACTGTGAAGAATCAGCTCCAGTGATTGTGTCAGGGAAGACAGCCAAGTGTCGTACCACAGAAGGGCATTTTTTATAGTAGACACGAACGGAAACGAGAGCAATGCAAGCACCCACATCTTGAAAAGCGAGATAAAATCCCTTTTTGCTTAGAGGTCCTACATCCCTGACCTCTGTATTCAGTTTCATGACACGGTCACCAAGATCAAGTTCTGTAAAGCTTTCATCGGCAGCAATGGTATCAATTTTGATGTACTGGTTTTCCTTGATGTTTCTCCCATTCTCATCTGACTCAAAGTAATACATGTTGAAAGTTTCCTTACAGGTCCCCAGCCCTCCAGGAAGACTGTTGCAGTCCCGCAGAGTAAACTTGAGTTCTATGAAGATTCTGGAAGCACCTTCGTTGGAGATCCAACTGGTCAAAAGCCAGTTATTTTGATTCTGTTCCATAACTTTGCATACTTGGTATGTGTGGATAGGGGCATAATTTTCATCAACTTCACCAATCTCTTCCCACTGTGTAATATAATAGAAGGACAAAAAAATTAAAAGACAATTAGAAAATAACCAGCAAAAATAGTCAAAGAAAACTAATTCAGGTGTAAAATTTCTGCTTCCTCAATATACAGTATTGAGAGAAGGAGCTATACCGTGAAAATTTTTTTAAATTATTTCCCTTTTTAAATTAAGTAAAGTATTAGTCATTGTCTCCAATGTAACTCAAGCATACAGACATGTAAATGATATTCCCCAGAAAAAAGTCATGTATTTCAGGGTAACAGTAAAAGAAAATTCAGTATGGATGTGACTAACAAGAAGCAGTGAAAGGCAAGTATATATATTTGGAAATAAGTTTGAAAGAAAAAGGGTAGATAAAGTTTGAAAGACAAAAGGAAGTACAATTTTTTTTAAATGACAATGAGAAAAAAAGCAGTAAATGTGGAAAAGAAGGGATAAAAATGTAACGTGAATCCACATTTATTTAACCCTGGCAGGTTACAAATAACACAACAATGTAATAAAACTTGAAAGAAAATTCATCAGTTTAAAATTAATAATAAATGTTTATTTCATTGAACCAATCTGGTTAGGAATCTTTTATAGTTGGATAACTGTTAATTCATACATTTATTCACAAATATAAACCTAGAGACAGAAAATAGAGATAAAAATTTTAGATTAGTAATACTGAGAGCCTTGTCATTTCAAATACTGAGATTTTTTTGTTATACATATCCTGGGAATGCATTATTCTTTCTTACAAATGCATTATTTTATGCACAATGACCTTAGAAGTTCTGAATATACACAGGATGTAGAAAAATTAAGTATGATTTATATAGCTTCCAAAATACTATTCAGCCAAAGAAGAGATCTAAACCTATCTCTTTCCTAGTAAAATACTACGGTTTTGAGAATGTCAATGCACCACACCACTTTCTAAACAGTGTAAAACCAGATTTTTCTTCTTCATAAAGGTTATTATAATAAGAAATTTTAAAAACCTGTCTACAATCTGTGTGAATAAAACTACATATAGTTTTAAATCTTTAAAAATTGTCCTGAAACACACAGAGCAATGTAACCATACACAGTGGCTTTCAATAAAAGCAGAATGTGATTTCAGACATTAAGTATTAACTTCACAGAACCTCATTTAGTTAGACATGAAATTAAATGGAGTATTATTTTTTGATTTTGTTGAAATGACAAAGATATGAAAATGTGGCATCACAAGGGATGCACATAAATCATATACCTCAGATGGCCCCTCTCAGAGTTTTAGCTGCCATCAGACAGACAGAAGTAAAAGGTGTTAATGAGGGAAAAATGCTGAGCTCCTTAAAATCACAGAGACATCAAGGTTGTATCTTACCTAACAACTTTCACATTAGGGTGTTACATGAAACCTTAGTTCATTCATTTAATCTCACTTTTGTCCTCTCCCAAAATTTATCTAAATTGTACCTAGCCTCTGATTTTCTAAACCAGCTTTCTCTCTCATTAAACTACTTACAGTTTCTTCCTGAAGCCATCCAGGTATCAATATGTTTATTATAAACACTTAATGAATGTCATGATTAATATTTCATGGAAACAAGCACCTCAGCTAACCAAATGAAAACAACAAAAATGATCAACTTACTGTAAGAAGATTAATTAAATGTATTTTCTTTGCATTAGTAAATTGGAAAAGAGGATCAAAAAACTCTTCTCTGAAAAAGGAAAACCAAAATGCTACGTTATCTCTGTTTTCGATTCTCTTCTTTTATAATAGTCCTCAAATCTAAAATAGAAACATATTTCAAATCCTTGGCCTTAAATCATTTATAGAAGACTCATTTCTGCATCACATATTCCAATAGGATCCTGCTAGCAAGTCAAAGGAATTGGACAAGTAAAAGGAATTGGAATAGAAGCATCTTCCAAGATTATAAGGCAAGCAATTCACAGTCTTTGTACAAAGTCCAAGGTACCACAGATATTATTAAAAATGCAAGCCAAGCAGCACTTGACAAGACAGCTTAATAGTTACTGCTTCGGGTGATAATTTCAAAGTATGTGCATAGGCATATTACTTCTCTGAATATTCTCAATTAAGAAGAGGAAAAACTGTAATTTTCTTTGATGTTAGGATTTACCATGGTGGGATTTTATTTATTTTTCTCTTCAAGTGTCCAAAATATAAATGAAGGCTCACATTTTCTATTTCTAATGCATGAATAGGAGGACTTTAATTTAAATAATTATGGCTATAAGCCATTCAGAGAATCAGAAAGGTAATATATACACATTTCCAATAAATATCTGCTCCTATTTAGACAAATACATTAAGAAACAAGCAAAAATATTTCATTTATTTTAGATTGACCAGCTGAAATAAAACGTTGAATTCTTCAAAGTTTTCTTCCCTTTTAATACAAAGGAGACATCCTGCTGTTCTCAGCAAATATCTTATTTAGGAAGAAGAAACAAGGAGATGAACAGAAAGTAATACTCATCAAGAACTTAAGATCACAGCAGGTATATTCCTAGATGCTTTTGCAAATGTCATGTCAATGAGATTACCGTAATTTAATGAAGGGCACAGACAGAAAACACAATATTTTCAGTTTAATTTTGTTGGAATTCCTATGATCCCATGGTTTAATAAAATATTTGCTGACTACTACAAACGAGGTGCCTGGACCTTTTGGAGGCATAGTCACTGAACATAATATAGTTGGTGTAGCTCTGTTCTTCAGGTCTGGCTACTCCTCAAGACCCACCCTCTGAGCCTTTTTCTTTGTGTTTGATTCCTCCTCATTCCTATTTCTTTGCCTTAATATTAAAGAACTGGTTACACACTCAGCTTGGGCTGGTTTGATTTCTCTCTCAAATGCTTGGGCTTGCTCCTTTTCCCACTGGCCACTGAGAACTCCAAGTCAGTTGCATTCTAATCCCATGCTTGGCCAGGCATCACAAATCAGCCACATTGATCAGAGAAGTGCAAAAGAAAAAAGACTTATTTTCATATCCATATGTGTATAATGGAGTTACCCACTTACCCTACCCAAAGCCATTAAGAACTATTTTCTCCCTGCCTGCCTCTCATTGCCCTGTTAGGTTTCTTGCCCCAAGCTCCTATTGCCTCTTGTTAGCATTGATTTCATTTTCAATCCCCTAGCCTATACATCACTTCTTTTGCTTTCACAACTTAAAACACTGATTCAGGAGACACAGCCTAAAGTAAAATCTCCCCTTACATTGTGTCCCCAAATACACATAAAGAATCATCAAGCAAACGGAGTCAATTTTGACCTTTCAAGTTATGGGGGTGCCTATTATCTAGTTCTGTTTTCATTATTATGCATCTATACAGAGATTAATTTATTAAGGCTAAAGTACAGTGGTCAGAAACTTTGTAGTAGAGCCCTGCATATAAATACTTGACTGGTCTTGTACAGAGGAAAGATTACCAGCCTGAAGCTCTAGAATTAGTCCCAGCTCTTATAGTATCTAGATGTATAAACGAAGACTTAACCACTGGCATACTGATTACCATAATCTCGAGTGAGAACTGAAACTCTCTATCCCAGTCATCTAATATCCAGTATAAAACATCAGAAGTGGCCTTAAAAGACCTGGTCCTATTGTTCATTTTAGAAATGAGAAAACCGAAGACCAGATTTTCCCAAGCTCACAAAATACCACCGTGATACCATCTGAGCATCCCCTCTGCCTGTCTGTACCTCTACCTTCTTATTAGCATGTTTCTGTCCTTGAAGTCTGGGTTTGCGTGTGGGATTCCTTGATTCACTGCATTGATTGCTACTCCACTCTGTTCATACTAAATTCACATTTTTTTTTCAGACATGATGTAACCATGAATAATAATCCTTTCTTTCTTTTTCTTTCTTTCTTTCTTTTTCTTTTTCTTTCTCTTTCTTTTTCTTTCTTTCTTTCTTTCTCTCTTTCTTTCTCTCTTTCTTTCTTTCTTTCTTTCTTTCTTTCTTTCTTTCTTTCTTTCTTTCTTTCTTTCTTTCTTTCTTTCTTTCTTTCTTTCTTTCTTTCTTTCTTTCTTTCTTTCTTTCTTTCTTTCTTTCTTTCTTTTCTTTCTTTCTTTTCTCTCTCTCTTTCCCTATATATAACTTAATACTCTAAACATGGATATGAAGGAAAAGACAATTTTCTTTTTCTCTAATATACCTCAGAGTCTGACACCACAGGACACAGAGTAGAGCACTCAGTAAATATTTTATAATGAATGAATTAATATCAAACACATACATATCCCTCCTAAGTCCAGAGGTATATGTTAATATGAAATCTGAAATAATTCAAACATGGTAAATAAATGACTATATGATTTGCCTTTTGTTTTTGTTTGAAGAAAAATAAATTTTATAAATTGTCTGAACTTTATATATTCAAATAAAGGAAAGTTTATAAGTTCATATTTTTGAAAATTAGTCTTCAGTAAAAAACCTCTAGAAAATTTATTTTAAGACATTTGCTTATTCCAATCATACAATTATTTTTAGTTTAGTTTTGCATATTAACCTATAGAACTCTTTTTCTTTAGCATTACGTTTTCCCAGTTATAACTTACAGCTTAGTTTAGATATGTTAGATATTTTTTAGCATGAAATGTTTTAACATATCAGTTTTTATTTTTCACTCACTAGCCTTCTTCAACATTCGATACAAATTAAAAGCCCAGGATGTAGCATATCAGTTAGTGGCACTATACCTTCTCCCCTATTCCAGTCAAACAACATTAGGACCATCTTAATGATTTTCTTTGGCAGAGCGATGTTACAATATAGCTAGGAATCAACTGCTCCCAGCTTTACTCTGAAGTGTCCAAAGCATAACTTTGTAACAAACCTTGTTTACCACATAAATGCTTATTTGAATATAGGGATAACTGTCCATTATCCTTTAATATCACAATATTTGTATAATGCATTTTGAAACGCTCCAAAAGAAACTAATTCTAGGCTTCTCATTTTATTCAAAATATTGTTAGATATCATTTATTTTTTATTTTCTTTGTGTGTGTGTAGTGTGTTTGCTAACTTCACTGAAGATATCCTGACCTCAAATTACTAATTACTGTTGTTCTTAAAACAGTAGTACCTCTCCATGATCTTAGAAATTGCCTGGGAAAGAGTTTGACTATGTGCTCAAATTCGAAAGTTGGGCATTTTACCCATTTTAACTAGTGAGCAAAACATTCCAATTGCTACTGCATCATATGTTTACCTAAAGTCTAGAATTTCTGGAAGCTTCCTGATCTTGCAAGAATCAAATGAAATACAATATAAAAAATCAGAAACTTCAAACACACCAAAGATCTTTTGTTTTTCTTTCTATTAATGTCCAGTTTTTTATAGTAATTAATATTTTTAATATCAGATTTTTAGTTTCAGTATTTCATTTTTTTCAATTTTGCCATCTAATTTTAATTTTGATTAAAAGTAGGTAAAATATACTCAAATAAGAACCTAAATGAATTGCTTATTTTCTCATTTTTCCCATGTGCATGATAAACTATTATGAATATTCTTCCCCATAATACTTTATAAGACTTGCTGTGTTTACATAAAATCATTATGTTTTTCCTCCCTGCTGCATGTACAATTGAGCTCATTTGTCTGTGTGTGCATGCAGAAGTTTGCCATTACCTAATACATTCAATCCAGGGCAATTCCTCTGAGAGAAAATGAACCAGAAAAATCCTTAAAGAATAAGTGACTTAGGAACATGATTAATGGCAGAAAAAGTGAGGAATCCTATTATAGTTGGGGTGGACTTTTTTGTTTGCTCTTACTACCTTTGATGTGTTACTGTCCACTAGAGGCCATTCCTCATTAGAAAGACATACTGTATTATTAAGACCAGTGCATGTTGAACACAATTATGAGTGCCTAGTCCACCTGCTTGCCCAGTGGCTGCCCAAATGCTTAAACAGTGAGAGTTAAGTAGAAGACCAAATTTTACCTTGGGTCATAATGCTTTGAAAGAAATTTTATTGTAATTCAAAGGTAATCATGGAATGTGTGAAAACCTCAAGACTATAATACAATACAGGAAGAATAGGTCCAACCTACAGCTAGTCAACCTACATTTGAGAAGATTAATTTTCTCATTACACACTATATGCGTGACATAATCATACAGAACACAGCCACATCATTTTGCAGAGGAGTAAACTGAGATCCAGAGAGATTGATACACTAATTAGTGCCAAATTAACGTCTAAGATCGGAAGTCCCTGTTATTAATTAACATTTGCTCCTTTTGAAGGGTTAAAATTTTAATGCATAAAATATACTGGCACATGAGGTCATTTTAACCAACAAAAGAGAAAATGTTTCGTTATCTAATGAACTAGGTATTTATGTTTCAAAAGATAAAATTGTGGGCCTTTCTTGTAGAATTCTAGCACCCAACCTTCCTTGGTCAGTTTACTGACTTTTTGATCAAGACCACACAAGTCCATTGACCAAGAGAAGTAGCTCAGTTTTTATGCACAACCACAAGGCAAAATGGTTTAAAAAGAAAGAAATATGTAGTAGTAGTTTCTGTTTCAGAAATTCAATCTCTTTAATAGCTATGTTTTTTAGTAAAATAAATATGACAAAATGTATCAACTTTCAGCAAAAATCATTTGAATTAACAATCTTGTTACATTTCCTCAATAGTATGTTAGTGGAAAAAAGGATTGCATCAAATAGGTGTTTGAGCTGTTTAAAGCATCTTTAAAATTCATGAGTATGATGTAGCAATATTGCTAGAAATGAGTCAATTAATTTTCTATGTATGAAATAAAGCTGAAGTCAATTACTTTATTGCCCATAGAATAGTACAAGTATTTATGGGCTCAAATTCAATTTGTGAAACAAAATCACTTGAGAAATATAGAGATGAAAACTTTCAAGTTTATATGAGTACTTCCGCAGGGAAATTTGTAGACAATTGAGCATCTGCTTACAACACTAAATATGAATGGTAAAGAGGAGATTTTTTTCACCTGGAAAAACAATTCATATTTTTTTCTTTAATGTTGCAGTCAGTAATTTTTTTTCAAAAAGGAAAGAAAGAAAAAATATGGATTCTTTCTTCATTTATTCTTTAAAAAATATCCAAGCGCACAAGAAATGACATAGAGACTGGAAAAATCAAAAGTACATTAGTAAAATGTTGACAGAGAAGTTTATGATTTAAACAAAAAGGTATTTCTTAGAAAAATATTATAATGAACATAATTTAAAAACAAAAAAGAAAATGTACATATAATAACTGCTTATATATTTGTTGTTATTCCAGTTTTAAGATGGTATATATTAAACAGTTTCACATTACATAAAATGTTAAAATATATCATGAATACTTCAAGCTTTTATTTGGCTTTTTCCTGAAAAGTTTACCTAGGAAAACAAATTCAAACATCAACTTGTCAATAATAATTTTAAAAGGCAGAACGAGCTAAGTGAATAGGTATGTCTGAAATTAACAAATTAATAAACTGAATTAAAATCTTAAATGATCTGAAGTAAACTGTGCACAGTATTTGAACTTCAAGTTCATGTAATTTCAATTATTAATAAGAGAAGAATGGCTGGTATGTCATGTAGAAACTCAGGAAGGCTGCAAACAAATAGTGTATTAATATTTAATTTTAAGGGCATATAGTCATTTTATGGCAATTTATTAGCAACTGATTTGGATAACATGGGTTTAGGCAGTTTAGCTTATGAAAAGGTAGCACTCCCATATTATTTGTAACTAACCTATCTGAATCTTGGAAATAATATCCCATAATAAAAAGCTTTTATTAAAAGAGGTTGGGCTCCTAGGTCATAAGTCTCACAAAAAGCTATCAACATAGGTAATATGTAATTAATATATATGATATTTTCTATGAGAAGCACATTTAAGGTATAACTGAGGAGGTCTGGTGATCATAGCTCTTTTGCGACAATCCCAAGGATCTAAATCCATACTCTTATAAATGAGGAAATGTTTCTCTTCCTACCACACATTCATTTATTTATTCATTCATTCAACAATTACATTGATCACCATATGCTCTGGAGACTCAACAGTGAACAATAAAGACAACTGCATGTTTCTTAAAGTATACCTATATTTAACATGCTATCATAGGTGGCATACAATCATAAAATTAATATGATATAATATAATATAATTAATATAATATAATGTCAAGTTTGTGATAAGTGCTAGAAAGGAAATATTAAGTCTGTCTTATAGTCTTCCAAAATAGCTATATGAGGCAGGAGGCTCTAAGATTTTGGAAGTCAAAATCTAGGTATATTCAGAATAGCCACTCCATGGAGACTAAGGCATAAAAACTCTGAGGTCAGTAAAATAAATAAATGGACATTAATCAAACTTAAAAGCTTTTGCACAGCAAAGGAAACCATCAATAAAATGAAAAGACAACCTATGGAATGGGAGAAAATATTTGCAAACAATGTGACAAAGAAGGTTAATGACCAAAATCTACAAACAGCTCATACAACTCAATAGCAAAAAAGCAAACAATCTAATCAAAAAATGGGCAGAAAACCTAAGTAGGCATTTTTGCAAAGACATATAGATGGCCAAAAGGCACATGAAAAGATGCTTTACATCTCTAATTATTAGAGAAATGCAAATCAAAACCACAATGAAGTATCACCTCATACCAGTCGGAATGGCTATCATCAAAAAGTCTATAAATAATAAAAGCTGGAGAGGGTATGGAGAAAAGGGAACCCTCCTACACTGTTTTTGGTAATGTAAATTGGTGCAGCCACCATGGAAAACAGTTCCCCCAAAAAATTAAACACAGAACTACCAAATGATCCAGCAACCCCACTCCTGGGTATCTATCCAGAAAAAAATGAAAACTCTAATTCGAAAACATACATGTACCTCAATGTTCATAGCAGCACTATCTTCAATAGTCAAGACATGGAAACAACCCAAGTGCCCATCAACAGACGACTGGCTTAAGAAAATATGTTGTGTGTGTGTGTGTGTGTGTGTGTGTATATATACACACAATGGAATATATATACATACAATGGAATATATATACACATAGTATATATATATATATATATATATATACACACAATGGAATACTACTCAGCCATAAAATGAATGAAATATTACCATGTGCAAGAACATGGATGGACCTAGAGAATATTATTCTGAGTGAAGTAAGTCAGACAGAGAAATTCAAATAGTATATGATATCACTTATATGTGGAATGTAAAAATAATACAAATGAATCTATATACAAAACAGAAACAGACTCACAAACATAGAAAACAAACTTATGATTACCAAAGGGAGAACGAGGGAGGGAAAAATTAGGAGTATGGGATTAACAGATACGAACTACTATACATAAAATAGGTGAGCAACAAGGATTTACTATATAGCACAGGGAATTATATTCAATATCTTGTAATAACCTGTAATGAAATATAGTCTGAAAAAAATAACAATCACTTTGCTGTATACCTGAAACTAACATAATATTGTAAATCAACTAGACTTCAATTAAAAGAAAGACTTTGAGGTCAGTGGCTTCATGACTTCCTGATAGGTATGTTTCTGCCTTGTTATGTAAAGGATCATACCTATTATTATGAGTGCCATAGAACAATATAACAAAAATTCTTAATGAAATCACATTAAAGATTGTGATACAGAGTATCTCGCTCTTAGAAACAAATGAACTATGTGTTTTAACAACCATATGCTTTGATAGCACTATGGCAGCTATTATAAATAGCAATGAAAGTTTAAGGTTTTATTTGACAAAATTGCTAAATTCAAAGTAAAACTTTAGAAAATGCTAAAATTGCATATATTTGCACCATCGGTAATTAATGACTAATGGACAAAAAATTAAAGTAAAATCTATGATCTAACAGCTAACCTCACATTTCACTATTACCAACTGTGATCAGATCAGAAACTAGGAAAACAGAATTTAGCCAAATAACCTATAGAGATTTATGAAAATACAGGTAAAAGTAAAGTGGAAATAATTGTTATACTTCAGGAAAATTTAAATAGAAAGAGATAAAATAATTATAAGATAAAAATTTTATTGAATTATTTCAAATACAAAAATAATTTTGGTGACATTCCAAAACTGAAAATGGAATGCTTTTAGGTTTATGTATCATTATTCAATGCCTTTCAGATTAATGATTCACAGATTCACTGCAGAGTATGTTTCCTACCCATTGGAGTAGTAGATGGGGTAACTGATTGTAGATGGGGGCAAGAACTTTCATTTATTGCTACTAAACAGTGCATTTCCTTTTAAAATCATAACAAGATAAACCTCATTGTTATCTGTCTCATAATATTCTAATAAATTTGAAAGCAGATGTTTTTAAGGACACAGATTATTGAAAATAATTTCATCTGTGAAACAGGAACAAATTTAATAGACAGACATTTAAAAGCACCTGCTGAAAAAAAAAAGACATGGTTCAAAAGGATGCACCCAATGTTCATTGCAGCACTGTTTACAACAGCAAAACATGGAAGCAACCTAAATGTCCATCAACAGATGAATGAATAAAGAAGATGTGGTACATATACACAATGGAATATTACTCAGCCCTTTAAAAAGAATGATATAATGCCATTTTCAACAACATGGATGGACGTGGAGATTATCATACTAAGTGAAGTAAGTCAGACAGAGAAAGACAAATATGATATGATATTGCTTATATGCAGAATCTAAAAAAGTGATATAAATGAACTTATTTACAAAACAGAAACAGACTCACAGACTTAGAGAATGAACTATGGTCACCAGGGGAGAAGAGGGGAGAGGGTTAGATTGGGAGTTTGGAATTGACATGTACACACTGTTATATTTAAAATAGATAACCAACAAGGACCTACTGTAAAACAAAAATAAATAAATAAAATAAGTAAATAAAAACAACTGCTGTAAAAAAAAGTCATTGATATAGATGAAATGACCACCTTGGAGTTCAGTGTTTATTGCACATGATTGTTTTTATTAACTACAGCAGTAAACATATTTCAGATTTAGATAACTAAGAAAAGATTTTCCCTTATGATATTCAGCTCTATTAAGATTTCTCTTATGTGATCTCCTACATAAATTACTGAATGTAAAAGAAAGACACAGATCTCTGTTATAGAGGGAAATCTATTAAATGTAATAATAGATAATAGAAGAAAAAGCTGTGTAAAGAGAATTATTGTGCCTGTGATCTATTTTTTCTGAAACTGCCAATTTATCAAACACAATATATAAGATGATTGCTTGCCTTTTTACATGTGTATAGAAAGCACACATCTATGAAGAATTTTCATACGTTCCATATGCACCTCTTGTCATGTGCAGAGGCAATCACATACTATGTAACACAGGAGGAAACTAATCTCCTCCAGTCATCAAGTGATACCAGCTATGACATTGAGAATATTAAGATATCAAGCATTTAAACAGTGCTTATATTTCTCTCCCAGTTCTCCTATGAGGTATGTCAATATTCTCATCTCTAGAAAGATTTAGTAATTGATCTACTTGACCTAATTCACAGAAGGAGGCCATTGCAAAAATGAGCTAAATTTAAAAATCTGCTTGTCTCCGTGGTTGTAGCTACATGATAAGAAATTGTCCACAATATAATAGCTGATTCAATTTATAGTTAAAAATAAGTAAATCTGATTTTGGCATCACCAATTACACAGACAACATCCAGAATCCAGTATGTGGGTTTGTTAGCAGTTGTTTTAATATTTATTTAAAGAAAGTATTTCAATAAACGTTAACTGAATATCACATAAATATGTCACACTTTGAGTGACAATTTACATTTTGAAAAGAGGCATTATGTAAAACATGGCTTGACACAAATTTGTCACTGGCAATGGAGAAATAAAACATGAATTTATTGCAATAATGAAAAATACTTTTGAACTTCTGAGGTTTTATAAGTATCGCAGTAGAAGCCTAACATATCATTGAATATACAAATTGATCACCAGAGTCCACAGACAGCATTGCTATTAGCTACTTCATTATTTTGATAGAATATTTAATGTTACACATCTGTATTTGGAGTTTAAATTTCATTGTTAAAAACTATTACAAGACTTGAACTTCTTTATGTATTTAATTGTATAATGATATAATCTCCAGCCCTACCACTTGTTTTTTAAAAAAGTCAATGAATAACTTGCATCTTTGCATCCTGAGTGTCTAGTATAATTCTAAGCACATAGTTTGATGGATAAATATTTGTTGGAGGAAATGATGAACAAATAAACTATTCAAGAAATTAAGTTCAAAAGCATGATTTCAAAGTTATATGCAAATTCATATAATCTCAAATCAAAATGTTATTTAGAAAATCCACTTGTGCATGTGTGATGCTCAGATTAAGGGAAAAGTTACACTATTTTTTTAGAAGACATTCATTCAATATAACTTTCTGTGGGATTTTACATGGCTTCATTCTCTATCCTACCATGTAGCAACAGATGATATTATATAGATGTGTAACTAGAGCTAATAAATTATTTATTTATGAGCTAAATAAATTGTTTCTCATTTATGTAAATGAAAAGGGAATTTCTCTCATTGACCCTTGGAAAAAGTAGATCTGAAATCCTCTCCAACCATAGCTTGCATATCTAAGTCACCTAGTCTCTGCAATAAGAATGTACAATAAGCCTAATAATCCTATAATAAGCCACATATTAGAAACTAATATGGTGGTAATTTCCAGTGACAGACTAGCTAGTTGCTATTATGGTGCCTTAGACAAAATTTCCAGGCATGTGTAAGAAAGTGATTCTTAGGCACTGTTCCATATGTCATTATGACAAAGGGAAAACATATATTTCTTTATTCTTATTTCTCTGTTATCACTGCATCCAGATGTTTTAAAAAGAAAACAAGTTCTTTGAAAAAAATGTTTCCTAAACTATGTTCCACTGAACATTCTTCATGAAGATGTTCATACATATAGTGGGTAAAATATTTCTTGATCAAATTATTTGGGAGACCTGCATGGTCATTAATCTACAAAGGCTTAGTATAATGCAATAAGTAGAGAAATATGCTAATTCTACTTCATTTAATATTTTTGAAACTTACTTGAGTATAGAACCCCTCTGGCTTAACACGTGAATTTCCTGTTTCAGACAATCTATTAAATCTACTACTCTACTAAAGTAAAACATCAATTTGGGAAACATGAAGCCTCAGTTGAGGAGTCTTAGCCCTCCTTACATTATCTGCATCCTAAAAGTCTGCATTGTTTACTAAATACATATTCATTTTATGGGATGTGTAGTTTGAGCAGGAGAGAGAGATCTCCCATATTTTCATTGCCTTTTCTGTGGCTGACCACATTATACCTTATTACTCCTTTAGAAAAATAGAAATTGGCACCTGTCTTAGTTCAGTCTGCTTTAACAAATACTACAGACTAGGTGGTTTAAACAACAAATATTTATGTCGCACAGTTCTGGAGGCTGTGAAATACAAGTTCAAGGCACCAGCAGACCTACTGTCTGATGAGATTCTGCTTCCTGGCTTGTAGATGGGCACTTTCTTGCTGTATCCTCATGTGGCTGAGAGAGAAAAAGAGAGGAAGCAAACTTCCCCTGCCTCCTATAAGGGTACTCAACCCATCTTAAGGGTTATACTCTCTTGATTTTACCTCTTGAAGGTCCCACCTCCTAATACCATTGCATCATGATTTCAACATATGAATTTGAGGAAGACACAAACATTGCAAAGATGGTACATAAGAGAATCTTAATTTCAATCTTTTACTGACTGCGTATATGATATTGTAACTTCATGCTCATTTCTACTTTCAAAGAACAACACAACATATATTATAAGTACATGTCAGGAATAAATTTCAGTGCACTAATGAATAAAGCTACCATGAAAATTACTGGTGATTGGCTAGCTAGGAAACACTATCAACATCTGATGACATTATAGCTACCTTCCACTTTCCAGATTAATGACATGCTAATATTACTTTTTGGAACCATTTTAATTTTCCTGACATTAGCATTGAAATTATACGCTACTTTTATCATAATAACCTCAATCTATATATTTTACAAATGTAGAAGTATTGCAAAATTATAAGATGATATAAATGCAATATACTTTCATTGTTAAATTACCTTTAAAAATCCCATTATTCAACCTGGCATCAAAATAAAGCAAACAGTAAACCAGAGAAGCTTGTTTAATGAAGTGACTTTATCTCTCAGGATTATACTCATCGTTATGCCTTTAACTGTGAAGACTGGAACTATTTGTGACACAAAGTGAATAATCCTCCATTATTTAAATAATTTGTAATCACAGCACAGCCCGTGATTCTTCGGCTTATTACATATTTGCATGTTATAATCAACTAAAAGTTCATGCATGCCCAACTATACAAAACTCTGTTTAAAATGAAACTTCTCCAACAGCTTTGGCAGCTGTCCTGTCTGGATGTATATAATGTGGAGTGGAATACATGAAGGATTCATGAAGCATATGCACACGATTTCTATTATATATGTCCTAGATTGAATGTTAAGAAATAAAGCTAAATTGGAAGGTATATTCTGAATAAGTTCAGATTCATAACATATGGTATTAAATATTCACAGTAACATTTTGGAAGTGTTGAAATCACATAAGGCAATCAAGAAAAGCATTAATTTATCTTAAAGATTGTAAAAACTATTACTCAACAGTAAAGACTGTTGAGTCTTTACTATATAAGCCTTACTCCTTTGTTTCTATATTTTTGTATCTATAACTTGCTTCTAAACAAGCGACTTGGCTTATGATGCATAGGGACTTTCAGGACCAGGTCAGCAAACACAAGGGTGATTTTCTTGGCCTCTAAGGAAACAATGAGCTTATAGGATACTGTTAGTCTTCTTACTCATAATAACTAGATGTATACCAAAATACGCAAAGAAGCATGGAGGCACATGGATATTTGTCTTACAGAACAGAATGATGATAATCAAAAGATGTAGAATCACTGATTACAATGAAGTCTAAAATATAAGAATAGTGGGACATATAATAGTAAGATTTTAAATAAGTCAAATAGACCAATTAAATATGATTATCAAATAGAATTTAAATAAATCAAAGAGACCACTCAAATAAAATTATTGAATGCTGGGTAAAATTCATACACACTGTAGAAATCAGGCTTTAGAAACATGATGGAAATTATGTACTGAAACAACTAATTTCACTGCAAATTTCTGGAATAAACATTTCACATTAGTAATTATTTTTATAACTAAATAAATTTTATATGAGAAAACAACTTTATACTTAGGGAAATGCTTCCTTATCAGAATTCCCAAGAGACACTAACTGAGATGACACCAACTTTTTTTTTTTTTTTAAGCTGCTCTCCTTATAGCAGAGATGGTCACCAACAGCTAGAGCTATACTTATACTGTATGATTTTACCCTCCTTCCTCAATCCGGCTGGGTATATTTGAATAAGTGATGGTCAGCAGAACCAAGTGGAAATCTTTCTATGTGGAATTTGGAACATCCCCAGTCAGCCTGAGCTGGTCTTTTAAATACAGGCAATCAAATCTGGAATTGAGTGAAAGCCATGTGAAACTGAAGCAAAGAAATCTGGTTTGCTGAGAAAATAACAAAGAAATGACTAGTCAAAGGTAGGAACCAGAGAGAGGTGAACATCAGATCATGAAAGGTTGTCCAATCCCTTGGTTTCATTTTTTTCAAGAACTCAATTGATATTGGGTTCTGTGAGTTAAACAGGCATCGTGCTAAACATTGCATCATTACCTCATTCTAATAGGCATAAGAACATTGTGCAGTAGGTAGTATTATACATAATTTATAAATGCGGAAATGAGACACAGAGTGATTAACTTGTTACACATTAGGTAGTAAGGTGTGGGGTTAGATTCTGAATCTAGATTAGCTGATTTCAAAGTCTCTATGCTTTTTTTTTTTTTTTTTGGTGTGTTTTTTTTGCGGTACATGGGCCTCTCACTGTTGTGGTTTCTCCCGTTGAGGAGCACAGGCTCCGGACGTGCAGGCTCAGTGGCCATGGCTCATGGGCCCAGCCGCTCCGCGGCATGTGGGATCTTCCCGGACCGGGGCACAAACCCATGTCCTCTATATCGGCAGGCAAACTCTCAACCACTGTGCCACCAGGGGAGCCCTCAAAGTCTCCATGTTAACCATAATGTCTTTATGGAGGCAAATATGTATACAAATTAGTAATTTGGATTGAACTCAATAGAGAGCGGGGCCCAGAGTTGTGTGTATGTTTGTGCAGACTGTATGTTTCACAACTCTAGGAGACATTATTCAAACTTATCTGATTATCTGAGGAGAGGAAGTGAGTCCTGTATATCAATGTAATCTCACTATTTGGCACATAATAGTCTTTTGGTAAACTTAATTGTATAATAAAAATAAAGTATTCTTGGTTCAAGCTTACATGACACCAAATAAATAAGAACCCCTAAATCCAAACTTTGGTGTATCTTTTTACTATTCTATTTTAGCCAAAAATGTATAGCCTTTTGCATCTAAACAACCACCACTTCCGACAGATTCAGATGCCTAGTTATGTATCAATCAGTGGCAGATGCGATTAGTGTGAATTTATATTTGAGGCATAGAGCAATGTGCTAGAGATAACAACATAAAGGTCTTTACACTGGAGAAGCTTTCAGTAGTCATACATAAACACTGGTAACACTATAAATATCTAATCTTTAGTGTGTTCAATACACAGGAAGTGCTGGATTTTGATTCAGCCTAGGAAGTGGTCACCCTTCCAGGCGGTAATGGAAAAAAATGATTAGTATTAAGATGGGTTATATGGAGGGTGGAAGGTGGAGTATTTCAAGCAATCCGTGCAAAACATTAGAGGTAGAAATTTATATGAATCTTTTGGGGAGTTACAAAGAGAGAAGTCAGTTCATTTGGGGGAAGTGTGTTGGTATATAAGATCACAAAGATACCAGTCCCAGGCTCCAGAGGACAGAGATTCCAGGCTGAGCAGTATGGACCATCATATTCTGCATTAGTGCAAACAGTGAGTGGCATAAAAGAAAAATAAAAGAGTGAGAGAGAGAGGGAGAGAGAACAAGGCAATGAATAGCAAAAGCCTCAAAAAACTTCAAACGCCAGAGGAGTCTTGAGCATTCTCTCTCCCTGTGCTGCCTTTAATGGAAATAATCAACAGGAATGCTGGATGATTACAGTATATATTTTCTCTGTGGGAGAGGGAGATTATCTACTCAGAACCATAAAGCATTTTGCTTGCAAAATTAATTCAAATTGACTTGCATGGGAGCAGTCATATGAATTGAAAACAGCTGAAGAATGGTTAAAAAAACATCATGATAAACAGCAATCAAACCACTAGGAAAATACCTGGTGTTTGGCCCCTGGGGACCTCCGCAAAGCTGTTTTGTTTAACATCTTCATTAATGAATGGGAAGATGAAAGTAAAAAAAAAAATCATTACAGTCACATATGGAAACTGGAGTAAATATCAATGAGAGCAGAGAATTTTTTTTCAGAAGAAGAAGGATTTTAGGTCCAGATTTTACATGGAGTAAATCATTTCACAGAGAACCTCTAGATAGAGACCCAGAAATCTCCATATACGTAATGGGGAAAAGGAAAACATGAGTACCCAATATGAAACAGGTGGGAATAATATTGGGAAATGGCTTTTTGAAGTAAGTGGGTGCACAGGTGTCTGACATCACAGGTAAGGTGACAGTAACATATATAACCCTTTAGAAATAACCTGAAACTCTGCTCACATGTATGCTCCTGGCTTCTTATACAGACCAAGAGAGAATGTCATCTAAAAGTAGCGGATCAGGAGAATTAAGTGTTTGGATAGAAAGCTAGTCTAGGTGATGAGTATGGATAACATAGCTGTACACACTGTGATCTGGAGAAAAAATAGATAGGGGTTGGGATGGAGAGAAAAAGGATTTCACAGCATAATCTGCTAATGGAAGAACAGTTAATCTTTGAACAATACTTTCCTGAGGAAATAAGACTTAAACTGCAGTTTGAAGGATGAGGTCTTTAGCTAGCCTGTTGCAGTTAGGGTAAGAAGAAGGATTAACAAGAGGATATCATGAATAGAGGCCATTTTCCAGTTTATGTTTGTGAGTTTCCCTATAATGCAGGAGTGTTTTGAGAGACTGTAAAGAAGAAAATATAGGCACTGTTTTATAGTGACTTTAAATATATACACAGAGTGACACCTAGCAAACAAATAGTATATGCATGTCTCAATCCTACCTTGAATGAATACACTGTGACTGTTGCTAATACATTCAATATATAGCAAAGGCAAAATACAACATTTGTCTCATATGGCAAAGCAGAACTGCACATTTTAAAAAACTTTCTTCATAATTGCTTAGTTTCTATGTGGGAAATCTGTGAAACTGTGCTTCATCTAAACTTCAGTGTATGCTAAGTGACTGTCTTGAATTCCTTAAATTATTTATATTAATTACCTTACGGCTTGGGTGTGCTTTCTGTTTTTCTAAAAAATAATGGATACAAAGCTACTTTGGAATAGGATTGTTCTTCATTATACTGGCATTTGCATTATATAGTATAATATCCATTCCCTTTAGAATTCTCTTCTATCACTGTCCAAATAAAGAGCTTTTCTATATCCACTAATGTGCTCTTTTTTCCCCTTCAGCATAACTTTAATCTTTATTAGCCTCTCCATGCTCAGTGTGGGCCTCAGTGCTTGTCATTATCTTTCCTCTCCTTTGGTAGAAAGCAAAGCCAAAACAAGGTTCTGGCAAAACACCGTGATCATAACCAAAATATATGAGATTAGCAGTGTTCAAATACTTCTCCTCATTCTTTGCCTTTAAGTTGGGGAGGAGGAATCACACACAAAACCCTCACATACACTTTTACCAAAATCTGAGTATCAGAATAGATAATCCAGTTTAAGTTTCTCTTGATTCAAGAGAATCCACATAATACGCTAATGATGGATTCACAGTCCATTCTGAGTGATCTAAACTTGAGTTATTTTCAACTTCAAAAGTAAACACAGGTTCTCTGTCTCCAAGAAATCAGAAAATAGAACAAACTGACACTAAAACAAGAAAAGCCATAAACTCCTGTTCTGAAGTGACTTTATGTAGGACTATTGCTTGCTCTTTCTCCCCTAGGCAGAGAGCAGGTTACTCTGTCTCCATTTTAGTACAAATATGATTTAAGTCAATATTCTGAAATCTCTCTCAAATGAATAAGTTATTTTGAATGATCCTAATACCCCCTAAGATCAGCATAAGAAAAGACTGCAAAAATAATGTTTATCTTCTTCGAATGGAATAGGAAAAGAGAGCAAAAATAAAAGCAGAATTTGCAATACGATTCAGAGGTGACAGCCAGGGGAATGTGGTGGCTTGCCCACTGTGTGAACAGGAAGTACAAAGGACTCAGTGGGGAAAAGGCTTTCTGCCAAAGCAAAGAAGGCAGGTCTATCTTGTGATCTTTTGTAACAACAACATATGGAAAAAGAGCAATAGTGAAATTTCTAAGACGTTAAGAGCATAATCTGCTCTAAATAAACACGATAGCCATTCATTTTATTCATATAAGAATGTTTTGAAAACCCTTACTCAAAATTTCCACGAAACAATGCTATTAACATGAATGATTAGACTATATAAATTAATCAACATTAAATGTTCCAGAAGGTGAATGAAATAATGCTACTGTAATGAGAAGGAAGCAAAGTACATCTTCAGGGTGTGTACAGATAGGACAGGGAATGTTCTGTATGATACTGCAATGGTAAACACATGTTATTATGTATTTGTTAAAACCCAGAGAATGTACAAGAGAAAGAGTGAACTTTAATATAAACCTGGAATTTACCTAATAATAATGTATCAACATTGCCTGGTCTATTGTAACAAATGTACCACACTAATGCAACATGCTAATAGTGAAAAATGGGTAAGGAGCAATAATGAAGTTGTGTATAAGAACTCTGCATACCTTCTGCTCACTTTTATGCAAACCCAAAACTTCTCTAAAAAAATTAAGTATATTAATTTTTAAAAATAAGGCAATGGTTAAAAAAGTAATAAGTATTTTAAAACAAAATCTTATGTAAGTATAAAAAAAGAGGGTTGACAATAGAGTCAATCATGAAATAAATTAATTCTCAACGTCTCTTTATTATTCCTTATTCACAATTACGAATTACTATTACTGTTAGAATTATGTCCTAATGGGTTGAGGCTGAAAGAGTTTGAGAACCTAAATGTAAAATACTAACAAAAGGTGCTCTGGAGGAAAAAAAATATTTACTCAAATAGGCAGTGAAGTTTAGAATTGAGGGTAACTATGCACATTTTACATCAATTAAGCCAGAAGTCAGTCTGTGTTTTGCTTGTTTTTATTTCTGTCTACAATTAAAGACCAGTTCTGGGAGAAAAAAAAAAAATTGACAAACCTTCCCCTTAATTTTATTCAAAGTGAAATTAGAGTACTGAGTCCCACATTTGAGAGTTGAGGCATTAAAACTCTTAAGAGTTTACTTACTTCATTTGAACAGTCAAATACCAAAGAGATAGTTGAGTGGCTGTTGCTTTTAACTACCAAACTGTTGCTTTCTGGTTGTGTTTGAAAACAGCAATACAAAAGTAGCTTTTTAACCAACCATCATCTTTTCTACTTCTTTAGTGGTTGAGTGATGATGTGGTGCATTCAAACACATTACCTTATTTTATCCTAAAACAACCATGCTAGATAGATGATATAATAGCCACCCATCCTTGCTTAACAGACAGGAAAGCAGAGATTCACACAGGTCCCAAAAATAATAGAGTGAATTACAGATATAGCTGGGAGTCAAGTTAATTCATCCTTTTCATTATCTATCTACCTTTTATATAATCATTTAATTATATATATATTTGTTATATACACAATATAACAATGCAACTTATATATTTGAGCACCTATGTGCTATACATTTTTCCAAAAATGTATCATGATCTAGCAATTAATAGCACGTGACCCACTCCACCTCATTTAAAACTTTCTTTGAGGTGAATTTTCTCTTCAGCATGAATTCCTCTCTTACATGAACTAGAAGTCTGAGAACCATCCAGAACCTATGTCTCTGGAGACCTAACTATTTGTAGGAGTTCACCTCTGGTTTAAAATAATCAGTATCCTGGAAGACCTGGGTTTAAAATGGCCTCAGTCTCTTACCAACTGCATAACCTTGGGAAAATCACTTACCCTTACTGAGACTCATTTTCTTCATCTACAAAAAAATACTAAATATCTCTTTTTACATTGGCATTGTCAGTACTAAATGGACTTATGTACTAAATGAAAGAGTATTTTTTTCATGGCAAGACAATGAGAAACAATGATATGACAGCACATGTGCCAAATGCAATACACGTGTTGCTCCCAGTTATGTCACAAGCTACTTTAATGACCTTGAGAGAATACTGTCACCTCTCTGACACTTTCATACAAGTATAGAAAGAAAATAATAGAATGCATTTCATTTATCACATTGCTTTAACACTCTGATAACTCATTCTCAAAATAACAACACTGCCCCAAACTCCAGGGTATCAGGGACTTTTGCTTGTTTTCTTCACTTACTATCTTCACTACCGTAACCCTGGTTATAGTAGGCACTGACTCTTCTTCACTACTATAACTAACTACCAAAACTAGGCACAAACTAAGTAAGGCACACTCTTAGAAGAGTTCAAGCCACAAACTAAGTGTCCAATATATACCTGTTGAATGAACAAATGCAGCAAATTTGCATGAAAGCAAACTTTGCTGTAACATAGTACTCCTAGATATGTACAGAAAAAAAAAAAGGAAGGAGGCTTCAAGATAGTACCATGAGGCAGAAGACACTCACACATACACCCACTGTCTACCTCATACATTATAGCTACAAAGCACATGCTGAAGCCCAAATTCAAATGATGTGCCGTAACTGAGGTGAAGTACTCAAACAAAAACTAGGAAGAAACAGTCTCAGCATGTAACACAAGAGAAGTTTTTTAAAGTCCCTCCTAAAACAGAAGAAAAAACCGATGCTTGTGCAGTATTAAAAAATGACTCCATGATAATGCCAACATTGCAGACCAGCAACTTAAATGACCGAAGAGCAGCAGGTAGAAATTGAGTCAAATAGGAGAATTTGTTTACTCTCTTCCAATTGCAGCCTTTACTCAGCTTTGGGCTGTTGAGGTCATAGAAAGCTGCTAGCTCTGGCTTTCTGAAACTTCCAACTAAACAGAGAAGCTGGAAATTCAGACTTTATATGAAATCTCCCAATCTTTAAATGCTGACAATAAATTCATACAGATATAGTCAAAAAACTAACAAAGAAACACAAAAACATGATTGACTGATGGATCTTTTAATATGAGGAGAACAGAAATGTAGCAGAAGATCAAAGAAAGGATGTTTACTGGCCAACACTGTGCCCATTTCTACCCTCAGTCCCACTTATTTAATCTTCATGCAAAACTACATCTCAGTAATGTATGTCCCATTTCATAAATTAACAAACAAACAGTTATCCTTCTAATAAATATTTATTGAAGTTCTATTATATGTCAGGAACTGAGCCTAGTTTTAGAAACACTGTACAGTGGTAAATATGAGATTGCCATAAGACATCTAAAAGCTTAAAAGCAAAGAAAAAGTATGACAGGTGCAATGATTGTTTCTAAGAGGTGTATGGAATGTGTGCCTGACTACAAGGGATGAATAGGGTTTCTCCTAAGTTACTTGCCCAATTCTTAGGCCTAGATTTAGGGTACTATTTTTATCGGTCTAAGAAATAAAATAATAAAACATTCATTCTTAAGGCCTGAGGTTCAGGAAATGTTCTGAAAAAAAGAATATTCTTCTTTACTTAATACAGTAAAGGCTTTCAGACTGGGGGAGCTCTAAGTCAGACAAGTCAAGACAGCCTTACAAGAGCATTCTTTCATGGAGTTATCAGGTTATATATGACAATCCTCTGAGATCAAGTCTTTAAAGAGTCTCCTACCTGACCCTGCCCACCCTAGCGCCTGCCAGACTGCTGTTTTTCACCCTGACAACAGATTTTTGGTTTTGTCCAAAGTTACACTAAAGAGCTAGAGTGGCAGAAAAGGACACAGGGCACCTTGAAATGCCACAAACTTGTTGTTCTAACAAGATTTAGTCCTTTTTCTTGACTAAATGTTCCCTGGATTGCTCCAAGATTTTGGTTAATTTCCAGAGCTCTGAAAAGTTGATTCTTATAATATTTTCCACTTTTCTCATGGCTTTCATGGAAGAGAAAATTTTCAGATGCCCTTATTCCAAAATTTTTGCTGATATCACACCAATGATCTACATTTCACTTAGAGTTAGATTTCTTATCTAATCCTAAATGACTCAGCCTAATAACAATATATAAAAAGTATATATATACTTTCTTCATTTTGCATTTGGGTGACATAAGATCAATATAACACCTGAATTCCACATGCATTCCTCATACTTGGATAAGTGCACATTCACTAAGTTTCTCTAGTTTAACTTCTTTTTCTTCATTATTAACATCAGGCATTAGCTATGTCAAAAGAAACATCACTCAAAAAATTACAAGAGTTTTGAAAAAATACTCATTTAAAAATCTGAACAAAATTAACACTATACTAACAATTATATAGAAAGTAAAAGAAAGGAGGAAGTTGTTAGAATGACTGGAAATAGCCCATTTTTGATAAAAAGATTATGTTTTTATAAAGGAGTCAATTGTGCTTTATGCAGAAATCACATACAAAATTGAGTAATTTCCCTAAAAATGTCTAGTTACAAGAACAACTACAACTTCAGATTTACCCTCAAAGTTACACTCTGTCAAACCTTGTCTGAATAACTTCTGAATGGAAAAAGGAGGAACACAAAACTAAACTCAGAGAGATTCAAAGAGAATATGACATATTTTCTCACTTTTAAAAAATTAATTTCAACCCAATATGTCAGCCATCTTCTCAGGAAGGGCAATTTAAGATATTTATGAAATAAATCATTTTTGATATGTGAAAAAATGCAGAGTACAAAATATATTTACAGGTTCTCATAGATGGATGTTAGCCAGCCATCTTCCTGTATAGGGGTGGTGAAAGATGAAAGAAAGACAGTAACTCAGAGGTGGTGAGTGAGGGGAAGGATAAAGAAAGAATGGAGAAAGGAAGAGCGTAAGAAAGATAAAAGACAGATTAAGAGAATATATATACCTTTATGTTGGCACTGGCTATATCTGAGTAAGACAATTTGTTTTTCATTTGACTTATCTTCATGTTTTAATATCTTAACAATCTACTTGTATTACTTTATTTATATTATACCTCTAAATGTAACCATAATATTTACAACCAAAAAGAAATACCAACTTAATGAAAAAAGAGAAAGCACACTGAGATGAGGATATTAACATATAAATTATTATGCATTAGAACAATTAATATTACTTGTCTTATTTCCACAGAAAGAATGTTCTAAGTAAAGGACCAATTAAAACATCTGTTATACTCATCAATTAGAAAAAAAATTTAAGTTTTTGTTATTTGGGTTGTTATAACCAGATTTGGTATAATATTAAATTACTTAATTAAATTGAAATTAACCTTCAAAGTCATATGAAGTATTACTAGTGTGCATAATCTTCTAATTAATTGCATATATACACTGTATAATAAAGTTTTAAGCATTCAAATTGTTTAACAATACTTTTCCTTTAAATGGAGGATTGAAAATATTATTTGTTTTTGTCACAAGGTGATTTGATTATTTTTACTTTTCTTTTTTATATATTTTATTTTTTATTATAAAAATCCATGTGTGTTTTACTTTATTTTTTATTTTTATTTTATATTGGAGTATAGTTGATTAACAATGTTGTGTTAGTTTCAGGTGTACAGCAAAGTGATTCAGTTATACATATACATGTAACTATTCTTTTTAAAATTCTTTTCCCATTTAGGTTATTATAGACTATTGAGCAGAGTTGGTTCAATAATGATGTTGGGTAGTTTTAGCTTGAAAATTAAAAAAAATATTTAAATATTAAAGTCATTATATAATAAAAATATTCTATCAAAGTCTAGATTGTTTTCAATATAATAGTCATGCAATACAGTTAACGTTTTCTATGTAATACAATGATTTTATGTCACAATATTTTACTTATGTTTTCATTTTCCATCTGATAATATGGATGTGTTTTTAATTAAGTACGAGATAATGGAATACTTTTTATATAATCTATGTATTAAGATTCTTAGTACTATAAATATATTAATAGGCATATTGTTAAAAAATGGCTTACCTAATTTCCATCCCAAAGAAGTTATTTTTAATGTACACCATAAAATAATTTAGTAATAAAAAAACAATGGTTGATTATAAAAATCTTCCAATGGAGCATCTTTTCTGAAAGTTCTCAATAGAGAAAAATTCAAGAATTAAAAGAAAACCTTTGAATGATGAATAATCTGAGACATTTTTAATTTCAATGGAATTTAAAGGAATTTCTTATAATATTTTAATTCCCTAATGTAGTAAATTAAACACATAATAAGTTGGTTCCAGTGTTTGATTGAACACTGTCATTGACACATGAACTTTTATTTCCTATTCAGTATAAACAAGATAAGGGCAAATTAGCAGCAAATCTTTGCTTTTATCTTAGCTCTTCTTCTTCTTCTTTTTTTTTTTTTTGAAGATAAACCAATTCTAAAAATGTGTTGGTTGCTTCAATCTGAAACTCTCCTGAATGCTGAAGAAACTTCACATTTCTTTACAGAGAAATATTCAGAGAGGAAAAGAATATATTTGTTTTTCAGTCATAAAAATCTCTTCCCAATTTGCTTGCTTTTCCCAGTCAAAGCTAATTTGAAGTCTCCTCACTCCCCTTCACACACACCCCTCTTTTCTTAACATCAAATATGTCCAGAGAATTTACAACTATATGATATTTAAGATGATGTCTATTCAAGTAGTTTAAGTTGTAGGGAAAATTTTATAAAGGCTTACCCCATTTTTTGGAAAAGCAATCCATCCCAAGTCCCCCATGACAGTCCGTGAATCCAACAAATTCACTAAAAGAGAAAGAAAACAAAACTGAGTCAAATATACAAAAATATATCACTATTTTCATAGTGTTATTAAAAGCACATATTACATCCATAACTGAAAGTAAATTGAGCATTCATTATGATGAATACAAGAGTTATAATTTGAAGAAAACATTATTAAGATGCAAGAGAATAAGTGATTTTGAATAATTATTTGGAGAAAAATAACAGCAAAAGTATATAAACAAGTTATTACCCTAAGTGCTTTTTTTTGGTCAAACAGGAATAAAGGAAAAGAATTAATAAGAAAAAGAAAAAAAGGAAAGGTCCACAGAAAACCATGAGGCCCATGTCTATTTTTTAAAGATGCTGGTTCTTGGGATTAAGCTGCAGCTGTAAAGTTGGTGCTAAATATACTCTATTTTCTTCTGGAAAGCTGTTATAAAGGCAATGAACAAATAATTTACATTAAACAACAATAAAGTATTCCCAAGTTTGTAAGATTTTTTGTGATATTAACCAAAATCCGTAATCCAAACTGCAAATTTAATTAAGAAATAAATCTATACACTCTTAACCAAGCCTAGGAAATGCAGCAGCTCTTAAGGTTGTTGCAATAGCTAAGTGCTCATTGCATTCCCAAAGATACTTTCTATTTATATATAACTATAGTCCAAAATGTGTTTTTTACAAAACTGTTAGCTACATTTTGAAAGGCAGAACTCAATTAGGGCTGGGTATCCTAACATATTAGTAATTCCCAAGATGGAAGTCTGAACATCATCATTGCAAAAGGAAGCAATGGAAGAGTATGCACATGCCCATGCACCAACATTCGCACACTCACAAACTTGCACATACTCACACACAGATACATAGACACTCAGCGAGTTTATATTTCAACAGGTTCACCTACTGTCCCTCTGAAATTAAAGTAGTTTAAAAGTGTGCTAGGCAGAGAGGCTGCCTAAAATCACACTAAGTTCACAGACACCCCCAAACACACCACTGGACACGGTCCTGCCCACCAGAAAGACAAAATCCAGCCTCATCCATCCAGAACACAGGCACCAGTCCCCTCCATCAGGAAGCCTACACAACCCACTGAACCAACCTTACCCAATAGGGGCAGACAAAAAAAAAACAACCTGCAACAAAAACCTGGAGCCTGCGAAAAGGAGACCCCAAACACAGTAAGTTAAGCAAAATAAGACAGAGAAATATGCAGCAGATGAAGGAGCAAGGTAAAAACCCACCAGACCAAACAAATGAAGAGGAAATAGGCAGTCTACCTGAAAAAGAATTCAGAGTAATGATAGTAAAGACGATCCAAAATCTTGGAAATAGAATGGAGAAAATATAAGAAATGTTTAACAAGGACCTAGAAGAACTAAAGAGCAAACAAATAATGATAAACAACACAATAAATGAAACTAAAAATTCTCTAGAAAGAATCAATGGCAGAATAACTAAGGCAGAACAACAGATAAGTGACCAAGAAAATAAAATAGTGGAAATAACTACCAGAGGGCAGAATAAAGAAAAAAGAATGAAAATAATTGAGGACAGTCTCAGAGAATTCAGCGACAATATTAAATGCACCAACATTTGAATTAAAGGGGTCCCAGAAGAAGAAGAGAAAGAGAAAGGGACTGAAAAATATTTTAAAAGATTATATTAGAGAAATATTTGAAGAGATTATTTGAAGAGAAAATGTCCCTGATAGGGGAAAGGAAATAGTCAGTCAAGTCCAGGAAGCACAGAGAGTCCCATACAGGAGAAATCCAAGGAGAAACATACCAAGACACATATTAATTAAACTATCAAAAATTACATACAAAGAAGAAATATTAAAAGCAACAAGGGAAAAGCAAGAAATAACATATAAGGGAATCCCCATAAGGTTAACAACTTATCTTTCAGAAGAAACTCTGCAAGCCAGAAGGGAGTGGCAGGACACATTTAAAGTGATGAAAGGGAAAAACCTACAACCAAGATTACTCTATCCAGCAAGGATCTCATTCAGATTTGCCGGAGAAGTTAAAAACTTTACAGACAAGCAAAAGTTAAGAGAATTCAGCACCACCAAACCAGCTTTACAGCAAATACTAAAGGAACTTCTCTATGCAGGAAACACAAGACAAGGAAAAGACCTACAATAACAAACACAAAACAGTTAAGAAAATGGTAATAGGAACATATATATCAATAATTACCTTAAATGTAAATGGATTAAATGCTCCAACCAAAAGACACAGACTGGCTGAATGGATACAAAAACATGACCTGTATATATGCTGTCTACATGAGACCCACTTCAGACCTAGGGACACAAACAGACTGAAAGTGGGGGGATAAAAAAAAAAAGTATTCCAGGCAAATGGAAATCAAAAGAAAGCTGGAGTAGCAATTCTCATAACAGGCAAAATAGACTTTAAAATAAACACAATTACAAGAGACAAAGAAGGGCACTATATAATGATCAAGGGATCAATCTAAGAAGAAAATATAACAATTGTAAATATTTATGCACCCAACATAAGAGCACCTCAATACATAAGGCAAATGCTAACAGCCATAAAAGGGGAAATCGACAGTGACACAATCATAGTAGGGGACTTCAACACCACAGTTTCACCAATGGACAGATCAACCAAAATGAAAATAAATAAGGAAACACAATATTTAAATGATACATTAAACAAGATGGACTTACTTGATATTTATAGGACATTCCATCCAAAAACAAAAGAATACACTTTCTTCTCAAGTGTTCATGGAACATTCTCCAGGATAGATCATATCTTGGGTCACAAATCAAGCCTTAGTAAATTTAAGAAAATTAAAATCATATCAAGTATCTTTTCTGACCACAATGCTATGAGACTAGATATCAATTACAGGAAAAAATGTGTAAAAATACAAACACATGGAGGCTAAACAATACGCTACTAAGTAACCAAAAGATCACTCAAGGAATCAAAGAGGAACTCAAAACATACCTAGAAACAAATGACAATGAAAACAAAATGGCCCAAAAAAGCAGTTGTAAGAGGGAAGTTTACAGCAATACAATCCTACCTCAAGAAACAAGAAAAATCTCAAATAAACAACCTAGCCTTATACCTAAAGAAATTAGAGAAAGAAGAAGAAGAAAAAAAACCCAAAATTAGCAGAAGGAAAGAAATCATAAAGAATAGATCAGAAAAAAATGAAAAAGAATGGAGGAAACAATAGCAAAGATCAATAAAACCAAAATATGGCTCTTTGAGAAGATAAACAAAATTGATAAACCATTAGCCAGACTCACCCAGAAAAAAAGGAGAAGACTCAAATCAACAGAATTAGAAATGAAAAAGAAGTAACAACTGACACTGCAGAAATACAAAGGATCATGAGACATTACTATAAGCAACTATATGCCAATAAAGTGGAAAACCTGGAAGAAATGGACAAATTCTTAGAAAAGCACAACCTTCTGAGACTGAACCAGAAGAAATAGAAAATATGAAGAGACCAATCACAAGCACTGAAATTGAAACTGTGGTTAGAAATCTTCCAACAAAAAAAGCCCAGGACCAGATGGCTTCACAGGCGAATTCTATCAAACATTCAGAGAAGAGCTAACACCTATCACGTGGCCATCATCAAAAATATCTACAAATTATAAATGCTGGAGAGGGTGTGGAGAAAAGGGAACCCTATTGCATTCTTGGTGGGAGTGTAAATCGATATAGTCACTATGGAGAACAGTATGGAGGTTCCTTAAAAAATGAAAAATAGAACTATCATATGACCCAGCAATCCCACTACTGGGCATAAACCCTGAGAAAACCATAATTCACAAAGAGTCATGTACCACAATGTTCACTGCAGCTCTATTTACAATAGCCAGGACATGGAAGCAACCTAAGTGTCCATCAACAGATGAATGGATAAAGAAGATGTGGCACATATATACAATGGAATATTACTCAGCCATAAAAAGAAACAAAATTGAGTTATTTGTAGTGAGGTGGATGGACCTAGAGTCTGTTATACAGAGTGAAGTAAGTCAAAAAGAGAAAAACAAATACTCAATGCTAACACATATATATGGAATCAAAAAAAAAATGGTTATGAAGAACCTAGGGGCAGGACAGGAATAAAGACGCAGATGTAGAGAATGGACTTGAGGACACGGGGAGGGGGAAGGTAAGTTGGAACGAAGTGAGAGAGTGACATGGACATATATATGCTACCAAATGTAAAATCAATAGCTGCTGGGAAGCAGCTGCATAGCACAGGGAGATCAGCTCAGTGTTTTGTGTCCACCTAGAGGGGTGGGATAGGGAGGGTGGGAGGGAGATGCAAGAGGGAGGGGATATGGGGATATATGTATACATAGAGCTGATTCACTCTGTTATAAAGCAGAAACCAATAAAGATGTTAAAAAAAAAAGGTGCTATGTAGTCAAAATGCTTTAGACCTAGATCATAGACCATTATCTTTCAAATATATTATGCCTAAACCAAATGGATCTACCTGGTGTGCTGTGCCGCTGAACCACTTTGAATGAGCATGGTATTTGGACCCAAAAGGGAAACGACTGGGTTAACCCTCGTCAGAGGTACTGAAGCTTTCTCAAACTACATTCAAGAGTCAGTATCTTGAAATGCCCGCAATTCTAAAAAGATGGTTGGATCTGCAAGTGTAAGCCTAGGGTACTAAAGGTTTAACATTAGATAGGCTGAGAAACGTGTAAAACTTCTACAAGAGACCGTACTCTGAAATTATTTTGATCAAGGAAATCAGGATCACAACTGAAATAGAAATTTTTGGCATGCTATGGAAATTATGTGCATTTTACCCTTATTATCCATCATTTTATTTCATATCATATATGCAAACATACATATCTTACACACTAAGGTAACAGTCTGTATTAAAACTATTAATATGAAAATAAATCAAAAACTTTAAAATCTTAGAAAACACAGATATATACTCAGTACTGTAACCTACCCTTAAACTTGTTTATTTTCCTCATTAAGTTCTGAGCTCTTTAACTATAAAAATGTATGCCTACAGAATGTTTGTATCAACTTTAGCCTACATACAGCGTGTTGGCTTTAGGGAATAAAACAATAAATGATATGTGGAATTATTATTTTTTAAAGGAAACTGACCTAACTCAAAAACTATTGTTTTAAAACAGCAAAAACCAAAAACAAACAGACCAAAACTATTTCACTACCCAATAACCTTGCAAATCCTCGAGTCAGTCCACTAAATTTAATTTTTCAGGTAGATCCGTATTCTTTTCTTTTTACGCTACTGTTGGCTCTTGTGGTTTCTATGGGAATAAGGCTACATTAAACTTAAATGTCCTTGTCCTCATTTTAGTTTTTCTGGGGCACTAGGTCTGTGTCTAGACATGACTAAATATCAGGGATGTGCAGAACCTAAATCCTTCTGTTTATTCATCTTTATGATTCATTTTACTCACCTTTGATATTGAGCAGCGGCATATCTGCGTGGACTAGATAAAGTAGAGCAAATGAGCAAACTAAAGGTCTTCTGCTACGATGGCAGTCAAATTGAACTTAATCCTGTGGTGGCAAAGTGATGTGCATAGGAATTCTAGGAATTCATAACTAGTCTGCCATGAGAAACACAGCATTCCTTGAAGACTTCTTAACAATATGTGCATCTTTAAATATTCATTATTATCAACAGAATTCCAGATGTCTTTCTAAAATTTAATTGCCCTCATTTGAATTAACTTTAATTAAAATTACTATTTGTACTCTTCTTGGCTTAGAAAATGTGTAAGTGTGAAAGTAAATGAAAATACTAGCTTCACTATTTTTACAATTTATTGGGAGTTTCCCATATTGGAATACATTACTGAACACATGGAAATAACTACAATAGGAATGTATATCATCTTTCTTTTGATGATCTTGTCAAAAGATTTTCTTCAGGTAAACAGATTAGGAGTTTTATAGGAAATACATGCATGTCACTTTTCCATACTGCCTAAAATTGCTTTCCTCCTAGAAGATGATTTCATAACATTCACAGTGCAAAGCAGATATTTACATATACCATTACTGAATTGGAAATTGAGGAAAAAAAGAGAAAGGTGTTTTAGGTAATTACCTGCAGATTACTACTTTATAATTTTGTTCATGTAACACAGAGTAAATTGGGATTTGATGCCTCAGGAAAAATAACTATCTAAAATTATATCTACATAAAATTAGATATACAGATAGGTACAGATAAGAGTAAGAGGGCTTTCTTATACCTCCAAGTCTTGCACATGCTGCTTTAGCTATCTCAAATACCCTTCTCCCTTTGTGAACTGCTAAGTCTTCATTTGTACTTCAAAACATATTTCAGAAACTGTTTTCCCCAGGAAACGATCTCTGATTCTCCTTTTCCTAAGTGTGGGTAAGGTAGTATTACTGAATATTTTATTAACACCCAATTCTTATATCCAAAACACGGAATACATAGAATTTTATTGTTCCCCTAAAAGAACACTATGTTTGACTCATGCCTATGAACCTAGCCTGCATTCAGAACAGCAGAATAGCTGTTTGTCTTATGAATGAATCATTTGGTCAGTAGACAGATCAGGAGGGTATGGCTGAATCAACACACACCAGTAGTTCTCAACATGGGCATCTGATAATGTCTGGAGACATTTTTGATCATCAAAACTGGGAAGTAGGGGAGTATCTGCTACTGGCATCTCATGGGAAGAAGACAGGCATGCAACTGACTAAACATCCTTCAGTGAATAGCAAAACTTCTTCCACCCCACAGGAAAGAATTATGTGGCTCAAATTTCACCAGTGCCAAATCTCAGAAACCCTGGTATATACCTATGATGCTTCCAGAAAATCTCTACTTCCACAATTCCTTGCACAATGCATCAGCAGCATGATCATCATTAATAGAAGTTAACACATTTGGAAGCATTCCTTATGAATGAAAATACTACTCCTATTTAAGGAAATGAAAGTAACAAAACTTGACATCTTATTTAGAGAAAACAGAGTATTCTGAATACCCAACGCCTATACATTATTTTTAGTAACCAAAGTAACTATTATTACAAGTGTAGTCATTTATGCTCTAATAATTTCTCAACATTCATGATGGCATGCATGAAAAAGCTTTATGCCACTGATATTATCAATGCTTCCATTCCCCCCATTACTTAAGCTACTAACATAAAAACCGGTTTAGACATAGCGTATATATAAATGTGAATTTTCAGAATTTCCTTTTCTAATTTCATTACTGAATTTATTAAAAGGCGGTTTGGCAGTAATGCAGCACAGTCACTAAGTATCTTCTGTGCTACAATTACAATAATTAAATTGTTCTGAACAGTATATATGCTTGTTGTAAATTGCAATGAATACACAATGAGTATTGATCTTCATTGTACAACTTAATTAAAACTTGTCCGGGAGAAGCCACTAATGAATATAATTAGAGGAAATGTTTGATACCAGTTACTCTGAAAGACATTAATTAGATATCAGAAATTTTATGGAAAATGTTTTTATTCTATTATTTATATTTTAAAATAAAGCCATACCATTAAACTGAGAGACAGCCTTCAAGGTCATTTTCCCTCAGCCACTCTATAATTACAATGACGATGGGCATATTGGTTGGTAATCTAATCATTAATTTAGAAGACTGATTCTCCAGGAGAAATCACTCTGTAGAGGTCAATGAGTATTTAGTCTATTGCAAATTCCTAAAGTTAACATAGGAAAAACAATGACTCACAAATACAGGAACTTTTTAATAAGTAAAAATCAGTTAACTGCCTAACCAAATAACAATTATGATAGAAATTATTTCAAACTAATCTTAAGTATGTCTTAATTTTATTACTACATACTAATAAATTTAATGCTTTCTTGAACAGAGAAAAGCTTTTAAAAATTTTACTTTCAGAAAAGCCAGAGAGTTGCTAACTCATTCTTTTTGCTGGGATTCAAGAAGGACAAAGGGAGGGCAGAATGAGTAAAATGGAATATGCACAAAAAGACTCGTAAGCCTTCAACTTCAAACATTCTAAAAATTAAAGAGTAATTGGAGTTAATTATTCAAATATGCTCTTTAACTTTCAAAGTTATATCCCTCTGACTCCATTGCTTCCTCCATAACATCTTGCTAATATTAGGCAAAAAAATGTTATTGGATTTTCCAGGAAAATGATGCATTGGGATGAATGTGTTTTGAGACTTTGAAGAGTCAAAAGACAGCTGAAGGCGCATGGTCCCACCACCATCAGTGGGTAATGCCTTGAAAGAATGTGTGATCCTTGATGACATGAAGGTAAAGGAGACCCAAAAGGCATATTTGTAATTTTACATTGTTTCTGTTTTTCCCATGATCTTCACATTAACACACAAACACAATTATAATGGTAGTCAGACCTCCATCACAGTGTGAAGAGAGAATACTTTGGATTAGTAGCAGATAAGATGGCATTCTCTCTCTCTAAAGGCATTGAACCAAAGTCCCATTGAATACAGTCGAGTTTTGATGTTTGCTTGCTTATTGATTTCCATTTAACAATACCAGAAAAGCTACTGGATTCAATTACAGCACACGTTTAACTAATCTGTGGGACTAAACCCCAGATATACAGCTGTCCAGCCTCTCTCCATAGTCTCATTCAGAACAGATGTGATTTCTTGCTTCTGGGCTAAATTTTATAATGAGACAACTGCTTCAGGGAACAAAGAACAGTTGGCAACAGCAGTGCAGAGAAAGAAGACATGTGTTTCCCATTGGAAAACTAAATTTGTAAATTGGGTAAGAATTATGTTTTAGGTTTAGGGGTGTTACATAGATTTCTGTCGTCTTTGCTTGAAAGCAAGAATCTATAACCAACTGTATTTCGAAAATGAATGAGAGAGTATTCATTTCTTTTGTAATTCTGAGAAACATAACTGTACAACCTTTTTTTAGAAAAAAAAGGAAGAATATTAGGAAAGAAACTTATTTAGTGTTTACTATGTGTCAGGTAATCTACCAGGCAATTTATATATATTCTTTCATTTAACGATCCCAGCAAACCTAGAGTATCAACACAACACTGACAGTTTGCAGTATCATTCAGAGCCCCAGCAGGAAAATCAAGGAAGGAAAAAAACATGAGGCAATACCTGAAGCCTTCATGACAGACCACAAGCCTTGCTTATGGTTTTTCCCATAACCAAGTCCCGCACTTAAGAGCCTAGACATCATCAAATACCTTGATTACAGCAACCTATCTCCCCAGGGCATCCAAAGGCCAACAAGTAAACCCTAATCATGAATGAATCTACTTTATTTGTACATGAACCATGGCTGTCAAACACTGCCTGTGGAAAATCTCACCAATCTAAAAGATTGGTTCTAAAAATTGTGATACTCATGTAGCTCTGAGTTCCTAATTTTCCTTACGTTTTGGTAGCATATGATCATGACCCCCATGGACACTCTCTCTCATCTTTCATCTTCAGTGACAATGCATTTCTGTGGTTTTCTTTAACCTCTCTGGCTATGTGTTTCCATTATAAGCTACTCTTCCTCTACCAACCCTTCAAACCTTGGCTTTGATCAATACTCTATTTTTGTAGATTGTCTTCACTTATCACTCTATACCAATGATTCTTGACTAGGACTTAAAATGGGAATAAGAAAAAAGAATCTTTGGAAAGAACAAATGTCTTAGCACCACTCCATTCATACTGAATCAGACTATTTAGGATGGGGAATGGCTAGGATATTTAACTTTCGTTTGTTAGTTGACTGGTTTTAGAGGTGATATTAGCACATACCCCCTATGAAAGAACCTCTGTAGAGGAGCTCATGAACTTCCAAATCTTCAGTTGTAATGTAAATATTAATAACCCCCCAAATCCATATATTTTGTCCATCTCTCTCTCTTGAAATTCGAATCAACTTATAAAACTGTCTGCTATTTACTAACACATTCATGACTTGCAGTCATTTCAAACTCAACCTGTAGCAAAGTGAACAAAGTATCTTCCTTGTACAAAAAAAGCCTCCTCCTATGTTCCCTATCTCAGTGAATGCAATGTCATAGAACCAGTTGTTCCATCCAGAATTCTGTGAATCACATTTGTCTTCCTTCACATTTACTCCCTACATTGAATCAGTAACCAAATCCCACCAGTTCTAACTCTATTCTGTATATAACTCTCTGAACTGCCTTCTCTGTTTCATTCCACAGCAGAACCAGTCCAGTCAAATCTGTGCCATAATTTTTAACTTGAAAAATCTCCTAACTGGTTTCTCAGTAGAGAGGCATGATCCCTGAAAATGTCTACAACACACTGCATCCAGAAAGACCTTTCTAAGCCACCAATGTGGTCACGTCACCTCCCTACTTCAAACCTTGTAGTTGTGTCTTGTTTTTAATATAAGTTCTTCCAGAAAAATTGGTCTCTATTTTCTTCTCCAGTTTCACTCAGGCTTTTCCCTCCTTCTTCTTCCACAATTTAGCAATGCTGAACTTATCTCAGTTCCAATTATGTGGTCTTAACTATTGTTTCAGTTCTGTCCAATGAGCTGTGAAGGTGATCTGCAAGGGAAAGGAGTTTTTATGAAGAAAACAGTAGAAAAGGAAACTCCTGGATGCCTTGAAAGTTGCTGGGTATGAGTATATTTCCTGGAACTGATGCAGCCATCTTGAGCAAACAAGGAGAATCAGCAGGAGAGCAAAGCTTATAGATTAGGGTTGGCAGAGTGAAGGGATGAGAAGTATCAGATTCAAAATTGTATCACAGAGTTGCTAATCCACCTAAATTTGAAACTTGCCTCTCTTAGGGCTTCCTGTTATATGGGAAATAATCAGATTTGTTGCTTAATCCAGTGGGAAGTGATTTGCTATTTGCAGAGGAAGACATCCTAACAGATACAACTGCTAAGTGGCAGAATTTGAAGGCAGACTTTAGTCTCTCTTATGCCAGAAGTCTGTTCTTCTTCTATCATGTCTCGATACTTCCCATTTAAAGATATTTGACTTAAAGAATTCCAATGACATTTCAAATTGAGTTACTTACACCATCATATTCGTTATCTTTGAAGTGATAAGTGATATCAAAGATAGATGATTTTTGTTGTCTCTTTCAATCTTATTACTCTCATTGTTGACTATGAGCAATAACCACTGCCTTTAATTATTTGTTTCAAAATACATTCACCTATGCTCATTTTGTTCTTTTTGTCTCTTTTTTTCCATTTTGTTACAAAATATTTTTCATCATCATAAACAAAGAAGTTTTAGCCACTGCTCTTTGAAAAGTAAGCAGTAGCATAGTCATACTATGAAGCATACAACTCTGAAGGAAGCAAAAATCAATCAGAAATGTATGCTAAAGATTTTGAATTGTTAATATACTCTAAAATTGTAAACTCATGGAGATGGCAAAGAGGGATTGAGAATTCGTATCCACTGGTTAGTCTATACAGAGTGTTTAGGCAAAGGTAACTCTGAAATCTACTGAGCGAAATTATGACTAATGAGCAGTCTGCTCCTCACAGGACACACTGCATGAAAAGAGCAAAAACATGGTTTTCATGGCTACCTTGTCAGGTGTGGTAACCAAACTTGTCTAGTTTTACATATTGTTTTTATCCTAAAAAGAAAAGTCAAAATTAGATGACATAATGGGCTTGAAAATTGTCATATTACAGAATATGCTCACTCAATTCCTGTTCACCACTCTACAATGTACGTAGATAGTATATGAAGCTCTTCCTTGCAAAACAGTGCAAATCCTCAACATTTGAAATAAATGTGCACATTCACAATTCACTTTGAGAATAGTTCACTGCACAGAGAATACTCATCAGTCCTATGGTTCTGGTTTGCTACTGTGTGAGCTTGTGGAAGTGATTTTATTTTGAGGTCCTCTATTCTCATATTTGTAATATCAGTGATTAAGACTAATAAAATTATGTGTATCTGTAGTTAATACACATTATATCACTTAACCCTAACAATGATCCTTTGGTGTGTTATTTTCCCCACATTACAGATAAGGAAATTGAGGTTGAGAAAAGCTAAACACGGCAGTGGTCTACGGTCATGGAGCTGATAAGCACAAAACCAGAATCTAAATCCAAGTCTATCTAACTCCAAAGCTCTTTCTCTTGCTTCTATATCACACTTGCCCCAATATCAGACTTACTGAATCCAAAGGTTCCCTCCTTTGAAACTCTTAATTTCTACATATCAAAGAGTTTTACTAAATCAATGAATTTTGAATAACATGTTACAGAAGCCAACATCTCCCATAATGATCTAGTAGTACGCTATATAAAATGGAAATCCTCAGATCTATTAATCTAAACAGAGCAGATACTAGTTTTTCCTGGAGAAATCAAAATTTAGTATCAAATTTCCAACAGTAAGTTACAAGATCTCAGAAAGCAAAAGGGTAACTCTTATTTTTTTATTTTATTATTCATTATGCTTTAATAAGCATGCTAACTGGGGCAAAACAGGGTATAAGTTTGTAAAATATACTTTGTCCTTAGGTGTCAAAAAGCACATCAAAATAGAAATGGGAAATGTATGCAAAGTTGATTCTTCATTTGGAATGAATCCTTACCCCAGTCCCTAATTACCCCTAATGTTTGACTGAAATATACCAAACTGCAAAACAACCTATATAATAACTAGCTTTCCAGCCTTCAGCGTAGGATAAAATGATGATTAGATCTGAACATGCACTAAAACAGAAAGAAACTTGCACAATTTCACAGTCTGTATTTTAAGGTGATGGTATTTCCAAAAAAGCACAAACAACTGTGTGGCCCAGTAGCCCTTATTGTGACATGAGAAGTGACCCAAATTTCTGCTAGCAACTTCAGTCATTATCCCATGTCAGTCTTGTGGCTTAATTAAAACTGAATTCTGATGTAAACCCTACAGAATGGCTTTGTTATCCAAAATGGAAAAATATATATATATGTTACAAGAAATCCTTGGATAACAATTTGTCATCAAAAGCTAGTCAAAATATAAAGCAATATTGACAGAAGTATAAATAAATATTGTGCCCAATAATTTTAGGTGACTGAACATAAACATTTTAGTACCCAGCTCTAATTATCCATTTCAAAATAGCTAGCAAGATTCGTGACAGCAGCAAAGTAATTATTAAGTCATTTTTTAGAAATACAATAAATTATGTATCTTTACAAGGTACAAGATTGATGATCTAGTAGCAATCATTTTTGCCTAGTTAACCTGGTACCTAAAATATATTTTTGGTCAAAATATAACCCCACTAGTTGGCTACTTCTCCTTTTACAATGTGTATAAAGGAAAAGAAAATACAAGAAAATAAAGTAAAATAAAACAAGATAAAATAAAAGTATTTTCTCTTTTCAGTGGTATTGTATCACTTCAGTGATATTGTATTGTATTTTATGCCCATTAATTACTAACATCCTTTCTCCTTCCTTCATATCAGAATCTCACTTGTGTTTAGAGGGGCAATGTGCCCAGCACCAGACAATGGTTCATAACTGGCCTTACCAAATAATGATCATTATGTTTCTATAATCTTAGCCTCCACTGAACTGGGGGCCCTTGTTACATAAGTCTGAAATCTCCTTGTCAGCTTCTGGGAAAGTTTTGCTGTCCTAGCTGAAGGAATAGTGCAGCTGACATGATTCTTGGCTCTTCTCTTTCCCTTTTTCTTGTTCTGAACTGGATGTGATGCTTGGAGATGCATCAGTCTTCTTGCAACCATGAGGCAATAGGCTTGAAATTAAGGCCAAAAAAGTCACAGTGATTCCTATCTCGACATCATTAAGCCACTGAACCCAAACCACCAGACATCTACCCTGAAACTTCTTTCTCAAACATATTTTTAACCCCTCTACATTGTAAGTCACTGTTGGATAGTTTTTCTATTATCTTCAACCTAATAAATTACATGTAATACAAATAGTATGTAAAAAGGAGAAAGTCTAGCTCACTGCTTTAACTTCTATTACAGTTCTATGGACACTTGCAGTGAATGAGTGTTCATTCGTTCAACAAATGTTTATTAAGCATCTACTTAAGTACCAAGAATTGTTCTAGGCCTTGGGGATGCATCAGTGCATAAAATAGGAAGTATCCTGCTGATTGTTCAACCTTCCAATTGCTTAGCTCTAAGAGTAGACACTTGCTTGAATTTGCATTACCTGTGAAATAATCCTTCTGTGTCCCCCAAGTCAGACTCTCTTAGGGTATAATTATCTGAATTAACATTTGACACTCAGGGATATATGGGAACACATTCAAAATGAAGATAAAATTATGTAGGAATATAAAGGGGAAATATTAATCAAAGCATACACTTTTAGGATCAGTTCTGAAATCAATGACTCTATCATTGACTACATATCAAACCATAATTAGAATAATTTTGGATTTTGACATTTGTTTTTACAATTCTCTAACATTTTGTATGTCCTTATTGTACACAGTGTTATCTGATAATAATATAAATTACCTTTAGCCTTAGCACATTTTCATATTGTCCTTGAAATTAATAATAGAAAACATTTATATAGTTTTATATATATGTATACATATATATATATATATATATATATATATGTATCTGTACTTTTAGAATATATATTCTAAAAGTACAGATTCCCAGGTTCTAAACTTACAGATTTCCCCATAGGACTTGCTTTAATGAATTTTGACTCAGTGAGTATAGGAGGCTCCAGGCATGGTATATTTAACCATGTTTTGAGGTTGGCTCTGATGAGTGCCTCTGGGTTAGGAACCACTGGTTCAAAGTAAACTTTACTAGATATTATAATTTATTTTTTAGCTAGATTGTTACAAAGCTACAAGTCAGGATCATAGCAAACGGATCTTCTATACAACATTCCTTTTATATTTTAACACAGTGGTTTTCACACTGAGCCCACAATGGCCCCTGTGGTTCTAAAGAGATATCTCAGAGGCACAAGCAGATGAAGGGAGCAAGGAGGTAAAGAAAGAGCCAGGAAGCCCAATAACTCTGTTGTTATCTGCTTCATGTATTGGGCTTCCACAGTGATGAGAGGAATTAGAGGTTCTGAACTTAAAAAAAAAAGAAATTTGAAAACCATTTTTAACCTTTTGTCTTTGGCTTTCAACAGTGACTTACATAAGAACCTATTAGCTGGTCACAGTGTTGTTTGTGTTTGAACAATGCCATAAATAATAATTCTTACCAATTTTCAAAATATACAAAACTGATTTTCATCTAATAGGTTCTGACAGGTTTTCTGCCAGGAAACGAAAACTGTGTAAATCAAAGCTTATACTTAAGTTTTCTATTCAATTGCTTTAGCATTAATGATAGTAAGATTTTCTTGATATAAATTTTCCATGTCCCCATATACTTTGCTTATATTATTCTTATATTAATTGATTTTCTTATAAAACATGTGGTTTTGTAACAAAACATGATTCTTTCCTTGAACAATTGTGTATGTAAATAAAATACAAATCATAATACTTAAGTACATTTAAATAAATATAATCTCTAGATAGTGGGTGCAACCAAGAGCTTCTGCATCAAACACACCTGGTTCCTATCCTATCAATTTATTTGTTGTGCAACCCAGTGCGATTTACTTAATTTCTCCCCAGCCCCATCTCCCACTAGTAAACTGAAATAATATCCAGCTCACAGGGTTATTGTGAGAATTAAAGGAGATTATGTGGTAATAGTTTTCAGAGCAGTTATCACTGTTTTCCCTCCCATCTAGAAGAAAAATTCAGTTCAAAGAATTCTTAGCTCAGTAGAATACAATATTAGCCCACTGACACTTCTCATATATTTGTTAGAATTTTTAGAGTAAATAAAAATATGTTTAAAAGGGATAGTTAATTAAATACACTAATCAGACACTGGGTAGAATTAAACACACTAACCAGACATTAACCAAGCTATACTTAAAAAGCCATTCATCATTACATTTTAAACTTTATTCTTTATAAATCTATTTTTTAATGTTACTCTGTTCACATGGTTGATGATATCCATTTTCCTGCTCCTTTCCCTGCATTATTAAGAATTCCTACCAAGTTGTAAATCTAAAGTGCTTCATAAAGTAAGTGACAGTCTAAATTATCCAGGAAATCTAGAACAAATGAAAGAGTAAATCCATCCCCTCCCCAGAAATTTAAACCATTAAGAAACAGATGTTTTATATTAATTGTTTTTCTAGAGATAAAATTAAGTCATGCTTAAAACAGAAAAAAGTATTTTATGTTGGCTGATTGTGGCTCAAGTCATGAATTCTGAGAACTTATCATATGAAAGAGGGGGAAAACAGTAGTTGATTAAATCACAAAAAGATAGTGACCACAGGATATATCCTATTTATTTCTTAGTGGTTTGGCAAACTTCAGTAGAACTTTCCTCTCATTGATACTTTTGTTAAATATAAAATAAAGTATTTTACTGCCAAATTTCTTGGTATTAATTTGTTTTGGTGGGCAAATCATACACTCTTTTAGTTGGCAAAATCTCTGTTTAGAAAAGACTCTATAATACCAGAGATTCTAAACTCTATTAGTTATGAATTTAGGACAAAAGCTACATAGGCTCTACCAGGAAAAAACAGTAATGTGGTGAGACTGGGTGTGTTTAAAAGCAGAAACAAAACAAGTTACTTTATATAATTTATTGCTTAAAAGTAAATTTACAGGGCATAACATACTTCACTGATACATACGGAATATCAGGTATTGGGGTTACAGACAGGCAAAGCTTTCTTCATACTGAAGCATTTGGTAAATGCAAAAACAGAAAACCTGCCAGTTTTCTTGGAATCAACTTGCTTTAGTTGGCAAATCATACCAAATAACTCTTAGTAGGGATGTCTCAGTTCAGAAGAGAGCTTTTTCTCTGGTTAACCTTTATTTTTTACGGCGATTTCTATTCTTATCAAATTATCAGAAATGTATAAACAAGGGAAAACTTGATTCCAGCCCAGCGTGATATGCTACACACGGAAAAAGAATGGGCACAGAATACTGGGAAAATTGGGGAAGGCTCTTACCCTGTATAACTTAGGCATAAGATCAAGGTAACCTAGGTGCAGGAAGGAGCTGAGGGTTTCCTATTGAGCACCCAGAATCCAACTGTGCTGAGAGAAGGGCTCCCCCACAGAAGCACGGAGTGCAGACATGGAGGGAAGCAGCAGGAGAGGTGGGCCGGGAGCAAATCACTGAGTGCTTTGTACTCTGGCTCAAGGAATTTAGATTTTATCCTGAGGGTACTGGAGAGCCATTGAAGGGTTTACCCAGGGAGTAAACAAGGGCTGCTTGAGCAACTGAACTGAAGTCAAGTGCTTTTCTTGTGATATTTCCATATACAATAAATATTAGACAGTACTCACTAACTAATGTCGAAAATTAGACCCTGCTAAATGTCAGAGTGCCAACCCACACTACTTTTTAGCACGTGGACTATTTAACACTTATATAATGCTTCCTGTGTACCAGAACTTTTACAAAACACTTTATTGATATGAACCTAATCTTTACAACCCCGAACAGTATGAATATTCCCATTTTACAGAAAAGAATGCATAGACACAAGGAGGTTTTCTAGCTTTCAGCGTTTTCAAGTTCACACAACTCTAAGTGGTTCAGCCAGACCCCAGAGCCTGTGCTCTTACCACTCTGCCTCACCGCCTCCTAAAGTGGAACGCTGATTCTGCAATCATGAGACTTTGGCTTTGAAACCAGTTCTGATTTTTTACTAGACCAAATTTTCTTGTTTCAGTTCCTTTGTTTATAGCAATGATTTGTTTAATCTACCCTACAGGTTTTTATGAGATTCTCGTGGAATAAGGTAGGTTAGCACATTTTGTAAACTACAAAGCATTTTAATAACGTAAGCTACATAAAAGTGATTATAAAATATTTAATATTGCCATGTATATAAAGAGAAAAGAAAGCACCCAAGAAGTTGCCTTGGATAGGAGACTAAAGGTGAACACATTTTCTACTCAACCCACTGAACGTTTCAGTACCTTCACTTGTTACAAAAAGTAGTGTTGCCTAAAAATTATAATGTCATGAGTTTAAGGCAAAACTTTATCTCAAAACTGCCCTCTCTTTCCAACAGAGCAAGGTGTAGTGATCAGCCACAAACAGCACTTCGCCGAGTTTCTGAACGGGATTACAGATATACACAGCTAGGTCTAGCGTGTAGCCTGGGCCAGAGATTGAGAACTGGGCTGCTTATACATGAAAGTAACAGAAAACAATTTAAAAACTAAAAAATACATGGCCTAAAATTAAAAAGACATAATGTGGAGGAAGAGATCTTGCCTTGTGCTAGTGGGCAATGAAGAGGGGAGATGTCAACATGGGGCTCAATCAGTGTGTAAAAGCCCAATGACAAGAAGCGGATCAAGTATTTAGTGAGAAGGAAAAAGAAAAATTAGAGGTATGAGTGAACATGAGAACAAATATCTTCAGGACTCCACATGAATTTTTGTATGCACTTTAACCGTACTTCCCACTGTCCGTGGAATGAGCCATTATTTGGATGGTGAGGGCAAGAGTGACTGTGGACATCTGAAGGACTTTAGTCAACAGTCACCCCTTGTGTAGAAGAGTTGAAAAGAGCAGTGATGGAGTCAGACTGCCTAGGCTTGAATGCAGATTTCTACCACTTTTGGATGGGTAACCTTGGGCAAGTTATTTAACTGTTCTCTTCCTCAGTTTCCTCATGTGTAAAATAGGAATAATATATAATAATAATAATAATACATATTTCCTAGGCTTGTTTTGAGGAAAATGAATCAGTATACATGTAAACCACTTAATGTTTGGCACGCGGTATGTCAATAATGAATGTTAGCTATAATTATTGTATACAGGTGGGTGTACTCATGCACGCAGATACACACATACATTTCACAAGCAGATCTAAATACAATACATTCTAAACTTCCTTATACCTGTTTATGTTACCTACATAAAAAAGATAAGCTTTCACAGAATTGTATTAAAACCTTTCTAAAAATGTAAAAGCTCAGTTATATTTCCAAGTAATATTTTAAAATCTGAATATAACTGAGCAGATGAGAAAATCGTATACTTTAAACCAAAACAGAGGTGTCCAACTATAGTGTCAGACATATGTTTCAGGAAACTTCTAAGGCTTTAATTCTCCCAATTATCCACTTTCATAGCACCATAAAGGTCATTTAAATATATATATTATATATTATATTAAATACATATATATAAGACTTACTATGCCAGTACTAAATATCCAAAACATTTGAAATATCTCTTGATATGTTTTGTGGCAAATAAGAAACTTCTGACCCCTCCTTGGGGCATAATGAGATAAAAGGCAACATTTACAACCCATAATCCTTGTACTGATGATTTTCCCTTTATTTCCTAATCAAATCCCAGTATTCAATATTAAATAATTAGGAAACCAGCAAGAAAATAGGACAACATCATGCGGTTGATTTTTATCTTCGATTGCTCTATGGAAAATTTGCATATGCAATTCTTTTTGTTAGATTATTTTCCTGTCCCAGATTCCCTTTGATCATCCAATGCAAGGAAGACAATAACCTGTGATTCTGAAAGCTTATCTCAAATATCCCACATTTGGTGTGGGGAAACCCCAGGGACTAACATTTGTTGGATACCTGTTTTGCTCTAGGAATTTTACTAAGCAACATACATACTCTGCACATTATTTTATTTTCACAGTAACGCTATGAGTGTGTGTTAACACTTAATTTTAACTATGTGGAATCTGAGGTGGATGGTTCAAGAACACATCACTCACACATAGCAGGGCTCACTTCATGGTCTTTACATGTTCCCATTTTGCACTACCCAGTGAGAGGCAGTTATCGCAAAGTTAATTAAAATTAAGCTACAGGACCCTCAATGACATGGGTCACTTCCATGCCACTAAGGCACCAGCAAAGTGTTCACTAAGTCCGTATTTCTGCTACACTTGCAAAACTAAAATTTTTTTGTACTCCTTTCCTTAAGGACGATTCCTCACATAGTGTAAACTTAAATCCACAAAACTGCTGCTCCCGATGCTTCCTTGTATCCTAGTCCTTACCTGGCAAGAGAAGCATTAACATACATGGACTTTGCAGAGCTCTAACCAGCCACACTCCCACAACTTATATATGCTCACCAATTAGAAAATTATCTCATTTTGATTGTTCTCCACAACAAGTATGTGAAGTAGTTCCATGCTACAGATACATGAACTGATGCTAAAAAAAATAACACAGTGAGTGTCCAAAGAATTCAGAGGTAGTAAATGATGGAGATTAGAAAAAAAGGAAAGAAAACAAAACAAAACAGAAACAACTCCACAAAATACAAAAACACAGAACAAAACAAGACTACTTTCTTTCTGAATTTCAAAGCCAGAAGTTTGGATTTGTTTTTTTCTTTTCTCTTACTTTTCTGTAATTCCATACCAGAAATCCTTTCCCTGCTTCGTTTTGCAGGCTTGAATCAAAAAACAGTGGCTCCAAATCTCCAAGATTAAATGGTTCTGTTGTTGTCATTACTCCTACCCCCAACTTCCAGAAAAATCAAATATGATGGTTTGAAACTAGATATGGTTAAAATCCTTCAGACACAACAGTTCCCAAGTATTTTCTACTTTTCTCAGAAGGCTGGTTGTACCCCTTTTAGGAGACTCGTGACAGCATCACTATACTGCCTAGACAGTAGGGAGAAGACAGACCACTGTCATCTTCCACAAAACAGGGCAGTCGAATGACCTGTCCAGCTAGCAGCACACAGGCCAGGGCTCTGCGTGAAAGCTACAACTTGGCTCAGAGAAAGCGTGCCTGCTGCGGACTGCTGGGCTGAACCAGTGCCAGCCGGACCTACCTGCTGAGTTTGTCTTTCCACAGAAGTCATTAACAAGCATCCTGGAACTGGAAGGGACAGCCAGTGCAAAGTAAATAAGTGAGCTATCTTATAAGAAACACAAAACTGACAGAGATACCTTAAACTCTTGGACTTCTGACTTAAGAATCAAGTAAAAAATATATAACTTGGTTTGCTACGATCTACTCTTTACCGTTAAGGACTGGGTCCCATGATTTATTTAACAGAAGACTATATTGTCTGATCGCCCCAATACTTCCTTGGAGGCAGGATGTATGGATGAGCTCTTACAGGCATGGATGAGCTCTTACCCTCTTATCTTGCTTTGACTTTGCATAAATGGAGTCTCTGATAGGGGAGGGGGGAAGAAAGAAGAAGGGAAAGAGAGAGAAAAGGAGGGGTAAAGGGGAAATGAGATGTGACAGATGAAAATAAGAGTGTGAAATTATCATAAGAGAAAAAAGACACTACCCATTTCTGAGTAAAAGAACAGACTGTATTTTCTCTAAATCGTCCAATACTGAGCCGGAAACATGTTTCCAAGTAGGAACATTTTCTCACAAAGCATATGCAAAATATTTCAACCCTCCGGTTTTGGCTCTTTGATCATTATTATTATTATTTTTTTTACCAGATCATTTACTTAACAGAGTTATGAGCCCAGTTTAGTTAGAAACGAAGACGTGTGTGATGGATGGAGAAGATAGCCTGGGCAATAGTCCAGAAACTATAACAGAATTAGACTCATCACAGACACTTTAATCCCAATTATTTAATCTGCGAGGTATCTAACGCCACAAATATTTGCCATGACTCAAGAAAACTGTACAACTTACAGAGAAATAAAAGAAAAAAGAACTAAATGGATGAAATAAAATGAGCTAAAGAGTTATTTTTTTCCATTAGGCTGGGATTTAAATCTTCAGAGTCAGTAAAACAAATATAAAATTAGAATGTGTGTGTGTGCTGGTATGGGATTTTTTAACAATATAAAAAATAAAACCCAAGCGCTTTTATTAATATCAAGTTCATAGTGATACCATCATGACATCCCTCATCACTCTTTCTCCCAGCTTCACCACAGCCTTAACACACAACCCAAAACGTGTCCATGTGCACAAACACAATCCTCAGGCAAAGTTCCTGCACTCTACTTAATAAATGCACAGCAATTAAAGCCATGAATACTGAATCACCGGAAGATACAGAGGAAAGAATGCATGACCTAGGGTCAACTTCTGATCAACAAAGTTTTGTATATTCTCCAATAGTTTAAGAAATAGTTTAAATGATACTAATAAAGTACTACATAAACTGATCAGAAACTAAAGGCTGTAGAACCTACAGGGAAAAAAAGAAAGAGCTAAACCAGTGCTTTAAGAACAGAGCTTACTAGGTTTTCTTTAACTGAATACATTATCAATGAGATTCTAAAGACAAAACACACACTTTTTTTTAGAGGATTTTGCGGCATTCTTTAAATGGTAGAAATGACTCCTTATGGTTTCTTTAAATTGCTAAAGATTAAAAAAAAAACATTAAAAATTATACCCACTTAAAATGGCAGCTAGTAATAATAAAAGTCATCATGCTAAACCACAGTTTTCAAAAACTCCAAGTGGTGCAACTACTAAATTACAGTTTTATTTTATAACTTTGTAACACCTAGAATTCTCATTAGAGATATTCGATGACAAGTTTGAACTTTTAGAAAAAAAAAAAAAAGCCAGACCATAAAGTCCCACACATTTCACTAGACACAATTTAAATTATTATGTACCTTACAGCATTTTTTTTCCTTTTTATTTATTTACTTTTTGCTTTACACTAACATCATATAGGCTAAGAATTTTTTTTTTTTAAGGCTAAGGAATTTTTAAGATGGTAATGAAATAAGTTAAAAGGTAATTTAAAAATCTATTTCTCATGAGATTTGTTGATTAAATTATGTTTTAAGTCATTCAATTAAGTGTTTTCTATTGCCATTTTAATATGAATTTTAAATTACAGCCATCTCTTATTTTATGGGATTAGAATGAGTAAAGTGAATAAATCCTATACATGTGAAATCTACAGTGTCAACAGAAAAATGTAAATTCCAATCAAGTTTTAATACTCAAGAATACCTGTACCACTACCTATTTGTAATTTGATTTATAAATGGCTATTTCATAGTATAATTTACGGCATCAGTGAGCCTAGTATTTTGGTGAAAAGTTCTTTATTACAATACCTTGCATGTTACCAAATATATTCTAAAAAATGAGCTGTTGTTCAAAATTTGGATTTAAAATTCTTAAACATTTTTTCTTGTTCAAAAGTAAATTTTTGTCTTGTTCAAACACTTTAAAATCTATTTCATTAACTCTGAATAAACAAATGTCTATAAAGGCAGAAACTAAAACAGGAAAAGTAAATATATGATAAAGGGAGACTCCTTAAGCTGTCATGCTGTTTTGTAAGTTAAAAACCAAATACTTAAAAATGGATCATTTACATTTTGATTTAAACATTTTCAATGGAACCAATAATTCAGACAAGATTTTCACAGTGAATAACTATCAAATCTTCCAGTTTTCTAACTGCTATATAATATAATAATAACATAATGATTTGGAAAATGTTATGAATAGAGAACCTCCAGTTATTCATTTCCTATATCAAATATATCTTACTGAATAACCTATTTTGTTTATTATTTCAAAGTTATGTATTATTAAACTTTTTGTAAAAAACATGAACTGTTTAAATCTGTGTTTACAAAGCCTTTAGCACTTATTTTTTAGTGATTTTTGTATACATTCATAGAAACGTAAGTGTATCATTTAGTCTGGGATAGAACATATGATACATTTTTAATGTCAATTAAAAATACAATTAGGTGTGTTTATGTATACAATAGACTAGGATAACTCCTTTGAAGAAATCACTATCTAACAAACTGATTATATACATTTTGATAAAATAACTAAATATGTATTTACCCAGTAGAGCATGCCAGCAGGAACTATTCTGCTCTATAGATAAATACATACTCACCAGAGATATTAGAGCATAAAGAATCACTGAGTCTCTAACGTAACAATTTACATTTTTAGCTCTCATATTGATTTCATAGTTAAAAGTCACTGTTTCTGGAAAGAAAACAAAAGGACAAATACTGCAATCAATTTTAGTGATTCATAAGCAAGGCTGAATATTCAAACTTCAGTTAATTTTGATGTTTTATGAAAACTATTGTAAAAGTACTTTAAGATTGTTAAAAATGCCATAATCATCTTTGAATAATCAGATACCTCTGCTGACTTAAGTTCATGTTATTCATTAGTAAAATGAAATATATCTGCTAATTTAAATTGAAAAAATAAAGTATAAAGAATTATCATTACTTTTACAGTAGCTATTTCTTCAAGATATTAACAACACAATTTTCTTTTTAAAAAAGTTGTTTGACTCATAAAAGGAAAAATAACTATAGCTAGTTAACATAATCATGCACATTACCTTTGACTATTTTTACAGTCAAAGGTAAAAAGGTTTCTTCCAAATGAAAGAGAAATAAATTGGTCACTCAAGCAAATACATAAAAAAGCACACCAAACAAAGGAGATTCAAGTGGTCAAGTCAATAAACAAAAATGTAGTGAAAATAACTAAAGCATACTCATTTTCTCAGCAGTAGCAACACTGAATAAAGTCTAATATTTAATTAAATAGACTAGGGCTGTTTTGTCTGTAAATAGCTATATCATCTCATTTTTATATTTCATGTGGAAACACTCTAAATGGTCACATTTTGTAAAGCAGAGTATCAATAATACAAATAATGGCAAGTAATACATTTCTAAGCATAAAAAATGAAACTTTTCCCATACCAATTATATCCTACGTGAACTTACATAAAGAATTAATAATATTTACAAGTGACAATATTATAATAAGAATATTTTCAATCAAAGGAGAAATACCCATTAGAAATGCAGAAATTGTTCAATCTCTTCCCTGCCCTAAATGAGGAAATGAAATCCTCTTACATGTCACCCTGACACCCAAGAAGATCTTTGTCTCCCTCAAAAAAAAGGCTTACAATTTTAAGACCCAACCCTCTGCTCCCCATTCATGGTTTATAAAGCAAAAAGCCTAAACTCATGGTGGCTTCCTAGTTCCAACAATCTATGATTCAAATAGGGGTAATGGCTCTCTTTTTTTCTTCAGTAGTGTCCTGATGAGGGAATAATTTTACTGTCCTTTTTCCGTGGGGTCCTGCCTCTTTATCTAAAAGGAAATGAATTACAACCAGATGACAAGGCCACACAACAAAGCCATTTGGTTTTACAAATCTATTATGTCTGTCCTCCAATCGTTTTTATGGGCCTGGTCCTATTATAAACCAAGAAAAACCCTAAAACAAACTTTCTTCCTTTTCTTTCTTTCCACTGAAAACATTTACAATTTTGTAATTGTTTTTCAAACAGTTTAGCCCCCCAGTTTTTCCCCTCACGTGGTGTTTTTTTTTCTCCCTCAGAGTCCCTCCATTCCACTTTCTCCAACATACAAAACATTCAGAGACAAGAAACTGGACTTTTCAAATACAAACTGCTGACAACTGTCAGAAGCACTTTACTGGGACATTACTGACTGTAGCTCAATGAATTTAGCTTGATTCACTGCGGGTGAATCATTTTCAATGCATAGCTCTTCAGCAGTAATTGGCCAAGAATCCCTACTGTGAAAAGCACTTGTCAAATAATGCTTGTTTACAAATATATCTCCAGACAGCAAAAAGTGGCAGTTACTGAATAAGTTCAGGGCCACCTCCAATATTCATAACAGTGGACATGCTCCCTTTACTTATTAAATCTACTAAAATTTTCACTTGTTGATACACTTGCTAACATTTGTCCTGCCTGATCAGTCTTAGACAATTTTTTTGCTTTATATATGCCTTGGAATTATTTTACAATAAAAGTCTTGTATATTACACTGTAGTTCAAAGGTTTCTTCCACATGTTATTTATGCCTAATGTGTGTAATAAGACAACTAAAGATATATTTACATTATCCTAGAATTCAGGCTAAAGAGTAAATTTTCCTCGTCTATTATCCAATGTATTCTAAAATTCATTTCATATCAGTCCAAGATTCTAGACACATATTTGACTTTTTCAGTTCAATTCTGCTTATTTATGTCTACCAAACTTAAATTTTAAACATGACTGGAATACCAATTATAAATGTAAACTCACATTTATTTCTATCTGCCTTGAAAATTTTTTTCTCACATAATGAGAGCATTCATATCATATACACATATAATGTATATACACACTATAGTCTGAGAAATTACTAAGCATCTATAGCTTGCAGAAAGCAAAGTATAGGAGAGCAAGTTATTAATGGAGTCAGTGCATACATAAAATCTTTCTGCCCCTGATCTTCCAAAGTTCCTCCAAAAACAATCAAAAACAAACTTAAAATCTCCAATCTGAATCTTTAAATAAATAAACAAACTGACTTCTGTTATAAATACCTTATATTCTTGTTCTTTGATTTAGAAGAGCAGTATCATGGAGAAACAAAAAGAAGAGAACATAAATATTAAAGGTCTGGGATGACACTAATGGAAAGATGGAAACTGTTGGGCAGAGACAGGATGAATGAGAGGAAGTGTGTGTATGTGTATAAATTTTATTTCTAGTTATGTAAAATAATGAAGTTACAAAATGTACCCCAAACAACAGACACGCTTTTACTTTTAGCGTCTTCAGAACACTGGCTGGTAAAGTACCGCTCATTGCAGGTTAGACCTCGGCAATCCCCATCTCACCGAAAACCAAGTTTTGCTGTGTGTACCACTAGCTGGGGTAAGGACAACACAGTCTGTGGGTGTTAAGTCTGTAATATCAGCCAGTCTACCTTCCACAAGACTCCAGCTCCGCTTACAATAGGAGACCGATGCTATTTGCTTGCTTCCCTCCATCTCCTTTTGCCTCTTCTCTCCGCACAGTCTCGACCCTTATTTCCATTTAGCGCCACCTTCCCTGAGACTTCATTTCTTCCATTCTCTAACCAAGAGCTACTACTCCCTTTCACCTCTACATAAGCCCCTTCCCCCATCACACCTGGAAAAAAAAACTGAAACATAAAGGAACACACGAAAGGATAAATTATATTACTACTACTATTACTCTTTAAACCCAAACCAGGATGCCCCTTTTGGTGGAATAAGACAGTTAATGAAAGGACTCCTAACCCTGTCATAATCCTCCGGACTTCTAACATAATGAATCTAACATGAGATGTCAATAAAAGGACTACGACTTCAGAAAACACTTTCTCAACTTTGGAAGGTAAAAAATGCAGACTGCTTGTGTTAAGCATGGGAGACTTTAGGTAGGTAAATAGGTGGATAGATATATCTACATGTAATCCTTAAATCAGATTTTTTTTAAAAAAATGTAGGGTTAAAGAGAGAAATTCATGGGGTGGGGTGAGGAGTCTCGATCTGCCCTGCTTTTCACACGGTTCCTAGGGAGCTGGCAGCACTCCCAAACCAGCACAGCGGCTTCTCCTACAGCCAAGACACAACCCGTGCAAGTCACGAGGACACACAAGACTCCGCCGTTGCTGCTTCATCTTTCCGGTCCGGCATCCCCTGCCCCACGAGTGGAAGGAAATTTTTAAGGTTCTGTGCCTCACTCGAGGCATCCGGAGCCCCGAATCGAAACCCCAACCTCGCAGTCAAGAGGGTAGGGTTTTCAATGTGTTCGTGATGGAGCTGACCTATATGAGATGCTGCCCGCCCCCCGCCCCCGCCACGCATTGGGCTGTGCCCTTAAGCTCGGTCCCGGCGTGTAAGAGGAGCCAGCGCGGCAGAACGGACCCGGAGGCCGAGGGCGGCTGGCTGAGTGGCTGAGCAGAGCTCGGAGAGCCGCGAACGCCGCGCAGGTGCTGCTCCCGCGCCGACCCTACTCTCCCAGTGCAAGGCGGGGACAGTCTTCTGGGTCCGGAGCGCAGAATTGGGGGTGGGCAGGACAGTGGGGACTCGAGATTCCGGAGCGGGGCTCTTCTTTCACGGAAACATGGGAAGACCTGACCCGGTGGATGCCAGTAGCGCCTTCCCGGAGGCGACACTCCCCTTCCCCCACGAACCCTCCGCCTCCCGCGGCGTCCCACCTTCCCGCCTTCTTCCGATTTCTCCTCAGCGTGATTATGAGACCCCCAAAGTGAGCGACACCAGCACAGTGTGGAGCGCCTTCCTTCCTTCGCCATCTCCCTCCCTCGAGAAATAAAAGCTCTTACCACCCACCCCAGAACAGCAGCGGGTGATGCCCTAAATAACAGCTCCCAGAAAGCACTCCCCTCTCCCCCAAATAAAAGCATCCAGCTACCCCCACTGCCTCCAGTTTCCCATCCCCGGCCTCAAACAACGGTTTCGAAAAGCCCCACCGCTCCCGAGATCCCTGCCACTGCTCTTCAAACAGTTCCCACTCTTTCAAGCTCGAAATGTCACTTCCCCACGCGCTTCAAGTGAGACCCAGCCGCACCCAGCCTCCGGGCGCGGGTCTCGGAGCCCTCTTTCCTCCCGGCTTCCAACTTCCCAACCCCCCCCCCCCCCCCAAGCAGCCTGTGTCCACAGGCAGGTTCCGCGCCCAGCACTCCGCAGCTAATGTCAAACAATGCAAGCAGAGACGGCGGGATGCGAGCGAAAAGGCTAGCGAAAGCGGACGACAAATGTTGGTTCGAGAGGAGGGGTGCAATTTCATCCGCGGCAGCCGCGTCCAGCGCGCCCGGGCCCGCGCCTCCAGGCCCCGCCTCGCCCCTCCGCCCCTGGTTGCCGCGGTCCCCACCCCCACCGCTCTACCTTCGTTGCTGGGGCTGGCCAGGAGGGTCCGGAGCGCGGCGCACAGGAGAAGGCAAGTCCAGAGGGGGGCCCTGCGAGGTGCGGAGTAGCAGCCGGCCAGAGACGCGGGGGTGCTGGGGATGTCGTCGCCGCCGCCCGGGGGCCGCCAGCCTCCCGCACCCCGGGGCCCCGAGCTCCGCATCTTCTCTTCGCTGCCTCCGCCGCCGCTGTCCCGCGCCGCTCAGTTCACGGCTCCCGCCTCGCGGAGGGGGCGAGAGAGGCTCGCGCTTGCTTCTCGTTCCCCGTGGGCTCCTTCGCCTTCTGGCTCGCGGCTCGTCCTAATGCGGGAACCAGGGATCCTCTGAGACGGCTGAAGTTTGCTCCCGGCTCCCTACTCCCTCCTCTACACTGGGGTTAAATGAAATACTAGTTACGGTTGATAGTGCAGTTCGGGACCGGACTCAAGGGTGTCGAGAAGGTCCCGCGTCCTGTTCTTTACCTCTTTAGACTTTTAAGGATGGGAGTCTTTTAAATGCCATTGGGGGAGAGATAAAGGCTCCTTTTCACTCTTCAGGGCTGAAATGGACGAAGGTAAGGAAGACAAGGCATCTTAAGAAAAAATCCTCAATAAAAAGAGGAGAAAAAAGCAGGGTGGCTAAGGAGAAAGGAAGAGGAGTTGAGAAAATATAGGGTGGGGAAAATACGAGAGAGGCGAACGGAGGAAAAGACCCAGAGTTCAAAGAGGCCGGCAGAAGGAAACAGCTGCGGGCTGAGCCCTGACGAGGGAAGGACTGGCAGCGGCTAGTGGGCAAGAGCGCAGAGCCCTGCGGCGGCGGCGGCGGCGGCGGCGGCGGCGGCGGCCCGGAGCTGCGGCGGTTCCCGGTGCTCGGGGAGGAGGCGGTGTGTGCGCCGCTGGGCAGGCGAGCTCGGAACTGCACCGCCACGGCGCGCTCCTGCTGAGTCTGGAGCTCCGCGGTCTCCTCCGACTGCCCGCTCTGCGCCTCCCACCCTCCTCCCTCCTCCTCTTCCCGGCTCCCCCCGCCCTCTGCTGCTCGCAGCCTCGCCAGTGAGAATCTACTGTAAGTGTGAGTTGCTTAGACGAAGTCACACACCCACGGAGGGAAGTAACCAGGAGGCTGCCGTGGCGAGTGTTGCCTAGCGTTCTCCGAGAAAGGCGCGTCTTTCTCCGAGGATAATTAGAGCGAAGAATTCTCCTGACGACGCCTGCGAAGACCCGGGCTCCCGGGAAGCTGAAGGGAAATCAGACCTAGTTGAGCAGCAAGCCCTTAGAGGAGCGGGTTCCTTGTTTGGCATATTGCCTGCTGCCCATCACAGGCTTGTGGCATCAACAACCTTGTCGTCACATAGCCAAGCATTCGTAGGCTGTGCTAGTCCGTGGCTAGTTTCTTAAATACCCTTATTGCTCACTGCTACTGACCCTTTCTATTCTTCCAATATTTTGGCGGCTGGAATGAAATAATTAGTCAACATTTTCTTCAAAGTAAATGGTAGAATTTCTAAATATAGAAACGTTAGCTATGATTGCGATTTCAGGAAGTCAAAGAATTTGGCAATTGAGAATTGTGGTGTTCCAGTTACTTTAAGATGTGATGATTTAATTAACTAATTTCATTGATGGAACGTTTTATACTTTAGAAATGATATGATATGCAGATATATGAAATTAATTCCAGTGAAATTAATTGCAGGATATTTTTAATTAAATTCGTTTTAATGTCGTATTCTGCTGCATTGAGAGACACAAATAATTAAGAAAAACGGTTTAAAACAATTAACTTTCCATGTTTCACCCCTATTATGTCTTCCCCTGCTTTATTATTTTTTCCTCAATTTTCTCATTCATTTTTTCAAAGAGATACATCTGAAGGGCAAGTTTTAGTATACTGGCATTAAAAAAACAAAAACAACAACAAAAACTGCAGATAAAGCATCTACCAAAAAGTGTAATTTTAGAAGAAAGGTATCTCATTTAATTTGCTGCAGAGTATCTACTGTGAAAATTGGGTTTACACTCATACCCAATAAAGTTGGTTCTGCTCACCAACTTTAATATCGAGAGCCCTGTTTGTCTTCACAATAAATTTCTCATAATCTTTAGCTGATGACATTTGTTTTTTGTTTAAATATTTGCAATAAAGATGAAAGAATAAAGTGGTAGTGATGCAATTTCATGAAGAGGTGGAAGCTCATCTTTGATTTTCTTTTCCCTGAAATGTTTTGGCACCAGAAATCTAAAAGCAGCTTCTTTCTATTATAATGTGCTCCAAATGCATGAAGCAAATATAGAAGAATGGCAGTGAATCAGTCTCTCAGTTTGGCAAAAAGCCTCACAGTGAGATGAAAAGTTAAAATTTATGTTTCTATTTGAAGACCATTCAGAATGTAAGCTCCTCCGCCCAAATTTATAGTTGAGTTACTTAAAAGTATCTAAACAGAGCTTCCCTGGTGGCGCAGTGGTTGAGAGTCCACCTGCCGATGCAGGGACACGGGTTCGTGCCCCAGCCCGGGAAGATCCCACATGCCGTGGAGCGGCTGGGCCCGTGAGCCATGGCCGCTGAGCCTGCGCGTCCGGAGCCTGTGCTCCGCAACGGGAGAGGCCACAACAGTGAGAGACCCGCGTACCGCAAAAAAAAAAAAAATCTAAACAGAATATCAAGGAAGTTATCTACAGCCTATGAACACATAATAATGCTATGTATGAAACATAGGAAGTTTAATGGGACTTTGAGCTTGCTGTTTTATTTCTTTAGGCCTCAGTATCCTCATCAGTAAAAGAGGGATTTGGAGAAGATGATCTTTAAGTTCTCTTCTCTTCCATATCCTTTGCATTTCTGTTACTACTCTGTTCATCTGTCTCCAATTATTTACCTTTGACTGCAAAATTGCCAAATTTCTTCAGGCTATCTTTGAAAGCCTTCTACTACAAACGGCTTAAACAATTTTTCTATTTTATTTTACACTAAAATTTTGAATTCAGTGTTACCTAAATTGTCTCATACCTCTCTGCTTTTACATCTGGCACTCCACTCTACAGAAGTTCCACCAGCCCCTAAAAATATTTAACATTTCCCCCACCCTATTCCCTTACACACATCTCTCTCATCTAAAACCCTACTCAATGTCCAAGGAGAGTCAAGCATTCAAGACTGATTTTTCTCTTCCCAGAAAGAAGTGATTTGGTTCTCTTTCTCCAAGTATCCATAGCTTGTGATTTATGTCAATCAACACAATGACAATATTTCGTGAGTGAAAAACTGGAAGGAACGAATGATCTAACTATATATATATATATATATATATATATATATATATATATGTATAAAGAGACAATTTAAACTAGGTATGTCAAAGAAAACTTGGGACACTGTTCCATATGGTGAGAATTATTCTACCTTCTCATTAAGGGACTGAGAATACAGAATGCAAAATACTTTGTATTCTCCACCTTACAAAATCCTTTGTATTCTCCACCTTGCTATTCTCCGTCTTTGTCATGGTTGTTAAATAGTATTTATTACATATCTTTGAAAGAATGAACAGCTGTAAAATGAAGCCCCAGGGACAGCAATGAAAGTCATTTTTTGGTCTAATGAAGGTTAATCAGAGAAGACAATGAGGGTGATTTGGCTTTGGCCTCAATCTCCAAGGAAATCTTATATTTGACCATGTGTTGATTTCTTGGCACGGACATACTGTTAGCATACTTACATTGGATGATGGCATTGCATGAAAACTAGATTTGTCTTTTTCTGTCATACTACAGCTTTGCACAAAAAAGGCTACTATGTTTGCATTTCTCATTGCTTGGGATAACTGCTGTGGCCTCAAAATGGTGAAAGTGGCTCGTGTCTCCCTAGATCTCTACTTGGTCTGGCTTTCGTACTAAGCTTTCATGAAGAAAAGATATGAAGAATCACCTTGATATGACACATTGAAAGGTTACTACCCTATAAAAGGTATTATAGTTAAATTCAATGTATTAATAAACCTGAATATATCTTCATTGCATTCAAAGTAGAACAACAACAGAAGCATTTTTAATAAGCAGACTTGCTAGTATTTAGATGACTTGCTATGTATTAAGCATCATGTGATGTTTTACATCAATTATTTTATTTAATGTTGACACTCCAACCATCATGTCTGTGTAATTATTGGCATATTGATGATGAGAAGACCGAGGAAATGAAGTAGGCACCCTGAGTAGTCCAACAGCTGGTAAGATGTGGAAATTTTAACCCATGGCACTGACTCTGTGTGAGAAAATTATAATGTAACAGAAGTAAAGAACAAATTTGATAACCAGTTGTTCAGGAAAAAAGAGCAGTACCCAAGAATTCTCCATTAATGGAAACAATTAATGGAAAAAGTTATTCCAATTTTCAGGTTTATTTAAATCTAAACGGAATTAGCCAAATAATACAGTGCAGGTCAGTTAAATGAATAGGAGAAAACAAGAAAGGAAGGATCCTAAATGAGCATTACATGGAGAAAAAGACTGTCTCATGTACACAAAATCATGTACACAATTTGTTTGTGTATACAATGGAGACAATGGACCAAATCAAGAAAATAACAAAACTGAGGTGTGTGGACAGATAAACAGGCAACACAAACAGATGGCAGGAAGCTCACGTTAACCATGGAAGAAAACACAGCAACAGTCTTTACAAAAATAATCTAAATAAAACTCCGTAAACCAAAGAACATGTTTCCTTAAAATATTATGTAATCTTAGCAATTTTTTACATAATTGTTTTAAACGTTTTTGTCACAGCTACATTCTTTCTTTGGGAGAATTTGGGAAAAAAAAGAACAAAGCAAAATTTAACCCATGGTAGATGTTATATTTGAAATTATAAGATACCCTAATGAAACAATAAGATACTCTAATGAAGTTACTTTTTCAGATCCATGATTTCCTGAAAAGAATACATATATGGTGATGTCAATTATTTTGATCCCAAAGGTAAAGATTCATTAAAATATATATATATTAAATGTATATATAATATATACAAATATATATTATATATAGTTAATATATATAATATATTAAAATATATAATTTTATAATATATAATAATATATTATATAATATATATATTAAAATATATTTAAGCAATCAATAGTAGCTCTTGAAGTTCACAACCAGATTAATGCTAATATATTCATTATTTTATATGTTGCATTTTAATTTAATTAACATAAAAACAAAATTTTTTTCATTATTGTTTTTTAAGAATTTTTTTTAAAGTCCTAGAATCCCGGGCTTTCCTGATGGCGCAGCGGTTGAGAGTCCGCCTGCCGATGCGGGGGATGTGGGTTCGTGCCTTGGTCCAGGAAGATCCCACATGCCGCGCAGTGGCTGGGCCTGTGAGCCATGGCCACTGGGCCTGCGCGTCCGGAGCCTGTGCTCTGCAACGGGAGAGGCCACAGCAGTGAGATGCCCGCGTACCGCAAAAAAAAAAAAAAAAAAAGTCCTAGAATCCCTTTGTCTATTAATGACCCAAATTTTTATATAACAATGTTAGATTTAATTTTATTTAAATCTAATTGATTATCAGTTAGGTATTTAATTTTAAAAATAATGAATTAATAGCATTTTAATAAATTAATGAAGGTTTAAATATATAAATTATTTCATTACTATACATTAAATGTAATGTTCATTACATTAACAATACATTAAAGCACTACTCATCAGAAACTTCACTTATTAAACAGGTTCATATTATAATCAGTATTCTTTTTTTTTTACTTTCTATGAATATCAAGAACAGAGTAAAATCTTCCACTATCTGTATTAGTAGACAGCTTTATAGCAAAGAATAAGGAACAAGATATTCAAATAAATTATAGTGATCTAAAGAGCTACCGATTTTTATTGTTGTTGGTGGTGGATGGTTTATTCTCTAATGATCCCTATATCAATGTGCTACAAGTGCCCATATTGCAGTGCATTAGGAGGCCAAGGCTGCTGAAGTTGATGAGGAGCCACACTGATTTGCCCAGAAGTTCGTCGGCTGCTCTTTGCCTCCAGCATCTTGAACAACTGGCATCATACGAAGACGTAGACAATGAAATAACAAGGACTCTTGGGGCTGAAGAAGTAGGAAAAGTCTGCTCAGAAGAGTCACAAGATTGAAGTGATACATTATGAGAGTGACTCACTTCACTTAAAATTCCACTTTTCTAACCATCTTCTGGACTCCAGAAGTCTTTGCTGATATGTGAAAAATAAGCTGTATTATTTTTCATATTCAGAGAAAGGTTTTTATTAAATTCAATGCATATACTGACTTGAAATTCATAAATAATCCACATATGAGAATATATTTTATAATATAACTAGCAATAGTTTGCTGGGGGGAAAACTGATACATTTGCTCAATGACGTAAGTAAGTAAGGGGTACATTTGCAACCAGGCTTTCAATACCACTGTTGATTGTCCATGGAACCAGCTTCTAAGTAAAACTTGGCAGTGATAATCTCATGTACTCTCACACTCTATGGGTGAGAAGTGAATCTGGAACATCTTTTGTAGGGTGGTTTCACAATATTATTGTGCCTTTAAAATGTGGGTAACATTACATCAACAATTACACTTATTAAAATTTAAGGAAATAAATTAATAAAAATGGACTAAAAGATTAAACATAATGGTATTTTTAATGGATAAAAATCAGAAACTCTAATATTCAATAAGAAGTGCTAGATACATCTATATAATAGACACCATGGAAACATTAAATGCTTGGAAGAATATGTACATAAAAAAGATTGTTCTAAAGTATCAAATTATAAAGGCATATACAAAGCAATTTTTTAATATGTAAAGAAGGTGTGGAAGAGATTAGAGGGGACCTTGAAGATGGCGGAAGAGTAAGACGCGGAGATCGCCTTCCTCCCCACGGATACACCAGAAATACATCCACACGTGGAACAACTCCTACAGAACTCCTACTGAAGGCTGGCAGAAGACCTCAGACCTCCCAAAAGGCAAGAAACTCCCCACGTAACTGGGTAGGGCAAAAGAAAAAACAGAGACAAAAGAATAAGGACGGCACCTGCACCAGTGGGAGGGAGCTGTGAAGGAGGAAAAGTTTCCACACACTAGGAAGCCCCTCCGCGGGTGGAGACTGCGGGAGGCAGAGGGGGGAGTTTCGGGACCGCGGAGTAGTGCCCAGCGACGGGTGCGGAGGGCAAAGCGGGGAGATTCCTGCACAGACGATCGGTGCCGACCAGCACTCACCAACCCGAGAGGCTTGTCTGCTCACCCGCCGGGGCGGGCGGGGCTGCGAGCTGAGGCTCGGGTTTTGGTTTTGGACGGAGCTCAGGAAGAGGACTGGGGTTGGCGGCTTGAACATAGCCTGAAGGGGTTAGTGCACCACGACTAGCCGGGAGGGAGTTCGGGGAAAAGCCTGCACCGGCCGAAGAGGCAAGAGACTTTTTCTTCCCTCTTTGTTTCCTGGTGCGCGAGGAGAGGGCTTTAAGAGCGCTGCTTAAAGGATCTCCAAAGACGGGCGCGAGCCGCGGCTAAAAGCGCGAACCCCAGAGACGGGCGCGAGCCGCGGCTGAGGGCGCGAGCCCCCGAGAAGGGCGCGAGCCGCGGCTGAAAGCGCAAACCCCAGAGATGGGCGCGAGCCGCGGCTAAAACCGCGGACCCCAGAGACGGGCGGGAGACGCTAAGGCTGCTGCTGCCGCCACCAAGGGGCCTGTGTGCGAGCACAGGTCACTCTCCACACCCCTCTTCCGCGGAGCCTGTGCAGCCCGCCACTGCCAGGTTCCCGGGATCCAGGGACAACTTCCCCGGGACAACGCACGGCGGGCCTCAGGCTGGTGCAACGTCACGCCGGCCTCTGCCGCAACGTCAGGCTGCCTCTGCCACCGCAGGCTGGCCCCGCACGCAGTGCCCCTCCTTCCCCCATCCCCCAACCCCCGGCCTGAGTGAGCCGGAGGCCCCGAATCAGCGGCTCCTTTAACCCCGTCCTGTCTGAGAGAAAAAACAGACGCCCTCCAGCGACCTACACGCAGAGGCAGGGCCAAATCCAAAGCTGAGCTCCTGTGAGCTGTGAGAACAAAGAAGAGAAAGGGAAATCTCTCCCAGCAGCCACAGAAGCAGCGGATTAAAGCTCCACAATCAACTTTATATACCCTGCATCTGTGGAATACCTGAATAGACAAGGAATGATCCCAAATTGAAGAGGTGGAATTTAGGAGCGAGATCTATGATTTTTTTCCCTTTTCCTCTTTTTGTGAATGTGTACGTGTATGCTTCTGTGTGAGATCTTGTCTGTATACTCTTGCTTCCACCATTTGTCCTAGGGCTCTATCCGTCCATGACTTTTTTTTAAAAATTCTTTTTCTTAATAATTAAGTTTAATTGTAATAACTTTATTATACTTTACCTTCGTTCTTTCTTTCTTTCCTTCCTTCCTTCCCTCCTTTAGACAACGAATCACCCCAAATTGAGGAGGTGGTCTCAGGGAGCAGGATTTATGATTTTTCCCCCTTTACCTCTTTTTGTGAAGGTGTATGTGTATGCTTCTGTGTAAGATTTTCTCTGTATAGCTTTGCTTCCAACATTTGTCCTAAGGTTCTATCCGTCCCTTTTTTTTTTTCTAAATATTTTTTAATTCAATAACTATATTATACTTTATTTTATTTTTACTGTATCATCTTTCTTTCTGTCTTCTTTCCTTCTTTCCCTCCTTCCTTCCTTCCTTTCTTTCCTTCTTTGCTTCTTTCTTCCTTCCTTCCTTTCCTCCTTTCCTTCTTTCTTTACTCATACTTCTACTAATTCTCCCTACTTTTTCTCCCTTTTATTCTGAGCTGTGTGGATGAAAGGCTCTTGGTGCTCCAGCCAGGAGTCAGGGCTCTGCCTCTGAGGTAGGAGAGCCAACTTCAGGACACTGGTCAACAAGAGACCTCCCAGCTCCACATAATATTAAACGGTGGAAATATCCCAGAGACCTCCATCTTAACACCAGCACCCAGCTTCACTCAACGACCAGCAAGCCACAGTGCTGGACAACCTATGCCAAACAACTAGCAAAACAGGAACACAACCCCACGCATTAGCAGAGAGGCTGCCTAAAATCATAATAAGGCCACAGACACCCCAAAACACACCACCAGACGTGAACCTGCCCACTAGAGAGACAAGATCCAGCCTCATCCAGCACAACACAGGCACTAGTCCCCTCCACCAGGAAGCCTACACAACCCACTGAAACAACCTTAGCCACTGGAGACAGACATCAAAAACAACGGGAACTACGAAAGTGCAGCCTGCAAAAAGGAGACCCCAAACACAGTAAGATAAGCAAAATGAGAAGACAGAAAAACACACAGCAGATGAAGGAGCAAGATAAAAACCCACCAGACCTAACAAATGAAGAGGAAATAGGCAATCTACCTGAAAAAGAATTCAGAATAATGATAGTAAGGATGATCCGAAATCTTGGAAGTAGAATGGACAAAATGCAAGAAACAGTTAACAAGGACCTACAAGAACTAAAGATGAAACAAGCAACGATGAACAATGCAATAAATGAAATTAAAATCACTCTAGATAGGATCAATAGCAGAATAACTGAGGCAGAAGAACGGATAAGTGACCTGGAAGATAAAGTTGTGGAAATAACTACTGCAGAGCAGAATAAAGAAAAAAGAATGAAAAGAACTGAGGACAGTCTCAGAGACCTCTGGGACAACATGAAACGCACCAACATTCGAATTATAGGGGTTCCAGAAGAAGAAGAAAGAAAGAAAGGGACTGAGAAAATATTTGAAGAGATTATAGTTGAAAACTTCCCTAATATGGGAAAGGAAATAGTTAATCAAGTCCAGGAAGCACAGAGGGTCCCATACAGGATAAATACAAGGAGAAACACGCCAAGACACATATTAATCAAACTGTCAAAAATTAAATACAAAGAAAGCATATTAAAAGCAGCAAGGGAAAAACAACAAATAACACACAAGGGAATCCCCATAAGGTTAACAGCTGATCTCTCAGCAGAAACCCTACAAGCCAGAAGGGAGTGGCAGGACATACTGAAAGTGCTGAAGGAGAATAGCCTGCAACCAAGACTACTCTACCCAGCAAGGATCTCATTCACATTTGATGGAGAAATTAAAACCTTTACAGACAAGCAAAAGCTGAGAGAGTTCAGCACCACCAAACCAGCTTTACAACAAATGCTAAAGGAACTTCTCTAGACACGAAACACAAGAGAAGGAAATGACCTATAGTAGCGAACCCAAAACAATATATAAAATGGAAATAGGAACATACATATCGATAATTACCTTAAATGTAAATGGACTAAATGCTCCCACCAAAAGACACAGATTGGCTGAATGGATACAAAAACAAGACCCTTATATATGCTGTCTACAAGAGACCCACTTCAGAACTAGAGACACATACAGACTGAAAGTAAGGGGATGGAAAAAGATATTCCATGCAAATGGAAACCAAAAGAAAGCTGGAGTAGCAATTCTCATATCAGACAAAATAGACTTTAAAATAAGGACTATTAAAAGGGACAAAGAAGGACACTACATAATGATCAAGGGATCGATCCAAGAAGAAGATATAACAATTGTAAATATTTATGCACCCAACATAGGAGCACCTCAATACATAAGGCAAATACTAACAACCATAAAAGGGGAGATCAACAGTAACACATTCATAGTAGGGGACTTTAACACCCCACTTTCACCCATGGACAGATCATCCAAAATGAAAATAAATAAGGAAACACAAGCTTTAAATGATACATTAAACAAGATGGACTTAATTGATATTTATAGGACACTCCATCCAAAAACAACAGAATACACATTTTTCTCAAGTGCTCATGGAACATTCTCCAGGATAGATCATATCTTGGGTCACAAATCAAGCCTTGGTAAATTTAAGAAAACTGAAATTGTATCAAGTATCTTTTCCGACCACAACGCCATGAGACTAGATATCAATTACAGGAAAAGATCTGTAAAAAATACAAACACATGGAGGCTAAACAATACACTACTTAATAATGAAGTGATCACTGAAGAAATCAAAGAGGAAATAAAAAAATACCTAGAAACAAATGACAATGGAGACACAACGACCCAAAACCTATGGGATGCAGCAAAAGCAGTTCTAAGGGGGAAGTTTATAGCAATACAAGCCCACCTTAAGAAGCAGGAAACATCTCGAATAAACAACCTAACCTTGCACCTCAAGCAATTAGAGAAAGAAGAACAAAAAAACCCCAAAGCTAGCAGAAGGAAAGAAATCATAAAAATCAGATCAGAAATAAATGAAAAAGAAATGAAGGAAACAATAGCAAAGATCAATAAAACTAAAAGCTGGTTCTTTGAGAAGATAAACAAAATAGATAAACCACTAGCCAGACTCATCAAGAAAAAAAGGGAGAAGACTCCAATCAATAGAATTAGAAATGAAAAAGGAGAAGTAACAACTGACACTGCAGAAATAAAAAAAATCATGACAGATTACTACAAGCAACTCTATGCCAATAAAATGGACAATCTGGAAGAAATGGACAAATTCTTAGAAATGCACAACCTGCCAAGACTGAATCAGGAAGAAATAGAAAATATGAACAGACCAATCACAAGCACTGAAATTGAAACTGTGATTAAAAACCTTCCAACAAACAAAAGCCCAGGACCAGATGGCTTCACAGGTGAATTCTATCAAACGTTTAGAGAAGAGCTAACACCTATCCTTCTCAAACTCTTCCAAAATATAGCAGAGGGAGGAACACTCCCAAATTCCTTCTACGAAGCCACCATCACCTTGATACCAAAACCAGACAAGGATGTCACAAAGAAAGAAAACTACAGGCCAATATCACTGATGAACATAGATGCAAAAATCCTTAACAAAATACTAGCAAACAGAATCCAAAAGCACATTAAAAGGATCATACACCATGATCAAGTGGGGTTTATTCCAGGAATGCAAGGATTCTTCAATATACGCAAATCTATCAATGTGATAAACCATATTAACAAATTGAAGGAGAAAAACCATATGATCATCTCAATAGATGCAGAGAAAGCTTTCGACAAAATTCAACACCCATTTATGATAAAAACCCTCCAGAAAGTAGGCATAGAGGGAACTTTCCTAAACATAATAAAAGCCATATATGACAAGCCCACAGCAAACATCATCCTCAATGGTGAAAAACTGAAAGCATTTCCACTAAGATCAGGAACAAGACAAGGTTGCCCACTCTCACCACTCTTATTCAACATAGTTTTGGAAGTTTTAGCCACAGCAATCAGAGAAGAAAAGGAAATAAAAGGAATCCAAATCAGAAAAGAAGAAGTAAAGCTGTCACTGTTTGCAGATGACATGATACTATACATAGAGAATCCTAAAGATGCTACCAGAAAACTACTAGAGCTAATCAATGAATTTGGTAAAGTAGCAGGATACAAAATTAATGCACAGAAATCTCTGGCATTCCTATATACTAATGATGAAAAATCTGAAAGTGAAATCAAGAAAACACTCCCATTTACCATTGCAACAAAAAGAATAAAATATCTAGGAATAAACCTACCTAAGGAGACGAAAGACCTGTATGCAGAAAATTATAAGACACTGATGAAAGAAATTAAAGATGATACAAATAGATGGAGAGATATACCATGTTCTTGGATGGGAAGAATCAACATTGTGAAAATGACTCTACTACCCAAAGCAATCTACAGATTCAATGCAATCCCTATCAAACTACCACTGGCATTTTTCACAGAACTAGAACAAAAAATTTCGCAATTTGTATGGAAACACAAAAGACCCCGAATAGCCAAAGCAATCTTGAGAACGAAAAAAGGAGCTGGAGGAATAAGGCTCCCTGACTTCAGACTATATTACAAAGCAACAGTAATCAAGACAGTATGGTACTGGCACAAAAACAGAAAGATAGATCAGTGGAACAGGATAGAAAGCCCAGAGATAAACCCACGCACATATGGACACCTTATCTTTGATAAAGGAGGCAGGAATGTACAGTGGAGAAAGGACAGCCTCTTCAATAAATGGTGCTGGGAAAACTGGACAGGTACATGTAAAAGTATGAGATTAGATCACTCCCTAACACCATACACAAAAATAAGCTCAAAATGGATTAAAGACCTAAATGTAAGACCAGAAACTATCAAACTCTTAGAAGAAAACATAGGAAGAACACTCTATGACATAAATCACAGCAAGATCCTTTCTGACCCACCTCCTAGAGTAATGGAAATAAAAACAAAAATAAACAAATGGGACCTAATGAAACTTCAAAGCTTTTGCACAGCAAAGGAAACCATAACCAAGACCAAAAGACAACCCTCAGAATGGGAGAAAACATTTGCAAATGAAGCAACTGACAAAGGATTAATCTCCAAAATTTACAAGCAGCTCATGCAGCTCAATAACAAAAAAACAAACAACCCCATCCAAAAATGGGCAGAAGACCTAAATAGACATTTCTCCAAAGAAGATATACAGAATGCCAACAAACACATGAAAGAATGCTCAACATCATTAATCATTAGAGAAATGCAAATCAAAACTACAATGAGATATCATCTCACACCAGTCAGAATGGCCATCATCAAAAAATCTAGAAACAATAAATGCTGGAGAGGGTGTGGAGAAAAGGGGACACTCTTGCACTGCTGGTGGGAATGTGAATTGGTTCAGCCACTGTGGAGAACAGTATGGAGGTTCCTTAAAAAACTACAAATAGAATTACCATATGACCCAGCAATCCCACTACTTGGCATATACCCTGAGAAAACCAAAATTCAAAAAGAGTCATGTACCAAAATGTTCATTGCAGCTCTATTTACAATAGCCAGGACATGGAAACAACCTAAGCGCCCATCATCGGATGAATGGATAAAGAAGATGTGGCACATATTACACAATGGAATATTACTCAGCCTTAAAAAGAAATGAAATTGAGCTATTTGTAATGAGATGGATAGACCTAGAGTCTGTCATACAGAGTGAAGTAAGTCAGAAAGAAAAAGACAAATACCGTATGCTAACACATATATATGGAATTTAAGGGAAAAAAATGTCATGAAGAACCTAGGGGTAAGATAGGAATAAAGACGCAGACCTACTGGAGAACGGACTTGAGGATATGGGGAGGGGGAAGGGTGAGTTTTGACAGGGCGAGAGAGAGTCATGGACATATACACACTAACAAACGTAGTAAGGTAGATAGCTGGGGGGAAGCAGCCGCAAGGCACAGGGATATTAGCTCGGTGCTTTGTGACAGCCTGGAAGTGTGGGATGGGGAGAGTGGGAGGGAGGGAGACGCAAGAGGGAAGACATATGGGAACATATGTATATGTATAGCTGATTCACTTTGTTATAAAGCAGAAACTAACACACCATTGTAAAGCAATTATACCCCAATAAAGATGTTTAAAAAAAAAAAAAAAGTAGGTGTGTTCCATTAATGACATTTGTATATGACTGGTGAGATAATTTCTACCTTTTATTTTTGTATTTTCTACCATTAGCATTTATTATTTGTATAAAAATACAGATTTTTTTTGAAAAATCAAAGTAAAAAAATTCCAGAAGAAAATGCGTATGTACTTATACACACACACAGAAAGAAAAAATAAAATAAAGAAGGAGAAACAGAGGAATAGAAGAGAGTTGAAAGACAATGATAATGAGTAACCTTATACTACCATAAATTTGTAAAATAAAATTATTTCAGTTGGCCCCTGCCCCATTCTAAAAACAGGGGTGATCATTTGTTTGATTTAATTGCTTTTGGCATGTCCACAATATTTCCAAGTATTTTGACAATTCTGGTAGGCATAATTTCTATCCGCTACCTCATGTTTCAGTGCATTTCCTGCTGAAATCTCCAATGTCCCCACTTGGTTGATGGCACTTCTGTTCCTGTTTTCTTTCCACACTGACTTACTTCATAATTGGCAAAACATCCCTATAACTTTGCTACAGAATGTGTAGGTTCTGAATAGGATAGCTAATTTTCTTAAAATACATGAAAAAATGAGGGGTATTTTTTTCACAGAGTCAGTGAAAATTGATATTTGACTTCAATGTCCTATAATTTTGTGGCCTGGAATATCACAGAGAATTTCTCTGGAGCAATACTTTTCATCAGATTCTTTCTGAGTGTCTATTTTTCTGATTTTCTCCTTTCCTCCCTTCTTCATCTTTCCCTTTACCATGCACCTAAATTTCCATTTTTTCAACTAAGCAAAATAGTCCCAAAGTCATTTTCTTCAGTAAACTTATGCCACAGATTCTCAACAATCATAACTCAAAAAATCCATGAAGGGCTTTCCCTAGTCGTATTGGCTCAAAACGGAGCCTTCTGAAAAACAATTTTTCCTTCATGTTCCCTCCATGTTACTTTTATAAAAACATGTCTTTCCTCCTTGTTACTCTTATAAAAACATGAAAGCTATGTGGATAGGACAAATATATATTATTAACTATTTTAAAGTGATAAAAGGACATAAGGTAAATGTGGAAATGTTAGTGATTGTAGTAAAACTAGTTGACTCCATTAAAGACACTATCAGACACCATGATCAGGTGAGATTTATCACAGGGATGGAAGGATTCTTTAATATACACAAACCAATGTGACACACCATAATAACAAATTGAAGAATAAAAACCATATGATCACCTCAACAGATGCAGAAAACGCTTTTGACAAAATTCAACACCCATGTATGATAAAAATGCTCCAGAAAGTGGGCATAGAGGAACCTACCTCAACATAATAAAGGCCATATACGACAAACCCACAGCAAACATCATTCTCAATGGTGAAAAACTGAAAGCATTTCCTCTAAGATCAGAAACAAGACAAGGATGTCCACTCTCGCCAATATTATTCAACATAGTTTTGGAAGTCCTAGCCACGGCAATTAGAGAATAAAAAGAAATAAAAGGAATACAAATTGGAAAAGAAGAAGTAAAATTGTCACTGTTTGCAGATGACATGATACTATACACAGAAAACCCTAAAGATGCCACCAGAAAGCTACCAGAGCTCATCAATGAATTTGGAAAAGTTGCAGGCTACAAAATTAATACACAGAAATCTCTTGCATTCCTATACACTAACAACAAAAGATCAGAAAGAGAAATTAAGGAAACAATCCCATTTACCATTGCAACAAAGAGAATAAAATACCTAGGAATAAACCTACCTAAGGAGGCAAAAAATCTGTACTGAGAAAACTATAAGATACTGATGAAATAAATCAAAGATGACACAGATATACCATGTTCTTGGATTGGAAGAATCGATATTGTGAAAATGACTAGACTACCCAAGGCAATCTACAGATTCAATGCAATCTCTATCAAATTACCAATAGAATTTTTCACAGAGTTAGACCCAAAAATTTTCCATTTTTTATAGAAACACAAAAGACCCTGGATAATGAAAGCAATCTTGAGAAAGAAAAACAGAGTTGGAGGAATCAAGCTCCCTGACTTCAGGCTATACTACAAATCTACAGTAATCAAAACAGTATGGTTCTGGCACAAAAACAGAAATATAGATCAAAGGAACAGGACAGAAAGCCCAGAGATAAACCCATGCACCTATCATCACATAATCTATGACAAAGTAGGCAAAAATATACAATGGAGAAAAGACAGTCTCTTCAACAAGTGATGCTGGGAAAACTGGACAGCTACATGTAAAAGAATGAAATTAGAACACTCCCTAACACCATACACAAAAATAAACTCAAAATGGATTAAAGACCTAAATGTAAGACTTGATACTGTAAAACCCTTAGAAGAAAACATAGGCAGAACACTCTGATATCAATTGCAGCAAGACCTTTTGTGATCTGCCTCCTAGAGTAATGAAAATAAAAACAAATATAAAAATATGGGATCTAATTAAACCTAAAAGCTTTTGCACAGCAAAGGAAACCATAAACAAGACAAAAAGTCCTCAGAATGAGAGAAAATATTTGCAAATGAAGCAAATGACAAGGGATTAATCTCCAAAATATACAAACAACTCATGCAGCTCAATATCAAAAAACAAACAACCCAAGCAAAAAAAGGGCAGAAGATCTAAATAGACATTTCTCCAAGAAGACACACAGATGGCCAAAAAGCACATGAAAAGATGCTCAGCATCACTAATTATTAGAGAAATGCAAATCAAAACTACAATGAGGTATCACCTCACACCAGTCAGAATGGCCATTATCAAAAAATCTACAAACATTAAATGCTGGAGAGGGTATGGAGAAAAGGGAACCCTCCTACACTGTTGGTGGGAAGGTAAATTGGTACAGCCACTATGGAGGACCATATGGAGGTTCCTTGAAAAACTAAAAATAGAACTACCATATGACCCAGCGATCTCACTCCTGGCATATACCCAGAGAAAACCATAATTCCAAAAAGATACGTGCACCCCAGTGTTCATTGCAGCACTATTTACAATAGTCAAGACATGGAAACAACCTAAATGCAAATTCCTCCATCAATGGAGGAATGGATAAAAAATATGTGATATATATATATATATATATATATATATATATATATATATACAATACAATGGAATATTACTCAGCTGTAAAAAGAACAAAATAATGTCATTTGCAGCAACATGGATGAACCTAGAGACTGTCATACTGAGAGAAGTAAGTGAGACACAGAAAGACAAGTATCATATGATATCACTTAAATGTGGAATAAAAAAAAAGGGTACAAATGAACTTATTTATAAAACAGAAATTAGAGTCATGGATGTAGAAGACAAATTTATGGTTACCAGGAGGGAATAAGGGGGGTATAAATTGGGAGATTGGGATTGACATATACACACTATTATATATAAAATAGATAACTAATAAGAACCTGCTGTATAGCACAGGGAACTCTACTCAATACACTGTCATGGCCTATGCAGAAAGAATCTTAAAAAAAAGAAAGAAACTTATTCACTTTGCTGACACCTGAAACTAGCACAACATTGTAAATCAACTATACTGCAACAAAATTTTTTTAAAAAAGATACTATCAGTCCTTTTTGGCTGTAGTTGAACATAGATTTAACTATCAGTACTGATCACCTCTGAGGAAGAACATGATTCACCAAAAGGACTAAGCATGAACATACATCACAAATCAAAACCTTGGTTTAGAATTCAACAATAATTTTTATTGTTAGACTGAATTTGTTTATTAAATATAAATTACAAAAAATATGAAAATGGGTGTATTTCATAAATATATTATTTTAAATATTAAACATAATTTTTCCAGAGAACAAAATGTCTAGGGGAAAATAACTTCCTTTTCTTTACTTTTATAAAATATATCCCCAGCATTATTGTGTCTTAGAATCAAATCCCATTCCATGTTTAGAATAAATAAAAAGAAATAATAAAAATGCCCAAAACTGCAGAATGGAAATGCCCCCATTTGTTATTTTAAAAAATCACTTCCAGTCACTTGCTCATAGCTTGTTTGTGAAGCTTCCCTGCAGACTTACACAGTGGACTAGTCTGAGGACAAAGGTTTTTGTAGGCCCGCCAATGGGAGATAAATAGTAGAGAACAGTAGTACCTTGAAAATGTGACAGGGTCCCAAAACACAAACTTCTAAAACACTGCATTTTCTCTTAAGGTTTTGCCTGTTAAAACTATTTTACTACAAGTGCATTTTTGTAGACATTTCATTTTGAAATAACTATAGACTCATAAGACATTGCAAAGAAATGTAGAGAAGAGTCACATTACCCTTCCCGAAACCCCTAAATCTCCCCTAATGTTAACGTGACACATTTATAATACAAAATCAAAACCAAGAAATATCATTGGTACAATTTATAGAGCTTATTCACATTTCAACAGTTATAAATGCACTCATTTGTGTGTGTGTGTGTGTGTATGAGCGTGTATGTTTATGCAATTTTTTTCTTTTTTTTTGGTATGCGGGCCTCTCACTGCTGTGGCCTCTCCCGTTGCGGAGCACAGGCTCTGGACGCGCAGGCTCAGCGGCCATGGCTCACGGGCCCAGCCACTCCGTGGCACGTGGGATCTTCCCAGACTGGGGCACGAACCCGTGTCCCCTGCATCGGCAGGTGGACTCTCAACCACTGCACCACCAGGGAAGCCCTCTATGCAATTTTATTTCATGTGTATGTAGCCTTGTGTATCCTCCAGGAAAATCAGGATACTCATACCATCACTATAATATTCCCTCATGTTATCTTTTATATCCACACATATCCCTCTACCCCATCCCCTGGAAACCACTAATAAATCCTCCATTTACATTATGCCATTTTACAATGCTACATAAGTGGAATGATATAATATGTACCCTTTTGAGATTGGCTTTATTCATTCAGCATAATTTCCTTGAGATTCATCCAAGTTGTTGGCATATCAATAGCTCATTCCCTTTGATTGCTGAGTAGTAGTCCATGGTATGGATGTACCACAGTTTGTTTAACCGTTCACTAATTGAAGGACAGATGAGTAGCTTCCAGCTTTGGGCTGCTACAAATAAAGCTGCTATGAACATTCGTGTACAAGTTCCTGTGTGAAAATAAGTTTCATATCTTTGGACTAAGTGCTCACAAGTGCAATTGTTAAGCCAAATGTTATGCCATTTTCATCATTAATTTTTAAAGATATGTGGTTTACAGCCACTCCATTTGCACCTCCAACTTATTCAACAGAAACAGGATAAATCATATCCAACTGTATAATAAATCTCTGTAAAAAGAAAATGTTAGGACACACAAAGATATTCAACATGTACACAAAACAGCAAATGAAATAGTCAATGGAATATTAAATAAATAAAAAAGAATATTTGAAGGGAAAATTTCATAAAATTAAATGAATATCTTGATATGCAAATTCCACAATAACATTTCTATATTGAAACTTTAAGTATCATAATAACTAATTATCTTAATGAAATAAGTCACACAAACTTTTACTTCCTTGATTTATTCAAAATAGACTCTTCAACCTCATTATTTCTCCTTAAAAATTTTTAGACTCTTTACACATATTCCAGTACCTGAATGAGTAACTCATATCACTTCGTCCCAAAATGACATTTCAAAAGATGAGTTCAAATACATTTGCAGAGATATTTTTGAGTTCACTCAAGCTGAGCAGTACTTCTTATATTTTGAAATGTCAGACAGCTGGTCTGAGGAAAATGGAAACAGATCTCTTTTTTAAACATCATCATACATGTGCGCACAGGATTATGATTTGGTTTCTCCAAGCACCCTGTGAAAAAAATTACATATTTATTTGTGTGCAATGGTTTTCTTATCCAGAAAAAAAAAAAAATGAAAACACTAGTAAAGCAAGAATCAACTATTTTAATTACTTTGTACTGGGAGTTTTACTTGAGGTCCATTTTTATATCTTCCCACTTTGGATTTTCTAATTGTTTTAAATGGGTTAAAACTTTCATTATCATGTAGTAATATAGTAATATGAAAATTTAAGAACTCTATTGTGTAGACCAAATATCTTAATAGGATTTTTGAAACCTAAATTTCACATTAAAAATATTTTTAAAAATTGCAAACAACTACATAAAATATTCGTGAACCCTTAATTCCACATCAATAAATTTTCACAGCTCCTAGATTTGCCCAAATTAAAAATACTGATGAATTTGTGTGTTGTATAAAGGTAGCAGATAGAACTCAAGCATCTGCTTTAGATTACCTCTAAAACTCTACTAAAGTTACTAATAAAGAGATTTTAAATACGAACAGAAAGTTGTAATGAGCAAGAGAACAGGCAAGGAGACAACAGAAAACTATCTTGGAAGATAAGACTGCAAACGGCTGTGTGATAAATAATTTAAGAGGCTCAAGAAAGTTAAATCCTAAATCAACAAGTGGAAAAACTAATTAGCTACCTGATTTTTATAAGTTCCAAAAAGAAAGGTTGCTTTCAGAAGATAAAATTGATAAAATGCCTAATGCATTTTAATACAAGGAGAAGAGTAACATAATTAGCAATTTTTTGGAGATATTTTACTGATAGAAAGAACAAGACTGTTATTCAGAGAAAACATAGGTTTAAGGAAAAGACAAGTAATCATATGATAACTCTTGAATGACCTTTTGATAGCAATCACATAGTAAGAACAATGCAAATGGTGAATGTAGATCTAATAAAATTTCTGATAAATAGATGTGATGGAAGGATGTGAGAGAATGGTTATAGAGGGGAATTATTAAAGAGAACAAAATCCTTATCTTTATTATTACAAAATCAATAGATAATGCATAAACCTTAAATAGAGATGCTGAAGTATTTACATGTTATTTAGAAATACAGTGTTAACATACAAAAATAATCAGCTAAAAGGGTCAAAATTGTTGATTTTGGAGATAAAGATGTTAGGTGCAGAGACACGGAAGCACTGTTTTATTAATAAATTTTATAGGGCTTCCCTGGTGGCGCAGTGGTTGAGAGTCTGCCTGCCGATGCAGCGGACACGTGTTTGTGCCTCGGTGCGGGAGGATCCCACATGCCACGGAGTGGCTGGGCCCGTGAGCCATGGCTGCTGAGCCTGCGCGTCCGGAGCCTGTGCTCCGCAACAGGAGAGGCCACAACAGTGAGAGGCCTGCGTACCACAAAAATAAAAAATAAAAAATAAAATAAAATAAAATTTTATAACTATGTGTCTTTAAATTATACCCATGTATGACATTTATTAAAATAAAACTAAAATGAAATAATATAGTTTATGTGGTTTTAAATATTTCAAAAATATTTAACATATCATATGTAGTATTCTTCAATTTGTATTTTTAATGTCAGAATTATATTTTCAACTCCTATACATGTCAATAAATATACATCTTTTTCAGAAAGTTATCCATTTTTCCGTTATCCATTTTTTCTACTGTTTGCAATTTAATAAAAATTCTTGCACATGCTTGTAAGAGTTTATTTAAATTTACATACTTAGAACTGGAATTAAAGGATTGTAAGATTCAAATTTTAATCTTACCTAGATATTGCAAACTCGTTCTTTATAATGTCTATAAAATTTTTCAATTGAAATATTCCAAATTTGGCAAGGGACGAATATTGTTACCGCTCCCCTCTCCAAAGAGGGAAAGTGATTTTCCTTTGACCACTGACTTCTGAGAAAATGGTTTATTTATTGGTAAATTCTATAGTGACTTTATTGCTATATTTCTTTTTTTATTAATTTTTAAATTTTTGATGTGAAACATTTTTTTTAAGTCTTTATTGAATTTGTTACAATATTGCTTCTGTTTTATGTTTTTGGTTTTTTGGCCCTGAGGCATGTGGGATCTTAGCTCCCCAGCCAAGGATTGAACCTGCACCGCCTGCGTTGGAAGGCAAAGTCTCAACTACTGGACCGCCAGGGAAGTCCCTATTGCTATATTTCTATAGTGACTTTCCTCTAAGGAGTTCATGGCGTTTCTTTTTTGTTTTGTTTTGTTCATGCAGCAATGCAGGAGGACAGTAAAGCAAAGTCAATAGAAGTTTAACAGAAAAACAATTTTAATTCAGAACCGTTTTGTCCAGCAAAGACATTGTTCCTGTGTGGAGGAAACATTCAGAGCCCTGTATAGCTTCAAAAGAATAACACTCAAATATATTTTCCTCAAAAAATTTCTGGAATAATTTTTCCATATCACCAAGAGTTGAGCAAAATATGAACAAAGGAACGGCTATGAACATTTAACAGCTAAAAACCAAGATAAATGTGTGAAGGTATTAAAGTCTATTGGAAAGCATAGGGTTTTAATACATTTAAATAACTATTGTAATTATAACTCTAAAATAGAATGTTTAAGTATAAAAAACTTAAAATATAAATTTATTTCTTAAATATGTTGCTTGTGACCTCAAGATAAATTACATGTGAACTGAGGAAAATGTTAGGAAAGAAATGTAAGGAAAATGAGTAAGAGACTAAAAATAAATGGCTTAATTTTAATACAAATAAACTCAAGTTTTTTAAAAAAATTCAAAATCTTTAATTGAAATTAGCACCCTAATTTTTAAATCACTGCAGAGAGAAGGGTCAGTAAAACAAAAGATGGAACAAAAAGGAGCCCAAAACAGCATAAAATAAAATCATACATTGGACCAAATATAAAGTTATTTAAGTAAATATGAGCAGCTTAAATTATTTAATTAACATTTAAGATACTCAAACTGAATATAAGGAAAAACTATTCAATGTTGTTGGTTCATAGATGATCTCTCGTAGAAAATTATCTTTCAAACAAAACCTGAGGGATAAGAAAGTTTGAAAATGATTTAGATAATATTTGAAATGATGGAAATACAAGAGGAAATGAGAAATGAGAAAATAATTCAGCAATGGGATAGAATGTAATATCCTTCTGACTTCTCTGCCTGTGAAATTTCTTCTCATTCTATAATGATCTGCTCTAATGTCACTTCAAGTATTTATAAATAGGCCACAACATTAAAAAATGAATGATGCTTTCCTTGTATTTTTGTATTACTTCCAAGGTAGCATTTAGATTTGGTGATACTTATGACTCCTGTACCATATAAAGTCTTTAGTGGCAGGAAACATGCACTAGTAACTTTTGCTGTCAATGTCTACAATAATTTGAGGTGTGTATATATGCAAACCATGTTTTTGAATTGAGTTAAATTGATTTTTTAGAAGTTCTCAGCCTCCTTACTCATAGGTAAGAACTTTTCATACTTTGTGATTGTGTGATAACTGCTTTATGTTAGAATTATGTCTAATTCATATATCCTTGGATGTGATTAGGAATGTTTTTAAACTCTAAGATCATCGTATATTTACTTGCAAAATGCTAAAAATAAAATGCATATTTTTAAGTATCTTTGCATTTAGAAGAAACACAGATTTTCAGTCTGGCAACACAAAAATATATTAAAATAATATAGATTTTATAAATAAATACACAATGCATTTTCCCTGTATTCTTTACTTTCTCCCATCTTCTTACTAAACATCCTTTACTGAGTTATATTTTAGAATAGTAGCAAAACTGAGACACAATTTGAGGCAAACTGCTTGAAATCTTTTTAGCTTAACCTTAATGAAATCACGAAAACAACTTTGATATCAAGGATTAAATCTACATTGGTACTTGGACCTGGGTTTATGTTTGTTTGCTCTGAGTGGAATACATTTTTCCTTTCAGGTTATTGGAAAATGTTTGATGGTATCCTGAATATCAATTTTGAATAGAAGTCTAAATTAAAAAGCAGAAAAGAAAAACTAAACCTTGTTTTAGTTATGAGTAACTGAAATCATCTCACTATTTTATTTAAGCAAAAAGCAGTTAACTTTTAGTTAATAATGTATTAGAAAGACATGCATTAAATTCTAATGAAGCTGTGCATGTGTATAATTACTATTCAAATTTGCATACAACTACTGGAAAAATTGCTATAATTGTGTTTGCAAGTGTGGCTGAAAAAAATGACAAATGAAAATCCATTTTCACAATTTTTACAATTCTTTCTTATAACCATTTCTAGAACTGAGCTTTCCATTGTTTTCAAGTCAGTTTCAGCCTCAACATTATAGTCCAGTCTGTTCACATATGGCTTAGGTTGGAAATTGCTAATTAGTGCAGACAAATTCATTTATTCATTCTGGTTCTTTTTCAGGTGTTTAGGTGTTCTAAGTTGAGGGAATTTTACTTTGAGTTGTAAAGCACTTTCTTTGCATTCTTTCTGTCTGAATTGCAGTTCTCAGATCTGAAATAAGGAACTCAATTAGAAGACATTTTAGGTACCCATCGATTATTTAAAGCACAGTGGTATTTCAGGTCATGCATCTTCCAGAAATGAAGACTCTATAATTTGGTTAGCAGTGAAAAGAAAATATTTATTGTTCCATGTTTGTTAACCTGAAGCATATAAATTAATGGTAATGTTATCCCAAAATTGAACACCTGCCCAGAGCTATAGGACACAGACATAAAAAATCTTAAATGCAAACTCTGTATCTGTGAAAGAATTGATGAATACAGCTAAGCCCAACTTGTAAAACTGGTGAAGATTTGTTTGTTTCTGCAGAGGTCTCTGCTTCTCTGTGGAATGCCTACTTAAGACAAAGATGTATTCAGCTCATGACTCAAATATTTTGGAAGTTCTGCTGGAATTTACATTGACTAAGAATACTGTGGGGAAATGATTCATCCTGAAAGAAAATTGTGTCTAATTATGTACCTTCTCACAAACTTTATATTCTATCATTCAAAAAAAAATCATTTTTTTTAGTTATTTAATTATGAATTACCTGAAAATCATAATATTATTAATACTATTTATACATGTAGAATAGCATAATTATGTTATCATAAGCATTATTGGAACCTGACTGTTTCTTCTATATTTGCCATTTAGTACAAAATATACAGAGGAAATAATGCTGACAAAATTTCTAAATAGACAGGTGCAGAGCGATTGTTCTTTCTATCATATAGCAAAATTAACCCTAGGCTTTTTCTAGACAATGGATCCCCAAAGTTTTTTGATAATACAACCCACCATTAAAATATTTTTGGACAAATATCCCCAAATTTATTTATAAATTATTTACACATACTTTTTTTTTTTTTTTGGTACGCGGGCCTCTCACTGTTGTGGCCTCTCCCGTTGCGGAGCACAGGCTCCGGACGCGCAGGCTCAGCGGCTATGGCCCACGGGCCCAGCCACTCTGCGGCATGTGGGATCTTCCCGGACCGGGGCACGAAACCGTGTCCCCTGCATCGGCAGGCGGACTCTCAACCACTGCACCACCAGGGAAGCCCCACCTACTCTTTTACTGATGCAGTATGTACTACATTGTAAACCATCACAAAATACAAAGATGTTATAAGTGATTAAGTCTAAAGATTTTAATAATTACAGATGTACATTTATACTTCAAATTGTCTTTTTGATGACTTCGAAGTTTTTTACAAACCTCTTGTCATATTTAGACCATCACTGTTTTTGTGTGGCAGGGTGGCAGACCAGAAGATTGAACTTGATTGATAAGTATCAGTTCTGCCATTTTCTGATATTTGCTCATGTTTGGATTGTTAATCATATATTATCTTTAATATATGTTTATTTGGCAGAAATATTTGTAGGCCACTTGTCCATTTGTAAGCATTGTATTAATTAATTAAGCCTATAAAATATATAGTATGTAAGTCCATTCAACTGTGCACATGCAAACTTCAATAAGTCAGAAAATTCTCAGCAAATAGAAGTGTGACTCTGTCAGTCTCTCCAGGATGTGGAACTTCTACTGTTTACGCAGGAAGCATTGCATGCCATCTGTGATATGTGACAGAAAAAAAAAAGGGACTAAGTAAGGAACCAGTGTTAGTCTGCATATTCAGACTCTCCAAGGGATTGTCCCCAGTTTGCAGGCAGCCTCCTTAGACCATTTGTCTTCCAATTGGGGTACAGATAGCCTGGGGTTACAAGATACAACAAGCTCAGATTCTTTTAAGGAAATTCATTTTCTGATCCTCACTTCCATATGGATTCTTTCCTAAGACTGATTAAGGTTTCTGAGTCAAGCAGCTTCTTTCCTACACCTCCCTTCTGTAGTACATTTAACCACACCTTATATTAAAAGGATAGGTTTGCATAAAATTCTGTGGAGGCACTGGGATTGAACATGATCTAAAGAAGTAAAGACCACATAGTATTATACTTGTTCATGTATTTCTTTTTAATTATTAATGTTGTGTTTCAAATCATTATTATATTTAGATCTCACTGTATGTTATTAAAAGACTGACATAACCTGTTCATTTTAAAATGGCAATATTTAATGAGCAAAATTTCAAAAGTTTTAGCTATTTAAACTATTAGAACTTAATTGTCAACCTAAAAATTTTCTTGAAAATACTTGTTTTATTCTAAATTATTGTAGGGGATATATGAGGGGAAAATACTTTTAAAAGACACTGCTTTAGCCGGGCACTGTCATTTTAGCATCAGCGTATATTGGAAGTTAATATTTTTGAATGATAAGATATAGTCAGATTTTAGCCACCAGATAATAGTGTCCTGGTAGGAGAAACAGGGAGGGATGGAGAGAGAAAGAGAGACAAAAAGAGAGAGAGAATAAATATGAGAGAAAGACAGGAGGCTTTTAGAGCTGATGTAAAACTGATAGTTATTTATAGGTTTAATTAATGATAAGCCTGAATGCAATCAACAATAATTCTGTGTCATGTCTCCTAGATCTTCCTAATGGATCATGTGTTTGAGGAGAGTCTTCTATGTCAAAGTGATTTTTAACGTAATTGTTTTATTACAATTATAATTACTATTATCACTATTACTGTTACTACATGGATGTTTAGGGTATAGGACAATTGACCAAATTTTCATGGGTCATTATATGCCACAGTCCATATAGTCAAATTAGTAAGACTGTATGTGAGTTTTGCATTCATTCTGGATATGCTAACAACTACTACATTATCTTTAACAAATATTTTTTTTTTATTGTAAAATCTTGCTTTCATCATTGATGCTTCCAAATAGTTCCAGGTAGCAAGTTGCTAGTTTCATAACACCTCTGCATTAAATTAAAAGGAAAACCTCACTTTAAGCTCTCATTGTTTCTAATTAGCAAGAAAAAGAAAATTTTTCAATAAATAGAAATCACACAGATGCATGCACATATTGCATTTTAGAAGGAAGACATAATGAACCAGAATTATTCACTTAGGGAACATGGAAAAAATAAACGATTAAAAATAATCCCATTATCCAAATGCCATGGTCTACATTGGTATACTCTATGAGTATGTAGGAAACCAGAAAATATGAAATTCAATTCAAAAGGTAATATTTTAATAAAAGAACATTTTGTTATGAAGACTTTGTCCTAGTGATGTTTACTGAAAAGCTTTTTGATAATGATGACAGTTTTTTTTTTTTTTTTTTTGCCATAAGCGGGCCTCTCACTGTTGTGGCCTCTCCCGTTGTGGAGCACAGGCTCCGGACGCGCAGGCTCAGCGGCCATGGCTCACGGGCCCAGCTGCTCCGCGGCATGTGGGATCTTCCCGGACCGGGGCACAAACCCGTGTCCCCTGCATTGACAGGTGGACTCTCAGCCACTGCGCCAGCAGGGAAGCCCCCCCCTCAATATTTTGATGTTTGTTTTACTCACTTCTTTTTCAGGTTTCCCTCATCTTGGAGTCCCTGCCTTTTCTTCTCCTATACAAATCTCAACTTTCCGTCCAGATTCTAATAAAGTTCTGCAACTTTTCTAAGCCTTTCCTGACAATCCCCATCCCTTTTTCATGTCAGACACTTCTCTACAAAATCCCAGTCCCATCTCCTATCATACTGACGCCTCACTCACATTGTCCTTCCCTGCTCCTTTTCTGATATGCCAAGCTTACTTCCCCTGATGCTTCTTCATTTATTTACCTATATTCCTGAAACTCTATTAACCCTAAAATCCCTCATAGTTTTCATCCTTATTTCATTCAGATCTCTTACTATGTGACATGTCTCAGAACAGAGTTCCCCAATTACCCTGCTTAAATTAGTTCTCCCAAAGGCTATCATTCTGCATCCCCTTATTTTGCTATATTTTTATAGTGTTTACAATCTGATCTGATATGTGATATATCTGTTTATTTATTCATTTTCTGTCCCCTTCCCTAGAATGTAAGCTTGCCAAGAGTAGGGGATTGGTCTATTCTATGCTCTATATCTAGCCATAGAACAGTGCCTGATATATAAATGGGGCTCTATAAGCATAGGATGAATGAATGCATCAGTGAAGCACCCTTCTGAAATTTTATATTAATGGTGGTTAAAACCAAAACCACTTTTAGTACCTTTCAGATGCATTGCCTCATTTGAGCCTCTCTCTCTCTCTCTCCCTCTCTCCCTATTTCTCTTTCACATGTTTTATTTAGAGATGAACACAACAAAACTCAAAATTACCCTCTTATGAAATTGCAGAGGTAGAGTCCACGACTTTTGACTCTGGACCCTGAATGACTACCACAATGACATACACACACCATCAGACAGTATGCAGATTCAGTCTTAAATGTAATACCTAATTATTACTTCTTTAGTATTTGCCCATTATGTTAATACGCTTGCTTCTTTATAACTACATTGTAACCCTGTTGAAAGAAAAGATCCTACCTTAATATTACAGCAAGAGCTTGCATTTGCTCAAATATTTCCACTGTTTTATTCACTTATTATTTGTTCAGAAAATACATTCCTTATAGCTCAACATAGTATCAGTTAAAATTTTTGCTTTAAATATAACATGATTCCTTGATTACATACAATATACGTTTTACACTTTAACAACTATTTTCTAACCATTGTTTAATTAAAAGACAAACAATGGCAGTGTTTTACATTCAGTGGACAGCAATAAAAACTGAAAGCTCTTACTTGTTCTCTGGCATATTTACTTAGTCTGAAATGAATACTGTTTGAATAAATTCATTGAATAAATACATGACTAAATGGAATTTTGTCATGCCTTTTCTTTCTTTGAGCGACACACCATGTGCCACAAAATGCTGCTACCTTTCACACTTCGGGTGGCCTTCATTTATATTTGAACATTTTCTTCTCATACAAAATGTTCTCAAATAGTTGTAAAGCAGTAAGGAATAATTTAACATCGTGGTAATAATTTATGCTGCACTTTTTAAACAAAATGCTCTTTTCTCCATTAAGTCATGTAAACTATGTATAGGGTTTGCATTAAAATACAATGCTTGCATTGAAGCACAATAGAAAGTTCTCCTAGGGATTGGCCTGTTTGAGATTTCTTACATACTTTTATACTCTGCTTTTGGATTGTAGAATCACGTACTTTTTGATTCTTAGGGATGGTTTCTCTAACTAGCTTTTGCCAGGCAGTGTTAAAACTTTAACCATTCAGGATGTTTTCTAATCACCTTTTCTAAAAGGAAAAAGTGACTATATATTTCTTTAATCTCTGATTCCAATTATCAATTGTGCTTGAGATACAATTTTCCACTCAATAGGAAACTTATTCCCAGATAGATTTTTCTAAAGTAATATCCTCTTTTGCAACTCTTATCCCCACATCCTCCTTTATTTCCCTTCACAGCCCTTATGCACCTGATATATATTAACTGTTTTATTTTCTTATTCTCTGCCTCCTCTTCTAGAATGATATGCTGCGTGAAACCAGGCACTTTTGTCACTGCTTTTTCAAAAAATTATTTTATCTCTAAGTCCTAGCATATAGTATGATCCATTAACATTTCTTGAATGAAAGGATGAATACATAGATGAATTCAAGTTTCATTTCTAGTGAAATGAAAATTAGCTATGTTGAATCTACCAAGTTTCAAAAAGATTCATCACACTTGTATGCTATTTCAATCCAGAATGAAAGCTAAGTTACACATACTTTTAAAAAATATGATTAAAAAGGACCATAAACTTGTCCTGTAATTATTTAATTGCATAATCTTAAAATTTAAATAAATCAGTTAACTCATTTTTTAATATTCTTTAAAGTCACATGTCATAGCTTATTCCTGTTCTGTCACATACATTTCTTGCAAAGATGATTTGAGTTCTCATTTAGAAACACTGGCAACTTATTTTAAAATAGCGTATTTGTTCTTCTCTTGCTAGATGTGTGAGACACAGAAATAGAACACTGTGTGATGGAACAGATGCTATAGCAATGGTGAGTTTATATGAGGATGCTGATGACAGATGCCACCTTAAAGCATTAGCCAATAAAAAACATGGGTATTACACTACTCACAATTACTCATATGAGCTGGGCTGTGGGCAATCCCAACTGCACAATCTCACTCTCATGTGCTGTAAGTGATCTTGTATTATGGATATAATAAATATCCAAAATTAATTAAAAGGAAATAACGAAAATTGTATTTTAAGGCATGTAGCATGAATCACCTCAGGTTTTTTCTTAGGGAAGTGCTTTATTCTCTATGGCAAGAAGAAAGAAACTAAAACCAAAATTTATTCAAAACAGAATCCACTGGAGATAGTTAAGTAACTTTGAAGATTAAACCAAGAACACATTTTTCAACAGAGAATATATTAGTTATAATAGTCAGGAGTATATTTACTAGGATTATTTTCCCTTTTTTTGAACAACTTACAAATATGAACAGTTGAAATCCTACTAAAATTAATTGGAGGGAATCTCCAATTATTTTGTTAGTGAGGAATTATGTTTTATTCTACATCACTAAAAATAAATGTGCATTTCACTTAAAGTAGTTTTATTTAGATAGTTGGAAAATAGTGGTTCAAGGACACTTTTGAACCTGCATATGTAAAATAATTAACTTGAAAACCAGTCAGTATATTTTGGTCATCTTACAGTCCTGTCAGAATTCCATTTCACCAGGTTTTCTATTTCTATTATTGATTACTTCAGCAGCAGAGGTAACTCAAATGAACAAATTATATTTGCCTTGTTCCATTATGTCAAGTTTGGATGGCTCAAAACACAGATTCAGAGACAAGAATTTGGGTACAAGGAATGTATGTGAGAGAGGATCCCAGGAAGTGCAAGTAAGAAAGTGTGAGGCAGGGAAGAGAAGCTTGGGTTATGGGCAGTTAGCCCTCTAAGACCCTCTGGAAAACGATATAGAACAGGCTTCAGAATCCTCCTTCCAGAAAAGGGAAATCTTGTTATTATTCATTGACCACCCCATTCCCCATTGTTTCAAGGTCCAAGCAAGTTCTTAGGTACCAATAAAGTCTTCAACAATAATGTATTGTATTCTTAAAATTCACTAAGGGGATAGAGCTTACGTTAAACATTCTTACCATCATGCACCTACAAAATCATCATCATCCGCATCTAGGGGATGGGAGGAAACTTTGGGAAGTAATGGAACTGTCTATGGCATTGAGAGTGGTTCAGTGATGATTTCATGGGTATATACTTATCCCAAGACTCAAGGAGTTGTGTACATTAAATATGTACAGCGTCTTATATGTCAATCATACCTCGATCAAGTGATTAAAAAAGTCCTCACAAGACAAAACTAAAGAAGGTCTTACCTAAATAGACATTTCTCCAAAGAAGATATACAGATTGCCAACAAACACATGAAAGTATGCTCAATATCACTAATCATTAGAGAAATGCAAATCAAAACTACAATGAGGGATCACCTCACACCAGTCAGAATGGCCATCATCAAAAAATCTACAAACAATAAATGCTGGAGAGGGTATGGAGAAAAGGGAACCCTCTTGCACTGTTGGTTGGAATGTAAATTGATACATCCACTATGGAGAACAGTATGGAGGTTCCTTAAAAAACTAAAAATAGAACTACCATACGACCCAGGAATCCCACTACTCGGCATATACCCTGAGAAAACCATAATTCAAGAAGAGTCATGTACCACAATGTCCATTGCAACTCTATTTACAATAGCCAGGACTTGGAAGCAACCTAAGTGTCCATCAACAGATGAATGGATAAAGATGATGTGACACACATATACAATGGAATATTACTCAGCCATAAAAGGAAAGAAAATTGACTTATTTGTAGTGAGGTGCATGGACCTGGAGTCTGTCATACAGAGTGAAGTAAGTCAGAAAGAGAAAAACAAATACCATATGCTAACACATGTATATGGAACCTAAAAAAAAAAAATGGTTCTGAAGAACCTAGGGGCAGGACAGGAATAAAGACACAGATGTAGAGAATGGGCTTGAGGACACGGGGAGGGGGAAGGGTAAGCTGTGACAAAGTGAGAGAGTGGCATGTACATATATACGCTACCAAATATAAAATTGATAGCTAGTGGGAAGCAGCCTCATAGCACAGGGAGATCAGCTGTGTGCTCTGGGTCCACCTAGAGGGGTGGGATAAGGAGGGTGAGAGGGAGATGCAAAAGGGAGGGATATATGTATATGTATAGCTGATTCACTTTGTTATACAGCAGAAACTAACACACCATTGTAAAGCAATTATACTTCAACAGAGATGTTAAGAAAAAATAAAATAAAATAGATTCTAAAAAAATAAAGTATTAAATGAAAAGCTGAAGGTAGGCTGGAAACTGTCAACTAAAACCACTGGTGAACTCATTTGGGGTGAAAATATGTGGGATGGGGAATGAATGGCATCTACTACAGAGGTTTTTATCTTTTTGTGTCATGCATCAAGATTAATGACTGTGTGTGTGTGTGTGTGTGTGTGTGAGAATGCATATGTTATGATATCTGTATGTTTGTGTATAATTTAATTTTGCTTTAACACAAACATTTGTTGAAGACTTAAAAATCATTGTTAGTAAGTTTCCAGAAATTAATGAGTTCAACACAAATGGTAGCATATGAGACTAGCTCTTGATATGTTAATTTTGCTATTAACATTTTCTTCTTATTATAGAAGTACAATACTTGTATAGAAAGGTCTATTAAAAATTGAGTTATCAGAAACATCATCACTGAATATAAAGATGATTTTCATTTTAGTTGTTTTCATCCTGGTGTTCCTTAAATTTTTCTCTCTAAAATTCCCCAAGAAGAATTTCTTCTTTATCAAATGAGCAGGATTAAATTCAGATTAACTTAATTGCCTTGCAGGTTATTAACAAAAACTAGATTTTTATCTGCCAATATAGAATTTAGAATATATTGTTAGTTTCCTATATTTACCTTGAGACAGTTCATTATTTTTTCCTTTTTCATTTGTTGTTAGTTTTTTGTTGTTTTGTTTTGTTTTTGTTTCTTTCTTTCTTTTTTTGGTTATGTCAGGGGTCAGGGAGAAAATAAAAAAAAACTTACTAATTTCTTTGGAGCAAAAAAGAATTAGTATAGCTTGAAGTATGCCCAGATCTGCTTTCTGCCATATCTGGAATACTTGCAGTCTAAGCTCATATAAATGCCACCGAGTGAAGGGAAAAGGTCAGGAGTGAACTTGGGGTTGCCCCTTTGTTCAACTTTCAGTCATGCTAATCTGTATACAGGCCTATCCCTTGAGGCCTCAACTCTTCCTTGAAATTCTCTGCTTCAGGGCTTCCCTGGTGGCGCAGTGGTTGAGAATCCACCTGCCAATGCAGGGGACACAGGTTCGTGCCCCGGTCCGGGAGGATCCCACATGCTGCAGAGCAGCTGGGCCCGTGGGCCATGGCTGCTGAGCCTGCGTGTCCGGAGCCCATGCTCTGCAACGGGAGAGGCCACAACAGTGAGAGGCTCACGTACCAAAAATAAATAAATAAAATAAAATTAAGAAAAAAGAAATTCTCTGCTTCAGTTTCATTCATTTTGAGAGAAAGAAGATTTTCTGAAACTCTAGGATATATTTAAGGTCAAAGGCAAAACCAGACAGGTAATGCCGTCAGGTCCTTTCCAGTAATAGATACAAATTTACTATGAGCCACTGTACTTTCTTCATATCTCTTTTCTTTCTTTTAATATCAAAAATATAAAGAAGGAAGTAACTATATTCTATGTTCCTCACAATCAACAGGATAATCACTTTTTTTAAACAATACCAAAACTTTCAATCAAATGACCAAAACTTATAGAATTTTTGAAAAAATTTTCAGTAGTTTCTAAAAACACATTCGAAGTATGAGTCTCTGTTATAGATGTTGTGTACATGTCCAGATGATCCCTTTCCTATTGCTGTCAGTCCACATGGAGTGTTATATTATTTTTAAAACAAATCTTTTGTCCAAAGTGTATATTCAAAGGATTGAAAGAGATTCAAATATAAAGTCAGCCAAGTAATCTGCAACTCAAAATTAATCTTGAAGAGCTAAAACAACTCTACTTAAAACAAGTAACAGCTAAAGCACTGAGTCTGAGCCGTAGTCTGAGGGTTAGGGTTACAGAACTAAAGTACAAATACAAAATTATCCAGGCAGTAGTTGGGGTACAACAAGGATACAATTAGAAAATAATTGGAATAGGTCAAGATTAAATGAAGTGGTGCCTGGACTAAGAAAGGACATACAGGGTTTACCACTTGCTTTTTTCAGTTATTGAACTTGCTGATGCATCGTCTTAAAATAACAGGAGATTTGAGGTGAAAAATTTGGATTATTCTAAACAATTAATGAAAGAATGTAGGGATTTTAGGAGTTTGAGATTATTTAGAAACCCAATGAATGAATTGAAACAATGATTGGACTTATAGTCAGGGAACGTCTATCTCAGGGTGACTATACTTTTCTACTTTTCTGGAAGCCTATATTGGCCTTCCTAGAAGCACATCTCCTAAAGGTACAGACTAGAAATGAAGAATGAGTGGGGTTCTGCCTTTCTGATATTCAAAATTCTAGGACCCAGTGTTCTTCTATGGAGAAGAGGGTTTAGTGAAGAATTTTTCTGAAGTACTGTGTCACTTTAACTCTCATGGAAGAAGACAATCTCTACTCATAGCTTTCACTGTAAAATTGTTTTTAAGCACTAACAGTGGGTGCATAAGACCAGCAAAAAAGGATCGCCGATAAGGACTTTTTTAAGTTAAAATTTGAAGCCATTAACCTATGGCTGTTATAATTGTTATAGCTTCCAGTTAAAAAGATAACATATCACACTTCATAATAAATATTACACATATCATTTGGAATGGGCCAATAGAAACAGTTTAATGAATTCATAAACAACACAACCAATAAAGAACAAGAAATTAATGAACTTAAATGTGAACATATATTCCAATGATAAAAAAAAACAGTTAAACTCATTGGGGAAATCAAATGTGTGAAGCATGGCACTATTACATATACAAATAAGATAGCACACCCACTGCATATCACTGTTATGGTTAATCTTATGACTTAATTTGGCTAGGCTCTGGTGTACAGATGTTAGGTCAAACACCAGTCTAGACATTTCTGTGAAGGTATTTTTTAATGTGATTAACATTTAAATTAGTAGGCTTTGAGTAAAGCAGATTATCCTTCATAATGTTGGTGGGCCTCATCCAATCAGTTGAAGGCCTTAAGAGAAAAAGATGAGGTCCTCTGAAGAAGAAAGTTTGTCTCCCAACTCCCTTAGGACTCAAGACTGCAACATCGATGCTTTCTTGGGTCTCTAGCCTCCTGGCCTGCCCTGCAGATTTCAGACTTGCCAGTCACTGTAGTTGCCTGAGACAATTCTTTAAAATCTCTGTCTCTCTTTCTCTCTCTCTTTATTTCTCTATCTATGCATCTATCTATCAACATGCACACATACACATACATTGGTTCGGTATCTCTGGAGAATTCCAACTAATATGATCATTGTTAAGTATCATAACAGTAAAATAAAGGTGACTAGAACTTCAGAGAGGCACTGTGAGGTAGGGAAGGAGCCAGTAGACCTGAGTTTAAATTCTGCTTATCTTTTACTAATTAAGTGTTTTTGAGCAGTTTATTTAGCCTTTCAGAGGTATAGATTTCCTGATCTATAAAATGAGATGGTAGGTAAGGGGTGGGGAACAAATGCTGCAAGAGATATTAATAATATGTTTTGAGGATTGACTGGGAAAAACACATGAGAATTCTTTAGAACAGTGATTTTGTACAGTAGGTGATTAGATGTTATTCCTTTTCTCTATGGTAGAGAAGAATCATAAATACTTATACTCTTTTGTTAAAATTATTAATTCTAGTCTCATGAGATCAAAACATCTTAGAATTGTAAAGGTGTTCTTAAATTACTGATAACAATGACTTTAGTGGCAAATAGTGGAAACTGTTGTAAGCAGTAAATGAGTACATTATTTTGATTGTAGCAGACTGAATTAAAAATCCATGAATTGATAGTAAAGGTAAATATATATATATATACACACATATATATATGTGATGAAAGAAAGCTCTTTTCAGAAGAATGAGACATATATGATGATTTGTAAATCACCATTTTTAAAACATTCTATGCTATAATCCATTTAATCATATATAATTAGTGGATGCCAAAACCATTACATGAAAATGTATTAGCAAGATATGAATGGGGTGCCCATTATCACTGCACATATTAATTGCAAAGTATAAATTAAAAAAAAAACACCTTCTAAAGTGCTCAAAGTCAAGATCATTCATAGAATTGCATCCTCACACCATGGTATTCCTGGTTAGTGCATTATAAAGTATCCAAAATCACCTATGAAATATTCATCCCTTAAATGTTTAATCTGAATCTATTCTGGCCTCAAGGTCTAACGTTCACTTATTGGGAATAAAAGAATGAGGCTAACATCAACATCAAGCAACATATTCAGAATATGGGATATTCTCCAAAATAACTGGCCTGAAACAGTCAATGTCATTAAAAAAAAAACGAGAAGACTGTTACCTTTTGGGACAAGATGTAAAGGTAAAGGAGACTGTTACAATAGATAAGATTTTATATTATTAATAATTGAATCATTTAAAATTTTGGAGCAGAGACCTGACATAATCACTTGTGCTGTTTTAGAAATGTCACTCTTACAGCAATATGGAAAAAGCAATAGATTCTATTGAAATAGTGCTGTAAGAGAAGAAGAAGGCTTAAGTTAAGTCTAAGTCAGGAACAATTAAGATGTGAGATCCTAGATTTGGTGCTGGGTTTAATGTGATTTTTGAAGAAATGGTGAGTCAAACATCTTAGAATTGTGCCAGTCACTAAAACAGTAATGCAGAGGGTGCACAAGTCAAAGTGAGAAACGATTTCCATTTTGGACCTTTGTGCTAAAACTGCCTGTGTGAAATCAAGGTGGAGATAACTTACCCCACAGACAGAATGTGAGCATCAACTGCTTACAGATGTTGGTTACAAATTCAGGTGAGGATGGAATCTTCTAGGGCTATACAGAGCTAGAAGAGGGCTAAAAACAAAACTTTGTAGCACGTTGTATTATTTTACTTGTTGCTGCTATAACAAATTGTCACTAATTTAGTGGCTTGAAAAAGCACAAATTTATTCTCTTAAGGTTCTGGAAGTCAAATGTCTGAAGTGAGTTTTATAGGATTAAAATCAAGTTGCCTGCAGGGTTGTTTCCTTCTAGAGGTTCCAAGGGAAGAATCTCCTTGCCTTTTCCAGTTTCTAGGAGACACTTACATTCCTTGGCTTGTGGCTACATCACTCCAATCTCTGCTTCCCTCATCACATTCTCTTTCTTTCTCTGACACTCCTCTTCTGTCCTCAAATTTCCCTCTGCCTCCTTATGTAGACCCTTATAATTACGTTTAGCCCACCCAAATAATCCAAAACAATAGCCACATCTCAAAGTCCTTAACTTTCATCACATCTGAAAAGTTCCTTTTACTATGCAAGGTAACATATTCACAGGCTCTGGGGATTCAGATGTGGACATCTTGGGGAGACCATTATTCAGCCTACAACACACATCGACATGCAGATTCATGGATTAAGATATTTTCTTTATGAAGACTGATAAATAGAAGCCAGAGAAAAAGGAAAAGAAAAAAACAGAGATACTTTTGCCATATTAACCAAAGGTGGTAACATTACAACAGAGCACTTTCCATACAGCTGCTATTAGACATTGCACATGTGCTTCCTGATAATACTGATAACACTCCTCTGCAAAACTCTTGGCGGATCTGAATTTAGTTAACTGGAGTTTTCTCTCATTTTCACGAACATTTCTAAATAGAATTTATATACTCTTGGGATACAGATCATGGAACATGTTCCAGGATTTACTAGATTATTCAAGTACAGGCACTGGCATTCCAATGAGACCACATGCATCCACATATATTACTATGAGTAGCATTTTATTTAATCATTTTATTAATGACTATTGAATAGCTAGTAAGTGCCAAGTATGCTAGAGACATAACGTTCACTCTCATTAAAAAGTTTACATTCTACAGGATTTGACCAAAAATCATGGGTCATACAGACACACACACACACACACACACACACACACACACACACACGTATTCAAATCTAAGATGCCATTGATTGTAAAATACAGACTTCTTTTATGTAACACTAGGAAATTAAAACTTATATTATTGAACTATACCACAACACTAAAACACCATTCCATTTATATTAAGATAAATCTCCAATTCCAGAGATATTGTGGGAATTAATGTGTCCTGAAATTGATAAAATGTTGTGATTCAATATACTGTGTATTGCTGTGCCCACATTAATTGAAGTAAGGAGATTAGTGAAGTTTAACAGGAAAGGATATTGTCCAGTTCTACTCAAAGGGAAAGAAGTTATCAGGCCATGACCAAAAATGTTGCTTTTGTTTGTTTGGTTGTTTATCTGTTTTGTTCTCTTGGCTACAGATTCAAAGATATATTATACCAAAGAGAAGAGAGATAAAAAACTTAGATCTATACTTGATTTAGATCTAATCTCCAGAATTTAGACCTAGAGAATGAGAGAGATGTAGCAATATACAACTGGACAAATGGGGACATTGAAGAGTCAACAGTACTTTGTATACTTGGTTTGCTTAGATTCTCTGGGCTCTGAATTGACTCTCGCATAGGTTGAGTCGGCTAGACAGCATTGTGTGAGCATGGGCTTGAAGGGTGAGAAAGGAGAAGACAAAATTCAAAGAAAACCATTGACAAATGCGTGGAAGCATGAAAGAAAAGGCCTCTCTGGAAAATTTAAAGATTTTGGTATTGTTGATACATCCACTGTGCCAGGCCCTGGGGGGGTGCTCAATATTAATGATGTTACTGATCATGGCAAGAGCACACTGAGATTCACAGCCTTTGAAATGTTGTATTTTTGAAAACTACATGTGTTTGTATTCAAAATATAAAATCACGTTATTCAAAAAAGCTTTGGAAAATGTAAAATAAAAGCTGAATAGTCTCACTGTAGTCAGTGTTATTGATCATATGGAAAACACCCAATTTATTTATTTATTTTGAACTTATTTTTAGTAATTTACAATTTCAGGATGCAATATGATAATATATTTACAGATAGTAGCAGGGGAGCTGGGAGCAAAAACCTAGTCTCATTGGTTTCCAACACCTAAGCCCTTAAACTATGACTTCTCAGTTCCAAATTCTAGAATGTTCAATTTCAAGTCAGTTCTGTTTAGGAAAAAAGAGCAAAAAAGAAATCCAATTAAAAAGGGTAATAAAAGACCCGAAGTTATTTCTGTTAGAGGATTTATTAATCTAACATGAGTAATTAATTAGATTTGATGGTCTCTGTTTCACAGAGAAGAAGTGGAAGAAATAGAATTAGTTCCTACGAAAAGAGTATTCTCTCTGTGGCTCTATCATTATCATCATCATGCCTGTGAGTACCTATCGGGAAACATTACACAGTGAACAATAAGGAGATAATTTAATATTATATGTCAGGTAAGCCTCTCTGGGAGATATGCTGGAACTACAGGAAGACATTAGGCAGGTAAAACAATGTTTAGATTGGTAGTAAAAAATGCTAAATCCATTGTCAGAAAGGTCATGTTCATAGTCAACAACTGTTCAAATAGAAGCTTTAAAGCAAGGCTCAACTAACTTTTCTGTAAAGAGCTAGACAAAATATTTTCAGCTTTGTGGCACATATGGTCTGCACTGAAACTACTCAAGTCTCCCATGGTAGCATGAAAACAGCCATAGGCCATATGTAAATAAATGGGCATGGCTGTGCTCTGAAAAACTTTATTTATAAAAATGAGGGAGAATTAGATTTAGGCTTCATACCTTAGTTTGACAATTTTTGTTTTAAATGACTTAGATGAATGTAAGCTATATCCAAAACAGAAGTAAGAGCCAGAAAGGTGAGCAAGCCATTGTAGTAAGTGGTCAAATAGCCTAGGCAGTAGTGATTCTCAGAATTAGATAGATCTTAATTCTGAGTGAACTATCAGGTTTGGCCAGGGAAGTTTTCTGAATCCTAGGTGAAAAAGATAGGCTAAAATTTAGGATTAGACTCTAACCCCAGTTGGGGACAAAATCATCTAAATAAAAATCCATGTTAAGGACAGATAAAGAAGACGGTAAGCTCATTAGAGTACATTGAGCACAGTGGCTAATATTGAGAAGAGAGGTACACTATGATAATTGCAGCTAAGTTTGTTTTAGATCCCATCTCCTGCTAGCACCATATACTAATCAAACATGCCTGTTCAGAAATTGGTTAAAGGGAATTCCCTGGCAGTCCAGTGGTTAGGACTCAGCACTCTCATCACTGGGCCCCTGGGTTCGATCCCTGGTTGGGGAACTAAGATCCCACAAGCTGTGTGGTGCAGCCAAAAATAGAAAAAAGAATCATCCAAAGAAAAATCCTCAGTATGCATCAGAGTAAGCAATTTTATTTATATTAAAAAGATGAAGAGCTGAGTTGACTCAGGCAGGAATTGAATGTATTATTTTATAGAGTCTCAATGTAACAAAAATGAAACAATTGTCACTAATCCACCTTGCCAGCTTATACAGCTTTTGAGAGTGAAAGGTTCTCAGTAATAACATTAATTATTATTAAATATTACTAGCTTAGTGTTGTTGAGAATATAAACACCAATACTTACAGCCTTTTAGTAAAATGTACTTTAATTTTTTTAGGACATTGTACAGTTGGCTATCAATTTCTAACACAACATATTGTAGAATTGCCATTAAATAATTTTTAGAACTAATTAGTGCAAGCCATTTTCTCTCAAAATGTGGCAAATGTTCCATTTTCTGTACTTTCCTCATCTTTACCACCTGCTAGCAGTGTTTTAGGTAACAAAACAGCAGTGTTCTCAGCAGACAGTAGAGCCTGCTCCAAAATGTTAGATATTCAGATGGTTCACAATAAGATAAAACCTTGAAGACTATGATAAATGATTTTTATTTCTTTATTTTCATTCTTCCTTTCCTCTTTAATGTTCAAACACTGAATTGTAAAGGTGATTAAAACTCTGTTTGGGGTGTACATGTGAACATATAGGGGTATAATTTTAAAAATCAGATTAAAAATATAATTAAATATATTTTAATCTATACATTTATTTGTTGAATCAATTCTCTGACATCCAGAAATTAACTTTCCTTCCTTTGCATTATTTTATGGTTCCTGTTTTTCTAATTATTTTTTCCTCCTGTGAACAGGGGTTCTTTTTTCTCCAGGTGGAAAGTGTTCAGGCTGCTCTAAGTAAATACCATACATTGGGTGGCTTACAACAGCAGATTATTTATTACTCACAGTTCTGGGGCTGAGAAGTCCAAGATCAAGGTGTCAGTAAGGACCCTCTTCCTGGTTCATAGACAGCTGTCTTTTCACTGTGCCTTCACATCGCATAAGGGCAAGTGATTCCATTGGAGCCTCTTTTATGAAGGCACTAATATCATCCATGAGGGCTTTGCTCTCATGACCTAATTAACTCTCAGATGTGGTACCTCCTAATACCATCATGTTGGGGGTTAAGATTTCAACATTTGAAATTTTGGGAACACAAACTTTCAGTTTATAGCAGAAAATTATCCTCAGTATTAATTATGTTCTTTTTCTTTAAATGAAAATCTTTTATCAGTTATAAGACAATTTAATAACATGTAAACATTTTGAAAGGAGTAAAACAACTAATACTGAATAATGGCTCAATTTAACAATTATTTTGAATACTGAATGAGTCTGTTTAAACAATACGTTTAGAATGAATCGTTGGTAGAAAAATGTATTCATGACTTTCTAAATTATTGATATCTTATGTGTACTGTTTATTTTGTATTTCAAAGGAAGGTAAAACTCCTGATTAATTTTAAGAAAGAGCAGAAGGCAATGTTTTAACCAATATATAAAATAAGATAAAATATTTGAATTGATCTTTATACTAGTAAGGGAATAAATGAAATAAATGGTCACACAGTTTTAAAAATCTAAACAGTTATAAATGCCCATTTTTCTTCAAGGAAATAAACATGACTACAGATTGGTCAGAGTAGGACAATATTCACTTGCAACTTTAAAAATAAAACTGTGTGGGTAAGTTTCATTGTTTTATTTGAATTCTACTAGAATGAAGTAAAGACTTGAATGAACTAAGAATGTAAAAAATTACATTATACTGCTTCAGTATTTTGAGATGAAGAACAGTTAAAAGAAATATATTTACAAGGGCAACCCTGAAAATGTCCAAATATTCATTTTTTTCCCACTGACCTAAAAATTATATGAAGAAATTACAAAACAGATGATATTATTCTACATACTGAAAGTTCAATTTAATAAAATAAATTTATTTAAGCACTTACTTTTCAAAAATAATGTGCTAAGTGATGGGAATTTAGAAATGACTCAATGCCTGACCTCAAGGAATTCAGTCTATCAGAAAGACAGACAAGTTAAACCAACCAATACATTACAGTGTGATAAATGCTGAAAGGAAGAGAGGAAGTCGTCTAAAAGTCCATAAAAGATGTACCCCAAACAACTTTTGATAGAAATGGGATAGCTTGGGAAAATATTCCTAGAAAAAGTCAACTGAAAAAAGTTTTAAAGGGTAAATGACAATCATTTAAGCAGACAGGTGGAGAAGAAGTTTCCATTCCATGTTGAAAAATGTTTCCCAAATAAAGGCAGATATATTTATATGGATCTATAAAATCATGTACATGGTAGTAATTATTTTTCAGGGAAAAAGTTGACAGGTGCATTTTCTTTCAATTGATTTTGGAAATATTTAAATAGCACTGATTTGGGTCCTTGCAAAATAAGAGGCACTCAACCGATTTGGGAGAAAAGGAAATTATTATAAGAGATTAGTGACAAATTAGGATACTTTCTTATTTTTACCTGGATTACTTTACAAAATTATGTGGAGTAGCTTATATGCAAGTAAATATTTTTAGAGGTTAATGGAGTTCAAGTTTTTGCAGTTTAGTTCTCCTAACCCTCTTGCCGAGAGAAATATAAAGACAGAAAGAAAAACATCTATTTTAAGGTAATGTAGAACGATCAAATCTAGCAGAAACTAGAGGGGAGTCTGTCCTTAAGTAGAAAATGGAACAAATGAGATTTTCAAATTTGAAGGTTTTTCCTGAAGGAATCTTCCATTTGAATACTGCTCCTGTGGTGGAAAACCATGACCTTACTAGCTTAAGGTGTCAGAGAACAGAGCATGGGGTTGAAAAGCATTTGGAAACATATGGAGGAAACTCTGGAAAGAGGGAGTTGGATAGAAGATGGAAACAAAAAGTGTTTAAAAACTGCACAAATCCTAATAAAACACTAAATTTTTCATGCATGAAAGAGAATGCAGAACACCCTCAAAATGTGGTAGCTGAAATCTGAAAGATCTGGGTGGCTGTTTCAGTTGCTGTCCACGCAAGGGAGACACAAGTTGAGTTCAGACAAGTGAAATAACTGCTTAAAAAAAAATCAATCCTCTGAAGAGAACTATAACAAAATGTAGAGCCTCTATAATGACATAAGTATAAATATAAAGGTAATATCCATTCAGAAATCATGAGAATGCAAATAAACATTAACATTTGAACAGAGAAAAAATGTAGTCAATAGAAAACCTTCCTGAAATTATCAGAGTATTGCAATTAGCAACTAGGAGTCTAAAGTAGCTATTAAAATATGCTCAATGAGTTAAAGAAAACTATACTCATATGGTTAATCAGATGAGAAATCAACAAAGAAATAGAACTATAAAAAAGAACCTAGTCAATGCAGTGAGGCTCAGAAGTACAACTAAAATAAAGATTTTACTGCATGAAATTGATAAAACAAAATAGGAGGCTGCAAAAGAAAACAGTGAACTTGAAGATAGATCAGTCGAAAGTATCTAATCTGAATAATAGAAATATTAAGTACTCTAAAATATATGTAATTGAAGTCCTATAGGAAAGGACAGAGGGAATGGGGCAAAAAATTACTTGAAAATATATTATAGCCCCAAATTCATAAATTTGGAGAAAAAACATAAAACTACAGATACAAGTACTTCAAAAAATCACATCATTGTGAAATTATGGATATCAATAGATAAAGATAAATAACTAAAAGAAGCCAGAGGTATATGACATATCACAAACACAGGAACAGGAATTAAAATAACTGCTGACTTATTAGAAAAAAGGTGGGGTTTAGACTACAACAGAACAACATATGTAATATGCTGAACAAAAGATACTGTCAATGGGAATGCTGTATCTAGAAAAATAAGTCTTCAAAAATGAAGTAAGGGGCTTCCCTGGTGGCGCAGTGGTTGAGAGTCCACCTGCCGATGCAGGGGGCACGGGTTCATGCCCCGGTCTGGGAAGATCCCACATGCCGCGGAGTGGCTGGGCCCGTGAGCCATGGCCGCTGAGCCTGTGCATCCGGAGCCTGTGCTCCGCAACGGGAGAGGCCACGGCAGTTAGAGGCCCATGTACCGCAAAAAAATGAAGGAAGAAAATGACATTTTATTGTAAACCCAAACTGAGAAAATTCATTCCATTCAAACTTGCATACAAAAATGCTAAGGAAGTTAATTCAGAGTGAAGGAAAATAACACCAGATGATAGCTTGAATATACATAAAAAGGTACAGATGTTAAATGTGAGTAAATAAAAAAACGATTTTGTTTCCAGCCAAAATGGAGCAAAAGGGACCAGATTTACCTTCCCACCCAAAACAACAAAGAATCCAGACAAAATAAATGAAACAATGAAACACATCCAGCAAGGTAAATGTGATCCCTGAGAGATGGGAAAGAAATGAGATGTGCCATATAATTGCCTCAGCTTACTATCTGAAGAACATAAACTCAGGCAGAACTCACTACCTCTCACTAGAGGAGATAGATCTGGAAGTCCAGGAGTCTAAGGCAGCCAGAGTTCACAGTGCACAGTACAAGAGAAAAGCGAGCAAGAAAGAGAGAGAGAGAGAGAGAGAGAGAGAGATCTGGATTTCTGCAGTGTCTGTATGATACTAACTGGTGAGTACATATACAGAAAATACCTGAGTTCAGAAAAAGAACCACCAAAAACGATTAGTATTTCTAATCAATCTGCAAAGCCCAGAGTGAAGAATATTGCTTGTTCTCTAAAACCAGTGTGGAGAGCCTCATAATTCATGAAGTAAGAGATGGAATACTAAAAAGATCTTACTTAATCGTTGGTAAAATTAACACCTGGATAAACACTGATCTGCCTCTACCTAATGAAGTTTAAAGACAATATCCACAAAGATCAAATGGTTTTGAGTAACTTAATTGTGTCCTGGAAGAAAGCTCAATATTCACAGGAATACAAAAAAAATCCATCATCCAACAAGGACAAACACACAATGTCTATCATCTTATCAAAAATTATCCTGCACCCCAGAAGCAGAACAATCTGCCCATAGCAAAAAGAAAAAAAAAATCTATCAAATAATCCTAGGTATGACACAGATTATAGTAGATAAAGATATTGAATACATAGTGACAGAAAATATCCAAAAATGAAATACAGAATAAATAAAGCAATATTATTTGCAACAACATAAAACTTGGAACAGCTCTAACGTCCATCAAAAATGGAATGGTTAAACAATCATACAATAGAATGCTACTCAGTATCACATAAGAATGATAATATAAAACTGATATATGGAATGATGTGGATGAATATTAAAATAATTGTTTCAGTGAGAAGCTAAACAATATAGTAAATTCTGTATGAATCCACTATAGAAAAGTTTTTTAGATGCACACTAATCTATAGTGTCAGAAAGCAGATCAAAGGTTGCCTGTTTGGGGATGGCAGCAAATATGAGGGCAGAATTACAAAGGGGCAAAAGGAAACTTATGGAAGTCTTGGACATATTTATTATTTTGATTGTCTAAATGGTTTAATGAGTATATACATATGTCAAAGCTTATGAGACTGTATAATTTAACATGTGCAGTTTATTGTATGTTAATTATGCATTAATAAATGTGATGAAACCAAACCAACCAAAGACCAAGAATATACTTTTAAAAATTTACTTAAAACATATGTCCTGATATAATGTTATCAGTCATAATTCTAGTTATTATCCTAAAATATTATATGTCACAGAAATATCCACGTTTCCTGCTAATTTCATTGTACTCAAATCTTTAACTATGCTATTTTAAGTTTTGGCCTCTACAGACAATCATTATTTTATGCTGATGTTTTTACAAAATGAAGATTTTCAAGAAGACTCATAAAAAGAACTTTTTTTTTTCTTTTAACAAATATAAGTTTCTGATAGCCTTTAGGTAATACCACTGAACTGGGTAACAAATAAAACTCTAATGGAAAACCAGATTACTTCATCCAAATCAACAGAATTAATTACATGGGACTGAATGAACTGATGAGTATGGTTTATAACTTTATGACTTTTTGGAAAATATACTAGCTTTAATTTTTTGTTTTCCAGAAAAAAACTTTTCTCTTATGCTATGATCTAAAACAAGTTGATAAAGTATGCATTTGTAAACAAAGGTAAAACATTTTTTTTCTCTCTACCTGATCCTGCTAGAATTTGGCTTCTCCAGCTGGCTCTCTTATGGACTTGATGGTTTACTGCAACTGGATTACAACTAGTTATACTAATCATTGTTTTAATTTGTTCTTTGTTTCCAAATTGTTTATGATTTGAGTCTTCCTTCTGCACTATCACTTTGTCAATGTTACTACCTACATTTCTTATATCCTACCTATTTATAAGATTGTTGTCTCTTACAGTGTTTAATGTGTAATCAGGCCTCCAACAAAATTGACAGCTAAACATCTTGAGGAAATAGATCACATTTATAACTCCATAAAATAATTGTAATAGTGTGATTCTAGGTATGGGAAGAAGCAATAAGGGAAAATACCTCCTGGATCATAATGGCCTAGTAAGACAGAGGATCCAAAGAATCTTTAATCATCAACAGGGTTAATCCAGAAATTAGCACCTGGGGTGTCATATCAACAAGAATTTTGCCTGATCTGGGATGAGCCTCACAGTGCTAGGGGACAAAAATTGGTCATGAAATATCTTCCAGATATTAGTCAAATTTTGGGCCAAGAGGAGGATCTGAGGAATGGAATATTTCTTGCCATATCAGTAAACTCAGGGTGTCACAGTCATCAGAAATTGCAACCACAGCCTATGGTGAGTTGGTGAGCCCTGAGGGAACTCAGGAGGGAAAGAATACCTGCCATCTAGCAGCTATCAGACTGCAGCCACTCCCTGTGGTGAGCCCTGAGGAAACTTAGGATATGAAAACACAGGTTACTGTCCCCAGGTAGCTGAGGTGCATATCAAAGGAATGATTTTCAGTGAGCCTAGACTCTTGCATCTTCCTATACATAGAAAAGCACTAAATTCCTTAACTTGACATATCTGGTTTTCTTTAATTAACAGTAGTATTTTGATTTTCCCAACTATCTGTGCTTTGTTGCAAAACTCCTATATATCCTAGCTCCCCCTCTCCTCCTGGAAGCAGTTCTTTTAGGGTTGCTTGAGATGCTGTCCTGTCTCCTGGGCTTGAAGTCCTAAAAATTCCTGCCAAATAAAACATAAATCTCAGAAACAACATATGACTATTTAAAGTAAAAATTAATTATTTAAAAACTAGCACTACCTTGAGGTTCACAACATAAGTGGATACCATATATATAATGTAAATCACACAACAGACAGTGCATGAGACCACACTGTTGCAAGGCTCCTATATTTCACACGGAGTAATATAATTTTAACTCAAAATGCATATTGTGTTATGTAGAAGGTGTACATTATAATCCCGACAATATGTAGTAAAAAATTATGCAAAGTGGTTCAGTGAAAAAGCCAAAAAGAAAGTGTGATTTTCAGAATTAGAACAAGAAATTTCACAATTTGTATGGAAACACAAAAGACCCTGAATAGCCAAAGCAATCTTGAGAAAGAAAAATGGATCTGGAGGAATCAGGCTCCCTGACTTCAGACTATACTACAAAGCTACAGTAATCAAGACAGTATGGTACTTGTACAAAAACAGCAATATAGATCAATGGAGCAGGATAGAAAGCCCAGAGATAAACCCACGCACATAAGGTCACCTTACCTTTGATAAAGGAGGCAAGAATACAATGGAGAAAAGACAGCCTCTTCAATAAGTGGTGCTGGGAAAACTGAACAGTTACATGTAAAAGAATGAAATCAAAACACTCCTTAACACCATACAAAAAAATAAACTCAAAATGGATTAAAGACCTAAATGTAAGGCCAGAAACTATCAAACTCTTAGAGTAAAACATAGGCAGAACACTCTATGACATAAATCACAGCAAGATCGTTTTTGACCCACCTCCTAGAGAAATGGAAATAAAAACAAAAATAAACAAATGGGACCTAATGAAACTTCAAAGCTTTTGCACAGCAAAGGAAACCATAACCAAGATGAAAAGACAACCCTCAGAATGGGAGAAAAGACTTGCAAATGAAGCAACTGACAAAGGATTAATCTCCAAAATTTACAAGCAGCTCATGCAGCTCAATATCACAAAAACAAACAACCCAATCCAAAAATGGACAGAAAAACTAAATAGACATTTCTCCAAAGAAGATATACAGATTGCCAATGAACACATGAAAGAATGCTCAACATCACTAATCATGAGAGAAATGCAAATCAAAGCTACAATGAGGGATCACCTCACACCAGTAAGAATGGCAATCATCAGAAAACCTACAAACAATAAATGCTGCAGAGGGTGTGGAGAAAAGGGCACCCTCTTGCACTGCTGGTAGGAATGTAAATTGAAACAGCCACTATGGAGTACAGTATGGAGGTTCCTTAAAAAGTTAACAGTAGAACTACCATATGACCCAGCAATCCCACTACTGGGCATATACCCTGAGAAAACCATAATTCAAAAAGAGTCATGTACCATGATACTCACTGCAGCACTATTTACTAGCCAGGACATGGAAGTGACCTAAGAGTCCATCAACAGATGAATGGATAAAGAAGATGTGGCACACATATACAATGGAATATTACTCAGCCATAAAAAGAAGCGAAATTGAGTTATTTGTAGTGAGGTGGATGGACCTAGAGTCTGTCATACAGAATGAAGTAAGTCAGAGAGAGAAAAACAAATACTGTATGCTAACACATATATATGGAATCTGAAAAAAAAAAAAAAAGGTTCTGAAGAACCTAGGAGCAGGACAGGAATAAAGACACAGATGTAGAGAATGGACTTGAGGACACGGGGAGTGGGGAGGGTAAGCTGGGATGAAGTGAGAGAGTGGCATGTACATATATACACTACCAAATGTAAAATAGATAGCTAGTTGGAATCAGCCACATAGCACAGAGAGATCAGCTCGGTGCTTTGTGACCACCTAGTGTGGTGGGATAGAGAGGGTGGGAGGGAGATGCAAGAAGGAGGGTATGTGGGGATATATGTGTATGTACAGCTGATTCACTTTGTTATACAGCAGCAACTAACACAACAATGTAAAACAATTATATTTCAATAAAGATGTTAAATAAAAGTATGATTTTATCCTAAAAATAGATTTTAAAGCCAATGATAGTCATTTGAAAAGCCAGAACTATAGCCACACTTATATGGGTCTTTTTAACAAGTGGTGTTGGGCTCACTGGATGTACCCATATGGAAACAAAATCACCTATAAGCCCTATCTTACTCAAGCACATAAATTAATTCAAAACAGATAAAAGGCTTAACTGTAAAGACTAAAACAATAAAGTTTTAGAATAAAAACACAATATCTTCATGACTTTACATCATAAGTCATCAGAAGAATACTACAAATTAAAATTACAATGAGATACTGCTAGACATCCACCAAAGAGGTTAAATTGATAATGGCTAGCAACAGTCAAATGTCAGTGATGATGTGGAGCTACCAGAACTCTCTTATCCACTACTGATGGGAATGTAAATGGTACAATCACTTTGGAAATAAAGGTTTTGAAATACTTAAAAAATAAACATTTAATCCGGCACTCCCATTTCCAGATATCTAACCAAAAAAAACCCTATACAGTTGTCTACAGAAAGATTTATGCCCAAATATTTATAGAAGCTTCATTAATAGCAGCCAAAAACTATAAAAAAAATTATGCCAATCATCAAATGGATAAATGATATGTGGTATATTCTTATTATGTATCAATATTATACCAAAAATCCCAACTACAACAACCGAAACTCAAATAATTGATACCCACTACAATGTGGATGAAACTCACTGACATTATGGTGAGACAAAGAATCTGGACAGAAAATAGTACATACATGTGATTCCATAAATATGAAGTTCTAGAAAGGGTGAAACTAATATGTGGTTAAAAAGCAGAACTGTTGTTATCTCTGGAGTTGAGAGTAATTGACTGACAGGAACATGAGGAAATATCTGGACTGATGGGAATATTCTATGTCTTTATAGGAAATATGGACTATATGGGTATCTATTATCAAGATTATATATTTAACACTTGTGCATTTTATATAAATTTTATCTGAAAAATTGAAGGAGAGAGTGAGGAGTGGTTGGAAGCATAGATTAAACAAGAATGTTTATCACAAATATTGATGTTTTTTGGAACTGGGTGATGAATGCATCATGATTCATTATACTATATTTGAAATTCTCCATGTTAAAGTGTTTGAAAAGCTAAAGCCTATGAGTTCTACTAGGAAGAGCATGTGTGTTTTTTGGGGGAACTGGGTGGCCATAATAATTACTGCAGAAAATCAAGGCTAAAAAAGGGAACTTTATGGAGAATAAAACCGGAAGCCTTAAGAAAAAAGACCATACAAATTATTACCTCTTCTTTAGTACAACACTCTAATCAGGAGGAACATCGATGTGTGAGTAAGAAGGCAGAGAGATTTATGTATTAGAGAGACTCGGGTTTACATTTTTGTTCTTCTTTATTAGCTTTGTTACTTTGTGCAAAACAATTAACCTTTCTGAGTTTCAGTTTATTCAACTCTAAAATGAGATTAATTATCTCTAACTCAAAAGGTAGCAATGAGAATTTGGCAACCTTAATATATTGTAAGCATTTTCTACATTGCATGAAATTGACTATATGTTAAAGGAAATTTTGTTTTTCTTATTCCACAGCCCACCTTTCATTACAATCCCTGGCCTTGAACAACTTAGCTTTGTATATATTTGGCACTAAACAAATTGAAGCTACTTTTATTATTAGCATCAGACAAGTGTTACAGAAAGTCTTATTTTGTGATCCATCCAAAGTCTACAGCAGAATAGAAGTTTCAAAGAGTAGTCTGTGTGAAGAACTTTCATTTGAGAAAATGAGTCCTAGAGTTTTGTGAGAACCAAGGGTATATATTTGTAATTTTGAATAGAAGGAGTTTCCCTTACTAATATGTAGGACAAAATATCCTTTATGTCAGTTCTTAAGGCATTAAATCTGTGGACTTAGAATAATTTTGCAAGTATAGTGACTCACATAATTTAACTAGAGTAGAAGCAGCAAAGCTACCTGTAATTTAAGAAGATTTATATGATCATGCATATTTAGCAAAACTGCAGTCCAAGAGTGAGAAATTTGTTCTGATGCTGAAGGCTGTAATTCTGAAGAATTGAGCATTGTTATAAAGGCAGCACATTAAAAAAATGGCTTCTGATCTATCATTTAGGATAAAGTTGGGAAGAAGTCTTAAATTTGTAAGAATATCGTAGCACATGTGTCATTTGTTGATACACCCTGCAACACCTTAAATAATGAAGTTCATTTTTATCTTTTGTAATAAATATACAGCAGTACCAGATTTCTGATTTAGCCATAACTTTTAGGACTGAACAGAAACTCTAATGTCTGAAACACTTTTGCCTTATCCATTCTTAAAAATATATTACATATATTATATTAAAGCATATAGTTATAGTATTATAGCATAACGTTATAATGAATCAAGTAACCTATACTAAATTTCTTTGGGGATGTGTGTCAGATATCTAGCAAAAATGAGACTCCACAAAATAATGAATAAATAAGTTAAAGAATTAGCAAATAGGGCTTCCCTGGTGGCACAGTGGTTGAGAGTCCGCCTGCCGATGCAGGGGACACGGGTTTGTGCCCCGGTCCGGGAGGATCCCACATGTCGCGGAGCGGCTGGGCCTGTGAGCCATGGCAGCTAAGCCTGCGTGTCTGGAGCCTGTGCTCCGCAACGGGAGAGGCCACAACAGTGAGAGGCCCGCATAACGCAAAAAAAAAAAAAAAAAAAAAAAGAATTAGCAAATATAAGAACACCACAGTTGAGAAACAGGAGGCTTGCATGAAGTATCTTGTAATATGGAAGAGAATTTCTAGGTTTTATATCTCTTTATTGTCATAAGTTTGTTTATTTGTTTGATTTTTTGTTTGCTTGCTGATGTTATTGTTTTAAGAAATTATATGGAAGGAAAGAGGGCAATGACAGTGAATCTATGACTAGGGAGTAAGGAGATTCATTTGAGAAATATTTAAGGTAGAACTGACAAAATTAAACCGACTGAGAATACATAAATGTTCCTAAATCTTCCAGCAGAAAGAGACTACAAAGAGGTATACAGCTTATTTATCCAGCTAGTGCTACAACTAAGCTAACAACTATGAATTTTTTAAACCTGAGTTTTGAGGTTACCTAGTGCTAGAAATTTTAAAACCAGCCTTAATGGATAAATTTAAAACTTAAGAAAAATTAGGTTGTTATAAATAAACTATATTATTTTATTACTGTTATATATTTTTATATTATTATGAAATCATAGCCTTTTAAATGTGGTAAGGAACTTTGAGACCATATATATTTAAACGTTCACCTTAGTTTTGAAGAATCCAGATTAATGTATATCTTCTTTGTATGTTATTGTATAGTTCTATGATTGAATTTCCTTTGAGAACTGAAGAAATTAATATGGTAAAAACTTTAAGTAGCATCATATTATTATGATGATAGAAAATTTAAATATTAATATTTGAATTTTATTGTTCATTTCTGTATACATAATGATTGGTCTGGGGAAACACTGCAAGGGTAAATTTTATTTTCTCTTTGAAAATGAGAAAAGGTAGACAAGTACATAATGGTTCAAAAATTTGAATATTATTTTATTTTATAATTAATTAAAATTGCATTTAGGACAAATACATATAATCTTCTTTGAAGTTATTCAATGACATGGTTTTCTTTCTGAACTTTAATTTTTTCGAGCATGCCTAATGGATTAGATTTCAGAAAGCCACTGGGACATTTTTATGTGGTGACATTGTGTTTCCAGTGCCATTTATTCCACAACTATTATGTGCCTGTTATTTGCCAACAGTATCATATTATTTGACCTCCTCCTATATATAAAATGGAGATTTCATTTTGTCATATTTTACATTGTGTATTCATTAAAACTTTGCCAATAAATTAATACAAGCACTGCTAAGTTCAATTAACATTATTGAGCACTTATAATGTTGTATCTAGGTTCTCTATTAATGACTTTACATGTATTTTCACATTTGTTGCTCACAACTCTCTGGGATAGTACTTACCTTAGTTTTGTAAGTGAAGTAGTAGAGACTAAGGGCTTTCAATAATTTGCTCAATGTCACAAGGTAGCGAGTGACTGAAGCCACCATCAAAACCTAGCTCTATTGGATGACAAATGCATGATTCTATTGTTACTCTAAGCTCCTTCAAAGCAAATTAAACATGAATATATAATAAATTGCTCATTTTTTATGTGAGAAACATCATAAATTCATCTTACAAATCACAAAGAATATAGCATTTTTGGAAATCTACATTTTCTAGGAGGAGAGGTCAAAAGTGACAGGTGGAGATGATGCTGCCTATTAAACTGCTTTTCTGTTTGTTTTTTCCTGATCTGTGCTAGTTTTGTGAGGGAGAAATAAGGCAAAATTTAGTTGATACCAATAGCTCGTTTGCCATGAATTTCACATGACAACATGTGTTTTATCCATTGACCTCTAAAGAGTAATTATTAACTTGAAGTAGCAAGTTCTCTCAGTGCAAGTAATTGAAATGTGTTTAATGAGATGACAATAATGACAAAGACTAATAAATGCTCAATGTGCATTATGTATTATTCTAAGGACTTTACAAATATCTATTTATGTAACCCTAACAACAATCCTGTGAGATAGGTACAATTATCTGTCTCTATTTTTCAGATGAGGAAACTGAGCCACAAAATGGTGAACTAACTTGCTCAAGGCCACCTAGAACTAAGCAGTGATATTTTCATAAAGGCTACCTGATTCTAGAGTCTGTGATCTTAACCATTATTCTTTTTTTATTTTTTAATATCTTTATTGGAGTATAATTGCTTTACAATGGTGTGTTAGTTTCTGCTTTATAACAAAGTGAATCAGCTATACATATATAGATAGATAGATATAGATCCCCATATCTCCTCCCTCTAGCATCTCCCTCTCACCCTCTCTATCCCACCCCTCTAGGGGGTCACAAAGCACCTTATTCTTTAACTAATCTCAAATGAAAGGAAAGATCCCTCAGTGACTTCTCAGACCAACCCCAGTGCCTACAGCGCTCTCAGGCACTATATAATATCGATCATCCCTTTTGTTTTCTTTGCCTCTTTCTCCAATTTACTAGATCCTTCCTTAATGGCACTTGGATGTGTTCAAGTTTCCCAAATCTTAACAATATAATTGCTTCCATCTCAATTACTCTTATAACTAAGTAACTGCCACATTCTTTTCATTCTCTTTAAAGCCAAACTTCTTAAGAGAATTGTCTATACTAATTAACCCTACTCCCTTGGAGTTATGTATTCCCCAAACACATTCCAATACGTAAAATGTAGCTACAACTCCTCTGGAAGATTTTACTTTTAAGTTCATTATTGCCCTTTGTCACTGAACATGATGAGATTTTTAAAAATCCTTTCTATCTTGACATCTTAACACAGTAAAGTCTTTTGTTCTCTTGGCTAAACTGGTTTTCTTATCTACTTCTTAACAACTTTTTTGTCACCTTTGCTGGCTTATCCCTCTAAAATGAACTTGTAAATTATAAAGTTATGTGAATTTTTGGTTTTACATTTGTTAAGTTTAACTACCATTTAAAACTATTTTTTTTAAGTGACACTGGTTTGGCAGTAAAACAAATTGGACATTGTGAATGCAGAAATGCATGAGAATAGCAATGTGGCATGAATTTGATAGTGTGGCAAAGGTAAGTCAATGAAGGAATCACTGCCTCTCCACATTTACTTGCAAAGTAGCAGTGAATTTTTTTATGGTACCTGAAAAAGAGATCCCAACAATAGATGGAGATGGGTTATATTTTGTTACTGAATTCTGTGCACAAAGATTGCCTTTCACATGTTAAGTTGGAAATTACTGGCACTAAAATTGCAGAATGGAGCTCAGTGTCTTGAAGGAAAATTTGGGAAGCAAAGATAGGGTTCCTTTGTAAGAAATCCTATACAATTAGCATTCCTGATAACACAGAGAATGATTGTGTGTGTGTGTGTGTATGTGTGTGTGTGTATATGTGTGTGTGTGTATGTGAGCGTGTGTGAGAGATAACATCAATACCACTAAAGGGGAGGTTGTTTGTGAATAGAAAACATTTTTAGGAAAACGTTATCCACTTGATTTCACTTGTATGCACTTTTTCACATGTGACCAAGAGTAAAATATGATGAAATTTATCTAAAAATCTTAAAAATATGAAATATAAAAATCTAGGTATAAAAAGTACTGTATGATAGTTTAATTATCCTTTATTGTTGTTTGCTTTCTTAGTGAAAATAACACATCTTACAATTGATGGATATTTAGATTTGATGAAATATAATATCATAGTATATATAATGTGTGTCATTATTTGATTACTCTTCATCTTCTCCTCTAGATTATAGACTCCATAAGGAGGATATGGACTCTGTTGTTTATCATTCTATCCCAGAGTCTGCAAAAATGCTTGACACATAAAACGGATGAACTTTCTATCATTAGCAAATAAAAATAAAGATCAGTTTCACTTATTATTCTAATGTTTAAATCCAAATCTCTCCAGGATTAAAAAACACTTCCCCACCAAGGAAGTGATTCCATCTTCTAGAGCCAGTTGGTGTCTTGAGGTTCCTATTGACCACAGGCCCATGCCTTTGGTATAATATGGAGCTTATGCTATTGTTATGTATGGACATTTCAAGTTCTATGTATAGTGACATCAAAGGAGACTTCCTAAATTTAAGAATTGGGAACTATTGTGGCCCACATTCCTGAGCTTAAGTCACGTCATCAGCCATTTCTTCTGACATTATTTACTCTCACAATCTTTCAAGCACTCCTAAGTTTGCATATAACTCTCTTACATCTTAATTATCTGTTGGGTTTTGCATTATTTCTGGTTTTCTTGAGATATTTAAAATGTCTTCCTACCTATCTCTAGACAACCACTAATGCCATTTCATTGGAATCCTTATACACATATGAATTCTGTTCTACCTCTTTGATTTTTTGGCAGAATTCTGTTCTCTATCTTTATATATATATATATATATATATATATATATATATATATATATACATATATACATATATATATATACACACACACCACACACATATATATACACACATATAAGTATATATATATATTTTTTCTTTCCAATAATTCAGCATCTCAAGTATTATATACATTAAAATTACATCTGATTGGATTCTGGATAGCTTTTATAAGATGGGTTTATCTGGCTCAATAATTATAATGAAACCTTGCTAATGATGTATTACACAGCACAAACTTGTTAAGGTTAAAATAAGTTGTAGTCATCACATACATAAGAACTGGTTAACTTCCAAATATACAGAAATCAGCAATGTTACCCTAATTCTGCCTTTACCTTGTCTTTCTAAGTTTCAACAGCCGGTGAGCAGATAAGGAATCCCACTGGCTACTTACCCCTAGAGCAGATGGGAGAATTTTATGCTCAACAAAGGTCCCTATTTGGTATTTTAGAGAGTGTCTCACATTTTCTTGCAAAAAAGGCTGCTCCCACCATCTGCAACCGCCAGTGCTGCTGTCTCCCTCCGGGGATTGGCACTGACCTACTCATCTTAGAAGTCCATTTGGGCTTCTATGAAATGTATTCCTGCTTTACTAGGTACTACAATCCCTTGCCATGAGCTACTGTCACTGTGCCAAATGCCTCTGCATATGTACAAAAATCTTAATGCCCAATGAACAAACAAGGTGGTTTGGAGGGATCTGAGTGAACATTGTGTGATTCTCTGAGTTATACCGTGTCAGAGTGGAGAGGAAGCCCTGCTATAAATCTTTTAGTTAAATACCTTTGCCCTTTTAACTTATTATCCGTGTCTTCTTAGGACTTTTAGGCACTGGAGTGGAGGACAGATCAGAGGGTTAATATTATAGGATCATCAGCTCCTTAATGACAAAGCTGACTGTGTGTAAGTGGGTCTAACTCCTTGTGTCTGGCTCCCTTTTTGCTAAGGATGGGCTGTCCCAGGAGGCTTCTCTAGACCTTCCTCAAATGTTCCTAGAAAACCTTTAGCACTTTGATTCAAGCTTGCCTCCTGCTCAGAACTTAAAATTATAACATGGAAAATGCACAATGCTGGCTGACTGGGTGATACAAAAAGTATATTTACCTCATTTTTTGTGGCTTAATTCTAATTGGACAAAATTCTCCTAAAATCAATTCTGAAAGATTTTTAAAATGTCATCTTTGTGCATAATTTATACTTCCTTTTTACCAGGAAATGTGGTTTTCCTTTGACTTGCATGCTGATATTAGGCTAGAAATTCCTTTAGTTAAAAGTGCTTTTTGTAGTTAATAGTGTCACTTCACAGTGATTAAGACTGACACAGGTACTGACACAGGCTCCTGTTTTGGGCACAGGCTTGTCTGCACATGCTTTCAAGTTCTGACAGTCTGGTGTAGATTCCTAATGTGGCCTTAGACCACTCAGTCTCCCTTTCTGTACTGAACTCTACCTATAAAGCTGGGCTAATAGAGCTCACAACATTTCTGAGAATTAATTATTTACTTTTCATACAAGGTTCAAAAGCAGTACAGAAGAATGGATATGCTCAATGTTATCATCTCCTTATTCTGTAAAATGGTAGGCTTTTAGAGTTAAAACAAACAAGGCCAAACTTGATCAAGAAAAAATCCTCCCCTACTGATTTTGCCTACAATAGCTTTGGCACTGTGCTAAGGAAATTCATGTAACTAGGCACAGTCAGACAGCTAGAGCCAGTTATTACCCCACCTGCTCTCCCTCATTACATTCTCATGGCTTGCTCTCTCATTTCATTTGGGTCAGAATTCCTCTGACCACACTACTTTAAATTAATTTCTCTCCTCACTTTCCAACACTCTCTATACCCTTGCCCAGTTATATTTTCTACATTATAATTTATCACTGTCTAACATTATATATGTATACATAATATATATATATATATATATAATAAACATAATATATGTATATATACAAGTATACATATATATTTATATTTTGGTCTATCTACTCTCCCTCTCCAATAATATAAGCTCTATCATGGCAGTGTTTAAACTGTTTTGGTCTCCACTGTATCTGCAGGATCAGACCAGGACCTGGCACATAGTAAATTTCAATAAGTGCTTGTTGAGTGACCAAATGAATGACTAATCACTTAGCTATATCTCTAAGAAGTTAGTTAGCCCAGATTACAGAAAAATTACTGTTGTTTATTAATGTATTTTTTCCCATGAAAAATAAATGGATTTAAACCTGGCCTTCTGTATATAAAAATGTGTTACTTCATAGTTCCTGATCTGAAAGTCCATTAATTTTCATCATAAAACAATAATTTAAACAACAACAACAGTAACCATCATTGGAAGAAAACTAGCAAAAATATGTGAGTGATTTCTTTGGACCAGGCATTAGAAGAAATGGTCTCTCTCTGTCTCTGTCTGTGTTTCTCTCTTTCTTACACTCTCAATATTTTTTCTAATTGAATGTATCCAGCATTCCTATGGGTACCCTTATATAGATGAGAAAACTGAGGGTAAAATTGAAATGTCCAAAGTCTATGAGTGGTAAGTGATTGAATGATGACAAGCTGACCCAAGAGTCTGAGCTATGACAGTAATCCAAGGCAATTATTATTTTGTCCATACTTGAAGCGGTTTCTAATTTTATGCAAATTTTTTCTGTCTATATCTTAGGGAACGAACTCTTTATTTTTCTAGTTACATGAAGCAATGAGAGAAAGAGAGGGGGAGAGAGGGAGGGAGAGAGAGATGATAGATTTTCTAAGTTAAAAAAATACTCTAGGAGAGACCTTCAAGATGGCGGAAGAGTAAGACGTGGAGATCACCTTCTTCCTCACAAATACATCAGAAATACATCTACATGTAGAACAATTCCTACAGAACACCTACTGAATGCTGGTAGAAGATCTCAGACTTCCCAAAAGGCAAGAAACCCCCCACGTACCTGGGTAGGGCAAAAGAAAAAAGAATAAACAGAGACAAAATAATAGGGACAGGACCTGCACCAGTGGGAGGGAGTTGTGAAGGAGGAAAGGTTTCCACACAGTAGGAAGCCCCTTCGCGGGCAGACTGCGGGTGGTGGAGGGGGAAAGCTTCAGAGCCGTGGAGGAGAGCACAACAGGGGTGCGGAGGGCAGAACGGAGAGATTCCCGCACAGAGGATCGGTGCCAACTGGCACTCACCAGCCCGAGAGGATTGTCTGCTCACCCGCCGGGGTGGGCGGGGCTGAGAGCTGAGGCTCGGGCTTCGGTCTGGTGGCATGAACACAGCCTGAAGGGGGCTAGTGCGCCACGGCTAGCCGGGAGGGAGTCCAGGAAAAAGTCTGGACCTGCCTAAGTGGCAAGAGACCATTGTTTCCGGTACCCAAGGAAAGGGGATTCAGAGCACCGCCTAAACGAGTTCCAGAGACAGGTGCGAGCCGCGGCAATCCGCCCAGACAACAGAGACGGGCATGAGACTCTAAGGCTGCTACTGCAGCCACCAAGAAGCCTGTGTGCAAGCACAGGTCACTATCCACACCTCCCCTCCCAGGAGCCTATGCAGCCCGCCACTGCTAGGGTCCCGTGATCCAGGGACAACTTCCCTGGGAGAACACATGGCACGCTTCAGGCTGTTGCAACATCACACCAGCCTCTGTCGCTGCAGGCTCACCCCGCAAGCCGTACCCCTCCCTCCCCCTGGCCTGAGTGAGCCAGAGCCCCCTAATCAGCTGCTCGTTTAACCCCGTCCTGTCTGAGCGAAGACCAGACGCCCTCAGGTGACTTAAATGCAGAGGCGGGGCCAAATCCAAAGCTGAACCCCAGGAGCTGTGCGAACAAAGAAGAGAAAGGGAAATCTCTCCCAGCAGCCTCAGGAGCAGTGGATTAAATCTCCACAATCAACTTGATGTTCCCTGCATCTGTGGAAAATCTGAATAAACAACGAACCATCCCAAATTGAGGGGGTGGACATTGGGAGCAATGATATATATATTTTTTCCTTTTTCTCTTTTTATGAGTGAGAATGTGTATGCTTCTTTGAGTGATTTTGCCTGTATAGCTTTGCTTTCACCATTTGTCCTAGGGTTTTGCCCGTCCTTTTTTTTTTGGTTTTTCTTTTTAGTACAGTTTTTAGCACTTGTTATCATGGGTGGATTTGTCTTTTGGTTTGGTTGCTCACTTCTTCCTTTCTCTCTTCTTTTTTTATTACTTTTAATTTTTTAAAATTATTTCTTAATTTTTATTTTAAGAACTTTATTTCCTTCCTTCCTTCTTTCCTTCCTTCCTTCCATTCTTGCTTCTTTCCTACCTCCCTCCCTCCCTCTCTCTCTTTCACTTTCTTTCTTACTTTCTTGTTTCTTGCTTTCTCCCTGCTTTTTTTCTCCCTTTTTTTCTGAGCCGTGTGGCTGACAGGGTCTTGGTGCTCCAGCCGGGCGTCAGGCCTATGCCTCTGAGGTGGGAAAGTCGAGTTCAAGACATTGGTACACCAGAGACATCCCATCTCCATGTAATATCAAACAACAAAAGTTCTCCCAGAGATCTCCATCTCAACGTTAAGACCCAGCTCCACTCAACGACCAGCAAGCTACGGTGCTGGGCATCCTATGCCAAACAACTAGCAAGACAGGAACACAACCCATTAGCAGACAGGCTGCCTAAAATAAAAATAAGGTCACAGACACCCCAAAACACACCATTGGATGAGGTCCTGCCCAACAGAAAGACAAAATTCATCCTCATTCACCAGAAAACAGGCACTAGTCCCCTTCACCAGGAAGCCTACACAACCCACAGAACAAACCTTAGCCACTGGGGGAAGACACCAAAAACAATCGGAACTATGAACCTGCAGCCTGTGAAAGGAGACCCCAAACACTGTAAAGTTAAGCAAAGTGAGAAGACAGAGAAACACATAGCAGATGAAGGAGCAAGGTAAAAATGCACCAGACAAAACAAATGAAGAGGAAATAGGCAGTCTACCTGAAAAAGAACTCAGAGTAATGATAGTAAAGATGATACAAAATCTTGGAACTAGAATGGAGAAAATACAAGAAACGTTTAACAATGACCTAGAAAAACTAAAGAGCAAGCAAACAATGATGAACAACACAAAGTATGAAATTAAAAATTCTCTAAAGGAATCAATATCAGAATAACTGAGGCAGAAGAACGGATAAGTTACATGGAAGATAAAATAGTGGAAATAACTACTGCAGAGCAGGATAAAGAAAAAAGAATGAAAATAATTGAGGACAGTCTCAGAGACCTCTGGGACAGCAATAACTGCACCAAAATTTGAATTATAGGGGTCTTAGAAAAAGAAGAGAAAAAGAAAGGGACTGAGAAAATACTTGAAGAGATTATAGTTGAAAACTTCCCTAATATGGGAAAGGAAATAGTTAATCAAGTCCAGGAAGTGCAGAGAGTCCCATACAGGATAAATCCAAAGAGAAACATGCCAAGACACATATTAATCAAACTGTCAAAAACTAAATACAAAGAAGAAATATTAAAAGCAGCAAGGGAAAAGCAAGAAATAACATATAAGGGAATCCCCATATGGTTAACAGCTGATCTTACAGCAGAAACTCTGCAAGTCAGAAGGGAGTGGCAGGATATATTTAAAGTGATGAAAGGGAAAAACCTGCAACCAAGACTACTCTACTCAGCAAGGATCTCATTCAGATTCAGTGGAGAAATTAAAACCTTTACAGAAAAGCAAAACCTAAGAGAATTCAGCACCACCAAACCAGCTTTACAACAAATGCTAAAGGAACTTCACTAGGCAGGAAACACAAGATAAGGAAAAGACCTACAATAACAAACCCAAAACAATTAAGAAAATGGTAATAGGAGCATACATATTGATAATTACCTTAAATGTAAATGGATTAAATGCTTCAACCAAAAGACATAGACTGGTTGAATGGATACAAACACAAGACTCATATACATGCTGTCTACAGGAGATCCACTTCTGACCTAGGGACACATACAGACTGAAAGTGAGGGGATGGAAAAAGATATTCCATGCAAATGGAAACCAAAAGAAAGTGGGAATAGCAATTCTCATATCAGACAAAATAGACTTTAAACTAAAGACTATTACAAGAGACAAGGAAGGACACAACATAATGATCAAGGGATCGATCCAAGAAGAAGATATAACAACTGTAAATATTTATGCACCCAATAAAGGAACCCCTCAGTACATAAGGCAAATGCTAACAGCCATAAAAGGGGAAATCGAGAGTAACACAATCATACTAGGGGACTTTGCACTCCACTTTCACCAATGGACATATCATCCAAAATGAAAATAAATAAGGAAACATAAGTTTTAAATGATACATTAAACAAGGTGGACTGAATTGCTATTTATAGGACTTTGCATCCAAAAACAACAGAATACACATTCTTCTGACGTGCTCATGGAACATTCTCCAGGATAGATCATATCTTGGGAAACAAATCAAGGGTAGGTAAATTTAAGAAAATTGAAATCGTATGAAGTATCTTCTCCAACCACAATGCTATGAAACTAGATATCAATTACAGGAAAAATATCTGTAAAAATACAAACACATGGAGACTAAACAATACACTACTTAATAACCAAGAGATCACTGAAGAAATCAAAGAGGAAATCAAAAAATACCTAGAAACAAATGACAACGAAAACATGACAACCCAAAACCTATGGGATTCAGCAAAAACTGTTCTACGAGAGAAGTTTATAGCAATACAACCCTATGTCAAGAAACAAGAAATATGTCAAATAAACAACCTAACCTTATACCTAAAGCAATTAGAGAAAGAAGAACAAAAATACCCCAAAGTTAGCAGAAGGAAAGAAATCATAAAGGTCAGATCAGATATAAATGAAAAAGAAATGAAGGAAACAATAGCAAAGATCAAAAAAACTAAACGCTGGTTCTTTGAGAAGATAAACAAAATTGATAAAAATTATCTAGACTCATCAAGAAAAAAAGGGAGAAGACTCAAATCAATAGAATTAGAAATGAAAAAGGAGAAGTAACAACTGACACTGCAGAAATACAAAGGATCATGAGACATTACTACAGGCAACTATATGCCAATAAAATGGAAAACCTGGAAGAAATGGTCAAATTCTTGAAAAGCACAATGTTCTGAGACTGAATCAGGAGGAAATAGAAAATAGAAACAGACCAAACGCAAGCACTGAAATTGAGACTGTGATTAAAACTCTTTCAACAAACAAAAGCCAAGGACCAGATGGCTTCACAGGCAAATTCTATCAAACATTTAGAGAAGAGCTAACACCTATCCTTCTCAAACTATTCCAAAATATAGCAGAGGCAGGAACACTCCCCAACTCATTCTACGAGGCCAGCATCACCCTGATTCCAAAACCAGACAAAGATGTCACAAAGAAAGAATACTACAGGCCAATATCACTGATGAACATAGATGCAAAAATCCTCAACAAAATGCTAGCAAACAGAATCCAACAGCATAATAAAAGGATCATACACCATGATCAAGTGGGGTTTATTCCAAGAATGCAAGGATTCTTCACTATACACAAATCAATCAATGTGATACACCATATTAACTAACTGAAGGATAAAAAGCACATGATCATCTCAATAGATGCAGAGAAAGCTTTTGACAAAATTCAACACCTATTTATAATAAAAGCCCTCCAGAAAGTAGGCATAGAGGGAACTTACCAAAACATAATAAAGGCCATATATGACAAACCCACAGCCAACATTGTTCTCAATGGTGAAAAACTGAAACCATTTCCTTAAGATCAGGAAAAAGACAAGGTTGCCCACTCTCACCACTATTATTCAACATGGTTTTGGAAGTTTTAGCCACAACAATCAGAGAAGAAAAAGAAATAAAGGGAATACAAATCAGAAAAGAAGTAGTAATGCTGTCACTGTTTGCAGGTGACATGATACTATACATCGAGAATCCTAAGAATGCTATCAGAAAACTACTAGAGCTAATCAATGAATTTGGTAAAGTAGCAGCATACAAAATTAATGCACAGAAATCTCTTGCATTTCTATAAACTAATGATGAAAAATCTGAAATTGAAATTAAGGAAACACTCCCATTTACCATTGCAACAAAAATAATAAAACACCTAGGAATAAACCTACCTAAGGAGACAAAAGACTTGTATGAAGAAAACTATAAGACACCGCTGAAAGAAATTAAAGATGATACAAACAGATGGAGAGATATACCATGTTCTTGGATGGGAAGAATCAACATTGTGAAAATGACTCTACTACCCAAATCAATCTACAGATTCAATGCAATCCCAGCAAACTACCAATGACATTTTTCACAGAAGTAAAACAAAAAAATTTCACAATTTGTATGGAAACACAAAAGACCCCGAATAGCCAAAGCAATCTTGAGAACAAAAAACGGAGCTGGAGGAATTAGGCTTCCTGACTTCAGACTATACTACAAAGCTACAGTAATCAAGACAGTATGGTACTGGCAGAAAAAACAGAAATATAGATCAATGGAACAGGATAGAAAGCCCAGAGATAAACTCATGCACATATAGTCAACTTATTATTATTATTATTATTTTTTGTGCTGTACGCAGGCCTCTCACTGCTGTGGCCTCTCCCGTTGTGGAGCACAGGCTCCGGACGCGCAGGCTCAGCGGCCACGTCTCACGGGCCCAGCCGCTCCGCAGCATGTGGGATCTTCCCGGACTGGGGCACAAACCCGTGTCCCCTGCACTGGCAGGCGGACTCTCAACCACTGCGCCACCAGGGAAGCCCAGTCAACTTATTTTTGATAAAGGAGGCAAGAATATACAATGGAGAGAAGACAGCCTCTTCAACAACTGTTGCTGGGATAACTGAACAGCTACGTGTAAAAGAATGAAATTAGAACACTCCCTAACACCATACACAACAATTTACTCAAAATGGATTAAAGACTTAAATGTAAGGCCGGACAGTCTAAAACTCTTAGAGGAAAACATAGGTAGAACACAGTATGATATGAATCACAGCATGATCCTTTTTGACCCACCTCCTAGAGTAATGGAAATAAAAACAAGAATAAACATATGGGACCTAATGAAACTTAAAAGCTTTTGCACATCAAAGGAAACCATAAAGGAGACGAAAAGACAACCCTCAGAATGGGAGAAAACATTTGCAAATGAAGCAACTGACAAAGGATTAATCTCCAAAATTCACAAACAGCTCATACAGGTCAATATTAAAAAAGCAAACAACCCAATCCAAAAATGGGCAGAAGACCTAAACCGACATTTCTCCAAAGAAGATATACAGATTGCCAACAAACACATGAAAGGATGCTCAACATCCCTAATCATTAGAGAAATGCAAATCAGAACTACAATGAGGTATCACCTCATACCAGTCAGAATGGCCATCATCAAAAAATCTACAAACAATACATACTGGAGAGGGTGTGGAGAAAAGGGAATCCTCTTGAACTGTTGGTGGGAATGTAAATTTATACAGCCACTATAGAGTAAATATGGAGGTTTCTTTGAAAACTAAAAATGGAACTACCATACGACCCAGCAATCCCACTCCTAGGCATATACCTTGAGAAAACCATAATTCAAAAAGAGTCATGTACCACAATTTTCATTACAGCATTATTTACAATAGCCAGGACTTGGAATCAACCTACGTGTCCATCAACAGATGAATGGATAGAGAAGATGTGGCACATATATAGATTGGAATATTACTCAGCTATAAAATGAAATGAAATTGAGTCATTTGTAGTGAGGTGGATGGACTTAGAGTTTGTCATACAGAGTGAACTAAGTCAGAAAGAGAAAAACAAATGCTGTATGCTAACACATATATATGGAATCTAAAAAAAAAAAATGGTCTGAAGAACCTAGGTGCAAGACAGGAATAAAGTAGAGAATGGACATGAGGACATGGGGAGGGGGAATGGTAAGCTGGGACAAAGTGAGAGAGTGGCATGGACTTATATATACTACCAAATGTAAAATAGCTAGTGGGAAGCAGCCGCATAGCACAGGGAGATCAGCTGGGTCCTTTGTGAGCACCTAGAGGGGGTGGGATACGGAGTGAGATATGGGGATATACATATATATATATATATATATATATATATATATATATGTATAGCTGATTCACTTTGCTATAAAACAGAAACTAACACATCATTGTTACGCGATTATACTCCAATACAGATGTTAAAAAAAAATACTCTACTCTTCATAGTCCAAAGAATATATTTAATTATTTTCTTTAAAGAAGATATATTGTGGTTTTAGATTAAATCACCCACGGAACCCAACTAATAGCTGCTCTGTATTATAATCAAGTCTAATAATTTTGTATTTAAACTCCCTTTGATTGGGTCTAAAATGAACCCTGCTTATTTCAAAATTCCAAATTTCTAATAGGATACAATCTTTGTGTCATAACCTCTCTGATATTTGTATCTTAATTTCTCTGAAATTATTGTGATGAAAAAATTTCTTTGATTTTAATTTTCCATCTTTATGGCAGAAGATACAGTTCTTCTCTAGATGTATGGGCTTCCTGTAAAGAAATTCAGCAAAGATTTTATTACTCTGTTGTAAACCTGTCTATATATTCACGCATTTTTTATAAGCAGAAATAAAATGTTTTAATGATATATTTGTCTGCTATATTTTGTGACAGATGTTCTATGATGACCCAAACTGTAGAAATGTCATCCTTTATTTGAGGCCTGATTAGCAACAGCATGACTTCCTCATAACATCTTGTATTATTCTTCTATATGACAAATGTAATAGACGGTTCATTTTTGTATATTATTTTGCACATAGATTAACATTTAAAACTGTTTTTATAATTAATGTATTTAAATTTACCTCTTCCTTTAGGAATTTTATTTTCCCCTCAATAAAAGCTTATCATTCTGTTATTAGAGAGTAGCAGATAATAGCTTTCTTGGGAAACAAATATTTGCATGAGAGTTTAGGAGAACAAGACCACTATAACTGAAAAATAATTTAACTTTGAGGCCTTTATGCAAGTATATTTGTATTATTTTATCTACTTATATGGGAGAAAACACAGATTAAGATATTGCAGGATTTGGAGTTCTATTTTAAGTTTGTTTATTTGAATATTATTTAGTTGATAAAATTTGCAATATTTATCTTGTGACTTTAGTTTCATGGTATTAATTTCTTTTGTATTTAGACTGAGTGATATTTAGTTGCTAACTGATCAATTTAGTTGAGAAAATATACATTTTTTGGTATCTATAATGTGTAAGCACAGACAGCAAAATAAAATTGGAAAAGATTAATCTTTCTATAACAGAGGTTTATGTTATGATGAAGAAAATTAACACATACCAATAGGAGATCTTGGTCTGTATAGTAAACTGAGATGGGGTGGGTTCAACTCTAAACAATCAGAACCTTAAGCCTCAGCTGGACATAGATGCTATTTCCAAAAAGACACTACTCTCATGGGATTGACACTGTTCAAAAAAGAAAAGTTTGGCCTTAGTGGGACTCCAGCAGAACCAAACAAAGTGGCCCCCACAAAATGCCCATACAACCCAAAGTCTGTGGTACTCCCATGAAATTAATAACTGCTGAGGATGAACTCACTACTTAAAATTACAAAACAATAGAAGAAAAAAAATAACCATGTCAAAAAGAGTTTATGTATACAACAAAACAGAGAACAGAACTTAAAAAATCTGTTAAACTAAAAAAGGAATCGATTAAACAAAAGATGAAAAAAAAAGATATAAAAGAAAAATAAACTAAAATTTTAGAAATGAAAAACACAGTTATTAAAACAATAGATACAAGAGTGAACTATATTTACAGAAAAAAGACTTAGTTCTCATAAAAATTTCCTCAGGGAAATTACCAGAATATAACATAGGAAGATTAGGTATTTTTTTTTTTTTTTTTTTTTTTTTTTTTTTAACTAACACACCTTTTTTTTTTTTTTTTTTTTTAAATTTTTATTTATTCATTTATTTATTTTTGGCTGTGTTGGGTCTTCGTTTCTGTGCGAGGGCTTTCTCTAGTTGTGGCAAGCGGGGGCCACTCTTCATCGCGGTGCGCGGGCCTCTCACTGTCGCGGCCTCTCTTGCTGCAGAGCACAGGCTCCATACGCGCAGAGCTCAGTATTTGTAGCTCACGGGCCCAGCTGCTCCGTGGCACGTGGGATCTTCCCAGACCAGGGCTTGAACCCATGTCCCCTGCATTGGCAGGCAGACTCTCAACCACTGCGCCACCAGGGAAGCCCGAAGATTAGGTATTTATTAAGACACACTCCAACTTGTATTTTATAGGAGTTCCAGAAAGGGAAAAAATGGAAAAGAGGCATATTTGAAAAATATACTGACTGAAATCATTTTATAATAGAGAAAAGACATAAACTCTCAGATTGAAAAATCACCTCTAATCCTGATTAGGGGAAATGAAACAAAACACATGGTTGAATAAATAGCAGTAAATCTTCAGAATATCAAAGTTAAATATAATTTTTTTTCAATCATATGGAGGAAACAGAATCCCTAAAATGAAAAGTTTCTGACTGGCTGCACACTTATCATGAGCAACAGGGACCAGAAGTGTCTGAAGATATTAGTCGACCCAGAAGTCTGTTATGAACTAAGCTTTTATTGAGAAGAAAGGTGAATTTTCAGATTTACAAAGACTAATAAAATTTATTACTCTCAGATTCTCTCTGAATAAAGCACTAAAGGGTATATTACAGCAAGAAGAGAATCAAAGACAAAAAGAAGGTCTGGTGCACAAAAGCAAGGATAAACAAATAAGTAAAATATTTGGTAAATCTAATTTTCACTATGATTTTTAGTATTGGTATTACTATTACAAATATTTTAGAACAAAAGTAAGTAGATCTAAATTAATAATCAACAATGCCTTGGAGGATATAGGAATGTGTGCAATATTCTTATTGTGCAGGGGAAGAATAGAAATATTAGCTAATTTTGAATATTATTCAGTTAAGTATGCATGCTAAAATTTTTATAGTCAATCAAATAAATAGAATAAAAGGCATGTAAGTTTGAATCCAATGAAAGGCACACACACAAACACACACACAGATGTACACATAGAAAAGGAAATAGAAATAGAAGGTAAGAATTCTGAAAATTAATACAAAGGAAATTTTGTTAAGTAAAAGTTACAAAGTAAAATTAAACAAAAATGTATCTTTAATAGAAATTGGTATAAATGGATTAATACACCTCCTTATATTAGAACTTACTTTGATAGAAGTATATGGTATGCTACATCTGATTTACACACAACATACCAAGGATTAAGGAGGGAAAATCAACATGGAATGACTTCTAGGAGGTGTGATTTTGTCTTAGGTTTGACAGAAAGGGCAGAATTTATCTGGGTCATACTTGGGATATGTATGTGAAATGGATAGTCTAGCCAGTATGAAATAATGTAGCAACATGCTAGAGGGGCAAAGTGCAAAACATATTTGTTGAATTGTGGGAGAGGTAATAAGCACACAGTGTATTTGAAGCAAAACTGTATATGATGGAGAGAGAAACAGGATTCTCTTACTGGAAGAATTTGCATTAGAAGACTAGAATTAGTGGTGGCAACAAGTTGGTACCTGCAATAAAGTCGAGCTAAGTTTGTGCACTGAATAAATGTGAAACTTTTTATATGTTACTGAAATGATCTAATCTACAACCCATTCATATGGAATATGAAGAAAATAATATAGATTTCATATATCTATTTTGAGCATTAAGTTAGATAATTTTTGTTAAGAGCTCAGTTTATTATCTGGCAAGTGTTAGAATCATAGAAAATGTTAACACTCATTACTTTTATAATGAACTTTCTTCTGTAATGTAGTGGTTGAAACTCTCCACTTTTTTCCTTTGGAGGGGAGTAGAAGGGTGTTTTCTGATGGTAGAGAGAAAGGTTGGTTGAGAATGAGATCAAGAGATCTGTGTGTTTTGAATGAACTCTAGACACTTTGTGATCGATTGAACCGCTGGCCTGAGTGCTCCGTGAGGGAACCTAGTTCACTTGTGTGTCTTCCATTCACTATAATGTCATCTTATAGTATGTGACTAACGATTAATTATCATTATAAACAAGCATATACAAGAGTTGAAAGAGAGGATAGCCTCTAAGATACGATAGTTTCCCTCAAAATGTTTAACATTGGGGCTTCCCAGGTGGCGCAGTGGTTGAGAGTCCGCCTGCCAATGTAGGGGACACAGGTTCGTGCCCTGGTCCAGGAAGATCCCACATGCCGCCGAGCGGCTGGGCCCGTGAGCCATGGCCGCTGAGCCTGTGCATCCGGAGCCTGTGCTCCGCAGCAGGAGAGGCCACAACAGTGAAAGGCCCGCGTACCGAAAAAAAAAAAAAAAAAAGTTTAACATTAAACTGCAGCATTATGATAGTGAATAAACCATATTAAATGAATATTACTTCAAAGAATTCACCAGTGGTAAGCACATAAGCACATTCATTCATGTATTGAAAAACCACAAATTCTTTATAAGATTTTTCTATAAAATAGGAAAACCTATATCATGTTAACTTGTAACTATTCAGTCTCCCAGAACCTCTAATTTTGGAGGCAGAGAAGGTAAAGGAATATGTGCTATTATAGCAGTGGTCTTCAAACTGACACAAACCTCTGGTTTTCCAGGAAGTATGTGGGCATGAATAATTTAAAGAGAATAATCATCCAGACCCTCAACTTTTATATGTACCCTTTCCTAATTTTAACCTACTTCTGGTCCTCATTTTCCTTTCCAAAGTCTCCTTTCACAATAACCCATTTTCCCTTTTGTAATAAAAAGGAAATCCTTTCATCCAGCAATGAGGCATTGCCATAGAGGAGAAAAAACCAAAAATTTCTAAAGAAGAAAACATAGAAATGATTGATAAAAGCCTGAGCCATTTAGGAGATCCCTGTGACCATAAAGTCCATGTAAGATATATTAAAGTGAGCACATTATGACAATATGCTCTACAGTGAAAATTTTCACATGGTTACAACCCTGTGCATTATGTATGTGTGTATGTATGTATTTATTTATCTTTATCATCTATCATCTATTACTTATCTTGATACTCAGAAATTAGAGTGTAATAAATAAGCATATTAATGTACTTACTGGAATTGATTAGGGAAGAGAGATTTTTCTGAAAGAAATTGTCTGACTTGCAGATTTTTTTAATAATGAGCACTTCATTTCTCCAAAGAAGACATACAGATGGCCAAACAGCACATGAAAAGATGCTCAATATCACTAATTATTAGAGAAATGCAAATCAAAACTACAATGAAGTATCACCTCACTCCAGTAAGAATGGCCATCATCAAAAATCTACAAACAATAAATGCTGGAGATGGTAGGGAGAAAAGGGAACCCTCTTACACTGTTGGTGGGAATGTAAATTGGTACACCCATTATGGAGAACAGTATGGAGGTTCCTTAAAAAACTAAAAATAGAGTTACCATATGATCCAGCAATCCTACTCCTGGACATATATCCAGAGAAAAACATAATTCAAAAAGATACATGTACCCCAATGTTCACTGCAGCACTATTTATAATAGCCAAGACACAGAAACCTAAATGTCCATCAATGGAGGAATGGATAAAGAAGATGTGGTACATATATGCAATGGAATGTTACTCAGCCATAAAACTAGAATAAAGTAATGCCATGTGCAGTGACATGGATGGACCTAGAGATTGTCTTGCTGAGTGAAGTAAGCCGAGAGAGAAGGACAAATATTGTATGATATTGCTGATATATGGAATCTAAAAAAAATGGTATAAATGAACTTATTTACAAAACAGAAATGGAGTTACAGATGTAGAAAACAATATTATGGTTACCAGGGGAAAGGGGAGCAGGGATAAATGGGAGATTAGGATCGACATATATACACTACTATATATAAAATAGATAACTAATAAGGACCTACTATATAGCACATGGAACTCTACTCACACTCTGTAATGACCTATATGGAAAAAGAACCTAAAAAAGAGTGGATATATGTATATGTATAACTGATTCACTTTGCTTTACAGCAGAAAGTAACACAACATTGTAAATCAACTATACGCCAATAAAAATTTTAAAAAAAATGAGCATTTGCTTTATCATTAAGTCAAATTGTGCATGTATTCACATATAGGAAGATCTAGACTTGCAGCTCAAAATACTTTCATTAAAACACATGTAAAGTACACTTGCAACAGCAATATATATATTAAGGTAGAAATACATACTTGGAAAATATTAAACTTAGACATTTTAATGTAGAATATGTTTGCTCAGGAAAACAGAAACCACTCTACATACTTTAAGCAGGAATGAAATTAAATGTCAAATTAGGTGCTTACAAAACCATTGAAAGAGATGGGTGATGAAACAGTCAGGAAAATCTCTACGAGTTTCAGATTCACTCATAGCTTTTAGAGAATTAAGAAATTTCAAGAATCTCAGAAAACTACACCAATGACTATAGCTTCCCAGAGCATTAAGGAAGTTGATTTGTCAGGAAATGTCTTGAGCTTATGGCAAAACCTGTGGCTACTGCAGCTTCAACCTCTGCTAGGGAAACAATAACATAGCTTCTGTCCTTCTTATGCTTTCTAAGCCTCCTGCAAATGTATCTCACTGGCTGAATGTACCTCAGGACTCTGCTGCCAACTACTTAAAAAAAAAAAAGTATTTTCAAGGTTTCCAGCCTCTTTGATGGAGAAAAAGAATAAAAGTGAACAGGAATGGTGCTTACTTACCAGTAGGCAGTCTGGCACAAATGTTAAAATTTTAAATGTACTTCTTTTCAAAAAACACTTTAAAGATTAATCAGACAAGAACTTTGAAGGCTAGTGTTCTAGAATGTCATAACCAGCTCTGGCTGTCATAATAAAGTACCATAGACTGTGTGGTTTAAAAAACAGACATTTATATCTCACATTTCTGGAGGCTAAGGAGTCCAAGGTCTAGTGCCAGCAGATTTGGTCCTCAGTGAGAACCTTCTTCCTGGCTTGCAGATGGTCACCTTCCCACTATGGGTTCACCTGGAGGATGTGGTCTCTCTTCCTCTTCCTGTAAGGACAATAATCCCATCATGGGGGCCCTACTCTCATAACTTCATCTAAACCTAATTACTCCAAAAGGCCCCACCTTCAAATACTATCATGTTGGGAGTTAGGGCTTCAACATATGAATTCTGGAGGGACATGGATATTCAGTCCATAACATAAGAATATTCTCTCTTTTCATCCTCTACCACACTTCCGGTTTCTGTTATGTCCTCTCAGCCATTCCATCAAGTTGGCCATTTCCCTTTTAATTTTATTTCTGGCTCCTTGATATGACCTCCTGCTAAACCTTTTAACATCTAGAAAGTTGTCTCAAATTTCACAGCTATCAAAGTTTTGTGCTTGGGCTTCCCTGGTGACGCAGTGGTTGAGAGTCCGCCTGCCGATGCAGGGGACACGGGTTCGTGCCCCGGTCTGGGAAGATCCCACATGCCGCGGAGCGGCTGGTCCCGTGAGCCATGGCCACTGAGCCTGTACGTCCGGGGCCTGTGCTCCGCAACGGGAGAGGCCACAGCAGTGAGAGGCCCGCGTACCGCAAAAAAAAAAAAAAAAGTTTTGTGCTTGACCCTGAGTTTGTTGAGTTACTACTGCTTGTCAAGGTACAGTTTCTTGCTATATATGTCCAGTGATTTCTGCCCAAAGAGCTACCAATCATACTTCCTAATTTTTAAAAATTTGTTTATTTTTAAAAATAACAAGTTAAAATTGACTTTTGTGGTGTATGTTCTAAGATTTTTTATTGAGGTAAAATATATGTAACATAAAATTAACCATTTTAACGTACAATTCAGTGGTATTCAGTACATTCCAAATGTTGTGCAGCCTTTCCCTCTCTCTACTTTCAAATCATTTCATCACCCCAAAAGGAAACCCCACACCCATTAAGCAGTCACTCCCCATTCTCCTTCCCTCCAACCCCTGGCAACCCCTAATCTGCTTGCTTTCTTTATGGATTTATCTCTCTGGATATTTAATGTAAATGGAATTATATAATATGTGATATTTTATGTCTGGCTTCCTTCACTTAGCATAATATTTTCAAGTTTCACCCACACTGATCCACAATGTATCAATACTTCATTACTTTTCATGTCTGAATATTTCCTTGTATAGCTATATACATTTTGTTAATTCATTCTGTTGTTGGGCATTTGGGTTGTTCCAACCTTTTGGCTAGGGGAGCAGTGCTACTATGAACATTCGTGTATCAGATATGTTTTCATATTGAGAGAACTATCTGCTGTGTCTGAACTATTTATAATTTTTCACTGGATGCAAAAGCTGCTGGGAGCACCCTGTTTTATAGATTTTAAAAACAAAAATTTCTATAGAGTTGAACCTGATGGATAATATTAGCTAATATTTTGTACCTGATCACCTGAAGCTATGAATAAATTGTCATAAGAATAGCATTTCGTTCCAAAACTTTTAGTAAGTTAGTAAATAGGTAATAACAGTGGTCAAAATAACACTAATGAAATGCTTAATATATGCCCAGTAAAACATTAGTTATTTTGATTCACTTATTCTTTACAATAAACTATTATTATCCTAATTCTGTAGATGAGGTCACTGAGTTAGAATAACCTACTCAATGGCACAGCTAGGGAGTGGTGAATTCAGAGTATGATTCCAGAAAACATTGTCCCAGAAGCCAACATTGCACTATTTTTTTTTTTCTACTAAAGGGCTCAATCTCTCCTCTCATTTAATCATATGTTTTAAAGCAATGCTGACTTGATCTCACTCGGTCATTAGTTCTTGTCTTCTTCCACAGATTTTAGTCTCCTTATCTCACTAACATCAAACTTCAAATTCTCTGCAGTGGCCTAAGTGCTCCTTTATGATCAGGCCCTTGGCAGCATCATTCACTCTTCTTTTCATACATTCTGCTCCTTAAGGCTTTGCATTTTCTGTTTTCTCTGCCTAGATGAAATTTAATTTAAGCACTGTTCAATTGTCACTTCTCCACAAAGGCATTCCAAGTCAGCCTTTCTCTAATCACCAATCACTAACCTATCCTCTCACCTTGCTTTGTTTCCTTTATAGAAATTACTACCACCTGCATATATATATATATATATATATATATATATATATATATATACACACACACATATGTTTGTAATTGTTTGTGCCCCACATGCTACCCACCCATGTAAAGCTTCTTCAGAGTAGAGACTTTTAAAAAATTTGCTGGTGCATTTCTAGTGTCTACTATGGCACCTGGCAAATGTATCATATGCAGTAAAGATTTGATGAATAAAGGGCTTCATTGAGTGAATTCCATGGGAGCTCCCCTGTATATTATCTGACTCCAGAATACACTGAATGTACTTAAGATGTTCAAGTATCTTCTCCAGCATTAAACTATCATCTTGGTTCAACTTTCTAAGCCTTGACTACCTCTTATTTTTTAATGAGTTTTTCCATGGAAGACATAACATAATGCAGCTGGGGACCTGACTCATGGACCCTCTACTTATATCTAGACATGTCTATTTATAGGACCAGCAGAGCTTATGCTCAAGTTAAGATTCTGCTTGGTTAAGCTGAGGTAGACCCAGAAAAGTTGATTTTGATTTTTTATACCTTTTGAAAATTTTCCTTTGAAGTTGCTTCAGATGATTTGTAATTTGCTGGTCTAGTTCACTTAAAACTGGCTTCAAGGAAAGTACATAATCTGCTTCCTGGCTTTGAACTGGGATCAGTGGTGCACTGGTCAGGTGCATACACTTTTTCCTCCTTGTCACTTATTGGCCTCTGGTTTTAATTATATGAATTTTTTATTTCATTTGTTTTTTGTTTTATTTTGTTTGTTTTTCCTTTCTCTCTGTTCATATATATTCTGATTTGTTTCTTTGTGGGAAGGAGGCACAGATGGCCATTTTCCTCCTTGTTACTTCTCTGTGTAACTTTTCTCCTTATCCTTTAAGGTGATCATCATAACTTGGTAGAGTAGGATGAAAATCCTATGGAGTTTAACTCATCTTGCTTGAGGTGACCTAACAGATTCTATTCCTAGCTCTCTGAATCAATGGAGGAAAATCTGGGTTGAATATTAATATCTAATTTTATTTTTACCTACTCAAATATTTTTCATGAAGGTATATTATCAGTTACAGATTTTTTTTCAAAGTTAGATCTATGGATTCATTGTACTGGAATAACTAGTGGTTCTTGTTGTTGAGCTCTGCTGCATACAGAGTTAGTGAATCACTAACTCTGGATAATAGGCCCAGAAATTTAACAAACTTCCTAGGTGTTTCTCTGTCACTCTAAACTTGGGAATTATTGATCTACAGATATATTACTATGAAAAAACTTTTAACATATTTTGTTTTTTGGGGGCATCTTACAAATTTGCAACATGGTCTCCAAACACTCCATTACTTCCACCTGAAATTATTTAAAAAATGTATTAAGGTGGTATTTGAAGAAATCTACATACCAAAATGCAAGATTTTTTTTTTAATTGTACTTTTTTGGTCTTGAACTCAAAATGTTCTATTTTCTAGTTGGTGTAATACTGGATTGAAGCTGTATAGATTCCATGATATTTAACATTTCTCATCAAACTGTTGCTATTTTCATCTTTACTGTATGAGAATATGGAATATATTTATGGCACTGTGTTGTGTTGTTTTTGGCTACAAACATACTTCCTGTGGAACAATAAATTGGTAGGCATCAATCATCATTCATTGTAGAAAATTCAATATATCAATCAAGAACATGATGTTCTTGTTTGTATGGTATAGACAGATTCCAAGAATCATCTTCCCTCATTTATCATCTTGAGAAAAATATAACAAACCCATATCTCTTATCCCATCTGTAATATGTAGCAGCATGTAAAATATATCTTCAATTTATTTGGATGCCTATATATGTCGAATGTTTTGATATAATATCCTCTTTTTTATTCATAAACCTATGGCTTGGGGGGATTTTTGTAAATATATTTGATTGTTCTATTGAAAGAATTTCATTCAGCCTCCCTTAATACGAAGCTAGCTTGCATTGCTTTAACTCTCCCTCATTTTTAACAGTCACTGATATTAATATTAAAATTAGCAAATGATGGACATAAAATTATAATAACAAAAGCCACTTTCTGAGATTGTACTGCTGATACAAACATGTAGCATTTTAAATAATATTAGTAGTCATTGGGTTACGGTTTACTAGATGTATTAGAAATACGCTTATTAATATGGCTTCAGTCAACTTGTGACCTGACAATCCAATTCACTTAGAACTAATGTAGTGTTATTTGGGCTCAGTAACTTGGGAGAGTATTGGGTACATCATGGCCTGGGAATGCCATGTAGAAATATTCTGTTATACCTGTGAGGTATAACAGAAACTAGGTTTTCTACCTGAATATCAAGCAATTCTTTCTTTTTCGTCTTAACAGTTATAAAAGTTTAGCATAAGCTGTCCCAAACTATCCAGCTGTTATTCTCCCTTCTTTTCATAGAGTCAGAGAGGTTTGTCAGCTCCCTGAGCTGTCAGGGAGAGATTTAATGGCTTCATGGTGTACTCTGTGACATCCCCAGCACCCTTACTTTCTTTTTTTTTTTTTTTTTTTTTGTGGTACGCGGGCCTCTCACTGTTGTGGCCTCTACCATTGCGGAGCACAGGCTCCGGAAGCACAGGCCCAGCGGCCATGGCTCACAGGCCCAGCCGCTCCGCAGCATGTGGGATCCTCCCAGACCGGGGAACGAACCCGTGTCCCCTGCATCGGCAGGTGGACTCTCAACCACTGTGCCACCAGGGAAGCCCACACCCTTACTTTCTGTGTGGTGAAAACCTTTTCTTTCCCAGCTGCAGGAATAGTATTCTTCAAATAGTTTCAGTTATTACATACTATTACTAAATTACATTATATTGCATTATATTTGTTATATGATACTATTTTAGGATACCATTGTATCATACCAGATTTTAATAGAAGTTTGATATATGAAAGAGAGTCCTATATGAAGAGAGGCTCTAATGCTAATTCCATGTCTTTGGGAAAATATTTTAGCATCTCTGAATACCTGCCCTGTCTATATTTCATGATTCTTGTGAGTTTCAAAATAGAGTGTGTATTCTATAGAGCTATAGAGAAAAAAAAAAGGTAATTTATAATAGTAATATTATGCTATATTTTACTAATTAAACACTTGTATGTTTTAGGTTATTTCTTCTGTAGTGTTGAAACATCTTGCATTCTCAGGAAAACAAGCTAGAATTGCATTTGGTTATCATGGACAGACCTAGTTAGCATAGACACAGTTACAGTTTGAATCCTGATAGATTTAACTGTCCACTGATGTTTTATGAACTGAGTTTCCTCATATATTTATGATTCAATCAATCTCAAGGATTCTAAAAGGGCTTTTGTAATTTTACATGAAGTATTTCATACTGACCCTTGAGTAAGACACACAATTTAAAAGAGCTAGCTCACATGAATAAAATGTAGTCTATAAGGAACCATCTCTGAAATAAATTTCTTTTCTCCTTTATGCTAATCAGCCTATATAAGAAAATAATTAATAGATGCTCCCACATCATAGTAAAATATTGAATATTGAAAAATATTGAATATTGAAGTAGCAGTATGATAACTATGTAAAAATGAGTCTTCAGGCTATGACAATATAAGCAACATTATTTACTATGTTAATCGTAACCATGTTTGAAATTATGTGAATAAAAGGATGTTTCTAAGGTTTGTTTTCTATTGTGGTACATGGAATAACATGATTAATTCATAACTGTGATTTTGAAATCTGAAGAAAGAAGTTTTAATATGTAAGACATCAAAATTAGGTGGTTTGGTGTGAAAGCAAGCAGAAGCAGATACGGAAAACCTGGGAGAACACAAACAAATAAGCTGGGATAGGCTTTGGCTTCTTGAGCTTCCTTTCTGTCTCAGGTCTTTCTCACAGTCTGTACCTGTTCCTGGGATTTGTCACTTTTCCCTAGATCCACAATGGACTACCCAACATTATAAATGTTTTGTCCCATGACTTGATTCAGCATGGATATCAGTTTCCCACATTAGGTACTGGGGGTGGTCAGTGGTATCTTGGCTTTCATTCCTGCAAGTGAATGTGGCTCTATCAGGGCCTTCAAAGATGGGTGTAGATGACCGATCCCATTCCCAACTTCCTAAGAATTTGTTGTACTTCCTCTATAGATTTCCAGGGTCCCATATGTCCAAGAAGATCCCTATCATTAAGCCAAGCCTCCCTGTAGGATAGAGTAATGCAATCAATAAGGAAATGAGTCTCTTGAACTACTCCAGCACCATGTGGGAGCTACGGGAGGGCAGGATATGTGGTGATGTTGCTGATTTTCTCTGCCTCCTGCCCAGTCAGAGAAATGCCATTGTTTCCTGTATCCCATAGCTGAATATACCATGCCTGGATACGTTCCCTGGCCTTTTGTTGGAACTTGGCAGCTATATCAATAAGCTCAGCAGGCATATATTCTCTCATTATGAACATTTCTTGAATTGGGGGCTGGGGTTGTTGTTGATGTGTTTTTGCTTTTCCTTGTATTAGGGGTTGGATGGCACCAGACGTTTCATCTGTTTCACTGTCGATCACAACATCTTTCTCTTCACTTTACCAGGGATTCCACCTCTTAGCGTTCCAATCAGTCTTTGTCACAAGCACTTGGATTTTAATCCACAGTGGTTTGCACTCTCTTAGCTTTGCAAAAAGGCATGCATGCTAAGGTTTCCAACTTATCACCCTGTTCTTGCATCTTGTGTGCCAACAGAGTAGTGGATACCCTAACATCCTTCTCTAACCTCAGCTCTTCTTCTAACTTTCTAACACCAGCTTCAGCCTCTAGTTGGGCAATTCAGTGGCCAGCTGAACTGTCCACAGTAGAGGCCAACTCCTGTGCCAGCCATTTGTTTTTCTTTTTTGCTGGAGTACACTATGTGCAGTTTCTCAAGCAAATGCATTAAACTGCCTGTTGTCATGCATCAGGACACAAGCATCTGACATATGGGCCACTTCTCCCTACATAGGGATTGCCAACCTGAGATTTCCCCCAAAGATGCCTCTTTTCCATTTCTTTAATCTTTTGACTGGTTCACCAACTGCTGTTTGAAACCTTGGGAGTTTAGATGAAATCCAAAATTGGCCCCCATAAAGGGAGGGCAAGGAGAAATGAAGAAAGAAGCAGATCTCTCCAGATTGGCAGGTGGCAGGTTTTTTTTTTTTTTTTGGTACACGGACCTCTCACTATTGTGGCCTCTCCCGTTGCGGAGCACAGGCTCCGGATGCGCAGGCTCAGCGGCCATGGCTCATGGGCCCAGCCACTCCGCGGCATGTGGGATCTTCCCGGATCGGGGCACGAACCCGTGTCCCCTGCATCAGCAGGCGGACTCTCAATCACTGCGTCACCAGGGAAGCCCAGGTGGCAGGTTTAATAAGCAGAGTACTCACATAGGAGGCTTGTCTTGGGCAGCTGCAAGATGAGTAGATCTCTGCACCCATCTACCAGAATTTTAAGAGTTTATATAAAGGCCTTAATGGGATTTAGTCATTTATACAGTCCAGATGGTCTCAGTAACATATTACTCTCTCAAAGCTGCATCCTTGAAGTGGCTCCCAGTATGAAAATGGTAGGCAGAATGGACATTCCAAGGACACTGGACTGGATAAGGAGCCTCTGATTGCCTCAATCCAGCTCATGGGTCAAACAGTTGTCACATCCCCTCAATGACTTCTTCCAACAGAAGTATAACTAAATGCAAACAAAGTTGGATTAAGAGGAACAGACTATTTTATTAAATTCTCTCCTTTTTGTTCTTGATTTTGCCCTGTGTGATACAGTGTCAACTTCTTTACTAAGTACTTAATTAATATTAGCTAACTGGGTGAATTTATAAATATAGCAGTTAAAAGAAATAGACACCTGAAGAAACAGTATTTTCAATGTGATTATTATGGAGAGTTGCTGATCTGAGCACAAACTGGACACTTCCCAAGTACTTGTCCGTAATAATTTTCTACTAAGTGTTCCCTACCTCATTGGGGATGACCTCATATGTCACTGACAATAGAGATTCATTCATTTAATTATTCATCGTAGAATGAATCACTCTGATCCCTATTGAACTCCTTAGAGGTGATATGGTGAATGACAGTCTCAAATACCTTTTGCTTATTTTCTTTTTCAGTTTGAAAAATCACTTAATTATAGAAAACTCCCTTGAATAAATACTCATACATAAAAAGGACATGTGTTGTCTTAAGAATCATCACCTTGTTGAAACTGGTGATTTCAGACAATTAGTAATTACCTTCTATTCACTTTGTTCCTAATTTTTCTACTTGCCTGTGAGATGTATAGTCTTTGCAGAAGCACACTCAAAACTAACTAACAAAATTCTTGTCTAATAAGAACAACTTTTAATAGAGTAATGATATATGGAAATAATCATTTTTTTCATTCTATTTATAGAAAACTAGGTTTTCTGTATTACATTCTAAATACCTTCTGAGGGCTTTTGTTGATTCAAAATAAAAGCTATATATAATTTGATCATCTTGATCCCTTATAAAATTTCCTAAGACCAATTTGTCTCTTTCTCACTGGCAATGAGGGACTTTCTTGAAAAACAGTGAGAAGAGTGTTAAATATTCTTGTTTTGCACTTTAGTTATTTTTCCTAGGTTTTATTATACATCATAAGTTGGCAAAATTTTTCTGTGAAGGGCAAAACAGTAAATATTTTTAGGCTTTGCAGGTTATTGGGTCTCTGTTACAACTACTAAATTTTGTCACTGAAGCACAAGAGCAGTCATAGACAAAATATAAATGGTCCAGCATGGTTGTGTTCCAATAAAACTGTATTTGCAAAAACAGGTGGAGGGCTGGATTTGGCTTGTGAGCTGTAGTTTATTGGCCTCTGATATGTAGAGCATTTAAATATATAATATGAAGACAGCTGTTTTTCTATCTTCTAATTTAAAATTTATAAAAGAGTTATTTAAGCCTTAGAATTATTGTCTGTTAGACTGTTTTCTCCACTAGACTATGAATTCCTTGAGAGTAAGGACTCTGTCATTAAATTAAACTCATTCAATTGAATGAGTATCTATATTTCATTGAAAAACATTTTCCATTTTAGAAGTATTAAATCTATTTTCTCTTTTCAGATGCATCTCAAGTATCAAAGGTTCTTAACAACTTGCATAATGAAGCATGGGCTATATGGCTATATAGCTGAGGAAGTTGTAATCTCTTCTCATCATTTAAGATAAATATTATTACCAACCTCCTCTAAAAGATGTATTAAGCTTTATCTAGACCCATATTTTAATTTATTACTCTCACCATAGTTAGAGTCATATTATCTTCTCCTTAGACTCAAGACTTCCAGATATTGCCACACAACATAAAGCCTTTAGGCTCCACAAATTGTTTTGCCGCTGGTCCAGTCTTGTGCATCATTTGTGATATTAGGAATGGAGGAGTGAGGTATTTCTATGGGCTCTGATACTTATTAATTTTTCTACTTAAACTTTTTTTCTGTTGAACAGCTATCCTCAACCTGAACCACTACACCTTCCATTTATGAGTTATTCTCCAAAAGCATTGAGAAAGTATTTTGCCTTTATCCATATTGTAAAATGGGACCTTACTACCCTTTTATAGTATGCCCAATTTCTGGAACTTGAATTGCCCTTTCAAGATGAGTTAATGCTGAGTTGTATGTGTATGTTGGGTTTTTTGCTATTTTATCTGACATTTCTTGTTACTTATTTGTTTGCTCCTATATCATCTGAAGATCCTTTTTTTATTGATCATATCCTCTCACATTTCAAACACTAGGAGCCAGTTCAGCTGAGGAGTATTTGTTTGATTCCATTGGATCAATCTAGTGGTACGTTTTGACCTCTTCCTAAAATCTTGTTTTAATTTGATAGCATTTCTATATGTGTCTCAAGGTATATATAACAATTTTGATATTATAAGAAATAGAATTCTATACTATTTTACCTCCCTACAACTTTATGGTTCAACTATTTTCCCTAGCTATGGAAAGTTTGAATCACTGACATATTTGAAATGAATGAACCAGATTTTTCTTAAACTTTTAAAATTAATTCTGATGATCTTGTCTACCACTAAATACCAGCGAGCAACATTTCACCACTATTGAAGGCATTAACACACATTAAAACTGAAGACAAAAGAACAAATGCATTATTTGTGATATGGGAAAACCAGCACCAATATTCATCCTTACTTCCTATTCCCTTGTTCAAAAGTTTTTGTCATTATGGAAAACAGTATGGAGGTTTCTCAAAAAACTAAAAATAAAGTTGCCATATGATCCAGCAATCCCACTCTTGGGCATATATCCCTATAAAACTATAATCCAAAAAGACACATGCACCCTTATGTTCATAGCAGCACTATTCATAATAGCCAGAACATGGAAACAACCTAAATGTCCATTGACAAACGAATAGACCCATGTATAACATTTCTATTTTTATATTATATAATAAATTAGCTGTATGAATTAGAGCTCACTTAGTTAAGAAATATATCTCAGAGAAACTGTTTGAACGCACAATTCTCAGAGCCACCATAAAAACAGTGGCTCAAACTTAACATTTGTGTTCATTTCCTTTATCTACCTCCTTCTGTCTCATCAGTCTAATTATTTTACGGTAACAAGGCAAAGGCAAATTGCAACTCAAATATGCCCAAATGCATGTAACTTGCAAACTTACTATGTATTTGAAGTTCACTTCATATAGTAAATCACTTAAAAGACACGGTATGTATATATGTCTTTGTATATATATATATATATATATATATATATAGAGAGAGAGAGAGAGAGAGAGAGAGAGAGACAAACAGACAGACAGAAAGGAGAGAGTTGACTTTCCTCTCCTCCACATACTATCCTATTTATTTATCTGTTTCTCTTTAGAGCAAAAGATCTTGCAATAGAAATCTCTATTTTTCTATAATTATTATTCTTTTTCAGATTTTGGGGGGATAATTTCCATCAAGTTTTTATTGCTAGTATCCTACCAAAATCACTGTTATTAAGGACATGAACAGCCTCCACTTTGATAAATGCAACAGTTAATTCCAGTCCTTATTTTATTTCAACAGTCAACGAAAAATTCAAAGTGTCAGTATAGAAGTAACAAAACATATGAAAACAAATGGCTGCCAAGTATTTAAAGAAATATTTAGATTCACAAAGAATAAAACAGAGCAATTATAAACACCAATAGGCATTTTAAAATTTCCTATATTAGGGAACTTCTTACTATTTTCAATGATAACTCCACTTTTTTTTTTCCACAGAGATACATATGTGTGTGCAGTAAATATCACTGCCCAAGAGGAAAAATAAATGAATGAATTAATTTAATAGCAATGTATACTACAGGTAGGCATACACATTTTAGAGTCCTTATTAAAAGTAATTAAAATGTAGAAATAAGGAATCTTAAAATTATGTAGAATTTGTAATTTGAACTTAAGAAATTTGCAGAAATGTAGAAATTACTATATACAAATAATGTTCATTGAAACATTTTAAAAAACAAGGGAATAATAAAAGCAAATTTCTAACATGCTCAGTTAAGTATGGTATTAGGTAAAAATTATACCAATGGAAAGAACAGCAACTCTCAGGTGGGAATAAACTAGAAATTAAATGAAGGCCAGAGAAGCTGGGAAATAGCATTCAATGGGAAGAGTGTTGTAAAATGAGAGCAATCATGCAGGGTTTATAATCTGTTTTAAAGCACTGGAATTTATCCAAAGAGCAATGAGAGGCCATTGAAGAATTTTTAAGCTGGGGATTATGAAATAAAACTTTTTTTTTCAAGTATTATTCTGGTTCCTGTGAGGAGAATAGATCATAGAAGGGGGAAGGGAGGCTACAAGGAGACCAGGAATATGGTGATGCAGTTTTCCAGGTGCGTAGGCATCATTTGTTTTTTCAAATTTATTTTTGTTTATTTATTTTTGGCTGCGTTGGGTCTTCGATGCTGCACGTGGGCTTTCTCTAGCTGCAGGGAGCGGGGGCTATTCTCCGTTGCAGCAAGCAGGCTTCTCATTGTGGTGACTTCTCTTGTTGCAGAGCACAGGCTCTAGGTGCATGGGCTTCAGTAATTGCAGCACGCAGGCTCAGTAGTTGTGGCTCACAGGCTCTAGAGCGCAGGCTCAGTAGTGTGGCACATAGGCTTCGTTGCTCCGCGGCATGTGGGATCTTCCTGGACCAGGGATCGAACCCATGTACCCTGCATTGGCAGGTGGATTCTCAACCACTGCACCACCAGGGAAGCCCTAGGCATCATTTTTTCCCCGTGTTTTCCCTCTTTTGTGCCCATACATGGAAGACTTGTAATTCTCAAACTCTTGCAGTTGACTATTTCTGGACCATATATAGGTGCATATATCCCTTCTAGGCAGATGCATTTGATTTCTAGTTTGAAATTCTCTAGTAAGCTTTTTCTTACCATAGTGATTGAAGAAGACTGTATTAGAGTTCTCTAGAGTAACAGAACAAATAGGACATATAGAGAGTATATAGAAAGAAATTTATTATGGGATTGACTCACCTAGTTGGGGAGGCTGAGAAGTCCCGTGATCTGCTTTCTGCAAAGTGGAGGCCCAGGAAAAATGGGGGTATAGATTTAATCCAATCCTGAAGGTATGAAAAACAGAAAAGCCAATGATATTAAGTCCCAAGTCCCAAAGGCCTGAGAACTAGAAGCTCTGATGCTCAAGGGCAAGAGAAGATGGATGTCTTATCTCAAGCAGAGAGAGCAAATTTGTACTTCCCTTGCCTTTTTGTTCTATTTGGGTTCTTAAAGGATTGGATGATGTCCACCCATATTGATAAAGGAGATCTTCTTTACTAAGTCTACCTATTCACAGACTTACCCAGGAATGTTCTACCAGCTATCTGGGCATCCCTTAGCCCAGTCAAGTTGACACATAAAATAAAGCATCACAAAATCCAATTATTAAGATGGTGTAGCCATGAGACTGAAGCATTTTCAGTCAGTAATTTGTGGCATGGGGCAATTGTCTGGCAGAGTATCTAAAGCCAGAGCCTACTTTAAATGAGCAAGAAAGAAATCTTTGCTGTGTCAAGCCACTGAGCTTTGGATGTTGTTTGATAATTTAGCCTATCTTAACTAATATATCAGGCGGGAGAAGACGATTTCAATTTGTGTAGGAATGGAAAATCATGGGAGTAGATGTGACAGTTTAAGGAGAAAACTTAGAGGAAGAAGAAAAGACACCCTGGGACAGGCCCCAAGAAATTCCTGTGAGGGGCTGCAGAGGTGAATGACACAGATGTCAGGTAGATAAGTGAATAAATGAATTTGCAACATGAAGCATACATTGATAAAAACTGGAAATCAAGATACTCATCTAAATTTGATACTTATTCAATATGTTCACATTTTGAACTCTTTTAGTTTTTAAAAGCTGCCAGTTAATTTTATTAAAAAGGTAAAAAAAAGTCAATATATTGTGTCAGACAGACTGGCGGCCTGATTAAATAAAGACTCTGAACCACTGGTTCACATCATCTCATCTTCTAAATATATTCAAATTTTATTCCCCCCCACCCCACACACACATTATATTTTTTCTGTCTTAAGCCTATTCAATTCTTTTTTATGTTAGAAAAAAAAGAGGGAAAGTAGAGAGGATGAAAGAGAGAAAGAAAATCAAAGCAGGCATTGTTTTTGAACAAATGGTCAGAAAGAACTAATTTCCTTAAGAATATGCTGCTCATTTACACAGCTTACCCAGCAAGACAGAGAAGCAGGGGACTGGATGGTGATAATAGTAATTTCTCACATTAGAGATGTGATAACCTGAATTCTGAAATTGTTATGTGACTATAACTTATCTGCTTAAAGTAGTTTGTATGTTCAGATTACTCACACTTAGTGTGTACACACTTAGTGTGTATATGTGTGTGCATGTAACTGTTCCATCATGAGCATGTAGTCATTTCAGTGTACTCTATGTAAGGCAATCAGAGGTGAATTAAGGGACAGAATCTTATTCTTAAGTTACATATTTTTTAACAATATCTTCAATTGTTAAAAGTGATTGAAATAAAAATAGATTGCTATTGAAATACACATTTTCAGCAGTTCTTTTAGATGCTTCTATGTCTATGGTCGAGTAGAGGATTGAAATAGTACACAACAAAACAGAAGGAAACTGCTGGTCCAACACAGACAGATAAAAAAGAATGTGAAAGAAGCTGAGGCATAAAGGATAGAATGAGAAGCTAAAAAAAACTGAGTAAGTTTCCCAGAAAGAAAGAATAGGAGGAATGGAGAAGAAGAAAGATTCAAATTGAAAACTGCTGACAATTTTTCCAAAATAGAAGATCCATATTCTCAAATTATTTCTCCCTATTGAGTGCCAAGTAAACCACTAATAATTAAGAGATCCACAGCTCAATACAAATTAGTGAACATAAAAAATTGTAACAAAAACTTACAAAATACTAAAAGGACCTAAAAGGGAAAACAAAGTACCCAACAAAATATGGCAATAAGGCAAAGATTAGAAGAAAAAAAGAAGGAAAAAGTTATTTTAAATTGCAATAGTCCATTTAGAAGTCCAATAATTTACGTC